>NC_089989.1:23117541-23771429 GCF_036417845.1 Apteryx mantelli | reverse complement strand
CCCTGCAACAGTAAATTACATGGGAACACCAGCCACTTCGTAGTTAGCACCACAAAAAGAGTCAGCTCCAGACTCTTCAGCCACCTAGGCAAAACTCAGTCCTGCAGTGGCAACACAGTGGATTCCTGGAAGGTAGAAAGAAGCAGGAAGGTTTCTGGAAGCTACAATGCAGGTCACTTACTTTAGATCCCATTTTTCTATCATTATCCAGGATATAGATCACTACCTTCCGCACACCATCCTTCAGTTATCTCCTTCGCACCTTTGCTTCCACATGAACCCAGCAAGCAGTGGTCCCTTTTCCCCATGCTGTTATCACAAGTTCCCCGAGATCACCCCTAGCATTGGAGTGCAAGATCTCCGATACAGCTGCTTTGTTACGGAATGGGAGACACTGAAACTGAGCAAAGTCTGGTCAATACTTTTTGTAGTTAATTCAATAGCCTAATAGAAATGAAAGAAGACTCTTCCATACGGTTTTATGTACTACCTTACTAAGTTTTATACACTGGAAAATAACTGACAAATACTTTAAGCTCTGTGAAAAAACCGAATTGAAGAAATTCCATGAAGAAAATACTATCCATGCATTCTCCTGAGCAGACTTGTTCACGCAAACTTGCTTTTGCCACTCAGTATAGTACAGAATCAGCCTCTTCTAACCACACATTAAAATGTTTTCTAAACCACGCTGTTCTTGAATTTATACTAGCAACTTAGTAAAAGCTCTTTTATAGCAACTCACAAACAAAAAATTCTGTGAGCACTGTATGATTTGTAGAAATACTTTCAGAAGCAATACTTGAAAGCAAGTTGATCCTAAGATGCTTTGGTTCAGTGTGTTCTCATTTTAGAGAACGAACAACTTTGAAATTATATACATTTTATGCATATCTGAAGCATCTTTCACTACAATATCAGGGTCATTCTGTGTAATTATACCTGCACAAAGGCAACTCCCCAGGGCTAATGAGCCTGTAGGTTCACAGATGCTCTAAATCATCATGAACTGGCATTTCTGTGAAAAGAAAGTCCTCTCTCTTCCCTCCCACCAGCTCCCACACCACCCTTCCCCTATGTCAACCTAAAGGTTTTGTGCTGACAAACAGAAAACTAGGGGGAAAAGGAAAACTAATCAAGTGTGAAAAGCACCCAGCAAGGAAAGAAGTCAGCAGAGGCAGGAATGAATGGTTGAAAACAAGCAACATTAGCACGCTTCCAGAACTGTAGCTTATATAGGTACACATTTATCATATATAGCGGAGCCACACATCTCAAACTCTTCCAGGAGTGATCTGAATGCTGACATTTTAAACTCAACAATTTAAAAATCAGAAAAAAAAAAAGTTTAACAGTCCAGTGACAGATAGAAGTGTGGAAACTAACACACAGTGCAACAGTTTAGTTTGTCTTTTTATAGGAAGACCTAATACTATGTTACATTATTTAAATACGTGATACTATGGCTTAGGTTTAACATATGCTAATAACTATGCTATATAGATGAGGTATTAAAAAAAATGTTTAACACCATAATACTGTTCCAGAATGCAGTCCCTGCCCTTGCAATTTAAGCCGAACAAAATTAGGAAGATAACAGAAAAACATATTGGAAAATATGGGAAACATGGAAAGATATCAGTGTCTGAAGATACTCAGTTGTGTTTTACAGAAATTAAACAGGAAAGCAGACAGCACCTGGCCCAATAACTAATAATAAGAAAAACAGCAAGATTTGAGAAGAATATTTACATGTGAAAAGAGGGGTGGCATGTTAAGTGCAGAAAAAGGGATTAAGAAAGGGAGGGGGAGGGGAGACCAAACAGAAGACATGAAATGAGCAAGCAGAGATGAAAAGCAATGGGCAAGGCAAAAAAACAACCAAGGGGGCTAAAACAGAAAAAAAACCAAAAACACCACAAACCCCAGGAAGGGGGCAAAATTATGAAGTGAAGCTAATAAATTTAATGAGCAGAACTAGTAAGAGCAGACAGAAGCTCTACAGTCAGAACGGTACTACAACAATATGATTTACTGAAAGTTGATGAGGCAACAAAAAGATCTCTATTGCATGGAGTGGGAATATTAAAAATAAAGATGAATTTAGACAAGGGACACAACCTAGCAATACCAGAGATGAAATGAGGAAGAACACAATCCTAAATAACTTTGTTTTCTAATAAAAGCAATCAGTTTCATATCTGTACTAAAACTACATGATTATCTGTTGGAAGTAATCCATTACTGCAGATTGACATAAGTTAGCCAAGCCAAGTTTAGAAATTAACCAATTTTATTTGATAGATAGCGTTCTTCAACAAGTGACAGAAGCGACCTTAGATAGAAAGCAGTTCACCGAGTAATATGATCCTATGCTTTGATTTAAAACAAGAATTCCTAGCACAAAATTCTTTGCAAATAAGCTTGCTTCTCTACTAACATGGTTCACACAGAAGTCATCTTTCCAAATATGCATAGCAAAAACAAAACTGCATTTTACGCAGAAATAATCCAATCATCACTCCCACATCTCTTGAAAGGAGGAAGGGAAAGAAGCTGAAATGCAAAAGACCACCCAATTCCCTTATCACCTGCTTACTTGAAGAGCTTGTACTGACAGAGCTGGGAGGGTAGCTTTTTCCCTTACTGCACTCATTACTGAGAGACATGAGAACCCTCTTTCAATAGTTTGCACTATCAAAATGTTTTTTGTATGTCAGAGAATTAACCGATGTTTTGTTCTCATTACCGGGCAAGTTTTTATAATCGATTCTGCCTCCCTTTGGTATAGTCACTTCAGGAGACTTGAAATTTCAACAGAAAGAGCAAAAAATCAGAAGTGTTTAACAAAGATGTTCAGGGAAGGTTTGACAAATGTCAGAAAGCACATAACTGAAGTAATTCTGAAAGGCTACTTGAGGACCTGAAACAGAGACAAAATCTGAAGTATCACAGAAAAGCACATTAAAATTTCAAAGAACTAGAACAAGGAAAGGAGACAAAGCTGCAACTGCAATAGCCACATTTTCTTCATAAAAATGAAATGCCAGCCCTATTGTTTTTAAGAAAAAAATATCCATTTTGAACATGCTACAGTTCTTTCTCTCTTAGTACTACGCTGGAAGGCTTTGTTACAACACAGCAATGCCACACATTACTACATGACTCGGATATTAAGTGTAGCTTGGACTACAAGTTTACCATTAGATTTCACAGAAGTGCAGAATAGAACTATAGTAAGTTATAGAGCTTCCTTTTCAGCACCTTAATTAAACCCCCAAATTTAGCACTGTAGGTTAGTAAATGGGGCTTACAGTTTAGAGAGACTCTACAGGATTTTAAGTTGCAAACTTCAATAAGATCTGTAGAAGGTAAATCAGGATGATACCTAAAATGAACTGAAGAACAGGAAGAAGAATTCAGACTGCATAATCTGAAATCAAGGTACCGCAATTATCCCTTGAATCTTCATGGAATTGCTTCACAGATTACAGGTGTAATTAAAAATAACATTATATTGGAGAGATGTTGAGTTTCTAGAGACCTAGCTATGTACTTAAAACATTAAGAGTCCCAGGAGTCCTCATGGGATGTCTCTTCAGATTTCACAGCATTTAAGAAGTTCATTACAAAGTTACTCGGTTTAAGTTTTAAGAGGATGCCATCTGTTTTGGAGAGATGTTATACATCACAAAGAACACAAAATGAAAAGAACAAAGTAGATCTACTATTGATTCTGTTATTGAACGAGACCATGAAAGAAACAGGAGAACTTGGTGTTAGGTAAAAGAAAGGAGCACTTCCCTCTCCTCTATTATTAGCTCTGTGACAAGCAGAACTAAAAAGAATCATGACTGGACAAAATGGTTTACTTAGGATACACTCAAATACTTTACATTCAGCTAAATTGATTTCAAGACAAAATTCCCCAAACAAAAAGGAAGAATGAGAGGACAATTCCAGAAGACTTCAGTTAGTGTATAACAAGAGATGGAAGAAGTCTCTCTTACATTAGCTTCCCTCAGATTACTGTTGATTTAGATCACAATCCCACAGAAGACTTGCTAGGAAACAGGTGTTTTTAACTTGCAAACTTAGTAACTGTTTCTTCTCTTCTGTGCCTTGCTCCAGACCTCATCAAAGATGAAGATACACACTAGCACACAGAACTTCTCACAGGCTCCACCAGTAGCAAAATTAAAGTTTCATCTAAGAAGGGTTAACTGCTTTTCTATTCTGGTCTTTCACCCCAGGACCATTCCATGCTCCCGGAGCACGGGAAGAGCAGTGCTTAGGAGTCAGTGATGCGGCACCCAAGACTGACCGTGCTGCTCTTGTGCAGCGGAAAAGTTAATACCTAGAGTATGTATCGAATGGGCCCTCTCCAGCAGGCAGCAGCTAAAGCTATGCCGAGGACTTTATGGATTGCACTCCTCTGGCGGAAGGGGGGCTGAGGCTCCTCTCTCTCTCTCACTCATCTCCTTCCTTGGCGATTTTTGTTCTTTCAGATGCAAAGGCAGTAGATAGAGCCTAGTCCCTCTCTCTCTTAAACACACACACACACAAAAAAAACAAACAAACAAAAAAACCCTCTACCTTCCTTAGCCCACCTCAGATCTATTTATCAGGTATAAACAAGGGTAGCAGGAAATACACAGTTACAGAAAAGGGGTACATAAGCTAAAAATCTTGATAGCAACTGCCTGTAAAACACTATGCCCAACCTTTTCTTACAAAAAAACCCAAAAAACAATAAAAAACACCCTGCTGCTATTTGACATTTTAGTCTTTGTACAGGAATTACTATTTTACTATTTATTGCATGATTACAACAGATTATTTCTTACCCAGAAGTGCTTGGTGCTAGAGAAATGACTTTCAATTCCTTCTCAAAAACGTCTCTGAAAAATTCTGAGATAAGAAGCTGGCAACACTGAACTCCCATTAACCAAGATATTAGCCATTATGTGTTTCAGCTCTGCCCCACCATATACTTAACCTGATATGTGGTTTGCACCAGAAATGGCAAGCCTGCTCCACTGCTTCCACACATTGCTGTGATCCCACACACAGGGATGTGAAGCAGATCTCTAATCTAACCAAAAAATAAATGCTGCAGACAAGGAAGAAAAAGATGTGTGGTGTGACTGCTAGAGAGCAGAACCATTCCTTCTAGCAGCTGCCCTTACGTAACAGATAAGAAGAGAGAGTACCTTACTACTACTCCTCCTCCTCTTGCTTCAAATATTCATTAAACTAAACTTATTATTTTTCTACTTAATGTACTTCCCATGTTTCACTTTAATACTATTTTGATGCAATAAATTTTAGTGTCGTTGTTTTGCACACTGTTGCTATTTTTACTATCAATGCTGTGCAGATTAACATGGGAAGTTCCAAATAATAATAATGGACTTACACACCAAAATCCCCTGTGCATCAATGAAGATTAGATTCCTAAATGCTTCTGGCATGCAGACAAACCCTTCAGCTTAACAATAAAATTAAACCATGAGCAAGCGCTAGATTCTTTATCAGTACTCTGAATGAGCAATAAATTTTAAACTGTAGGTGATACAGCACTGTGAATCTCCTGGAACACTGAGCTTTGCTGTCAATGGTATATTCTCCTCAGGAAAACATGCTGGCAAACCGACCTCCTGGGGGAGTGTCCTGTTCACCTTCACCTGCTAACTCATGTAAAATTAAATGCTCTCATGTTATCTTCAGTAGGATTTGACCTCATTTTACCTTTTGCTTTAATTAAAAATCTATTGAAGAGCTCAAAAGAGGAAAAACTGGTAATTCTCACAAGCTCAGAAGGTACTTTTCCATTTTCACTTGCTGATTATTGTCAGCATAAACAAAGACTTTGCTTTCTTTTTTGTGAGCATGACAAGCTCATTCCAGAACCACCAAAACCGGAATACATTAGGGCTATATCTACTTTGGTAGTATGAGCATTCATCTCTCTATTACTTGCAAATTACTACTGCCACTGCCAGAAACAACAAAGACTAAGACTTAGTTATGGAAACAGACAGCTGATGAACACATTAAAGTAGTGTCTGTAATCATCAGGGGACTAATTCTGATCTCTCCTGATAAATACTCAGCTGACTCCACCATAGTACAGCTGTTCCACAGAACAGAAACAGAATCTGAACTGGGACTCTGAATTTTTTGAGAAAGTGTATTTCTCAATATAGTTATCTACAGACAAATGAACTCAACTACCTTTCAATTTCCTCTGTTTTAAAAGCAAAGGTGGACCACAGAATGAAAGAGGACAAGATTTCAATAAATTCTTGACTCAGTAATTCAATTCCTTATACCATAGTCGAAAACAATACGCACAAGATAATTGAAAGCCTTCAAAATTTCCAAAAGCCACAGGCATGGCTTATCTATAAGAACAAAAGCAGAGACTATTTTCATTACATTTCCCTCTTTCACTTGAAAATTTACTTGAAGTTTGCTTTGGCTGATAAGAATAATGTCGTATACTTACTGAATTGTTCCACTTACTGTGCTTCCGCATTATTTATCAATGTATAAATTCTTATATTGATTTCTTATTCTTCATGTAATTTCTGTGATGCACGTTTATAATAACATTTCTTAAATCTCAAGTTTTATTACAAATAGAACGATTATCCCAGATACTGACTTTCCTACAGTGCACACTAACTACGAAGTGTTGGAAGTCTTCTAAACAGACTTTTAGATAAGCAAACACCAGATAAATCCTTCCATCTGAGCAATATCAACTATAATTACTCTTTACTTATAATTCAGTTATATAATTTTTTTTTCCTATGTATGCAGAAAAGTCACTGTAATTCACGGAATTACATTAAACTTATCACACTGTAAGTACAGACTTAATTGTTTCCTGCTATCCTGTATTTTATAAAATCTGTTGGGATAGAGTATTGTATGTTTCTAGTTCTGGATAACTTTTACCAGTATTCTGTGTAATTAACGTACTTATCTTTGTAAAAAAATTAGGTAGCGCTGTTTGTACTAGATTAGAAAAATACACAAAACTCAACTGATTTTAAAATAATTTGAATGACAATCTTCTAAATAATATTTGCTGTATAGCTTAACTACAAAACACACAATTGTTTATCAACTCGTAGTAATCACTGTGTACAGAAACTGTTTTCTCAGTCCACGTCTGTCTCACTTCTGTAGAATGCATTTTCAAGACAGGGACCAGATTACTATACATTTCTACAGCACTTCATACAACAACACATGGATCCAGTTATTTATTATTGCAACAAACTAGGAATACTTTTTTCAAAGAGAGGCATGATTTCAGTGATCATATTCTTCAAGTTAAGTTGTTAGGTGTTCTTAAAATCTTTAAGCTTCAATTAAAAGGACATTCACTTCAACCCTATAAACAATACCACTTCAGCCACTAGCACAAAAAGCTGGTGCCATGGGGGAGGGTAATCTGACTCGCACAAGTTACAATCAAATAAGCCCAAGAACATCTACATGTAACTGCTTTTCCACAGGTAACTGTAGCTGCATGTGAACAGTACTATCCAAACAAATCATCAACAGCAGATAACCATATGTGTGCATCAAAATACCTCCCAAGAACCACTTATACAGTATTCCAGATCTGCCTTAACATGATCAGACATTTTGTTGAAATTTTGACAACTGTATTTACTTCAGCTCTAACAATTCTGTGAATTATTCTTCGCTTTTATTTATTTCCATTTCAAATAAAATTTCACAGATCAGTGTTCACTAAAACATGTTTCAAGACTACTGCTATGTACTGTACAATTCCGCAGGAATTCCATAGCACAATTCAGACTGCATCCTATGCTAGAGATATTTCACAGGAAAATAATCCCTTAGGCAAAGATGCAACATAATTCTATAATACTCTGGAGATGGTGAAGGGAGAATATAAAAACATTAAATAGATGGAGCTTTGTCAGTAAACTTGTACAACAGAAGTCCATGAGTCAAAATTTAAGCAAGGTATTATGCAAAAAAATGCATATTTAAAAGTCTTGATTTGCATTTGTATTTACATAAGTTAAAATGACCCACCTCTATAGAAGCTGCCTCCTAAATAAAATCATTCTGAGTAACACAAAATTATGTTTTGATAATTGCATATAGAAATATATCACCTCTTCCACATACAGACTAAATTCCATTTATGTTCTAATACAGGGCACTGAAGTTGTTCCAGTATCATCAGTCTGCACAGAATACAGGGCGCTGAAGCTGCTCTACTAGTCTGCACGGAATAAGCTAATAAACAAACAAAAAATGCTGTAACTCATCTGGTGAGTATAGCTACCACTGTTAAATGACCAGTCTTGCAGAGACTCAGAAGTTACCTCAGGAGAGCAGTAGACCACACTGAGATAATACTGTCAGATCTTTATAAAACTGAGCAATAAAGCTGGGAAATCAAATAAAGTAAAAGGCACCCTGAGCAACTACTTTCAGATCTGAATTTACTCTGCACTGTGCTCCTATGCTTGTCAGTTCATACATAGTCCCACAAAAACAGATTTCACTCAAGTCGGTAAGCAGTACAACCAATATCAAGTGAAGAGGACTTCTATTAGTGATTCCTTCCAAAACCACAGACAAAAGCCACCCAGCTGGCTTCCACAAAAAGAATTTGTTCAGTTCGCACAAGCCGACCCTGGGCTAACAAGGTGTACCCAACCTCATTCTGAAACTGATACATAGGCATTAGGTGTTTCAGCATCTTCACACTCCCTACCACTTCCACAAAACCCAGCCAGGTGTGGTCTTCTCACCAAAGCATTAATCTATTGCTTCTGGACCTCAGCTGCTTCTGAATTCAGCTGCTTCTGAAATCATAAAACTGTCTTTGAGTATTATTCTTTCTGAACCAACGAGGTCTGCCAGATACATACCAGCTTTGCGGAGAGGCAGCTCAGGCATCAGTCTGGCTTATCCACAAACCCAGTAACCCTCCCACACACACACACACCATGATGACAGAGTTGACTGGATCAGACTACTTTGCACCTCCTTTCTTCAGGTTCCATTACCTTGCTCCCTTCCCCCAGCACGTGCTATCAGGCACAAACCTTCCCAAAGTCTGCAGAAGAGAAAGTGCAAGGCTCATCAATTCTCCTCATTTCATGGCCAAAACAGAAAGAAATTTCCTTGCTACTAGAAAGTGTAATATGGGGTGGAACAGCAGCCAGTCAAAGGTCTGGGAACGTATTTCAAATGAAATAGTAAGGAGCAAGGCCACTACTGGAACAGGAGACTTGAGGCCCACTAGAAAAGATAGGGAAAATACTGAGGCAGCAGCTACAGCTGTGAAGAAACACTATTAAGAAGCAAAGATAAGAACTGATAAAGACATTGAGGATGAGAGGAAATCCGATTAAGGAATGCAGAAGAAGCGAGGTTAATGAGTAGAAGGATGACAACAGAAGAAAATAAAGGTGATCGGTGAAAGCACATGTGACTATATTAACTGGTACAGAATAAATGAATAGTGGGGGGGTTCTGTGCAAAGTAGAGATGAACTGCCTGTAAGAAGACTAGCATGGCGTGCAGTGTGCTTATGAGAACACATGTAAAAACACTGAGACTGTGTACAGCACCAGGGAAGAAAGGTGTACTTCTAAATGAAAAATCTGTGGGCGCATACACTTAGTTACACTCACAGTTCAAATAGTCTGATTATGGCGAGAAGTTAGCATTGCTATAAGGATTTTGCCTTTTGTTTTTCCTTGCATTTGAGTTCTATTGAGTTTGTTAGGACCAGTTCATCATGCAAATTTTACAACGGTAGCTGAAGTCTGCCCTTTATACTGTAAAACCCACTCCCAACAGATAGGAAGTAGCAGCATTTCACATAAAACAGTACAGTAGTGTGCATTTCCGAAGGGAACAAGTGATTTCATCTACATCACAATGATTCCTCTGAAGTACTGGAACTGTGCATTTAACCCATTTAGAATTTTTATATCATCGGTATAAGAGCCAGGGAACTAAACCATCTTTTGAAAGACAAATGGTCAAGCTTTTCAATTGTGTTTCTTGTCCTTTGGAAGCATCAGTGGATTCTGAGACAGAAGACAAGATCAGAGAATTCCTCATTTGTAGATTAGGGGGAATGGGAGACAGCAGGAAACAATGCAAGGAAGTTTACTCACATCTCTCTTGTTTCAGATATGGAAATAAGAGAGGCCTACACTAACAAAGGCACACAGACTTCAGAAAATACAGACTCAGAAAATACCATCTTGGGTACTACAGCAGGAATTTGAGAATTTAGTTCGGTTGGGGTTTTTTTTAATCATATGAAATTATATTCCCCTACAAATTCTAAACATTTCTGGATAAGGACTTGCCTTCAAATCAGAATTGGTTCTGAGAACAAGAATTTCAAACGCTCGGTCAAAAAAAATGCTAGTGTACACATGTCAAGCAACAAAACTGGTAAGTCAAATAAAACCCCAAAACATTCTTCATAAAAATACAACTTCAATTTAAGCAAGGGAAATACATTAAAGGATACATGGCCACAAAAAATTACATATATTGTAACATAAGAAAAGAATTTACTATAAAGAAGGTCAGAATACATGCCTAAAACAATAATGCTTAGAATGGAAACTTGCATATACATACATTGCTACAATATTCACTGAAACCTTTCTTACAACTGACGACTACTTCCCTTCTGTAACAAAATTAAAGGCTGAACTGATCCAAGTTCAAAAACTGTGTTAAAAAAAAATCAGTAAGAAAAAACACTCACTTCTAACACAGGGCATGTAAAAGTATCGAAGTGCTTAAAATAGTTTTTTTTCTGTTATCTTTGAAAAAAACTACGGTTATATAACTTATACTTACAGTTATATAATTTACCAACAGCAAATCATGCCTGATCAACCTGACTGACTTCTGTGATGAAATTACTGGCTCTGTGGATAAGGGAAGATCAGTAAATGATGTTTAGCTTGACTTTAGCAAGGCATGCAGCACTGTCTCCCATAGCATCCTTGTAGCTAAGTTGAACAGCTACAGACTCAATAAACGGACTAAAACTCTGGACCACCAGGCTTATACGGCAGCAGTCAGTGGTTCGAAGTCTAACTGCAACTGGTTACAAAGAGTGTTGCTCAGAGTCAATACCAGAACTAATACCGTTTAACGTCATCAGCCTGACGATGGGACAGAACGCACCCTCAGCAAGTTCATCAGTGACACTAAACTGGTGGGAGCAGCTGATATGGAGGAGGGCAGCACTGTCATTCAGAGGGACCTCAATAAACTGAGGAAATGGGCTTCACGAAGTTCAACAAAAACAAATGCAAAGTCTTGCATCTGGATTGGAATAAGCCCATGCAACAGCACAGGCACTAGGGACAGGCAAGGTAACAGCTCTGCTGAAAAGGATCTGGGGCGCTGGTGGGTGACAAGCTGAACAGTCAGCAGCATGCCCTTGCAGCGACAAAGGCTAACTGCACACTGGGCTGCAGTTAGGTCAAGGAAAGTGATTATCCCCTTGTACTTGGTGCTTAAGAATCCATAACAGTAATACTGTGTCCAGTTTTGGGCCACACAATACAAGAGAGAGAAGAAGTGAGACTAGCAGAAGGCCACTAAGAGAGTTACAGAGCTGGAGCACACAACATAAGATAACCTAAGGATATAGGTCTTTTTTTGGAAAACAAAAGGCTAAGGTGGAGGAATCTAACTGCTTTCACCACTGAAGAGGTAACAGGATATAGAGATGATAGATCCAGACTCCCTTCGAAGGTGCACAAATGAGGGATAAGAGGCAGTGGTCCCAAGCTGCTGCAGGGAAAATGCCAACTGGTATAATGAAAACATTTTGCTCAGTGTGCGTGGGTAAGCAGAGAAACAGGGAGCCAAGAGAGGCTATGGATATTTTCAAAACAGCTGTACAAAGCCCTAAGCAACGTGATCAAACCTTGGAGTTAGCTCCACTTGAGCAGGGGGTTAGACAGGATGACCACCTGGACTCTCTTCCAACCTCTATTATTCTATGATGATTCTATAGATGCTCATATTTACTCTGCAGTCACATGTATTAAACCATTCCAAGATATTTTGCAAAGCATTATTTATTCTGGTCCTCAAGGAAACTAACAGATATACAACTTACAGCTTCAAGCTTAGAAGAGGTGCAAATTAATATCTCAGATCTTCTAGGGAAACTCTGAGGAAAGAATTTGACTACACAAAGAAAACAGAATATATTTTAATGGCTCTTTATATTACGTTTAGGACAAGAACTAGCATAACTACATTACGTCCTTGCCAGCATTCTCCTCTCGAGCCTAGAACTACTTTACAGTTAATCCTTTCTGCCTATACACTGGAGTCGCTATATTTGGGTAAAATCTTTACTACTTATTTCTGGATTCCTTCACTGTTAGTAATCACCTGTATTACAGCTTCCATTATAATAAGACATTAAGACTATATTTTATAGGTTACCTGCCCTGGGGCAGGAGTGGGGGAAATGCAGAGAGAATTGACCAGCACTTCTTTGGCAGCATTTATTTCCTAACTTTTATTTTCAACTTCGGAACCAAAGGAAAAATGTAGTAAAAAACAAATTGAATTTTCATGGTTAAGTACCCCAATAAATGGATTAGAAACATTTCTGCTACTGAAGGGGTAGACTGACTTCAAATTCAAGAGAATTTCCTAAAAGGTGAGAGAAACATATTTTAAATATGTGACAAACTTCACACCCATTCTTTGAGAATTCTCGGAAAGAAATTAACTTTTGCATTTCACTTCTACTATTGCAGTACTGTGACTTTTTTTGTATTGTCTCTTACAGCTGCTTCTACTTTAAAAAAAGTGGATTTTTTTAATGCAAAAAACAAGCATAAAAACATACCCCTGTTTCTGAAGAAGTCTTTTAGATAAAGTATTAAGACTGACAAATTTCATATCTGTTCACTTTACTCAGTTTTGCAAGTCATGCTGATTTTTTTATAATTTAGAGAAAAATGGGCTATAATGACTTTCTCTTACTATCCTGGGTCTCATCATGGAAATTCTATGTTAAAATCTTAGTAAAGTCAAGTCAATTGTGGAATATACCACCCCTTCAAAAAACAAGTTCCTAAGACTCAACACAAGATTAAAAAGGATTGAACCATAAACTTTAAATTTCACCTACGGCTAAGTCTTACCTTAGCAACTGTTAAGAATCAAAACTATTTCAAAGTAGTCAAGCAATTAGACTTCTGTTCACATACAATAAAGGAAGTTTAAATTAGCCTTTGTAAATGCAGGCCATAATCTTGCAAACAAGTGAATGGTTAACTTTACACAAGAAGATAGTCTTAAACTTCAAATAGATGGAGTTAACACACGCGGTTGCACGATCAGGCTTTTACTGCAAGGTACTGATAACACAACTAAGTTTATGCCGATAGCATAACCAAACCGGCAGCGTAAACGAAAGGGACATTTAATTACCAAAGATACACTCTGGAGACCACTGTCATGGTTGCAATGTTGGCTTACACAACTCTCACCCTTTGTTCCTCCCCTACACCACCTCTTCAGTTGTACTGGTTTGACACACAAGTTAACACGGATGCAGGAAGCTGGATCAATGTTCTGATTCTTGTTAAAGACTATCGTGCCAAGAAGAAAGCTACTCACAACCCTGAGCAGTTTTCTGCTCAAGGTTACCAAGCAGCTACATAAACAGTTGAACAAGCACAAGTGAAATAGGGACACGAGGACTGTGTTAGTCAAGACTGCTGCCAAGAGAAATAAATACTAGTAAAATTACAGCCTAACCTAAGCCTGCATGTACCTGTACATAACTTATTCAGATGAATAAGCACATTGAAACAAATGGAGACAGGGAGGTACACACTGGCCTTACATGAGACCATGCTTTCAATTTGTTAAGCAAGCTATGTATGTCATGCTCCTGTTTCTATGAGAACCTTAAAAATCATTTTAGTTGACTTCATTAGCACACCTTCAAACTAAGTTTTGTAATTGTTTATGACCTTTGCTGCAACTATGTCCTAAAGACAGATAAGGGGTAGAACACTAAATTTTAATCCAGAATGTAGACTACAGAATATAATCTAAACTCAGTATTTTACTTAATCATCATAGAACAGGTTAGAAAGCATACAGAATCCTCCTGAACACTACATAACTCCACAAGAAACAATAACTCACAGCAAAAATGCTTCATGTTCCACTTGTCCTTAGTTGCCTTGTCCCTCACTTACATGGGTACTTTTTGTTACTTTAGGAACAGGCTGTGACTGAATAAGGTCCATTGTTTTTCAATAAATAAGTCTGCAAACTGTGTAATTACTGCTGACTTAACCATCCATTTTTTCAAACTGAACTTCATAAAAATACTAATAAACATCACTGCAAACTATTATTTTGGATTGTCTTGGAACTAGAAGATGAAATCTATTTCTTACTGTTTTGGATTTCCTTTAAACAAAAGTTTTTCTTACATGAAAGGAAATAAAGAACGTTTAGTTTATTTTGAATTAATATGCATTTGGTAAGTTTGTGTACTTAGATACACTTTTAAAATATCACTACTACAGCAGTCTAGCCTGTATTCTAAAAAAAATACATTAAGTTCTTATAAATGCGTATTTCCTATCATGAATGCCTACCATGACATTTTGTTACCAGTCTCCTCCTGATATTTTCATATACAACACATTAGTAAAAATATCAGTGTATTAGATATGAAGAAATATAGACTATGATGGATAAAGGGAGGCAAAGTGATACTGAACAGTATTTCCATGTCTGATGATACTGGATATTTCAAACGTATATGCCTGACACTTTTTAAAAACAATTTAATGCAACTGTAAGGTCAGAGAATGTTGAAAAAAGCTACAGACCTTAAAAAAAAAAAAAAAAAAGCCAAAGAAAGCCCTGAAAACATAAGGCTAGGGCCTGCATGAAGTTCCAGATGATAGATTTGAGTTCAGGACTAAGCAATAGTTTGCAATAATCAAATTAAAAAAAAATAGATTTTCCAAATGGAAATAAAAACAAGAGTTTATTCAGAGCATATAACCATATTCAAGTTTTACACGGGGAAGAATTTTCTTAAGAAGTCACCCCTATACCATCACTTTTAAAAATTGCTTTGGAATATATATAACAGTGGCATAAACAAGAAAAACAGCCTTAAGAAATATTTCAGAACAGGAAAAATATTTTAAACATACTACACAAACAAAACCACCACCTTAGGCCCACACTAAAATGAGTACTATTCCAGCATATTAAGCATTACAGCCGTATATTTTTCTGCTGAGCCAAAGCCTTCTATTCAAAGAGCAAAGTACATTTCAGAACTTGTTTTTCTTTCAGAGCCATTAATTCAAACAGTACTAGCAAGCTATTTAAAAAAAAAAAGAAAGAAAGAAAAAGGCAAAGACATCTCTTACAAGTGAGAGGGATTCTAGAAATCAGAACAAAGCCCCTGCAAATCACTAGTTGCTAATAAGACCCGGGTAAAAGCACGCATCTCTCGGTGAAGCCTGTCGCCTGGCACTAGGCCTCAAAAACAAGGAGACAGCCCGGGTGCCAGAAAGTGAGCCAAGCTGCAGCAAGGCACCCAGGGAAGCCTTTCCCCTTCCTGCCAAATAGTGTTCGCGCAAGGAAGTCACCCCCAGCAGCACCAGCCTCATCCTTGACAAGGAGCGCGGTAACCCCGCTCCCCGCAGCACCTGCGGGCCCAGATCCCTCCGGCCATCCACGAAAGGAAGCCCAAGAGAAGCGAAACACAAGTACTGGGGGGGGGGGGCAGCTGAAAAAAAAGGGGCGACGACTGAAAGGCAGAGTGAGGAGTTTGCTCCCGCACCTCTCTGCGGAGAGCACCCACCTACGTGACTCTCCCCTCCTCGTGGAAAGCATCTAGATGCGCTCATCGCACGGCAAATTACACAGAGCCTGGAAAAACTGAGCCGAGCCATTCGTATCCCTGCGTAAACAACACTACCGCATGTTGCGCACAACAGACATTGCAACAATGTGCTAAACTTTCAGTTTAAAAAAAACCCTGCGTGTTACATAAAATGCAGAAAAAGCAACAGGTTTACTGTATTGAGCAGGATCAGTAAAACCCGACAGATAACCCCGAGCAAAGTCTACACACACACACACAAAAGTCTCCCCTATTAGAAAAAACTAATTCTATCCTCAAATGAAACTAATTACCCAAAGTTACACTGAGAACTAAGGCAAGACTACTTAGCTCATGGAATCATTCTACAGACAAAAAAAACCCCCAGGTATTACCTCATTCACTTAAAACATGGGAAACTTTATAACTAAAGAAGAACAAAAAAAGTCACACTTACATGGTCTCTCCAGTCTTAGCAACATGACAAAGAAACTGATCCAGTATTGGACACACTTCCTTCTTTCCTCTCTTCTCAAAATCTGTCGGTACGAGGAAGACACGAAAAGAAGGGGGAAAGACGAGAGGAGAGAGCAAAAATTCGTAGTCATTAAAGATCGCTTTGCTTCAGCTACGCGCACAGCTCCCGCAGAAACATTTTCACGCTTCCTCGGCCGTTCCCAAGAGCTCCACCAGCCCTCCAGCACTCGGCACTCCTCGCGTGGAGGAAACGACACGCACCCGAGCAGCAAAAAGTTGATTTGCAACTTCTTCCGAGCAGCCAGCGGAGAGCGAGAGCGGGAGCGAGCGGCGGGTTTCCTCGGGCTGCAGCCAGCGCGGCGAGGCGCCGCTAGCCGGGCCGGGGGGGCCGCGCCGCCGGGCGAGGGGGGCGGCGGGCAGGCCGCAGGCCCCACGGGGCAGGGGGCTGCCGGCCGGGGCGCCGGGGCCGGGGGCGCCACCCGCGGGGCTCGGCGCGCCGGGGCCCGGCTCGGTTCTCCCCCCACCACCACGCCGGAAAGCGCCGGGCCTCCCCCGCCCCACGGCGCGGCGCCCCCGCCTCAGCGTGTGGGGACGCGGCTCCCCCCCCCCCAACACACACACACACACACACACACACACACCGCCGCTGCCCCCCCTCCCCTCCCCTCCCCGGCGCCACCTTTCAGAGCCTCCTGCAGCCGCTCGACGTCCATGATCCGCCCGGGCGTCCCCCCGCGCCGCTCCGCGCCGCTCCCCTCCTCCTGCCCCCCCCCAGCCCGCGCAGCAAACGGGCTCCGGCCGCCGCGCACACACAGAGACCCCGGGCTCAGCAACCCTCCAACATGGCGCCCGGGCCGTCCCCGTGCGCGGCCCCGACAGCCCTCCCCTTCCCCCTCCCGCCGGGGGGGAGGCGGCGGCGCGCGGGGGGGCGGGGCCGCCGCGCGCGCCGGGCGGGGCGGGGCGGGGCGGGGCGGGGCGGCCGTTGCGGCCGCCTCAGGGGCCGCGGAGCGGGTTCCGCCCCGCCGTTCTTCTGAGGCGAGGCGGGGGGAGGGAGGGGGGCACCAAGCGAGACGCCCCTTCACACGCTCCCTTCTGCTCGCCAAGCCGAGAGGATGGGGGTGAGGTCCAGGCGGTCGCTCCCTTCTGGAAGAGACCGCGAATGAGCAAGGGGGGGAGCCCGGCAGGGTCGAGGGGGGTCGGGGCGAGGGAGACCCCCCAACGCGACTGGTTTCAGCCCGCCACGGATGCTTCAGCAGAACTGAGGGGCTGGTGGTGGTTGTTCCTGGAAGGAAATGGAAACACTCAAAACAAAAAAAATAAAACCCAAAGAGGTTGTAAATAAGGTAGCCAAATACCGATGCCAACTGTTATTCTAGGCATATGTGAGCTGGCGCATCTGCTGTAATTCACTATTAGCTGAAATCCTGACACAGACCTGGACGGTGGCCCAGGCGCCGTCGGAGGCAACCGCGTGCGCGCCCGCGGCCCTCCTGCCCCACGCACGGCGGAGCGGCCCCATCCCTGCGGCTCTCGGCCTCCCCTGCGAGTCCCGGATCCATCGTACCGCCTCGGAGGGGTCCCTAGAAAGGTAATAGCGCCTGTGGCTCTACTGACTTTGCTGCTCTCCCAAGTGCCAGCTCGACAACTTACTGAAAACCTCTGATACAGCTCCGTTGCTTGCAACTGCTGCTAATGTTGTAGCGGAATGATCAGCTTTGGAGACCACCGAAAATGGCTAAAAGACAACCTTGGCACCCGTGGCAAGCACGTCCTTTCTGCAGGCTGTCTTCTCTGGTTCCTCGTGGTGATTTTATCACATGGAAAATGATCCAGGCTGTGGAATTAATGGTCTGTGTTGGCATTTTCATCATACAGAAACCCCAACTTTCATATGGCTTCTAGAATCAAGACCTTTATGGTCTAGACCTTCTAGATCAAGATCCTTAGGGTCTCTGACCTTAGGAGGACTATACAATACTCACAGGAATATCTAAGGTTTCTTATTTACAGAGGAGCAGTACAAATCCCTTGTTCCATACTATTCTGTGTAAACCTTCCTTAACATGAACAAACCTTCTAAGAAACCTTTGTAAAGGCTGCGATAGGGCACAGAAATGCTCGCGGGAGAGGAGAGTGAATGAACCTCTGTGGTCCCCTCTCCCTATATCTGGTCAAAAGGAGGAGGGAAAAGAGAAGCAGCAGTTTACCAAACCAACCACATGAGATGGGCCCTGCTGTTCAAGGTACCTGGCAGGGCCAAATATGCACCATGGCTTGCTCTCATCTCCTAATAAAAGAGCAAGAGTGACACTTAAGACTGTTGAGACAATTTGTTACAGGATCCCACCTATGGGATTAAAGTAAATTGTTGCAGATCAGGTTAAACAAAAACTAAGGGAGGTAGAAACTGAGCTCAGGGTGACTGAAGCTTGTGCTGTGTTATTACAGGGAGTGTAGGGAAAGCGTCTCTTTCATACACTTCAAAAATACTTTAGAGCAGACACAGGTACCTCAGATTTAATGTTTTGATGCCCTCTCTGACTGAGTATTGAAAGTTTAGAAAGTCTGTGCTGCTACTTCCAAATGCTTTACAGAGGCATTGTCTGTTTTGTGCCATGGATCAATTCTCAGCTTTTTAAAAGCAAAATGGTATTCCCCATTGAACATGAAAAATCCCAATAACAATACTTAGGACTTGGCACTTTTACCATCTTGTACATTTTCTTGTGTTATGTATTCCCTTGCCGCGAGCCAGCATCACTAACCCTATTAAGCACGCAAAGGACCAGAGAGACAAAGATGATATGACTTGCTCCAACCCACAGGGGCAAAAAAAAAAAAAAAAAATCAGCGCATGAGGTGGAATTAATAAAAACTTAATGAATTTAGCTAACATTTTCTTCTGACAACTTTGCTCATCATAGAAATGTGCTGAAAGAACGAGTAACAGCAGAGTTAAGGCATATATTCTCAAGAGAAATGAATATTGAGTTGTTCCCTCTGAAGTTAGCCAAGGACACTTAACAGTTTTTATTAGTAGCTCCCTTGCCCTTGCAGCTCTGCTACCATGACTTTCCCCATCTCATGCCCTCTCTAGTATGCTTACCTTTCCAGGATTAGAAATCTCTACCAACTGAAACTGAATTAGTTTGCTTTTATACTTGGACAACAATCTACCCTCTACAGTATTAACAATATCCTCCCCCCAAACATCAGTGGGTACTCTTCACGGTGAAGAAGTGAAAAAATCTCTTCAAGAAAGGAGCCACACTGAGAAAAGACTTGCCAGAGGACAGGGGAAGGTTTCAAAGCAAACAGCAGTTATAGGGCTGAAAACAGAAGTGCCGAGGCCTGTAAGCAGATGCACTGGCAATAGAAAAGGAAAATACAATTCAGATTACAGGTTGCCTTATGTTCTTTTCCTCAGGTTCCACTTTATTGTTTTGAAAGAGGTATAAAAGTCCAGTTAAAGTAACAAAAAACTAGCTTACCTTTGTAACCTTCAGCAAAACAGAACTGTGGAGAACACAGGGCACAGCTTCTCTTAAATAACTTCTGTACCCCAGCAGGCTACATTTCCCCCAAGATACCACCTCAGCTCGCATGCACAGCACAGCTTGTTCTTTATAATAATTCTCAAAGGTGGTCACATGCCCTCAATTTTCAGCTCTTCCTGAGGAACTGCATTTCCCAGCATGACTGCTGTTAAAGAATCCCAACAGCCAAAACAAGCCTAGAGAGGCATAAACATACATTTTAAAGTCTAGTACAGTTACACAACCCACTTAAAAACCCCTGTGAGAGCAAATTCAATCTTCCTAAACAACATCCCATTCCATTTGCAGGTATCACCAAGAACACAATAAAGACCATAATTATCGTCAATTTGAAAAGCTGTGCTGCTAGCCTGTTCTGTTAAAACAGAAAAAAATTACAATTGTTCCCAAGATACCTAGAATTAATATTGAAAACTGGGACAACATAGCATTTCTTCAGTAAAAAAGCTAGTTGCAGAAGAGAAAGGAATATGTTTTTTTCTAAATTCCTGTACTACATTCTGTACCGAAATATAAAACTAATTCAACAGTTTGTAATAGAACAAAACACACTCATATAACCTTTTAATTAAGTACTTTAGAGCCATTTCTTTGCACTCAGAAAGCAGCAAGTGAGGTTCGAGTCTAAAGCTGTATTATGTGGTAGGTATGCTTGGGGCCCTGGTGCTCTCTGTACCTTTGTTATTTGCAAGTTATAAATCTAATTGGCACTGCTCTGTAACATAGATGCTGCTCTGAGGATAGGTAATGCCATTAGGGGCCACCACTCTCAGATCTTGTCTCTAGAAGCAAGATAGAGGTTAATATCATAATTTCTGCAGGATTTAACTGTTAGGGGAAGACCATCTCTGATTTCATTCCAATCTTTTTATTTCCTAGTTTGAGAAAAGTGGACTTATATCTTTTGAAGTGTAGCACTTATCACATTTGTAGTATATTAAATAAATTACTGCTGGGAATGGCATTGAAGGAAGAGCTTTATTTCAAAATGTGATAGAATTCACCACAAATAAACCATATACTAACATTGACTTTTCATTGTTTAGCAGCTTGTCTAATTCCTTCCTTTTGGTCAGAATAGATGGCAAATCTATCCTAAATCTAAATCTATTTTTACCAGGTAAGAATGACAGCATTTTATATTTTACACAGGTCTGGAAGTGGTGCATAAGGAAAACTGAACAATGGTGTTACGTCTGCCATTTTAACCCATAAATCCATTCAGTAAGCTTAATTGGATCACTGCCCTTTGTGGGATCATCCCTGCTTGCTTATTGTTAGCCAGACAAAGCCAAAGTTTTTGGAAGACAGACAAAATATTATGCGCTGGTTACAAGTATCTTAGTACTGGAAGAAAGTTTTAATTAAAATGACAAAATGCAAACATTTTATGAGATTGGGTCCTCTTCAGAATCATAAAAAAAGACAGATGACTGTATTTTCTGAGGATATTAGCAGATTGTGGAAAACTGTGCTAATTAAGATCTGGAAAAACCTGAATCTAATTTATGGAGAAGTTTTGGTTTTACAGTTCAATGTGCCTTCAAATCCTTGCATACACAGACACACTGGAAGTTGTCTATTTTTTTTCTTTGTTTATAACATCCTTCTTTTTGTTCTTTTAAGCCTTTGAGCCTGTGCTAAATACTGAATTGATTGTTTATATTTCACATGTTTTAAAATCAGTAGGGGACATTATGCTGCAAGCTGTTATGGAACATAATAGTATTTGTATATGAAAAAGCTACCCAGAGCAAGGCTGACCTCTGAATAGAACAGCAACCTATTCCTTTTGTAAATCAATCTTATGCACAGGAATTGAAAGAAATAAATCCAAATTATTTTTATTTGAAAACAGGAAACTGCCTTGCTCCAGAGCATACGTAGAGTTAGAGTGGAATAACTAGATCTGTGCAATAATTTGCCCATGTGGACAACCATTAAGCATTTACAGGATTACAGCTGAAAGCTTAGGAAAGCCTTTTGGCATAATCCAATATCATTACACTGGGAGGAACCCAAGATCCATGCAGATAGATTTATTTTGGCCTAAGTGAGTTTTTCAACTTAGGTTGCCTAGGAAAGTGTCTAAGATCAATAATGAAAGAATAATTTTTATACGGTACATTGATACAGAATGTGTACATAAATCTACTAGTGTAACTGTCCCTTTGCCCTGAAAAAGTATTTCAAAAAGAGAACAACCTTTGCCTTTAAAAATGGTACTCCCTAATTTACAGAAAATAACAAAGCCACATTCCCTGTCTTTTCTCCTCCTTCCCTCCTACCACAGGAGGAGGGAGAGGTAAGAGAAAATGCTTTCCATTTTTCAGTGTTCTATTTCCTCCCCCCACTACAGGAAAAAAAGACCACTTTTTCAAATAACATATTTGCAAAAGCTTATTGTTTTCAATGGGAAAGACATTCTTATTTAAATAATCTTTTGCCAAAAAAAGCAACCCAGTTTGAGCTGTGACATCAAGAGGTCATGCAAATTCAACCATGTGGATTAAATGAAAACTTTATTTTTTTTTGTGTGTGTGTGTGTTTCAGGGAAAATGTTTAAAAGATGTTTAGAAGATATACAAATAGCATCTACCTGTTTCTGAGAAAACTAGAACCATCTCCTCTGGAGCAGAAACAAGATAAAAACCACAATTATTTCTCTGGAAATAAAGCAAAGAAAGCACATGAATGACTTGTATGTTTGTGTGGTAACAAAGATTATTTCAAATATATTTTGGGATAAAGCTCAAGTTAGGAGAGGTTTTCATGTTTCAAACCCAATGTTCCCTCAACTAACTGAGAAATATTTCAATTCATAGCAATCCATATTTTCCTTCTGTTTTCAAAAGACAAACATTTAAATACAATCCTAGAATACAAAAAGCTTGTAGGTAGTTTCACCATTGATTTGTTGTGTGATCTCAGGCAAATGAGTTAGGCAATCATACCTGAATCTCTTCATAAATGAAAGAGAAATGATAATTACTCTTCTTTGTAAGGTGTGTGACACACCTCGTGATAAAGACACACAAAATGTGATCGTACTAAGTTTCCAGTGCTGCTTTTGGAGTACTTATTGAGAATCAACAATGAAAACAGCATATTAAGAAAGAAGCTGTGGTATTTTCGAACATATAACAACAGAACAATGAGAATTTGTTTTCCAATCCAGATTTTGTTTTTTTTCCACCAGAGGTTTTTAATTACAGTAGGCCAAGGAACTCTCATTCTTTTCATACCATACATCGCATACTGTTGACTTTTACATGTGTGAATATTCATTTCAGAGCAAGGATTCCCCTAGCTTCTTGCACTAAACTTACATAAAGCTTACTTTAGATTTATAATTTAGATTTCTTTCATAATTCTGCAAAGCATTTTTAATTAAAATTTTAAACATATTTTTGGAGGATTTTCCAGGAAAGCAGGACCAGGTGCGATAGCCTATATTAGTCCAGTTCTGCCTGATGCATTTGCTGTCACTTTTTTCTAGATTGTTCTAATTTCTGCTGGTATTTCAGGAATGTGCAAATGTAGAAGTTTGTGATTATGCTGTGTAATTTAGATGTTACTTCTGTATCTTGCTTCAGTAGCGATGCATATGAACATAACTCATATCAAATCAACGCTTGATCTGTGCTTCTCAGGTGTAAGATCAAGTAAGATGATAGAGATTTGTCCTACTACATCCTTCCAGTGGCAGCGGGGTCTTGGAGGGCAAGTTCATCCCACAGCGCTGGAAGGCCTTTAGCTCTGTAACCAAGAACAAAACCTGATTTTTGCGCTTTTGGACTATGAGGCTCTTAAAAGTTTCCACAGAAATACTGTAGATCTCACCCGGTTTGACCACAGCTCAATCAATTAGCTGATTAAAATGATGTAAGGTGCGATGCCTAGCAGTTACTTTTGCTTTCAGTAATGAAGCTCAGATTAGGTACCTAGAGATCTTTGACCTAACCTGACTTAAAGTAATTTCACTCATTGGCATATGACAGCAATTTGTATGATATTTCAACTCAGTTTGAACTAAAATTGATTAGCATGCTTTGAAAGAATCTGTAGCCATCCCATTTGATACCAAGCAAGCTAAACAGAGCAGAATAAGAATAGTGATCAGTAGCAAAAATGAGAACAATCCTATATTTCAAGAATCACTTTGATCTTCAGAAAATAAAGTTCCCACTTTTTATACAACATTTGATATGAATATACATCAAAGGATTTACAAAAGGAGGTTAGAAATTTTGGGGTTTTGTGTTTTGGGGGAGGGTTTATAGCTTCAGAGGCTTAAGCATGGTACAATAAAATGAATGGTTCAAAGACACAAAACATTTTAATGTCAGAGATGTTTGTTTTTTTTAAAAATACATTACCATACAAAGCCACTTCAAGACAAATCGTGACCCTCATCTTTGAGAAAGTGATTAAAAATGTGTAATGGGCTTTCAGGAGCTCTGAAAAACTTGAGTGTCGAAAGATCAGGATAGCTGAAGTGTAGTACCTTAAATCTAGAGAAGGCTGAAAGCATAGAAATTGTATCCGTGAGAGTGCTGGGTTTTCTTTGAAAGAGTACTTAAAAAAAAAAAAAGACTATTAGATTTGATAACATTCTAGGGTTTCCCTAAGTTAGCTACTAAGCCCTAAATTAACTCACATCAGGTCTCCACATATTTTCTCATATTACTCTGAGAGCCTATGGCAAGTCAGTGCCAGTGTGGTATTTACCACGGCTAACTTTTCCAAACCTTCCTTCCAGTATATCCCCAGGAAAGAAAGTTCTTTTAGACTATTGTACAAACAAAAAGATCATTCAGATTAAAAACAGACTTGTTTTTTCACCTGGAGCCTACAGCGTGAGGAAGCCAGCATGCAAAACAACCTGCCCCTCAGAGGAGCGGAGCAGAGCAGGAAGCAGATCCGTCTTTACAGTGCGCACCCTGAGAAGGCACCGGCTTCGCACAGTCAAATCGCCACGGCATGCAATAAGTTTGAGTCCAAAGGGTTTATCAACACAGTGTCAGTGTCTTTTTTATGGAAAGATACATTTCTGCAGGAACAGGTCAATTGATGAAACTTAAAAATAAATAAATAAATAGGGCCCAAGTCATTTCAGTGTCATTATTTCAGTAAGGCCAAAATATTTTAGTTCTGAGATAGTTACGCATTTTTGAAATATACTGAAGTATAGTTTGTACAAAACAACTTACCAATTATAGTATATTTATGGAAATCAGAATGTCAAAACAAAATATTTTACCTCAAAAGAAAATATTAACAAAATGTTTTTGTTAATCTTAAATGTGGATTCTCATTTTGTTGTCTCAATTTTCATTTCAAAGGAAGTGTTGACACCTTGTTTTTTATTGTGATCCAGAATGCAAGCAAAATGTCCAAACACTGCTATTTCTTTTGAAGCAGAAACAGCAATTCTTTATCTCACAGTAACTATGGTTCTTTGGGATGCTGCAGTCAGTATGGATCCCACTATCAAAATACATTTGCCTCGGGAGCACAATCTTGGAATGTTTCCAACATCTGCAGGGGCAACTCATGTACCTCTGCCTCTCCTGCGCCGTCCCATCTTTGGGTGGATACCTAGCAGCTATTTACTAGCATAATATTTGACTATACCTGATGGAAAGGAGCGACACATTCTCTGAAAGTGGGCTCCTTCATGGTTTTAGGTAGCTGTTATTTAGGAGAGGTTCCCTTCTTGAAGCAGTGGGAAAGAAGTGATTTGAAATTAAATGGTCATTAGTTGATGCTAAAGTTGATAAAGTGTCAAAATGTATTCACGTTAAAAGTCTCACATATTTTTTGGTTAGTGGTGCTTTATTCCCAATTCCAAATGTCACAGAACACACAGAGAAATTCTCTCTGCTAGGATCATACTTACGGGGATGAACATGACACGAGCTCCATTTGTACTCAGTGCTTCACGTGAACCCAATGAGGATGCCTCCTCGAGCCAGTCATGGTCATCGATGTGTGCATAGCAGGGGGGTTGGGGAGAAAGAGACTGTTCCAGTACCCAGGTTCCTCAGCTCTGGAAAACTGAGCTCCATGGCCTTGCTTCATTGAAAGTTTATTTGTTCAAAATAGGGCAGCTCCAACAAAAGAGATTTAGACTGAGGTAAAGAATCCAGCAGTATGGCAGTGAGGACCTGCGCGACGTCAAGGCTCTGGTCCCTTGCTCTGAATCACCAGCGACGGATGAATGCTGTTTGTTGTTCTGCCCATATTATTTTGGCCTATGCTGTATTTGGAAAAATCAATTTAAGTTCTGATTGAAGGTGTGTTTCCTAGTGAAAAAATCTTGGATCGGAACACTGCTGACCAGTTTGATTATGGAGCATGTAACCAAACACCACACAATTACACACCTTCCTGGCCAGAGATGAAGAAACACTGTACAGAGTACTATTGTTTTACAACTGGCTTTACCTTTTCTCATGAATATCAATGGGAGTTTTATTCCTGACTTCAAAGAGAGTGTGACTGAGTCCAACATACCATACAGTTGAGCAAGTGAGAAAACAATTTCATCACCAGGCAGACAACTGGTTTGGTTGAACAGACAGCTCCCAAACTTCGGTCTCGCAGAGGCGTGACAGGAAAGCCAAAGCCATTGCTGCGCTGACCACACAAGACTGTTAAAAAGACAAACTGAAACTAGAGAAGGAAGGAAGGGCACGGAAATAACGCTCAGTGACCAAATCCTCAAAGTACTGCATTAGATAATGGAGAAATAGTACAGGGCAAGGGTAAAAGGTAAAACTTTAGCTTCCTTTGAGACCAAGTTTTGTTTTCAGCCATGTCACCATAACAGAGCCAGAATTGGAGCATGGCCCATTAGCACTTTGAAGGAAGTTCAATGTATGTATTTGCTCTTTCAGTAACATATCCAATTTAATACTCTCTCACTATGGTAAAATGGTAAAAGAGAAATAGTAAGCCCATGTTTCTCTGCGCAGCGTAGACATGCTCCGCATAGAACAATACAGAGATGTTTCAAACAGTTTTGTGACAACTCAACCTCTCTCTACCTTACTTCACCAAAAGCCACACCAATGTTACTAAGTACCTGACCTTGCTCGTGGATCACTACACTGTATTGCGTTGTGTAGTGAAGATATTCTTTGTAAATGCAATATGAGGCTGACAGAAGCTAACATTTCCTCCAGGCCATGTCCTTGCACGTCTTTTACCTTGAACAGAAAAAAAAAACACCCCACAACATAACAAAGAATATAACAACCTCCCTAGAAGCTAATTTAAAAGCAAACTTCATTGAATTCAGGTGTCAACTGTATATAAAGTAACTAACTCTTCAAAAAGGACATGGAGGAAAATATTACACTTAAATGTTAACACGACTAGTACCAAATTTAAAAATTCTTACATTTAAAAGAAAACTATCAATGTATAGAGTTTGCTTAAAATTTCATTTATTTGTACGGTAAGCCAGAGGATCTTAATTAACATAAAAATGCACTGCTGTGCCTCCTTGGGAGCTATAAACAAACTGTCAAATAAAAATATACAAGCAATTAAATGATACAGAAATGGTACATAATTCTTACACATACACTTTTATTGTGTAGGTGTACACACACACACACACACACAAATACATCCACACAGCAGTTTCCAGTTTCTATCTGTAAAAAAGAGAAATGATAGCAAAGCTATCTAAGCCCACTTTCTAATATGTGGCCAAATAGCCTAAAAAAGCTCTCATATTACATAAATGATGCAACCAAATGCTTCCCATCCTGGCAGTTCTTTGTTGTACAATGTGCATTTGTAGCCTGACACTCTCTTAAATGGCTTTGGGCTAAAAGGAGGTGCTTAGCAGCTCTTAATACAAGGCCCCTATTTATCCATCTTCAGCAAATTCAAGTATAATATAGCAAATTTAAAACCTGAATATTTGACGCTGATACAGCAAGGACTTGGGTACATGCTTAACTTTATGCATTGCATATATGCCTACTGACTACACAGGTAGAATTCAGAGTATCAAGCATTTGCTGGGTTAGGGGTTACGTTCAAATAACCAGGGCACAGTTCTTTGGGCTATACTCTATTCCTTCTTTCTCAACATGAAAGGTGATTCTTTTCCTTTGTAATCAACACATTTAGGGTGCCAGAGTTTATATTCATTTACAGAAAACTATTTGGTGCTCTCCCCTATGTTATGATGACACTGCTCAATGTGTTACATTAACAAAGGTGTTTTGGTTATGTTATACCATTGGAAGTAACTAAAATACGTAAGAGGAAGGGAAAAAAAAAAAAGATATAAAGTCTATAAGTATTTACACATCCCATTATTAAAATAAATGAAGGCTAATTAACAAAGAATTAGCCATGAGTATGAAATACAGCTGGTTTCTAAACAAGATTAATACTAGAATCAACTATTGTTAAAACTGAAATATAACATGATATTGGAAGCTGTAATAAAATATAAATTAATAATTCTAATGAATGGAAAAATCAAAATTATATAATTATTTTAAAACACTTTGGAGATATCAAATTACAGCTTTTTTCTCAAAAAAAGCACAGTATGGGGGAACCTCCCCCCATTATTCCTGCAATTTGATACTACATTACCAGAAGTCTTCATGTTAAAGCATATACTTCATATATTTTAATAGCTGTTAGGAACATAATACAGTTCTTTCTGAAAATAATATAGCACCTCCTGTAAACATAAAAAGCACTGCTTTAACCTCTAATAATTTTATATGTAATACTGCCTTTGTTTTGTAATGAATACCATTCCTTCATGGTAATGTGCCCATAGTTTCAGGGTCCTACTGAATCACAGTTTGCGCAATCAGAGCCTACTCAACTTCAGAGACTTCGCAAAGCCACAACCGCCTGGGTAACAAGACTTTTGCCCAGCAACTTTCTGTGGCCTGTAGATACCAAAGAGATGAGGCACCTGAAGTGCCCAGCATGTGTCTCATCTATCCTCACTTGACCTGTGACCAGCTTTATCCTGATATTAAAAAAACAGAACAAAAAGCAACCTTATATTTTTACAAGTTCTCAATATTGCCAGCCTAAAAGGTTTACCTGTCATATATTAGGCTTACATTATCTTGCACTTTTTAAACCAGCAGGTTGAATTTTCCTTTTATTGCCTTCTGGCTTTGAAGTCTTTCAGGTTCATTTGGGTTATGTTTACAAACTTTTCTCTGTAGCTAAAAAAGTACTGTTCTTTTTAAGTGACCACTAAAACTTCAATCAAAGTTGTGAGAGACAGTAACATCCACACTGAAGTTTAAACGTGTTTCTGGTTCCTGGTTCCCATTAGGAAGTTTTTCTGGGCTTTCAGTCGAAATCACTGCAGAGCTGCTCCTGTCCTCTGCGCATCTATTTGCACTTACATGGCAAAGACCATATGATAATGGGTCTGAGCCAGAAACACGCACAAATTGCTGATCAGGCTTTGCAGCCCACAGAAACACAAACCACAGACATCGCTGTTTGGCTGTCGTGCCTGCGAGGGCTAGCATAGGCATACCATGAAGTCGCCAGGATGAGGACCAAGCCCGTAGGCCCCTCAATCCCAGCTCCCGCCGGGGCAGCTACACCCCTCGGCTGGTTCCTAGCAGGGCGGCTTGCTGTGCTGCGGCACGCACACAGCATGCTTGTGCATACGTCACGTCCGTTTTCACACTCTGTATTTGGGAAAAGCTGCTGCCAGCATTTAACTCTCTATACAGCCTGTGTCCTGGCAGCCCGAGATGCTGGCAAAGCCTGTGCTTTCCCTCCTGTCGTCGGTCTGATGGCAATACGAGCTCCAGCAGGGTGGAGAGAGACAGGCGGGCAGCTGCCACACGAGGAGAGAGGTACGTGCAAGCTAAGAGGACTTTCTGCTGGAGATTGTTTTCTTATGAAACCGTGCATACGTCATGACTGGTAAGGGGAGCTATCCCAAAAACTGCAGTTCTTCAGAAATTCCACTCTTTCAACTAAGGAAACATCCTTTCCATCATCCCTGCATACTGAATATTTATCTCTAACCACATGGTACCTGTATAGGATATACAATCTGTAGCCATTTTCCTTTCATTACAGAAAAGCTTCGTGTATCTTGTCTTCCTCAGCCCTTTCCTACTTTGCTTACTAGATATAAAAATGTGTAGTTCCAAGTAATGGTTTTTTTTTTTTTTTTTTTTTGCTGAGCAAACTTGAAAGGTAAGGTTATTTTCTCAGTCGATTTCTAGAAGCACTCTGCTACATGTATCCCTCAGGGCCTACACTTAGAAAACACCTTCTGTGAGTCTCCCGTTGTATCATTGCTCCTTAGGAGTGCCATTACTTCCAATTCCCCAATAACCTCTCCTTAGCACCTTTTAGCTACTGCAAGTTTTAATAAGCATACCTAAGTATGTGCATACTGTTAGATTTCAAAAGCACGATGATCATCTTAACTAAGTACTTTAAATAAATGTCAAAGCCATCTTGTACCTCCTTTCACTCTGAGGCTATTCATTATAATCCTAGCATAAAACTCTGCTTCAGGGAATGAAAGTGGCAGGAAGAAATACATTTTTATGCCACAGAACAAGGGGGTTTTGGCAAAACAGAAGAGGTGGTCAGAGAGCATTCTCGGTCTCCCAACAAAGGGACGGAAGAAAGGTTCTCAGTGGCATACAATTATTACTGTGCAGTAAATAGCAATTGAAGAGGATTAATTAAAGAGTAAAATAGGTCAATAGTACCTGCTTTTGTACTCTTCATTCACAATATTCTTGCGCTGTGTCTAATGTAGCTACTATTAGCAACTTAGGGGATACGTTAAGACTGAAGGAGGGTGAGGGTGAACACCACAGCTATATTACATGCAAGAAAGGATTCTCTTTCTGCAGTAAATTAACTTTGTAGGTGCCACTCCCTCCACTACATTCCCTTCCCAATTCTTGCATACTGCTTTCCTATTTATGCTTTAATGGTTTCCTCCTAATTCCTTTAGGAGAAGCCCTCACAAAACAACTGAATGGCAAAGGAGAAAAGTGACAATCACTAGACAAAAAGTGCTGTAAAATGCAAAGTAAATAGACACTTCTATTCCCCTAATCTTTTTAAGCGAGAAATCTTCGGTGTTATCTGCGAAGAATAGCAGGTACTATATCTTCAGAGAGAAGTGCAATTTTAAGCAAATATTTTCCTTTCAGCATAGTAAATTTTAACTCATCCTATCATAAAAGTGATCTTTTTTGTACTTCAGCATTCTCATGACACCCAAGAATCACCAAGAGTTATATTACCTAGGTATTAAATAGCTCAAACTGTCACTTCTTTGTTAAGCCTAAGATCAGTACAGAGTTTTGCACAACTTAAAAAAAAAAGTTACAGCAAATACAGCTGTTTGTAGACAAATAACCAAACTAATTTCATCAAAGAAAAGTGAGAGTCATCAGCTCTCCCTGTAACAACTGAGGGAAATGTAGGAAGTAAACAAAAAGTCTAAAAAAAGGAAAGTTTATATGGACTTTTAGCATTTCTGCCATTTTGTAATTTCAGAGCTTATTAGGAAATTATATAAGGAAAACGTTTTATTTCTGAGTTTAAGTAGAAGAGGTCATACTCTTCATTCATATGCCTCATGAGATCTGGGTATAAGAATGAAAAACTCTACATAAAAATATAGCTACTTTTAGTATCTGTGGTTGGCTCCCAAGTAGACAATGACACGATTTTCATACACCTTCTTCATAGTTTTCTCAATTTGCTTCAGAAATACTTGTGGAATTCTCCCACATAAAGTGTGCACTGTATCCAGAAACTTAGACTGAAGAGGGTAGTACAAAGACTGGAAGAGATTGTCTTCAAAAGGAAACTAAAGAAAAGAAAAAAAGAATTATTATTTGCAGTAGTTGTAAAATGGCATTTAAAAGTTGCTGTAAGATAAAGCTTTATACAGGTAGGTAATGAGTTGTTCCTCACCTTTCCAAAGTGTCATCAAAGCCTATCAACTTCAAACATTTGGACACTGGTCTGCTTGAGAGTGCTTGCTTTCAGAAAAGTCTGTCTAGGCTTATTATCTGAAATAGTCAACTTCACAGAAATTGTATTTCTAGACTCTATATTTAAAGCAAGTTTACTAATGTAGGGGTACTGCGTTATGAAACGGACATTGTAGAGGGTAAGGTTGTTCACATATAAGTGAAGTAGTTACTTGAAGGTGCTCCTGTTCGATGGAGCAACTTGAGGACACAGGAAAGATACTGTTTTTGTTTAGATCAGGAGTTCACCTTTGAAGCGAATCTCCTGATTGCTCTGCAATGCAATCCAAAGTATGGTGAGTGGACACTATCTCGGAAAGCAGGAACTGAGTTCCTTTTGGATAAAACTAAAGGTGAAAATATCCTGTAGGAGCACACTTAACACATTCCTGCTAACAGGCTTCCAAGTCCACAGGACCAGTCCAAAGCTATCTTGAAGTAAAACTCCTGAAAACCAAGACTGTGGATGTCAGGTCCTCAGCAACAACTGTTTTGCTCCACGAATCTGCTCCTGTTGTGCTGCACTACTTACTGATGTAGACGTAGCCTAAGTCAATGCAATGCTCTCCTACAGGACAATATATAAAAACATCTCTCCTCCCTGTGGCCAGCAATGGATAGCTATTTGCAATGCTCTTCAGCATAAGTCAGCACATGAAACAGAATCAGGAAACTTCAGCACAAATGCATGTATCCATACACGTGCAGATTATGTGCAGCTACATCAGCTGGTGACAGCCAATCTGATATTTTGTATATGGACCAGGAAAAGTGAAGTAACCCTGAAGCACATACCGTGCCGTAGAAAACACAGTCCACAACTTAACTCTTCCTAATCAAAGTGGAAATATGGATCTGCGCCTGTAAGCAAGCTACTGAACAACCTCTTCTGCCTTCCAAGTGCCCAGAGGCTCTAGGTGCTCAGGGAGTCCAAGGCCTCCCTGGGCACTTACAGATCAGAGCTGCAGTGCCAGCAGGAATATCTCCAACCAAACACTTCCTTCCACCCACAGCACTATAGAAAAGCAGTTTATCAGCCTCTTGGGTTAGAATTTTACTGTAACAAGGAGGAGGACTGTTTAAACCATCTCTCTCAAATACACACACACACAGTAAAATAGAACAGGCTAAAGCAACCTTGTTATTTTGTGACTGACAGGTATACATAAAGTATGACTATCCTCAGTCTGATCTGCTGGAATAGCAGTCTGAGTGATCTGGTTAAAGTTATAATCTATATTGAAATAGAAGGACTGTCTCTATCGAAATAGAAGACTTACATCACGTATCACTTCATAGAGTGCCTTGAACGTAGGCTGTTTGTCATCATGGTAGACACCTCTATTTCCATGCAGAATAGAGACACCTTCTTCTTCTGCACCTTTACAGTTGCTCCCATACATACAGTGATCAGGCCGGTAGTTCCATTGACAGGGAAACACATAGAGACACTCTGGCAGTGCCAGTCAGGAGAGATGGTGAGGGGGGGAAAAAGACACATTGAACAAGAGTTATAACAAGTTAAATCATGTTTCTGTGGAAAAGCTGGGACTGACAATCAGAAACATTTAAAGTTACTTCCTTCACAAAGACCCAAAGCAGCAGCTAGATATGGAAGCTTCATTTTTTCAGGGATGACTATACGTGTCTTAGCACTGCTACCCCATTTTTCTGTTAGTTCTAGTGTAACAGAAAGGCTGGCTGGAAACACAAACCAAGAGTGCATTTTACAAAGTTAAAAACGACAGAATCAAACCCAGAGACTATGCACTATGTAGTACTATATGGCATCCTCTGGTAGAAGTTTTCGAAGTTACAGAAATGATTATGTAAGTACATACATCAGTGGGGGTTATGCGAAATCCTGAATCCTTCTGGAGATAGCATGGGAAAGCTTGCAAAGTATATCCAGTGTTTGCTGCTGAAGCTTTCATTGAGGTTATGACAATTTGCTATGCCGAGATACAGCAGACCATACGAAGTAGTGTATTTTATCCATAGCCCTTCTAAGACTTGTCATCCATTAATTTTATAAGTCCAGGTTATTTTAAAGATCAGTCTAATTTCTCTAATTTTTCAAAAGGGCTTGTAACCTCATTTCCCCTATTGATTTTTGTTGTTGTTGTTTTAAAGCTTTCTCCATGCATCCACAGTATTTGCAACATGCTTACAATAAGTCATGCCAACCCCTGTGACCTTTTCGCTACGGAAATGGAGTACAATGAATCATTGCACTGTGCTGACAGGTCATGTCAGAAGCATTGAAGACTGAATTCATCACTTGGCCTTTCTTTATCTTCCGCTCACCATACTCAGGAAGGCCATGGCTGGCCCTGTGTGTTTCTTGAGGAAGTAAGAGAAAATATTTATGAGACATTTCTTCCCGTAAGGCCTATCAGGAGACTGCTCAAGAAAGAGTAGTTTTTAAGTAGTTTCCATTCAGTTTGGCCTATCACACATTCAGAATTGCTCCCCAGCGTTGCTGGAAGGACAGGAAGAGCTGTAGCGCCCTGATCCCAATCCTCTTACAGTTAACAAGAATCTTTCCAGTGAGCCCCAGCAGATGTTTGCAAGTACAACTCCTCAACAGGTCATTTTGGTGAAAGTATGTCACCAGGTGCTTATCAGCTTTTGTACATATCACTTGAGTGTTCATAAGCTTCTCCTCACCAGACGCTCTTAGAGATTCGCTGTTGCAGCTGGGCTTGGATTCTAGTTGCTCTGCAAGCCTTCAAATCTGTTAAACATCAGAACTGCCTCGGGACATGGGAAAAAAGGTTCATCTTTTCAGGCCCCAGGTTCTGCGTATTTTTAGCCAATACATCGTATCTACAAAAAGCCATCTGCAGTGGACTTAACTAAATGACTCAGTTTTTCATTTCTGATTCGTTCCCAGGCCATTTTTAACAATTCAGCATTTTAAAACCTCAGGAAAGTCTAGTTTTCTGTTTTAGTAGTCTCAAGTTCTTTTGTTTTCTTTTTTGTGCAGTCTGATGTTACGTAATTCACAAAAATTATTTACTAGTTATGAGGAAAAGACTGGCTATGGTGCGGAAAAGAATCTCAACATGTGGATTTGATAGAGAATCCCCTCATTACAAAGTTCAAATGTTTTTGCAATCTTTTCTTTTGCACTCTTAAGTGAGCAGCTTGAGTTTGATCTGACAACTAATCTGGCTTCATCTTTTTCTTCCTCTGGTAGACCCCATTCACATGACATGCATTTCTTTTTGGAAAGTAATTTGTGATTTCATAATGAAGATTTCTTCCACTTTTTTTCCCTAGAATTGAGGCTACTGCATGGTGTGCCAGGGACACTGATGTTTGACATCTGTCTGCAGTACGCAGATGTTACTTTACTGCTTTGCTTTTGCTCTCTCCCTTTTTTGTCTGAATTTGGGTACATTCAGTCACATACCCTATGACTCCTTAGAGGAAAAGAAAAGGGAACAGAATAAATAAAGATAAATCCAAACTTATTCTGTTCTCAAGATTACTTGAGGGAATACAAGGTCACATAGGAAACAAGCAAAAGCAAATAAGAATTGATACTCGATGTATTCAGATGTATGAAACAAGGCTCTTAGCTTCTTCGGGAAACGTGTATTATGCTGCAATTTTGAAATTCCTGTATTTCCAAATGTTCCTGGTTTTGGAAGAGCCTTAAGTCATTTCTGAGTAATAAATGCAAAATATTTAGAAGAGGCTGGATTTCCAGAAACTGCGTTTTACCACTTGTGACAGAAGTCACACCCTTTTAAAATGAAGATGCCTAAAACTTGCTAGTTCCTTGGAAATCTGCATCCTTGCAAGCAAGACTCCAATTCAGGGGGAAATGAAGGACAAGCTGAAAATGCTACAGATTGTTTAGGGAGGCACTGAGCAAGAATGACAGTCATGAATCAGATACGACTTCATTTTGTTGGGCTTACAAGTACATATTTGTTGGTCACACTGTCCCTCTGCTCCGCATTTGCAATCTCTTGGACAGGTGGGGTATCCCATCTGTTCTCTGGGAACACAGCTTTGAGAGATTTAAAGTCCTCCATAGTTCTTTATAGTCCCAGAGCAAGCAGAATAAAGGAAGAGCATAAAATACACACACATCTAAGAAACGGAAGTATAGACGACCTCATCATTCTGGGGTTTAGTGAGGATGGGTCATCCAGCTGAGAGGTGGGAAACTTCTTTCTCTGAAAAATAACTTTTGGTGGAGGAGCGAAGCTAGGAAGGGCAACAGTTTTAAAGAAGATAATTCAACAGCTGAGCCTGTTTTCTATTTATACTAGCATTGTTACTTGTTTACATAAGTATCAGAATTCAACTGCCTTTCAGAAAAATAGAGGATAGCTTTGGAGAAAGTTTGGCAATTTAACATTCAAATAAACACCAGAAACAAACACATTGTTCAGCTAGGCCCTGGTCCAGTGGGGCACATATGGAATGGAAACATAACATTAAATTAATGATCAAATGCAGGAATGAAGTTCAAGTTGTATATGTGCTTGTTTCCTTATTTTCTCAGAATCTCCAGAAAACAGATTCATATCTTCAAAGGAACCAAGTCTGAGCCCCACTACCTGCACAACCTTCAGAATTATTTTCACAGAATATAAATCCTAGGTGGACTTACATATTATGCACATTATGTACGTGAGTATATTATGCATATTAAAAATAATGAACAGCACTTTCTTCGAATTTTGCAAGTTCAAGAAATTTTCTTACTACAGATGATCATGACTAAGAATCATTACTTACCTGGGTTAAAGTAAAAAATAATATTTAGTAAATCCTGGTCTCCCCACGTAATATAATTTTTGTACTTTTGGTATAATGGATACAACATTTCCTCCCAAGTCAGACCAGATGGTATCATGCTGTTCTGCAGGGCAGAAAAACAGCAGCAGTGGGTTAATACTGAACAGCAATGACGTGTATGACTTTGAGAAAGTGGCACCCACATATTTTTCAGTCTCCCTAAGCCATGTCAGATACCTAAATGAAAAATGAAGAACTGCTAGGAAATGCTAGACATGGAAAGGGTCAGAAAAATAGAGCACAACCAGGTCTCCTGATCTGACTAAACAGGAAAGCAAGGTCTCCTGGGTCTAGCTCTGATGTCAGCTCCTGCTATTCAGAGTCTTCCTATTCTGAGCAACGGGATGGAGAAAAAGTGAAAAATGCATAGAGTAGGAAGAGTTTTAGATCTATTCTTTTCAATTGCTTGGTAGAGGAGGGACAAGGTCAAAACTGAGGTGTTGAAGGGAGGAAAATTTCAGGCTAAAAATGATCTTCCTTTTCCCTTCCAGGGGAATTATGATATTGAGAGCAAGTTTTTTACTCAAGCTGTTCCTATAATAGTACAGCTAATCCCTGGCCTTGATTAAGGACAAAGCCCACTCAGAGGTAAACAAAGTTTCTAAAGAGAATAAATGCTCACCAACACAAATAGATTTAACAAGTCAGGCCTTTCACAAAAAGGGGGAGATACCACCTTAAAGAGTGAGAGGGTTCCCCTCTCATTTATATCAATTAACAGCATCACTTGATCCACAACAGGATCCAAAATGTTATTTACAGCAAAAGCAAAAAATTACCAATTACTCTGGATATTTGCCTAAACCTTCATAATTTAAAAAATAATACACTGACTGCACTGAAGATCCTTGAGTTTAATTCTTTCATGTACCTTTGAAGGGAAAGTGAAATGTCAAAGAAGCCAGTTATACTACTGCTAAAGGACTGTTTCATCTGCAAGTTCTCAGTGCTCCACCAATTCAGTGGGGAAGTTTTATTTAACAGTCATTTTCACGACAACTGGTTTTAGTATCCAAATATGCATTCTATATTTTTCAGATTCTTTAAATTCTAAATTTTACTATTTTTATACTAAAATATTTTACATGATATTAAAAATACATAAATCACTGGTTTCTGCAATAGTTTTATTTCTTCTCACCTTGAATTGAGTGCTGCGTATCCGCGTTAAATTCATTAGCATGACTCCAGAATTGACTCCAGTTGTCCCATAATAAGGGTGACGCGCAAATCGACTATACCAGCCAATCTTTGGTATTTCATGTTCTGGGGCCATAGCAGCTAGCTGTGTGGAGTTGAACTCTTTCAGGATGTGCCAGATGTCATCGATGGGCCTCAGGAAGAGAACATCAGTGTCCACATAAAGAAGAGAATCCACATCCTTTAAAATAACCTTGTGGGTTTGCACAGTGAGGAGAGGAAGAGAGATGAAAGAGAAACCAAGCAGACAACAAAAAGGGAGATTATTGGCAAAAGGTACTTTATTTTAAACTAAGAATTTTAAAAGAGTTATTGACTCACCAGCTGAATGTCATTACATACCAGAACAACAGTTATCAAGTAACTTTTTTTAAACCTGCCAGGCAAAACAGCTACCAGAGCACAGAAGTCAGATTCTAATCTTCATGCGAAACAGTAATCCACTTAGCTCTCAAAACAACCTGTGATGTAGCCTGCAAGGCCTACTTAATGTAAGTTCAGAAATAAAATGCAAGGAATATATTTGCATAGCCTTGTTAGTTCTTTTAAAGATCTGTAAGCGGTACGGTTGTACAGAAAAATTAACCATAGAATATAGAGATGTATTTTTTGCACACAGTATGGTATGGATTCTGAAAGGATTAGTATTGATAATAATACACTATATAATATAGGATGAAACTGCTGCTCTGTGTATGTGTGCGTGTATGTTTAAGATGCTTTCACAATCAGTCACACAACCTAATTTAACATATAGAAATGGTCTACCTTAATTAAAAAAAAAATTCACTATTGATCACAAAAAATTATGTAAGTTCTCCTAAAGAGCAAACTTTGCTTGCTAAATAGAAATGTCATAAAACTTTTCATGCTAGATTCTGATCTCTGTTATCAGAGTCTATATCAGGAATAACCACAGTAAAGTTAGTCAAGTCTGAAAGGAACAACACTGGTGTAAATTGTAAAATAATTAGATCCAGGATATTCAATCTATTCTTGTTGACAGTGTTCCCCCTTGTGGCTATCCAAGTCCTTACATGTTCATTCATTAATTTTAGCAGGGTAAATCATACAGTGCTTCAACGGGATGTGAAAATTCCCTTGATGTTTGCACCACCTATTTGTTAGGTTGTTTGTTAGGTAGTAAATACTATTAGCTAAGGTCGACTAACAGTTTCAATTAAATTTTTGTTGCTCTTCTTCATTATTTTCTAACACTGTCCAAAAATTCCTGAAGGACTGAAATTTTCTTACTTCAGTCTAAGTCAAAAGCTCTATTTCTCTTCTTTCTCTACTTGAAAGGTAAATTCAAACTGTTAATGATTCATATCAGGTCATGGAAAGAAACCATCACTCACTCGTCCAATCGCACTGATACTATTGCCAAACTTTCCTATTTATGTGGGTAACTTAATAAGCTCTGTTAAAATTTGACTTTTACATGAAATGAAACGTATCCTGACTAAAGATTACTTGTGAAACACAGAGTGAACAACATTTCAAAATTTTGAAAAGTGAAAAAAAATTACTTCTAAGCATGCTCAACAGGCCTCCATTAAGATTCCAAATCCTCGAGTATTGACTTAAATGAGATTTTCACCTGACTGAACACTTTGGGATTCAAACTGACATTTAGCCAAGTTTAACAAAGCCCTGACCCATATTTCTGACATAACTATTATGTTCTTCCTACACAGCAGGACAAGGTAAATGTCTGTACATTTTAAACACAAGTTATGCTTATAAGAAACTCCATGTAATCAAGTCCATCACAACACAGATCACTGCTGGGTGGAAGGTTACAGCAATACGCTATGAAGAATTCTTCTCCCACTGTTTTCTGCTGGCCTCATAGCTAAATAACAAAAACAGCATACGAAGGTATCAACAAAGCGCGACATTAATAGTCCAATAAAACACTCGAGAGTGAAGAGCCCAGAGTTTGAGGCGAATATTGAATATCTTGGGATCTAATACTTAAGCTACTTTAAGAGCAGATCAGTAGAAGAAAGGTAGTTGAAAAGAAGAAAGTTTTTCAGCTTAAGGATATCCAGGACATTGCATTTTTTTCTGTAGCACCTACAAGCCTTAATTCACAGGGACCTACTATGTGAAGTAATACACAATCAAAACACACAAACAAACAAACAACCGAAAAAAAAGACCAAAAGGATCTAGTCCAAGACAAGAGACAACAGGTGAATAGAAACAGAGCATCATTAGAAGTAATTACACTTTCTTGTCTGGGGGATCCACAGCACACTGTAGCCCAAATAAATTTATTGAGGGTGCCCTGGTAGAGGCATGTTCAGGTATTTTCTAGCAGAGGGTAAAGTTTAATGGCTGCTCATGGGAGCTCCTCTCAAACATAAGTGGCAGTGTGGACACCACATCTTTTAGCAGAAAATTATTCTTTCAATAATCTTAAACATGCGCATAAATTTAAATCTGTGGAAGTCAATGTGCCCTAATCATTTTGCTCTATTTGAATGGATTTAAGGAAATATTTAATTTTGGGGGGAACTGGCTGTATATTGGCACTTGACTCTGTGTTTTCAGAGGTGTATTCCTTTGCTTACAATAAACACACTCTTCATTCCTGGTTTGGCAAAAGATTCTTCCTTGTGTCCAAGGTGCTGCCCTGCAGCTGACACCCAATAGCCTAAAAGGAAAGCTGTGCTTCCTCTTTTAAGCCCTTCACTCTTTTCTCTTTCATGTGAGGAATGTTAAGACTTTTTTAAATCTGTGCATGTCGGTATGAACTGATCACATCCTCTTCTGGCTGTGCGTTTGACTTGGCCTTGAGCAGAAGAATTTAATTTCAAAAATTGTGGCTACAGAAGTTCCTTGTATTGCTCCGTGGATGTCAAAGGAGTTATGCTGGGGAGCAGTTCAGTACCATGAGGCAGATGCAGCTAGCTCTGCCCCAACACTGCACAGCTAGGGCTGGCAGAGCACCGCGTCTGCCAGGGGGGTGAACGAGAGGGACACGACTGCAGGTTACAAGTGACATGCATCTGACTGACCTGCAGCATGAGCAACACAAGGGTGCGTCTGGTACTCTGAATTCATGCTTGCTGGCACAAAGCATGTAGACATACCTGACAGACCATGATTTTTGAAACAAATGGTCAGGAATATGGGGTTACTGCTGTTGTCGTCATCTTCGCTCTACAGGCACTTACAGCTTAAAAGAACTGTAATTTTTCTGCAGCTTTACAGAGTTTTCTGAATAAACCTGTCAGAAAGTTCTGCTCAGAACTTGCTATACTTAGCCTGACACTTCGCTTAAATACTCAATTACCTGTAATTTGATTTCACAACTTCTGACTCTCTAGATTGTGTTAACAAGGCTGGCAAGTAATAACACATGACTGTGAAAGCATATATTGATGTATTGGGAAGCTGGGTTACCTAATGGTATGCACTGGCTAGCATGTCAGTTTATCAGTTCTTTGTCCAGAAGCTAGGGACAAATCACAGTTAAGCTTGCACCTTATGCTAATGTAGCAGTTCCACTAAGTTGAGTTAATTAACCAAATTTTAATTAGCAATTAAGTTACAACAGAGTCAGAGCCTTTTGTCTAGATAAAGGCCTGGCATCTGTTCCCAGTGCTGCTACTGATCCACTGGGTAGGTTACTTCAATGTACTCAAGAGGACACCTATAATATAGGGATCAGGTTAATCTACCTTAAAAGCTCTTAAGTGGATTAAGTGTTTTGAGAAGGGTTCTAAATGTTAGTTACTATCAGAACTAAAATCATCCAAAAATCCCTTAAGCATTTATGATACTTTAGCTGGTTGTTTTGGTAACTCCAAAACAGCAACACAGACTGCTGCAAGCTATGTCTATAGAATATAACATTCAAGAGACTAGACCACACAGCTTTACATCCTGATGTCTTAACAAACATGTTAGTGCTACAAAACAGTTTCCATATCACAGTTGATCTCTCATTGGAAGAACAGATATTTAGGATTATCCTCAGTGATCCTTATAGTCCAGTCAGACTAGACCCTCCCACTGTAACTATTTGTAACAGAAAAAAGTTGGTCTCATGAGGATTTATTCTTTCCCAATCCACTGGCAACACCACACATGAACCAACAAGTAAAACTGCAGGTAACAACCTGGCAGGTAGTATCTCAAGGTGGTGATGCAGCCTTGGTCTTTCGTTCTTGTTGTTCAGGGTTTGAGGGCTTTTTTTTATTTTTTTTTGAGCGAGAAAGGAGGAGAAGAGAATATAACCAGCTTGTCATAAAAAGGTGATGGGTAAGACAACTCACGTTTCTTGCATGCTTCTGGGACAGAGAATTTAAGGGAACTGTTCAGTTTCTACATCTGTGAATCACAGTGTTTAGATGTCTCAGAGCTGCCTGAAAGTTAAGAGAGGCTAGATTTTGCCAGTCTTCTTAACACTGCACAGTACTTGTCTCAGGTTGCATTACAGCTGCCCATCATCATCATGTCCAGATGCCCCGAGCTGGATGACACATGGATAAAAGTGCTACTCAATATGGAAAGTTTCACCATCCTATCTTTCCTGTTTACAAAAATAAGTGAGGTAACGTTTGCCAAAAGCATTATCCTCCTAAAAACAATACTCTCCTCATAGCGATACACAACACTTATGCTGCCATCAGTCCATCCTCAAGGTGCTAGAATAAAATGGACACTTAACCTTAGTTAATTTTTAAGGTTTCATTTTGTGTTAATGTTAAAATCCACATCTTTCTTACTCTGCCTTTGTAGATCCCACAGTACGGTTTCACAGAAATAGACTGCAGCAAAAGATTCACTATGGACTTGTTACGAGATTACACTGAGGTTCAATGTATTTTCCTTAAGTCTATGTAGTATGATCAGATGTCACAGAATTCCTCTACAAAAAATGCAGGGTCCTGTGATCTTCCTTAGTATTTCCCTAACCCAAGCAAATTCAACAAATTCAGGCTGTGTACATCAGCATGCTCTCCAGGACAAAACACTTCATTACTACAAGGTGCAAGAACACATCCCAGAGCTCTACTTTTATCAGTGAGTAAAACCACTGAAAGTTTCTTACACAAGTTCCCTTTAACACATTCCTTCTACCCTCCACTTTCACATGCCTGCTGGTGCTGTAGAAGAGAGACTTCCTTGGCAGGAGAGGCGCTTGTGAATCAGGGGCTCACATTCCTCTCGGGCTTGGCATTATCAGGAACAAGACAATCTGCACAACTGAGGACTAAACAGCTGATAAACTCCACTGCTGCTCTCCTGGGATCCTCCCCAAATCCAGTCACATTTTATGCCACTGCAGTTAAAAATGCTTAGGACATGGAAGCATATGAAAAAAAGGGTACTTACTGACATCCTGTTGGTATTTATTTAAAATACGACTCAAAATAGCCATCTAAACAAGTATATTAGAAACCCTCCCCTACTCACACAACCCTCCACCCCTGCTGTGTGCGGACTGCCCTTCCTGGAAAAGCCTGGATGAACAGGACCTAAAACCTCCCCAGTGGGCAATAACTATTCTTTGAAGTGGAGCAAGGAGAGAAAGTCTTTAAAACTGGAGGCTTTCCAATAAGAATCCTCTTTTACCAGCCCTCTCCCACATAAACAGAAACCAATTAAATTTGATCTAACCATGGCATCTTAAAAGTTCCTATCAGCTTTCATAAACAGTCCTTTATTTCTCTCTCTCGAGAGATGAGGTGGTCCCCCAGGTCCCTTAAACCACATAGTGAAGCAAGCTGGGAGCCTGAACACCTGGATCGTAGATGTAACTTGCTCCTTGAGTGAAAGAATTGCCTTCTGCACTAGTTCAGCTGCTGTGGTTCACTCCATACATGGTTCCTTCAAAGGTGTAATGCAGCACAGGAGAAGAAAGGCTTGGATTTCTACAGCAACGTCTCATTCAAAGGGGACATCAAAAGCTAGTTATCAAGGACCATAAAAATAAAGCCAGAAACTACCTAAGGTTCTGCCAGGCTGTGAACCTGAGTACCAAAAGTCCAACTGAAGGGTTACTTGCCACCCCAGCTATTACTACAACTTGTTTTCCTCACTCTACCCCTATCAATTTAGTGTCAGCTGCAACTGTTCTCAGACAACCACTTCTATTCAAGCCATAAACCTCAGCCTGATATTAACAACAGTGAGAAAAACCAAAGAGGAAGCTGAATGTTTTCAGCCCTATCACACAACAACTTGCAATTCCCCCAAAGGAAGGAGTTACAGTGTAAGCTGCCTCATAGTTTTGCTAAGACAACATCCAACAGTCCAGTATGCCTTAAGAGAAGTTACTGGAGAACTCCAAACTTTGGCAACATGCGAGTGACAAAAAGGGAACTGAAAAGCACTGCCCAGCCTAAAGGCACTACCACGAATACATAACCCTTTGTCATCAGAAAGGTGATGATCAATAAGAGTGAAGCAGCTTCTGTGATGAGAGGTCTGTACCAAAATGTACTGTAGAAATAGGAGAACTGCATTTACCTATTGAAAATAACCCTGTTCAACAAGATCCTTACAAACATAAATCTGTATTGAACAAGCTAACACTTAGGGTTAGTTTTCCAGGTGATACAAAGACTTAGTCAGGGAAGAGAGGATCTCTGTTAAAGTTCAAGTTACTTTCAGCCCATCTGGTCCTGGCACATTTGAAAATCTCCTTCTAAATGGCAGATAAACAGAACTGCTGACAGCACATATTTTCTCACATATGTATTCATAGTCTATGTATCTGGGTGTACAGCTGGCTCCTGATTGTTTCCATCTGAGAAAGTAAAGATTTCTCTGTCCCCCCATTTCTCATAAGAGAGCAATGAGGAAATCTGAATCATGTGAATAGCATGTCACTTTACTGGAGTCACCCCAAACAACAGCAATTCACAGGATATTTTTGATGCATGTTCCCAGTTCCACAAAAATTGGTTTAAGCAGAAGTTCTTTCAAATTCAGAGAATTCTGCACAAGCAAAATTGTTAGTAACACCTTCTTCCTCTCTAGCAACGTAAAATATTTTCCCAGTTTATGACACTGTAAGTATTAGAGAGTAAAGAATACAAATGTTCAATGAACCTGGAGATCCCAGCACACATGGGACTCTTGCATGAAATCCTGTTGCTAAGCACCTTGGAATTACTATCTTCGGGGCAAATCTGACAGTCTAGGAAAAAGAAGAAAAATACCAGGAAAGGGGATTCCTGAAATCATCAGTCTGAGGGCTAACATATACCAAGGGAAATAGTGGGTAAAGAGGATATGATGACTGCACGCTCAGAAGAATGTTATTTATGGAAAGCATGCAGCATCTGCCTTGAAAGAGCTCTAGCACTGAGCTTAAGAGTCTGAGAGGCTAACAGAATTGAAGACAAATAAAAAACGCACATTGTGTGCTAGCAGGAGAAAAAGCAAGTCTGGATTTCAGTTTTGTTTTTTAAGCAGCTAAAGCACAGATTAAAATATCTTTGAACGGAAGTTTCAGCTTGAAAGTGGTTTTAATATTACACCAGCAAAGCTTCCTTTCTGTGGAATAAACCTTTTCCTGAAGCAACCTACTCAGAAATCCAGGTGCCTTACCGGAAGAAAAAGGCGCTGGGCAGCACATGGTTTGAATAACTTTTTCCATTCCTGACCATTTCCTACCGAGAAGGTTATTGGGTAAATGCTGTATTCAAACTTCTTTGTATATGAGGAAGGCCATTCCTGTAACTGAAAGACATGGGGGAAGGAATTAGACATTACATAGCTTTTTTTGTTTGTTTTTTTAATATGCATGCATAAGGAGTTTAGAAACATGCTTATAGTAAAAAAGTGCTTAGTTGCTACTTATTTATGTCAGCGTAACTTTGCTCAGAGATTTGCAGGTTATAATTAACTCTTAAAAAAAAAAAAATTACCAAATGACAAAGAAACTCACCTTCTTCTCAAATTCAGGCTTAAGGGAATCCTCGGCAAAAATATGAAAACAGAGCCTTCTGTTGCTAAAGAGAACTGCTGATTTCAGCATGATGAGAGTCTCTTCCAGCCGGTCCCCACATGCCACAACTGCCAGATGCATGCATTGCAAAGATGAAGGCTCTTTTGAATGTTTCTGTTCTCCAGGCTTCCTGAAAATTAACAAACAGACATATTAAAAAAAAAAACAAACAAACAAGCAAACATGAAGAGAATACTGCATTAATAGAGATTGGGGTTTTTTCTTCTCCTCCATTATGTAGGGCATCAACAGTTTTTTCTGATCAGACATCCACAGAACATGCAAATGGGATTCCAACTTTTGTCAAAGGTGAAAATCAAGAGTGTTAAAATTACAACACAAAGAAATACGCTATTTTCAGAAGTTTATCAAGGTTTTCCTACTTTTATTGGCTTGCATAAATCACTGTAGTACATACACATGTGAAACTAATTTAATAGCACCTCAAACCAGACAATAACTTGCTAAGAGCAAATGATAGCTTTTTTTCCCCGCTTAGAGTCTATGAAGCCAGAATGGATTTACTACTGCCTAGTCTGACCTTCCAACATAATGAATGCTAAATTACAGAACTACATCCAGTAATTTCAGTACCAGACCTATAACTTTTGGTTAGGCTGGAAAATGAGATCCAGTCCTCATTTAAAAAAAAGGTATCCACCCCATCTATATGTAAATTATTCCAACAGCTAATTAATCTTGCTGTTAAAAATGCATGCCTTAATCCTGGCCTGAAGGTACTGGCAAGGCTTCAGAGGAATGCTCTCTATTTCACCTGATAGAGTACTTGGGATTTTACTAAAATACAGACTTCTAAAAACAAATGCATTCATGTGTCTCAGACAAACCAGACTCTATATTTCACAGTCAAAGAGCAGGCTATGGGTTTTTCACTTACCACCTATCTGTGTGGACTTTACAGACATTTCAACTATAAAGTAGGGGAAACTGCATGTAAAAGGCGTGTTAAAACTGCTCGCTACTCTGAAAAATCAGGCTCTTTTTTGGGACTCTAAGACTCTTTGAAAACGTGGACTTTTTGTTTCTTTCTCCCCTCCCACTGATCAGCATGGAAGTATAAAGCATTCTGCAGGAATGCTTCTACTGTACTGTATTCACATTCCAACACGGACCACATTCGTACACCATTAGATGAATGCGTGGTGACAAAACAACTAAATCACAAGCATCGTAATCATTATGGGAAAGTTCAAAAGGCTAATCATAGATCACTACCAGTTCTTGATGTATCACTTAACAGAGGACCTCAATCCCTGCCTGTTCTCAGCATACTACACACACTTACACACATACTATTCATCAGTAAAATGAATACCATAAACAAAAGTTCTAAATAAAGAGAAAAATGACAGTTAATAAACTTGTCATTATCTTCTTCTAGAAATTAAAATACTGCTTAGTAAAACAGCAGCATTCTGTACTATGGCATAATCCACTTATGTGTTAAGGAATACCAGCCCTCAGTACTTTACAGGCTATACAAAGCAATATGTCTCATTAATGGTTTAAAGTCTTAGGCTTTAGTCTTAATTAAACCGCAATTTCAACAGTGAATAAATAATGAAATTCTACATTTATGTGAAGTGGTATTTACTTTCCAACCTATTAGTGTAAAAACCACTGAATTATTTAAGTAAATAATTAGCGGCTCACACAGATCCCATTTTCCCCTCTTCTCGCTATCTCTTTAATGTTTCCTCTTAATTGAGTCTCTAAATCAAGCCATATGCAGGATGTGAACTGCTTTGATATAGCTTGTGGCAATGGAATTCACTGGGAGGGACTCAACTCTACCCTTTCATTGCAATGTTTCAAACCTCACCCCAGGGCGCGGCGCTTTCCTTTGCAGACTCCAGCAACTCTCCATCACGCAGTGATTTCATAGCGAGAACATCAGTATATGTAGATGGGCTCTTCCAACAAACAGGCTCAGCAGAGGCAACCCTTGAAAGTGGATGGCCCCATAAGCCCATGGAGCTACATAAGTGCAGATGGGCAAGAGATATCCCATGCCAGCACAGACACCTTCCCAGCCCGGGAGAGCGGAGGCAAAGGCTGAGCCTTGGAGGCTTGGAATAAAGAGTCACAAGGAACTGGGCTGAAACAGTTCAGGAGCCTGTAACAGCCTAAGTAGGAATAAGTAGGAGTAATGAGCCCAATAGCAGGGAAAAGGGCTATGAGGTAGCGTTTGAGCCTGCAGATGAGAGAAGTAGTCTTGGACACCAAGGGCAACAGTAATAGAGGAAAACAGCTACAAGGTGCAGAGGGATGTTGGGAAAGAATAAATAGTGCTAGATTTTGTGTCCTAAGTATGAGCACGTTAGAAGACAACTGTGAGAGCAAAGGCAAGTTGGAAAGGGAGAAAAGAGAATGCTGTAGAAAGATGCATTAACATGAATTTTGGGTTTGCAATACAAAATAATTATTACCCAGAAGTCTGAAAAAAGACAGAAGTTTTTGACAGAAGAAAAGGCAAATCCAGGCTACAATAAAAGGGGAATGAGTAGTTCACAAAGGACATCACTACTCTCCTTCCCTCCTTTGCATATACACACACTTGGGCACATACTGTGAGGAGGAAAGGAAAGGACAAGAGAGAAATGACATCCGGACAAAACAATATGCCTTACTGATTCACAGGATACACCTAATGTCTTCAAACCAAAACAGTTCCAGTTTGACTGATAACATCCGGGATGCTTCTGCTTTACGCAGAATAAATGGCTATATGGGCTTATCTGGATCTCCTCCTGAATATAAGAGGATCTCCACTATGTGTTGTGAAGAGAGAAATGGGAGGTTAGCAGTTTGCTCGTGCAAGTGGAACGGCTACCTCATTTCTATTGGTGGAGACACAGGTCACAACCACGTCTCCCAGTGGAGAAAACTAGTAGGTAGCAATGGAAGAGCACACCATACTACATGAAGAAGCCCCAAGAGGGAGAGAGCACATTATGGGCACACAGTAAAGACAGCAAAAGATAACATTAAACTTAGATTTACTGCTTCACGACAAGGCATACCTTCCAGTAATTTAAAGGATGGAGCGTGTTAAATACTGTGGTAAACTTTACTTTAAAGTGGTAAACTTTACAGAGGATAAAATTTGTTCCATAGAATAAAAATCATTCAGCAAGCAAGAAAGAACATACTGAACTTTGCTAGATTATCAGCCTGAGACATTCATAGGCTTTTGCCATAAAGACATGCTCAGGCAGCAGCTGAAGGACAAATGACCACTATTTTTGGTTCTATTTTTGATACTCAGTCCCTCTGAAGCTTTGGGCAAGTTACTAATTCTTTATGCTTTAGTTGTCCCACCTGTAAAATGGGAACAGCTGTTACAGTAATAGTAGTTATCTACCTCAGGAGATTTTTGCGCATATTAAAAAGCACAGATAATAACAACAATTATTATTATTACCATACTCTTCCTAACATTTACATGTGTTCATTCATTTATAGTCCAATTTACTGGTTACTAATATAGTCCATAATTGTATTTTATGATGTAAATTAAGCATTTAAATGCATCTAAAATAATACAGTGACAAGGGCCTGAAAATTTAATGCGTTTGATAAGAATAAATACAGAAATTACATACACCAGGTCTGTGTTACCCTGATCTCCATCTTCTAACTTCAGTATATAAAAGTAGTTTGTTGATATATTAGAATCTGCCTATTATAACATTATGTCAAAGCCTTTACTCTGTTCCCAGTTTTATTCTTATCCATCTGTTCAGAGGAAATTACTTCTTCCTCTCCTTTCCTCCTGCTTTCCCTATTACATACTAATATGTGGCTTTAAGATTAAGGACTGTTACTTAAGATTAAGCACCGCAGAGAGCATCACAAAATACTTGCAGAGTACATCCCTGTGAAACAGCTGAAGAGAGATTTTTTAAGACACAGCATGATAAAATGGTTATAGCAAGGGTCTTCCAATGATACAGACCAACAACTCCTCTCCAGTTGCCTCATGGTGTTTTATTTTCTGCATACGTGTTCTTTTGGACAGGCATGGTTACTGACATCGCAGAAGAAGCTTGAGTGTTCAAGCACAATAGTTTCGTTTCTATGCCTTAAAGTTTAGATTACATGTAATTTTCTTATTAGTCACAGCCAAAGTGTCTCAAACATAATTAACCCAAAACCTGTCTAAATCAATCCAGATCCATTCAAAATAATGCATTCCCATCTCATTACAGAGCCTGCTAATCTATTCAAGCCTTCAAATTTATTCATGAGGCAAAGGTAATGAATGCAGATTCTTACAAACTCAATACAGTTGTTAGTCTTTAAAACATTCTTCATGTTATGATCTCATTTACTCTTGCAGCATAAACAAGGTTAGATTTAGGCAACGCATCACAACTGGTGATTCACTAAATAGGCTCCTTTCCTGACAGTCATCACTGAGCCAATGTCCCAACAGTGGCTGTATTACACAAAACACATTCTCCCACACTCTTCAAAATATAAGTTAGAAAGGTTCAGAATGCCTATAAATAAAGTTTTCTCACTTTAATGCAGTTACACAAACCTGACTGCAACTGCTGACAATCAAAAAATGGTTGACATCTCAACCTCCTTCCAACTTAGACAAAGGGAGAAAAAAACCCTCAAAACCAGAACTGGTGTTTTTAATCTTCTTTTTATAATCAAATGGTTTCTTTGTCTGAGGAATATGAGGTATCTGGGCCTTCAGCATGTTATTGTAGGCTATTAAATTCAAGCCAAACTTGTATGTGTATGCACACAAATTGCAAAGAAAGAAAAAGCATCTTGACAGGTTGCCATACAAGAGATGTTTTGCTTTAGGAAAGTTACTTTCCAAGGATTAAACATGATGGTGAGGGTTCACTTCCCAAGCCTTGCCAGCTGGTTTAATAGAAAGTGTGGTCACATCTGCCCTTCAGACATAAAATAACCCTTTTGGCTTTTTGATGCTTTGCACACATTGGTTTGGCACATATTTATACTTCTTCGTATATATATATATATATAAAAAAAAATCTTCCTGAAATCATAGGACTTGCTACTTCCAAGAGGAAGGATCAGTAAAACCACTGTCAAAAAATCAGCTTTCAAAGCTAACCCAAAACTTACACATAATGCTTTAGATCTGTCAAAAAATCATCTAACAACCAAAGCAGAACACATGAATGTGTTTACTAATATTTGGCAGGCACTAGTCAGCTGATAATATGTGACCAGTTAAGCCTTTACCATCTATGACTACTTACATTATAAGAAACCTTAAAATAATAATCTTCTACTATTCTCACACAAATACAGAGAGCACTACTACAGAATCTGAGCTAAACTACAATTCCCCTTGTGCACAGTATAATTGATTAAAAAAAAATATATATCCTAGATAACAGCTGTGATTATTTCTGAGTTAAGAACAAAACTTGCACTCTTCCCTAAAAGTACACTAATCAACTTAACTGAATTAAAACTGTGCCCTTTACATTCACATAGACACAACTTATTAAAGTCAATTGAACTAATCACGTAGTCTAGATATATACACACTTACCGTGATCAGATCACAAGAACTTAAACAATCATAATCAGATCTTTAGTTGTCCTAAAGGAATCAGATCACATATGATCTCTCAAAGTCATTCCTTTTGCTCACAAGGAGTAACTAAAATAGTATTTATACTATAGCAATGAATAGGCAGACTGTGACCCTGCACATTATATAAATATGTGCTCTACTGTAAGCATATGTGTAAGCAAAGTCTATTAAATCTATGGGAAAACTCACTCTTGAAGATAATAACTAATTAAATCATTTGCTTCTTCTACTCCAAATTCAAGCACCCTAAAAACAGCTTCCACATGTTTTCAGTGTGCATTGGCTCAGGCTTTTTAAGACAGGCAGATCACACTGCCTTATGCCTTCACTGTGCTGGTGTGGATGCGATCCACTCTGGAGCAGTGCCTGTCAGCGGGCCGCTTTTCCTCTCCACAGAAGCCTGCATCTCCTCTAGACTTTGCTTTTTTTTTTTTTTTTTATGGTACCCTCACTTAACTATGTCATATCATATTTTGGAAGTAACTAACACCATAAAGGGTCTTTCAGCAAGGGTCCAAACTGGACCATCAGACTCCTGCTTCTCAGTAAAGAACTCCTGATGGTGTCAACAGTGCAGGATCATGCCCTGCCAGCAGAGGTGAAAAAAAGGCAGCTGAAGTGGCATGGTTTAAACACAGCATTATTCCTTTTCTATTTTGTAGTGCACACCACCAACACTTTGTGTTGCAGACCTCGTAAAAAGTACTTGAGAAGTCAATAAAAAAGTTAGATAACATCAACTTTTGGAACATGAAGATGCTCATTGAAATGGGACAGTTGTTTACTCTCTCCAGCAGTTTTATACTTTCCAGGCTCCTTCCTTCAGTGTTCTTGATTTCCATGATAATCACAGAGATATGCCTTAAAGAAAAATGAGTTCAGGAGGTACAGTTGCCAGTGGAAATAATCCTGCTTTAATACACACATTTGAATTCTGTTCATGACCCATTCCCAGCCACAGTAAACATCTCTTGCATTCAGTAGGACAACAATGCTTGTAAGAAACCAACTGCTTTAATAAGTTACGGAATAAGAGCTCATAAAACAGGAACAGTCTTTCATTCAGAACATCTCTGTGAAATCATGAATCAAAGACACAAAGACATACCAAGTTAATTAGATATATGAGGTCACACTGACCATAATATAGCTGGAATGCAGAGGGGAAAACAGCCCTCCACCCACTGAAAGCACTCTACTCCTCTATTTTTTTTCCTGAAGTAATTACCACTTTTTTTTTTTTAAATATTCCAACTGGAAGGTACTGAAAAAGGGAACATAACACAGCATGAATCCAAACTTTTTCTGAAGTTCTACTGAATTACTTTACCTAGGAAAAAAACTTTTAAAACAAAAAGCTCCACAGCTTAAAATCCACTGGTGCTTAATAGTTTACAGTCTGTGGGCACCGCAGAGAACGGCCGTTCACCCCCCCTTTTCCGTTTGCCTCCAAATAACAAAACCCGCACAAGTCCAGCGTCTGAGGCTGACAGCCCTTCCCCGCGCGTCGGAGCCAATCGGCACCCCATCACGCAGGTCGGCCTGCGAGACAAGGCCAAAACTGACGGCAAAGCACCTACCCCGGGCCCGCGCGGGGCGCCGGGGAAAGGGAGCGGTCGGCGAGCGGAGGCGGCAGCGAGGGGCCGGCGCCGGGCCCCCCGGGCCGCGCGTGGGGCGGGCGCCCACGAGCCGCTGGCAGGGCGTTACCTGGCGCTGGCGAGGCGGGCGGCGGGCGGGCTCCGCCGCGCGGGGCTGCGGCTGAGGCGCGGCGGGCGGCGGGCGGGCGGCGCGGCGGGGCGGGCGGGCGCGGAGGGCGCGGGCGGCGGGCGCGGCGGGGCGGCGGCGCTGCCCGCCAGCAGATAGAGCAGCAGCAGGCTGCCGAGGCACAGCAGCGCGGCCGCCACTTTGCACGAGAGCCGCATGGCGCGGCAACGGGGCTCGGGCTGGGGCTCAGGCCCGGCGGCGGCCCCTGCGCCCGCCCGCCGCGGCGGACATCGCCCCCGGCCCGGCCCGGCTCGGCCCGGCGCGGGGACGTGGCCGCCCGCCCCGGCGCGGCTCCCGGCTGCGGGGGCGGGGCCCGCCGCCCTACCGTACTGTCTGGAGTAGCCGCCGCAGCGCCTGCGGCTCCCCGCCGCGCTCGCGGGACACCACGGCGCGCACGCTGCTCTGGCCCCACCAGCTACACGGGCACGCTGTACTGAGTGGAACTGCAATACTTGGAAGCAGCGAGGGAACAGAAGCGTTCGCTTACTTTCGGAGGGGCTTTGGACTTGTCTTCCTGTGACTGACCAAGTTAGTCTGTGCAACACCGGGGGCGATGGGAATACTGTCAATTTCACAGAAATAATTCCTATCTGGGTTTGTAAACTGGTTTACCAGCTTTGAATGTACAGTATGACAGAAATACAAGTATTTACACTGCCCCAAGGAGCTGGAGCTACACAAAGAACGGAGAGAGCAACCTCTGGAATGGGGACAATGGGGAAACCAGGGCCTTGCACATCCTTCATGGTGTTAGTTCTCCAAACAAATGACAACTCCACATGGTTGGTTTCATCCCCAGGGAATACTGTACAGTAAAATGACCACAATCTACTGGACTCCACCGGAGCAGGATGACAAGGCTGATGCCCCACGTGGCTCTCATGAAAACTAGATGTGCTCTCCATAAAGCTATTTGATCTAGTAGTTTTAAAATAAATGGCTCAGTGCTACAATTGTAATGTGAATAACTCCACTGAAGTCACGATGCTACTTGAGGGAAAGGATTACGTTCCAGACACATCACTATACAGGCTGGGAGGCCCGAGTCTTTTGAACTTCCCGTAGATCAGAACGCTACCAAGATAAGGGAGCAGCATATTGTAAATGGTGTATCTTATGCAGAAGGGTGAATTGCCATGCATTCAGCTCTTCTGCTACACAGCTTTACTCTGCAAAGACAGGTTTACTTTCAGGACAAATCTTCCAAGAGATGGTTCTTCCAAATGTAAATGGCAATTGCTTGACAGTGAAGCTGTGCAGCCTGGTCATTTTACATTGCTGTCACATCAAGCCTTGACTAATGGTATCCCAAAATGTATTTTACCTCAGTAGCAATGGAAAGAATGCAATGAACATTCAGTGTTTTAGAATTTCATCTGACTCAGATTCTGAGCAGATGTAAAAATATCAGTTACTTCATACTAAGAGAAAATAGCAATATTAAATGAGAAACTATAGAAAAACCACAATGCATAAAGATACACTCTTTTCCGAAAATGTATATACCACAAGAAAACCCCACCAAACTAATTCTTACTAAAAAAATGAATATCAGTAGCAACCCCCTGAAATACCATATATATCCAGAGGCAAAACAGGCCTATACTACAAGATAAGACTGTAACCGTGACTTTTAACTGTGTCTTAAAAGAGCCAGGCTCCATTCAACAGGGTTGTAACAGAAATACGCCCTCTACAGATAGGGGACAGAAAGGAAAATGTAGCACACACTGTCTAGTGAGTTACAAATTTCAAAAATTCAAGATTCTACTGAGCTAAAAACTCAGACTAGCAAACAGAGTTGCCCATATGCTACTTCTGTGGTAGTCAGGTTGAACAACACCAAGGGCTGTTTTAACATACAACGGACTACAACAATATCCCTAGGAAGCTGTTCAAAAAAAGTAGTTTCAGCACAAAACAAAACATTTGCCACAAGTACGTGCCATACCTTACATGCAATGCCTTACGTGCTTGCCTCTGCACAACTCCATGGTCTGTGGATCTAACAATTCTCTTGCTCAGCAGTAGCAGGTTGGGCTCTCAGAGAGGTTCACAGGGGCCTCTGTGTTACGGTTACTAATATTACAGTTTGTGTCCTTGGGCCACTAAGAAGCTAAACTATAATTTGATCTCTCACTCGCAAATTCTACATACAGCACTTCAAAGCAAGTCTGACATGCTATCAGGTAACACCACAGCATGTAACACTAGGAAATACGTTATATATTTACATCCCTGACTGTTAAGGTTCTATTCTTGCAAAGACTGTTTCAGATTAGATCCTGAGGCTATAAAGACCACCAGTCTGCGTCTAGAAACCTATTTAATACATTATGTTATATTCATTATCTGAAAAAGTAATACAGAACGTCTTTGTGATTCAGGATCCTTACCTCCTCTGGAGAAATAAAATCAGGAGAAGCTTCAATACCTTTGGATAATCATGACTGCAAAAGGAAAGAGCAAAAATAAAGCTATGAAAATATCGTGGTATTACAGTCATAATACTTCTGTAAATGGAATTGTTAAAGACTATAAAATCCTTGAAAATTAAATCTATGGCTTGGAAAGTGAACTCAGATGAAAGTGTGTTTGATTTGGAGGAATGCTTCAGGACACTTGGACAAAAGAAGTTAAAATATTTGTTCTGTATTTGTTCTCAAAGTTAAAGGGGAGAACAGGATGAATTTTAGTCAAGAATGTGCAGTGATATCTTTTATTTCCATCTCAGGAAAATCCCTCAATTATCATTTACATTGCTGATGTACACTGAAATTTTGCAAATTTTAAGTCTGACAATTACATAACTATTTTTAGGGCTTAGTATTTTATCAGAATTATAGCACTGGTAGTTTAGATAATGGAAACTGGTTTTTATTGTATTGAATTTCATAATGTATTTCACATAGATAGAAACATACACTTACCTTATTTCCACTTATTTCCTGGGTAGACTACCAGTTTTGTTCCTCTTTTACTTGTTAAACTAAACACATGCTTGGTATTTGATTACATTTTCATGTACGTGCCAACTATATTTCTAGGATGTACATTTAGGTACCTTAACCATGGGATTACACCAGATTTACTTGTAATTATTAGCCATGTAGAGTCAATTGTGCTTGTGAACTGCAAAGCTTTGTGATTTTTCAAATGGACAGCAAGTTTTACTAATTACTAGCCCAAAATGCGGTAGATGATGGATTGTCACTTTTCAGCGCTCTGTTAAACACACAGCAGCCAAACTGACTTTGTCAGTAAGATGCATCAAAAGACTTAAAACGGTCTTTCTACATTTCTAGATAAAACTTTTTCTTCCTAGAGCTAAAAATTCAGTGTACTTTTTACAGAGGAAAGCAATACAGCTTTCCTCCCTCAGACCATCCTTCCGGGCTGACAAAGCAAAATGGCTGATGTTTCTTCTCCACCAAAATTAGCACATAAACATTTCTTTTATGGGGCAAGTATTACCAGACAAAAAAGGCTAGAAATTCTTAGGCTCTGAAAAAAAATAAAACCTCTGAGGCAGTGCTTTGGGAGGCGTCAGACAAGAACAAGCTCCCTGAGGAATCTTTCCCTTGTCCTTCACAGATTTGAAGTTACCTGGCGAGGATGGTCCCTCCTGGTTCATAATTTAGCTTCCTGCCCGACACGTTTACCACAGGTTATACTAACAAGGCTCCAAAGCTGATTAATGCTCAACTTCTCCGGGAACGCGTCAAACCTTCCCGAAACTTAAGGCCTCGGTCGAGGCCGGACCCGCCCCGGGGGCGGCATCGCTTGTCACGGCACCGCCTCAGGGGCGGGGCGGGGCGGGGCGAAGCGGCCTTCCCGCCCCCCGCCGCCGCCTGGCCGCGCATGCGCGGGGTGCTGCGTGCCGCCATGCGCGCGCGGGGGCGGCTGTTGGCAGCGCGGTGAGTGGCGCAGCGGCCGGCGCGGAGCCCTAACTAAGCAGGTGGGTACGGCCAGAGCCCGTCGGTTGCGTGTCCCTGCCGCTACGTGTGGAAAACCCCCCCCACCAGCCTGGGGGGAAAAAACCTGCCCTTGCGGCCAAATCCTGGTTTAACCGACCGCGAGGAGAGGGGCGGTGATAGCGGAGCCCCTTCGCGCGGCGCGAGGCTGGAGCACGCTGCGGGGTGCGCGGTGGCGGTGCCCGGTGCCCGCTCGCGTGGGGGTGGATAAGCGGCGTGCGGCCTTGTGAATCGCTAAGGAAGTCCCCAGAAACGTGTGCTGCTTCCCAGGTGTTTTCTCGGCAGTTACAACGGGGTGAGCGCCCAGCTGTTTGCTCGCCTGGAGAGGATGAAAATGTTGAATTGGGATAAAGTGGTGCAGTGAGGTAAGGAATTTCACTCCTCTCAGCCCCCCCAAGTGAGGTAGGTTGGCCGTGCTGTGCCGGAACGGGTCATCTGTTGATTTAGCCCTGTTAATGCTCACTGCTGTGTATTTGAAGTTGTAAGAATGTGGATCTCTTTAGTAAAGACAACTTGGAAAAGTCAGCGTAGTAGTAGTACTCTGCCCAATAATAATTCTGTTCTTTTAAATGTTTTATTAAAAAGATTTTTGTCTTATACAGATAGCTGGAAAAAAATTATGAAAACTAAAACTGGTTCTAAATTAAAACTGAAGAAATGCCTCTTGCATTTTGAAGCTCTGGAAGAGTCAGACAAGTTGTGTATGGGAGGCTGGTGCTATATAAATTCCTTCTTTCCTGATACATATGCATACAGGCAAATGCACATATTTATGATTCTGGATGTTGACCTAAACTCTCCTTAAAAACACTCAGTGAAGGAGATCCCAGACACTCCTTAGTCCACTTACAACTACTATATTGTTTAGGTTTTCTTTGATTGAATCATTTGCCTCCCCAAAATTGTCAGGAGGAATGTGAGGTTTCTAAGATGCTTGTTCAAGGCTTCTGAAACCACTACAGCCTCATCAAAACAGAAAGTATGTTCACAGTGGACATCTGGAAGCCCTGAATGTGTAAGCTGCTTCTGTGTAAACTTTTAAGAGAGCTCTTGTGTCATGAGTCCAGTGCAAAGAGACATCTTTGACTTACTGTGCATGTAACGAACCCAGAGGCTTACACATTAAAACAGACATGACGAGTAGTACGCTTACTGTGTATGCTCACATTGGCTCTTTGGGGTGTACTGAATCTGTTGTTTGTGCTCTGGGAAGCGTGTTTATAGATAATAAAGTACGACTTCAACTTTGTGAAAATATTTTTCTCTTTCAGTGTCTTCTAATAGTGGTTTATTGTCACTTCAGTAACAAACTCACAAATCTAACATCTGCTGCCTGGGAAATTGTAATCAACAGGTTTAAAAAAAAAAAAAAAAGCCCACAGGTTTTAAGACTGAATTAATGTGCTTGGTATGCTGACAATAGTAGGTGCTTTCCAGTACTCCAAATGTTTGCATTCATTTATATTATCTCCTTTCATTAAGAAGCAATAATTAAGTTGTAGAGAGATAGTACCTTGCTATTCTTGATGAGAGCATAGGGGGGTTTTTGTTGCTGCTGTCATGAGTGTTTTATTCTTGAGTATGTAGAAGATAATTCTGTGAAAATCTGAAATGTTCTTCTTACAGAATCTTGAAGAATACACTATTTACTGTCATAAAATGGAAACTACAATAACTTTTTCTTTTGCTGTTTTGATAGGGCTGTGCAGTCAGTGGTTGCTTCTCCTGCTCGATTCATCATGATAACTCCAGCTTTTGAGCTGAGCCAGGATCCGGATTTTCTTACAATAATAATCAAAATACCTTATGCCAGAGCTTCAGAGTTTGATGTATATTTTGAAGGGGAAGATTTTAAATTTTATGCTAAACCTTACTTTCTCAGGCAAGTAGTGGAAGGATGTATAAAGCTTTGAACTTCAAAAAATAAATAAAAATCAACAGAGAATGAACTTTACTTTTGGGGCCCTCAGAGCATGCTTCATCTGTAGCTCCCACAGTGATTTGGCTTGTCTTGTGGATCTGGCCTCTTTGTTTCAAGGTTTTAAATCACTTAAAATGAATTCATTTAAATGCTTTTCTAAACTTACTTTACTATAGATTTCCAGATGTAGAACGGCAAGGCAATTCTTTGGATGTATGTAATTTGTATAGAATAAGTGTCTTTTTGCCATTGAGAGCCAGATAGGATATACTTGGTGAAGCATGTGTTTTGGTGTACACCTAATAACATAAGGGGAGAAAAGTGGCTGTAGGCAGTAGGAAGTGAGATTTGTGCTGTCTTTTCTCTAGATTGCAAGTTTCCCATTACCTTATAGAAAAGGAACAAGAGACAACCTAAGCATGGAAGTGTTAAGAGAACCTTTGGCATGTATGAGCTGATGAGCTCCTAACCTTTTTTATTTTCTGTGTTTCCTGAATTCTTGGGCATTCTTCTCCTCATGTTGACTATATACAGTAGTAAACTACAAGCAAGATTTTAGTAGATTAGTAGAATGCAGTGAATTGGGTGAGTTTTTGTATCCTATCGCTGTAGTTTAGCTCAGAATCTATAAACTACAAAGTCTTCTGAGTGTTGCACATAGTACTGAGGACATCATCTCTGTGGTGGCTGTGACCTCATCCGAGCTGGGAAAACAGGAGTCACAAATTACCTCTCTCAGATGCTGATCTCCTGTACTAGTACTTAGGGAGTAAGTTTTCAAAGTAGTATGCAAGGATTTAGGAGTGTAACTTCCGTTAATATCAATAGGAGTCATGTAGTTAAATCCTTTATACTGCTTTTGGAGTGTGCCTTACAATTTTATGGGCCAAGTTGAAGAATTAGTCAGGCATTCAATCAGACATCTTGTTTTTTTGCCTGCAGATTGACTCTTCCTGGAAGGATTGTGGAAGATGGTAGAGAAAAAGCATCTTATAATACAGACAAAGGTATCAGTTAATATTAGTAGTGTATTTGTCCCTGAAAATACAGTACTAGCTCTTCAATAACTTATGCTTAATTGCACAGAACTTTTAATTTATATACAGTATTTTATACTTTACTAAAGCTTCTTCTATTTTATGTGATATAAAACTCTTGTTCAGGATGTGTTATACTTATTTCAGCTAATTAAGGGCAAGAGACATGTCCATAACTGTCCTAATGAAGAAGTTTATATACAAGTCCCCCTCAAGCCCTGTAGGGGTTAAATATGTCATTTTACCAAGATCATTAGTCTAGTAAATCTGCAAAGAAGTTGAGTAGTGCTGAGCAGAAATTAAGTAATCCTGAGGCAATCTCTTGATTAAGTCTTAAGAGTGAAGACTTGAACCTTTTTCCACACCATAAGGTGGAAGGCATTTCTGGAATAAATATATTCAGAAAGAAAATAAATACTGCAATAAAACCTATAGTTTTCTGCTTCCAAAGCCTTTATTACGTACTTGACTTACAACACGAATCAACATGTTGAATGTAGCTTCCTATGATCTTATTTTGATTACCTGGTCGGGGGAAGGATTCAAATCAAAATAAAGCTTGTCTTCTGTTGGTTTATTTTATACAATGTAAGTCAAGAGACCACAACTGGTTAAATATCCTTTTTCATGCTGTATTGCTAGTCTTTGATTTTTGTGAAATTGGTAAAGGAAGTATAAAAATGTGCTCAGAGATTGATGCATAATAAAATAGACTCTGCGTGTATCCCAATTTCTGTGAGCCTTTTTCATGAGAAGAAAAATGTTCTTTTTAATTTATCATGGATATTTCAGTGTAAGATGGATAACTATCTACTGACTTTTCTTTAAGGAACTTTTACAATTCAGTTACCCAAGGAGATTCCTGGCCAGTATTTTGAGGGACTGGATATGCTGACATCTCTTTTGGCACCAAAGAAGTTAAGAGCAGCAAAACCTTTAGTGGAAGAGATAGGTACGACAAAAAATCTTATTTATTTTAGTGATACATATGTGTAGTAAAATAGCTATACAAGTAGATTTACATAGTGATATATGTAGGAAGACAAACTATTTCTATTACTGTCTAGTCCAAGGTACAAGGAAAGTGAATGAATCTGGAAGTATGGATAAGTATCAAAGAGAACTTGTAGGTGATGTACTTCTCATATTTATAGCTTAGTTACATGTACACTTTTCCAAAATGTATGTTTAACACATGCTAAACCTCTGTAGATCTGTAGCCCCTCTAGTGGCTGTATAATAAACACACATTTGAGTCTTCTACTTCCTACAAGTCAGTACAACTAGTCTTTCAGCTCAAATAGTAGAAGCTTAAAAAAAACCCCCAAAAACTCCACAGGTTCCAGTGGATGACCTGCTTAATGGCGCCATGTCAAACCTTCTTGTCTGTGAATATGTGATTAGTTATGTGAATATCTGCTTTAAATTATTGATAATGTTACTTTGATCTTGTCAGAGTTATCTTAAAATAAATTTCTGTTCATGCTGAAATCAGTGGAACCACTATTTCAGCCTTTGAGTAACTGAGTATAAGTTTTCCTGGTTTCCATTTTGAAAAGTTGGAGAATTTGGAGCAGGACCTATGGGTTACTGATGTAAGCACCTGCCTGTATGAAACGCTTTAATCAGTGAATTTTATTTTTATTTTTTTAATTTTGGAAACTACTTTATGATTGTAAGAATCAGTCTAATCCAGTGATCTAGTGTAAACTGTGATACAGCCATATACTATCCTTCCATGTTACAACAGAAGTGGAAAACATGGAGCTTGTGTGAAAGAAAGTAATACTTTTGCACATTACTAATGATAAGAGTTATATTTTTGAGAAAAATGTCATTTGGAGATGGAGTCAGCAGAGATGCAGTAAAATCTGACAGATTGTGAACATCCATAGTTGGGAATATATATGTTGCATCAAAAAAGAAAAATGTTTTTCCTAGTCTTTGTCATGTTATATATGAATCAGGTTTGTTATACCTCATTTTCATTCAAACTAGTCAGTTTAATAGATTGAGAAATTCTCACTAATGTCAACTGGATAAGATAAAGGGGGATTTGGAGATGTGATGTTCACGTGCATTTGATGCCTCTTTTTTTCTGTTCTTCTGTTTTCTGGAAATTATAGTTGACACTGTCATATAAGATTTATTAAGAGATGTAGTAAATAAAAAGCTTACTGTATTATCAGTGTTTGTCTTGTTATTAAATCATATGTGTTTTGGGTGGTGTAAGCTTGTAATAATTTTCTTTCTCTGACCATGCGATATATACAGCTGCCTCTGCTCAGTTGTCTGAGGAGGAGGAAGAAGAATTTGACTGGGAAATTGAGCAGACCCCTTACAAAGAAACTGCAGAAAGCACTCTACAACAACAGTACTGCTATGGATTTGGGAATTTGCGCTCAGCGGTGTTCCAGCGACTGCAGGTGGGTGACTCTCCTGCCTCTTAAAAGTTGCAGATAACTTTAAGGTTTACAGCCTTTCTGGTTGGATAGGCTTCCTGGTTTGTTCCATAGTCAAGAGAGGGTCATTTAATCACAGCTCTTCCTTGTTATCCTATTACATGACTGAGTATATTCTGCTCGTCATGTAATAGCAAAGACAAACCCATGTTTCTTCAGAAATAGGGATGGTCAAGAGTGAGTTAACTGTGGTAGCTGAGGCAATAGCCTGCTCTGTTTCTGCAGTAGGATCCAGTGGTAGAGGAAAGGGCTGAAGGGTCCCTGGCTTAAAAAAAAAAACAAAAAACAAAAAAAAACAAAAAACAAAAAAAAAAAAGGGGACACAACACCTGAAACTGGGCTGCTACTGCCAGCACAGTTCAGCTAGCCTTTAAAGGCACTGTGTGGAAAAAGGCCTGTATGAAGTAGGTTATGTGCCAGGTGAATAGTTCTGGCAAGTTGCAAACAGTCTTTAGACTGTAACACTAACACTCCTGCTTTTATTTGGTATTGTCTTCTATTCTGACTTCAAACGTATTCAGTGCCAACATAAAGTATATTTCAGATGCAATGAATTTTAAAACATATTTAAAAATGAAAGAGATGATTCCAAACAAAACAAAACCAAAAAATTTTACCTAATACAAAATAAAGCTGGCTAATCTATAGGCTTTGTTATGGTTGTTGCATTAAAATATTTTCCATTGTGAAATTTGTAGTCATTTTTTCTTTGTACTTTTAGTTTTAGCCTTTGTTTCTTCAGAAGGCAGTAACTTTTGTAGTGTTCGGTCTTCTTGTTCCACCTTGTGTGTTTGAGGATCTCTAAGTGTGCTTGACTCTTTCTCACTTGCTAAAGCTGATTCAGATCTTCAGATGTAAAATAAGGTCATTAGCAGCTAAAATTCTACTTTCACCGGTTAATAGATGTTCGGGAGACTAAGATATTTGAAAATGGGCTCTGCTTTACCATCCTTAAAGACCTTCAGCAATGAAGTCCTGTTTTTGTCTCCTCCTCTCTCCAGGAGTAGCACTTCATAACTGTAGCTGGCAGATTCTGTAGGAAAACGGTCATGGAATGTAAATAAATGTCCCTGGAGTCTGAACCTAACTTCGTGTTCTCTATTGCCCCTAAAATTAGGACTATAATCTGTCATGGATTTAAGTATGTATTTTGTTCAAAATATTCTTCGACTGTACTGTTCTTTTAAAACTTTCTGCTTATCAGAGCCTGAACCTTTCAGAGAATTTTGCTTGAACTCTTTGAGCAGTGTAATTCTGTGATAAACTTGCCCTGTTTCAAAAAGAAGTTGATCTGCTGGCTGGGAATGCTGGCTGGGAATGCAGGCTTATTTTCTTGGTCAGTCTGTGTTATCTGGGATATGGGACACCTGTCTTGAAGTGACTTGAGATAAATACTTCAGGAGTTTTAGAAGAGAGAATGGGTAATTGTTATTAGAGACTGAGAGTAAAATGAGCATAGATTGTTTGCTGATAGTTCTGATTTTTTTTTCCCCATTAATACAAATGTTTTGCTTGATTTAAAAAAAAAAACAAACAAACTGAATTTATATTCACAGTTTAGAAAATGATTTTGAAAAATACTGAATGACAAATTGCCTATGCATACATAGTGCAGTTTGTTAAACAGTAGCAGTCTGGTTTATTCATTATTATCTGCTGATGTGTTTATAGTATGTCTTTGCCATAATTGATTTATTAGAGATTAAAGCTCTTCATAGGGTTGGACTCTTATAAAATATTGCATGGAGAGGACAATGCTGAATTATTCATTGTGTTGAATAAAAGAAATTGAAATATGATATCTAAATGAAGTTTACTGACTGAGATTGGGATTCTTCAAGGTCTCTGTGCACTTGATTTATGATGAATTTACTAGGGCTATGCTGATGCACTGAAATTTCCTTTTGTAGATTAATTTGTAGGATAGGAGCTTTAAACTGCAGTCATTTCACTTTTGTACAGTCAGTTTCTCTAATTCATGAATAGATTGGAGTAAATCTACAACCTGTAGCATGCTCAGCTGCATAATAATATTGGTAGAATACAGAACTTTTATTAAGATACTAGATGGTAATTTATTGTTTTCTTAATGTTCTGCTTAAGTTCTCACACCAGGCAGTAGAAGTAGTAGCAATTTAAAACATATTTATCATGTAACTCTAACTTATTGCGGGAATTGTAGTATCTTAAGGTTTTGGAACAGAAGGATCACTATTTATGGAGAAAGTATTTACATTCTCTGAATATATTTATTGGTTTATTACCATGAAACTTCTGAAGAAGTACATTTTCCATTAGCATTAATGTACTTCTAGCTAATAATGTCTAAAAGGGTCCTGAAATTGTCCATTAATTAATGTGTGGCCACTTGAAAATGCAGGAATAGTCTCAAGAGTTACACAACCACTATCTTAAAATTCATAATAATTGAAACTCCATGGAATTTGGATATCCTATTTGCACAGGGAATCTGAATTGAAAGTGTATGCAGATGTTTTAAGACTGTGCCTAATTTTCAATAATGCATATCAAAAGAGATGCAAAATTCTAGTTAGAACTCATCTGTTTTAAACAGTGCTGACCATTATCATTATTATTTTTTGCACTTGTGTTTAAAAGTGAAGGCATAGTATGACATGTAGTATATTACCTTTTAATTAGGGAGGTTGAAAAGTGCATTAGCACTTCACTCTGATGCCGGTAGACATCCCTCATAAACTTTTACTAAAGAATTCTTGTACATTGTATCTTTGGCTTGGTCATCTAATTTTTGTTACATTTTCAGGATGAACTCAGTGATGTTATTGACATTAAGGATCCAGACCGAGTGCCTGTAGATGAACGTAGGAGGAAACGCCTGGCAGCTGAGGCTGCCAAGTTTGATCCTGATCATTACCTGTAAGTACTGATTTATTTCGCCTGATCAAGTGAAAGTACCTCAGTTGAAATAAATTCACTTTTTCGTTTGATAGGTGGTGGTTTTAAGGTCGCTTTTGGAAATACTGGCTTTACTTTTTGTCTGTCTGGCTCTTCGTCGTCTTGCAGTAGGCATTAGAGGTTATTCAGAAGAGTGACAGTAACACAAGACATTGTGTATCTGTTTTGCAGTTGACTAAACACAGAAGTCAGTCTTTACTCAAGTGTGGCTGCTGTGAACTGTTGCAGAATGTTGTTTCATAGTTGACCTCTTCAGCATCAGGGTAGCCAAACTCTGCCAGCATTTTGAGTTGCAGATGTCATAGCTTTGTTTTCTCCTTGTGATCCATCCTGGTCTATAAGGAAGTAGATGTTCCCTTTTAAGTAGATCCTGCTATTTTTCCTTAGAGATTTGAAATCATGTAACTTTTGTTTAAACCATTTCAGGCTTTGTCTGTATCAAATAAAACCTGTTTTTCAACAGAATGAGAAAAATTCTCAAACAAAACTTTGTGTTTCTTTGTGCTTCTTCCTATGTAATGAAGGTGGAAATGATTCTTTGTGCCCTTCAAGGACAGTCTCTCCAAACTGGAATATTTCACGTCGAGGGAAGCGCAGAAACTTCTAGAAAAATACACTAAGTTAAAATTGTCAGAACTACTAACACAGTACTTCCTGCAATACTGATTTACTGGGAAATGGGTATAATCCCCAGTGGGGATAACTAATATTTGTGGTGTGTTTTGAGGAGGAAGAGGGATTTTGGTGGCTTTTTTTCTTGTCTTTAGATATTTTGAAGCACAGCCACAGGAATTGCTCTATTTGTTCTGAAATATGTAGGCTTAACCCATTTGAGGTATTTCAGAAGGTATATTTGCAACCCCCCCTTTTTTTTTTCTTCTTCCTGAGTCAGGTGTTTCAGAGGCAGTTCTGTGTCATTCTGTAGCAAGTAGAAACAAAAGACGTGTTTTCTCGAGCTGCAGTGTCATTTGGAAGTACATTTACTATCTCAGTTTTAATAGTTCCTAACTGGTAATGTGACGTAAATTACAATAATTCTAAGTTTCCATCTTAGAGACCATATCTTCTAGCCTTGAAGATGAACTAGAACCTTTTAGTTTAATGAATATGTTTCAGAGGCCTCAGAACAAATGATACCAGCCTCTTGTCTTCAACTAAAATTATAGTTTTCCTGTGCACCCTGATGCGAAGGATAGTTCTGGAGGAACAGTGGCGAGCAGAAATATTCTGTTCATTTTAAGGAAAATGCAGACTGGCTAATATTTTTAAGTTACTTTTTAAAAAGACACTGGAGGCATTGGAGAAACTGTTAATGTGAGAGTACAGCAAATTACGGTCTGCGTTCAGTGAACTAGGCAGGTTTTGTACAATGACTAAGAAATTATTAAGAAATATTTCCTGCATTTGTTCCTGCATACAGTTCTCATTTTTCATTCTATTGTTTGGCTTGAAGGAAAAAAATGAAGATAAGAGGAGGCTTAGAACTTGAATCCTTTAGTATAAATCCTTCCAGACTTACTATATTGAGTTTCTACCACAGTGGCTTTGTGCTGAGATGGTGGTACCTCTTTTACAGAATTCATGTACAGCTCTTCTTTTTCCACCTTGCTACTGCATACCTTTGTTTACCCAAAAGTCAGTTCCCAGCCCTACTCTCAGATCTTTGCTCTCCAGCTGCATACATCTCCTCTCCAAAGTATGCTTGCTTTGAAAACAGAACTTCCCAATGAAGTGAAGTTTGCTGCCAGAGCGATATGCTGAGAAGTCCTCTTTGAAATGTTTTTCCTTTAGATGGATCCAAAACAAGTCATGCTACAAACTCATCAACTTCCTAAGCTTCTGGGCAGCCTTGGAAAGGTTGAAAAAGTATGGGAGGGGGAACTGTAAGATAAAAGAATATTGTTGTTTATGCTTTAAAAATGAATATTTTCTGTTTTTAAGTCAAAGAGCAGATACTGCTCAGGTTTGTTCTTGTTCTTTGGAATTGTATTTCTAACAAATGGGAAATAGCCTAGAACCAAATTAGGTGTATTCCTTCTGTTTATTTCAGTTTATAGCACATGTGGGTATATTTTTATGCACAACACATGACTCTCTTTTTCCAGGGCTGATTTTTTTGAAGATGAAGCTATTCAGCATGTTTTGAAGTACAAACCGTGGTGGGTTGATGCCCATAAAAAAAAGATGGCCTTGCAGGAAGAAAGCCATCAGGAACATGACAGGCAAACTTTTGGTAAGAACGTATCTGTGACAATTAATTGTTGTGGTTTCATGTTATGTACTAGGTTATTGTTCTTAAAGAAAAAAAAAAGTGTGGTTTTAGCCTACAATTTTCAGTCTTAAAACTACTGTTCTTCATAGAGGTGAGAAGTATTCTGCATTCTGCCTTGCTTTTTCTTTGAAGGACAGTTACGTACTGAAATCTTTGAGAGCGTTGATGTCTGGAACTCACAGTATATGATAAAGTGGTCATTTCACCTTAAGCATTTATCTGTTAGTTTATGTAGGCTCGAATGTGATCTCTTTTGTCTCCATAACATATTTCAGAGTTAACCCTTCCTAAAGGCCAACTAGAATTTCAGCTGTCTGTGCAGAGAAAATTCCTTATTAAGGGTATGCTGTAGTTTTTAAGATTTCATAGGAGCTGCCAGTGTCAGTAAGTCGTGGCATTTGAAATCAAATCAAAACTATCTTTGTATAGTTATTTTAATAGCGAGAAAGTGGGTCCTTTGTGTGTTGGTGGTGTTTATCTCTTTTCAGACTTGTAAGTTATTGTTCTCCCTTTCCTGGCTGTATTTTCAGGGGAAAAGTTGTCAAAACAATTTTTGTTTACTTACAAATATGGTGCAGATGCTTTGCAGCAAGTCTACCAAGGATCAGTTGGGGAAGACTGAACTAGCATCAGCCTGTATTTCTGTGAGATGTGCATGTCTTCTGTAGGATATGTTCTATTTTATTTATACAGTACCACAGATGTTCATGGCATTTATTAAAGGCGTATCTTGTTTTATTGCACTTTGCTTTTTTGCGCTTCACAGATATTGCATTTTTTACAAACTGAACGTTTGTGGCAACCCTGCATTGAGCAAGTCTGTCAGCGCCATTTTTCCAACAGCATGTGCTCACTTTGTGTCTCTGTGTCATGTTTTGGTAATTCTTGCAATATTTCAAACTTTTTCATTATTATTATATCTGTTATGGTGATCAGTGATCTTTGTTACTATTGTAATTGTTTTGGGGTGCCACGAACAGCGCCCATGTAGGACGGTGAACTTGTGTGTGTTCTGACTGCTCCACCGACCAGCCGCTCCCCCGTGTCTGTCCCTCTCCTTGGGCCTCCCTATTCCCTGAGACACAACAATATTGAAATTAGGCCAGCTAATAACCTTACAATGGCCTCTACGTGCTCAAGAGAAAGGAAGAGTCGGACGTCTCTCACTTTAAATCAAAAGCTAGAAATGATGAAGCTTGGTGAGGAAGGCGTGTCGAAGCCGAGACAGACCAAAAGTGAGGCCTCTTGTGCCAAACAGTTAGCCAAGTTGTGAATGCAAAGGGAAAGCTCTTGAAGGAAATTCAAAGTGCTTCTCCAGTGAACGCACAAATGATAAGAAAGCGAAACGGTCTTATTGCTGGTATGGAGAAAGTTTGAATGGTCTGGATAGAAGATCAAACCAGGCACAACAGTCCCTTAAGCCTAAGCCTAATGCAGAGCAAGGCCCTAACTCTCTTCCATTCTGTGAAGGCTGAGAGAGGTGAGGAAGCTGCAGGAGAAAAGTTTGAAGCTGTCGGAGGTTGATTGATGAGGTTTAAGGAACGAAGCTGTCTCCATAACATAAAAGCGCAAGGTGAAGCGGCAAGTGCTGATGTAGGAGCTGCAGCAAGTTATCCAGAAGATGTAGCGAAGAGAATTGATGGAGGTGGCTACGCTAAACAGCAGGTTTTTAATGAAGATGAAACAGCCTTCTAATCTATTGGAAGAAGATGCCATTTAGGACTTTGATAGCTAGAGAGGAGAAGTCAATGCCTGGCTTCAAAGCTTCAATGGGCAGGCTGACAGCAAGAGACCTAGAACTGACAGCAAGAGAACTAGAACTAGAAGTTGAGCCTGAAGATGTGACTGAATTGCTGCGATCTTACGATAAAACTTAAATGGATGAGGAGTTGCTTCTTATGGAGGAGCAAAGAAAGTGGTTTCTTGAGACGGAATCTACTTCTGGTGAAGATGCTGTGAACATTGTTGAAATGACAACAAAGGGTTTAGAATATGACATAAACTTAGTTGATTAAGCAGCGGCAGGGTTTGAGAGGACTGACTCCACTTCTGAAAGAATCTCTATTGTGGGTAAAATGCTATCAAACAGTATTGCATGCTACAGAGAAATCCTTTGTGAAAGGAAGAGTCAATGGATGCGGCAGGCTTCAGTGCTGTCTTATTTTAAGAAATTGCCACAGCCTCCCCAGCCTTCAGCAAGCACCACCCTGATCGGTCAGCAGCCATCAACATGGAGGCAAGACCTTCCATCAGCAAAAAGATTACAACTTGCTGAAGGGTCAGATGATGGTTAGCATTTTTTAGCAATAAAGTATTTTTTGATTAAGGTATGTACATTGGGGTTTTTTAGGCATAATGCTATTGCACACTTGATAGACTACTTGATAGTATAGTGTAAACATAACTTTTATGTGCACTGGGAAACCAAAAAAAAAATTGTGTAACTCGCTTTATTGCGATATTTGCTTTATTGCAGTGGTCTGGAACTGAACCCGCAATATCTCCGAGGTATGCCTCTATTCTAATGCTATTTTTATGGATTCTAGAGACTTTTTTTTCTAAGGGAAAATCTTCATGTGTCCTTTTAGAAACTAAAAAGGATGATTTCAAGATTAGCAAGTGAACCTGTAACAGTACTGTTAACAGGTAATTGAAATTACTTTTTGTAGTCCTTTCTGCAATCACTGTGTACAAGCTATTATGCATATTCTTTTATTGTCTTTTGCTCATTTCCTATGTAGTATGAAAATCCAGTGTTACTAAAGTAGATAATGATAATCCCTTCAGCAGAGATTCTTCAACAAATATAATACCTGCACTTTCATATGTGATACAGGGGTAGAACAATAGAATTTGGGTAAATGCTGTATATTTCACTGTGAATATAATCTGATCTCTTTTCAGCCTTTGAAGCCAGAAATTGTTAATTGTATCCATCGCAAGCATTTGATTTAAAAAGCATTGGGCAAAGGTACAAGAGGCTGGGAAACTGAATAATGAGGGGTTCTTTTGTTCATTATCCTTTCACTTCTTAGTCAATGAAATATTGATGTTTACCTGTGTTAAGGAATATAATGAAAATGAAGAGCAGCTGGATGATTTTATTGATTAAAAATATTTTAAATCCAAATTAAGGTCCTGAAGAAGAATGTGTACATGTTACTGTACTTTATGGGCAGTAACAATAGGCAAACTACTCAAAAGTCTGGCAGTCCTGCTGATAAGTTATGCAGAAATTGGGACTACATAAAAGGTTTCTCTAAACCATTTGTTTTAACAGTGTGTGTGGTGTTTTTTTTGTTGTTTTTTTTTTTAATATGGATGTTCAAAAAACCTTAGTCCATTTACCTTCATGTGGCTGAGTAAAGAGGCTTATATGGTTTGGGGAACTTCAGTAAATTTAAGTAAGGTACCATCTGGTGTTTGGGTTATGTAATGACAGCAACCCTTGCCCCCTCTTTTTTTCCTTAACTTAAAAAGTCCTTACCTTTGATAACATAGTTACTGTTGTTTGAATGGAAACAGCAGCTAGTGATGACAAACAACTGGATGAGGATCTGAAACCAGTGGAGATTCCTAAACCTGAGTTAGTTGTGGTAAAAGAAACCACCATGAGAGGGAGTACAGGTTCCACTTGAAGGTCTCTTATGAGTGAAAATAGAAAAGGGCAGGAGGTAGGTCTGGGCTATTGGATCTGGAATCTGATGATCAATTGGATGAATTCCCTGTGTTTTGTATTGCTTTTATGCTTTTTTCCCCGCCAATGGGATAGTCCAGCTAGTCTGAGTTACAAATTCAGGACTTCTTATGAGCTGAATGCATTGGTCTGCAGTAGTTCATATTCTATTTTGTCCACTTAATAAGTGAAAATGGCATATAGTCGCATAAAATGAAGACTGTGCTAAATGAAGGACCTTCTTTACTAGTTGGGAAATTTTTGCATCACTTCCACTGGAACTAGTTAGAAATCTGACTGCACTAAGCCAAGGCGTGCTATATCCCTAAACCAGTAGAGAGATGGTCATTGGTGTTAGATTGTGCTTGTAGTAAGAAGCATGAGAATGCTACTGCTTAAGCTATAAAAAGCCAAAGGATACTAGAACATAGAAGATGAAGGGGCACAAACTTTGTATGTATTGCAATATATTTTAAGAGATGTTATGAAGTGATGTATGGTGATTCTTTCAGCCTGTGCATGCATGTATCCCCTGCAGGTAGGTGTGAAATCAAACTTTTTTTTTTTTAATAATCAGATTCAAGTGTCCTCTTAACTTCTGGACCTGTTTAAGGGCATAAAGGAGGAGGGCCTGAGATCTTCACTCAGGTTCTTTTTATTGCCTATGGAAGAAGCGAGGCATAAAATGAGGAATACTCAGACTGCTTAGTCTTTCTGAGTTTCAAAGTCATGTGTCAGGTGTGTGTAAAGAAAACTTCTAAAATAACAAAAAGGGTAGTTTCCTTCATCTTTCCTCCCCATTTCCCAATCTTCAGGGATTTTGACAAGGTACAACTCATGATAGGCTTACTACCCTGGTCAGCTTGCACAAATATTTGGCTTCCATGAAGAAAAGTTACATTCTTGATTAAACATATGCAAACTCAAGCCTTTACCCAAGAATGTGGAAATGCAGACATGTGATAGAAATCATGTCACCAGAGACACTGCATCTTGAACTGGAGAAGCCTGCTGCTCTCAGACATGGGATGGTGTATATTTTGAGGGAATGTTCATTGCAGATAAGACTGTTGAATAAGTGATATGAAAGTAGGAGTGATAATATTAAAATTGAAAGGAGGTGACAATACAGCCTACCGTGGTATTGGGGTAGTGACACCAGAATTTGCCACCTGGTGTTTCTATAGTCCGTGTATTTTGTTGTTGCTGCTGCTATTAGGACAGTTCCCACCTAAGCTGTGTTTGTGGAATCCCTAATGTCATGCTGGGACCGATGTCTCAAGTTACCACATGAAAAAGTGAATTTAGGGGGAAAATGACATTAAAATTTAGCACGTTTATTAAAAACTTTCATATTCAAAAACACTTGAATCAAAAAAAATTTTTGTTTCTTCCTCTTGCTGATTTATACTGATGTCTGTTTTTCATCTTAATTGTTTTCTTGGAGCCAAATGCCTGATTACTTTTCTCTTTATAATGTCTTTGGCTGCAAGGAGTAATTAGAAATACAGATCACTTTTTTTTTTTTTTTTTGCATGGTGTTAAAAATCAACTGAGGACTTTGGTTGATTACTGCTCTTATTTTCATCCTTGGTGATTTTTCTCTCTTGTTTTACCTTTTTTATTTTTATTTATTTTTTTAAATGTCTCATTACCAGATTTTTTGTGGTTTTGGATCAGCTATTTTCATTGGCATTTAATGTCTTCAGTTCTCTTCTGTCCTCTCCTCAAATCTATTCTTAATTAACCCTTTCTTTCTCTACAGCTTTTGTGCATGGTGTGTGTTTTTTGTCTGTCTTTAATTTCCTCTTTTTATTGTACTAAATGTCTTTATTTTACTGGGCATTACAATCATTATCTTGTCACATCCCCCCCCCCCCCCGCCCCCCCGGCTTTTTGACCATCAGGCAACTAAGATAATTGTCTTTGCTGCAGTATGGCTGAGGGTACCAGAAGAAATACTACAGAGCAGGTTTCACCATCGTGTTTGCAGCAAAATATCATTTCAGGAGTGGACACTTTTTCTAAAGCTGACGGGGCCAGATCTTGTTCTCTCTTACAATGTCTAATGCAAGTCAAATAATACTCTGTAAAGCTTAACTAATTACACAGCCTTTCCCATGAGGGAATAAAACTCTTGGAAAAGCTTCTCTTCTGCAGCTGAAGTTTACATTAGTTTTGCTTCTGGAGATTCCAGATGACAGGTTTTATATTTTGTAATGGTCACATTCAACTTAACTCAACTTAACTTAAAAATTCGTTTTTATTCTATTTCAAATTGCACAATAGTAGAAACTCCATTTTGGGCAATGCAATAATCTTCAAAGGTTCAGGCTGACATATGTATTTAATATAACATTAATATGATCCAGGGATAATTTATTTTGTTTACAGGGCTCTCTGATCTCTTTTTAGAATAAGAATTTCTTTTTAAAGATCCACCTTTTAGTAGAACTCTGAATGCTCAAATATATACCATTACTGGTAGTTTTGCAGGTTTAAGATGAATCACTTTTCTTCTTCATCAGATTTCTGAAGTTGTATCTGTTTTACTGAGTCTTCCTGGCCCTTACAGTATGTGTACCTCAGTGGCACTGTCCTGTGGCAGAGCAAGTATTTTTCCATGTGAGAAAGAATTACTGTTTATTCATGCAAAATTCTTAAAATATAAATAAGTCCCTATTGTAAAGTATCACTGACTTTAAAAGGTGACAACAATAAGATACAGAAGAAAGAATGATGCATGTCTTCAGTATGGTTTATAGGAACTGCAGACCTGTTAAAGAATCATGACAAAAATTAGTCTAAAGGGAATTGTGTGATCTAAGAAAGACAGTCGGAGTCCAGTGACTTTGTGGAGAATGCCTGCAGGCAGAAGGTCAAAAGTGATATGAAGGAAGTGGTGCTGTAGATGTTGGTTTGAGTTACAGAAGGGTGGAAGCTTGACGCTGAAGACAAGGATTTTTGGTTGGAGCTAAAATTTGAATGGAGGAATTATAAAGAAGGTCATGAAAGCGGAGGGATGAACAAAACAGATTTGACTGATCACAGTTCAGAGTGAATATAGGTGTACAGAGGGATACAGTTCAGTGTTTTTTAGGACTCCGGGGTTCATTTCCTGAAAATTAAGGCTTGTCTGATCACGTTCTTCTTGACAGAGCTTTGGGGGTCTCAAAGATGGCTCATTCCTACAAGTTCCCCCAAACGACTCCATTAGAAGGGAAAGAGTGCCTTTATTTAACCTTCAGTGCCAGTTCCACTCTTTTCAGACACTGCAGAATCCATACAGGAAAGAGATGTTATCAATGCATCAGCACTGTGAAAAGATTCAACAGCCTTTTATACCTTATCAGACAGCAAAAAATTCAATCACAGGAGAAATCAATGGAAAATCAGCATCATTAGTTCTGTTACCCACTTTAAGTTTACAGTAGTATTTTCAAGTATGTTTAAAGCAGCATCCAACCCTGGGGGGGAACAGTGATCCTGAGCAAAGCCTCTGGACATCTTTCTAGTCAGAATAGTAATGCATGTTGTTTTCTCATGTCTTAGGAAGAGCTTGAAAGAAGTAGAGACCTGTTTCCTACTGATAAAAATGTTGCTAATCTTATTCCTAAATAATCTACTTTCTGCTAACTAATCTCCCTCTTTCTCTGGTGTTGCTGATTTACTAGCTTATAGGGATGGAAGTACACATTTAAAATCTGAATTCTATAGCATAATATTTTAGTTCACATTTAAAAAAAAAAAAATTCCAGTTCCTCTGATTTCCTTAAAGTTTCCTTCAAAGCAGCCATGGACTTCAAGACTGTCTTTGACAGGGCTGTAACCTAAGGCTCTGCTTTCATCAGAAAGCTGGGCCAGCTGATCTCCAGGGGTCCTTTCCAACCTAGGCTCTTCTATGACTCTACGAGTCAGAGCACTGAGATTGCTTTCTGTCTAGATAGCACATTTCATCTAAGGACCCCAACACATTTATAACCATTTGTAAGCGTCACAGTAGTCTTGAGATACAGATATTACACAGACTTATTGTTGAATAACCTGAACCCTACCTAGAATCTAAGTGGTGAGTACAGCTATATAAGATTTTAGTAACACCATAATAAATTACCCTATAGCTGTCAGACTTCATCCTCCCTTTTAGAGAGATTAAATTGTGCTTCACTGACTGACAGTTGTTACTGAGGAACAATTTGAAATATGCTTATTCTAACAGGAGAAAAGGCTAGTTTAAAATAAGTAAAGGACATGATCAAAAAATAAAGGTAATCTGTAGATTCGTCTAATTGCAGATTTGTCTATGAGAAGATTAATTCATCTGAATCCTTTAGATGTGTGTGTTTGCATATAACTTATGCAGTTATATTGTAGCAAGAAGAGGCATGATTTTGGCACTGACAGATGTACAAAACATTTTAAAATGAAACTTAAAGAAAACTTACATATTTAGGATTTGATAAGTAATAGCAGATGCTGCTTTGCAGGAGCTTGGTTTTAATTACTCTTCAGGTATTGTTAGATAAAACATTGGTAATCAGTGTACAAAATATGGGTTTAATATAGCAGAAAATGTAATTATGATTTTATTATTCTGTTAATCTTATACAGTTGTATTTTTAAATTAGAAAAAACAAGAAATAGGTGGTGGTTTGGATATGTTAATAATTAGTTTCAGGCTTGGGAAATTTATTATTCAAAATCTTTAAGGAATGGATAGATCTTTATTTGTAAACTGGAAGTATTTTCTCCAGAGAGAAACTTTATTAAGAACACCTGGCACTTTGCAGTAAGTAAGTTAATGAACATCTTGGACCATTTACCTTTGAGATTTGTCTAGTCTACGTCTTGTTAGCTGTTGTCTAGTAGGCCTGTGTTTTCTGTGAATATGGTCCAGTTGTATATGATACAGTCTTTTCTTCCTTTAAAATGCAAACTCTCTGAAGCATAGTTACCTCTTATGTTTTACAAAGTTCACTAGGAGTTTCTTTGATTTCTGCTTAAGAGGGGGAATATAGTTCGCGTTTACACATTCCTCTGAAATGTGGCTTTTAAGTGTTCTAACTCATATTTGTTAGTAAATCTTTTAAAGTCAATTTGTTTGCTGTCAGTGTTGGACTGTTTCTTATCCCTGATGATAGAGATATCTTGGTTAATTTTGATCAGTCATGAGACAAAAACAAACCTCGGCTTGTAGCCTTTGGAAAAGAAGAGGCTGGTAGGTGTACGCTCAGTAGCGGGTCCAGTAGTGAACATTACCAGTTTTTGGAGAAGAGCAGAACTTATATTCCTGATAGGTGTATGTCTTGACTGATAACTATAGCAAATGCATTTAGGTGGACCTGGAACTATGGGGGTACTGGGGTAGCTGTTCTGCACCCATCACAACAGGGATTCTGTTTGTGACAGATTCTGAGATACTTTGGAGTCATTATTTATTTTTTATAACAACTTCTTTAAATACTCATGTAGTCACTGGAAGTGATTTTAAACTTTATGGATCTGATCTGCTTTAATAATACTTGCTTACAGTCTCTTCGCTGTTTGCTTTTTACAATTTCTCATAGCTTTTCTTTTTCAGCATCAGTTTCACCTCTCCAGATTTGTGCTTCTCTTCAGGATGAAAGCTCTATTTGCATATGATTACGTAATAAATTGCCTTCTACTCCATTAGAGGGTTTTGTTTTGAAAGCTAGCTGAAATCGGAAATGCCTTTTCTTTACCATTTGACCCTCTCCTAACTGTAAACACCCTGTTGTGATACTTCATTAATCCCGCCCTACTGTAGCAACTTACAAAATGATTTTTGTTATGTTTTTCAGAAATTGATTTTTTCAAGTGCACTACAACATTGCACATATGGTTTTATGGATAATTTTAATATAAATGATAGCGGTGACTCACTGAAGAATCAGTATAAATTGAGAACTTATCAAGAAATTTGCTGATGGAATATAGATACATCTATATTTGTGAGTTAAGGGATAATGCTGAACTACATTGTATTAATGAAAAAACAGTAGAATTGCCATAGTTTTTGCTAAATTGTCATTTTGTACTAGATAGCAATTGGATGAGATCGGCTTTCTCAAGATGACATAAAAGCTGGAATTCCTTTGTGTGGGAGCTTGTGAATAAATGGAGACTGGCTTGACTCCAGAGAAATGTTTAGTTCATAAAGAAGTTTCCAGAGGAATTTAAATCAAGTATTTCATGGTTACGCAGCTCATAGAAACATTAAGAAAGTTCATAAAAGAAACATTCAGAAGTTTTTTTTCTCTTCATTTGTAATTTTATGTCTTGAGGTATGCACATGCTTACATGCCTTTGGCATCAAGAATATTTGTTTCAAAACATGTCATAAAATTAGAAAGCTTGTAGCAAGCTCCTGGGATAAAGACAACCACATGTCTAATAGAGCAATTGTTTCCATGAGAATAGGGATTGTGTAAAATGATGAGCAGTGTTTGAGGAGAAACATCTCTAAGAACATTTGTAGTCATCCTTAAGATAGAGAAATGGGTGTAAAAGGAATTTGGTTTGCTGTGGATTATAACCTTTTCACTCTGCAACCCCGGCTGTAAGCTCCTCGTGGGGTTTAGCTGCCTGTGTTCCAAGGAGCCATGGCTCTGACGTGGCCCAGCTGCACAGCCTTGGCTCAGGCTGCTGAGAGAGAACTGTGGGAAGGTCTGTAGAAAGATAAGAAAGGTAAAATTACAGGTTTTTTAGACAACTTAAAATTTTTTTAGATAGGATCATTAGTAACTCAAGGATTCCAGAGGTGCATCATGGAAAGTATAAAATCCTAAAGTAGAAGAGTAGGGAATCAAGTTGGATCTTGTCCGGAATTGTTGGGTCAGCAGGTTAAGTTGTTAGTGTTGATGAAGCTGGTAGAAGATGGCAACTCAGCAGTTTTCAAGGATCTGTCTCAGGGGACCTCAAAGGCTGACCATTCCCCCCCTTGCCTGGCCAGCAAGGACTCTTTAGTGCCTTGTCAGGATGGGGAACATATTCGTCCTCACTTGAGTGCATTAAATTAAAAATGCAAAACAATTATTTGTTATTTATATATATATATAATATATATTCTGAATTCAGAATATATATTCTGCTTGCAGCTTCTTTCAGTCCCCAGCTAAAGATGCCAGAATACAGTGATCTAAAAGAGGGGAGGTAACAGAATATTTGAATGGGGATTTCAATATTGTAATATTCTCTTTCTAGAATAAATAATTAAAATTCAATGAGTTAAGGGTCACGTTGTGTGCTTACCCCTAGACTTCAGGACTTGTTTTGAATGCATAATGAGAGTGCTGCGTTACACTTGTTCCAGTCTCTGAGAAATCTCCTTGAATGAAGTAATATTTTAAACTCAGGATGATGGTTGCTGTGTTATTGGTGCTTGAACAAATAGTAGAGTGGTACTTCAGCAATGCAACAAAGCATCAGCAGTCAAGCTAGTAACACTGCTTTCTCCTATCAAGTCCCTCTGTAGAACTGTGACTTTGTTTTGCGAGGTGACTAAGTGTGTTCACTGGATCTGTCTGATTCAGGAAGAGACAGTAAAACAATTCCTATTGACATGGAATGCCTGGACAGTCTGGATGAAAATCTCTGAGCTCAGACTTCAGACTGTTTTAATTTTACTAAATGACTTCTTGATTTACTATGAGTTTGTATGGGGATGGCTTCTAGTCAATCTACTTAATCTCTACTATCATTTCAGTGCAATTCTGCCATCCTTTCTGCATTTTAAGTGTTTTCAGTACTTCTCAGACAGGTTACCCTTTCAATATTTAATCTCAGTCGTCTATGCCTATACCACAGTTTGCTAGGGAAGTATTTTGATGCGTTATAGCATGCCTGGTATGTTGTTGTTTTTGTCCTCCTTATGCAACCCAAAGAGAAGGTACTGGGCTACATGATTCTCTGGAGTTTTGCTCGTGTTGCCGTTCTTAAGTAGGTGAGGTACACTGAAGATCAGCAAAATACTGTGGTCACTGAGGGTGAAAACCATAGCTCTTCGGAAAGGAATTGTGCCTTTCGTAGTAGTATCAGTGGGAACAGGATTTTGATCTCTGATCTCTCCCACTCAGTGGAAGGATACTGTCAGACAGTATAAATGTAGCTCCTAAATCATGGTCATCAGTGGAAGCTGATGAGGTTTAAGAATACAGAATTGTACCTTCCCTTTTTTTATTCATCTCTATATATTTATTTCTTATCCTTTTCTACAACAGGAAAATCTATTTGTTTTTGTTAGCCTGTTTCCTTATCCTTGTCCCATAGGACATGAACTTTGGAAACTTTCATGTACCTAGGTCTTGATTTTGCATTTATATCTGTACAAGATACACAGGCATCCACAAAGATCCTCGGTACTTCAGAGGGGTTCCAAAGTGCTAGCACGTGCATGCAGTACTGGAACCTGACATTTAAAGGACTATATCAAGGTTTAATAAAAGTTAAATAGTAGTGGAAGTACGAATGATTTATGCTTTTTCTTGGCTGATGAGTGGTTCGTGATTAGTAGCATGCTTCTTTTAAACAGACTGTGGAAGCAGTATACCGCCTGTTAAAATGAATGTGTCACTCTTAAATTTGTAATCAATTATCCTTTTACTTTTTATAGTTGTCTTCTCTGAAGAAGAGAGAGAGCAGCTGAGAAAATTCAAAAATAAATCTCATCTTCTGGATAAAAGAGCCCGTCATCATGTATATCTCAGTTTAATTGATATCCTTCTGGCATATTGCTATGAAATCTGTGTCAATGAAGGAGACAAGAATGTAAGTAACTTAAAAAAAAAAAAAAAAAAATTCAAGAACCCAGTGCCAGACTCCGTACTGTCATTTGGGAAACTTACCGTTTAAAGTGAACTTACTGTTACCTCCAAACATTGAAAATGTGATGAGTAAATTACAATAAAAGACTTTATATCTCTAGATTAAACTGTTGGGATGCATTTAGGGATTATTATGATTTCTAAATGCTTCTAGGCTCTTCGTGTAGAGCAGCATTTTAGCTGTAGGAGAGAAGTGGAAGGAGATGCAGGAGATTCCAAACAATTCCTTTTGTTTGTGATTTGTTTTGTGATGTGGTGCATCTTGATTTACCTAAATATAGATTTCATGAAGTTGCTGGTTTTGAATTGATGGTTCTTCTTTTTTCTGGACAGTTCTGTAATAGATATGTTTATAATAAATTTAAAAAAAAGCACTCAAAATCATCAAGTCTGCAGGACTGAGACGGAGTTTAGTGTTTTATAAAGGCTGCCATTGTATGCTTTTAATAAAACTGATTTTTTTAAGTTTTCAAAGCTTGTCTGCTGAATATGGAAAATGTTTCCTGAAGCATTGAAGCATTCTGGAAACTACGGTGAAGCATTTAAAAAATTAAGATTGATGCTTTTTTTTCCCCCTCAAAAGAAGTCACAATTCAGAGTTTGCTTTTTCACAGTGCCTCAGGAGCTGGAGGGAAGTGGGAAGGTAGTTTTAAGCCAGGTTTTCTTTTTCAGTATTCTGGTGTTTACCTATCTCCTCCATAAGACAGCATCCGGCTTTATTTTGTGTTGTGTATCCTAGGCTTTTTAGAGGATATAAAGAATTAAGAAAATAGTGGAAGTTTAGTATGGAGCCTAGCTAACAAGGAAAAGTCCTGTGTCCTGTGGAAAGCTTGTCTTTTAAAAATGGAGCTGCTTCCCAGATACAGCTTTGTTCCTAGCATGATGTTAACTATGGATGTTTTCTCCATGGTTTTAATGAAAGTATTGGAACAGATAATCAAAAGCATTCTTTCCTTATCAGACTGAGTTGTGAGACATGGATTTTAGAATTGCAGGCAGAAACGTGCAGACCTGTCTATTCAACAGAACAATCATAGGACTGTTGTTGTATTGCTTCATATTGTTGATGTGCTGCACAAAATCGCAAATATGTGAGGATCCTTATGTACAAAAATGTTATTGATCCTTGCAATAGCCTTATAGTATATGTGGAAAATGCATTGCTTTCTTTAATAGGAAAACCAAGACTTTCAAGCCACACAAATCTTTATTAGAGCCAGGATTATAGATCAAGGCTTCCTGGCTTTTAGCCCTAATCATCCTGCTAGACCGCACTACCTCACAAATCCTATGAATCTGTCACATTTTAAGAATAATGATGTCTTACATGCACTGCTGGCTTTAGGATCCTCTCTGAAAGCCAAAAGTCTTGAGCTGTTTTCACAAAACAAGGTATTTTAGCTTGAACTGTTGATTCACTAGGCAGATCCAAGTTTCTCTTGCTTGGTGAAAAGTGTATTGAGGAACAGAATTTTTCTAATGCAGTTTTTCCTGTGATCGCTGTTCTATTTTAAAGGCTTTGTGCTTAGGTTAGATATCCCCTGTATGGAAACACATTTCAGTTTTTTAACATACGGCATTACAATATCATTTTTAATGCTGTCCTGTGGCTGTTTCAATGCACATAATATAATTAGTGTTTCATATTCACATAGGTTCTTAAATTACTGCCAGAATGTTATCTTAAATAGTTTGCCAGCAGTCTTGAACATTGAATTAGATAATACTTGTGTTGTGTTTTCATGTCTTAAAATCAGGTCGAATCATCTTGGAACGTCAGGAAACTGAGTGCAACGCTGTGCTGGCTGGAAGTAAGTTAAAACTTAAGTACTGCATTATATATTTGCTTTATTATTTATTCTTGGAATTGCATGTTGCTTTTGTTGAAAGGTTGCCCTTTCAATTTTGAAGGTGAATTAAGTGTTTGTCATATATTTAATAAATATTACAAGAAACTGATCAGGACCTTTTGGGTTCCCAGCTCCTAGTGGCCCCAAGAGGCTAGAGTATGACCTCTGGTACATCTTTCTTGGTGCTGGGCCTTGTTGTGGCCCATTGCTGAAAAGCTAAGGACAGGCACTACCTAAAAGCTGCTTATCTACAACCTGGGTTTCATTTGTGAGTTCTGTCCTTTATGTAGGAGGTAACTGTGTTTACACCGCACGTACCTCTGAAGTATGCATATGCATCTACATACCTAGGGTAAAAAAAAAAAAAAAAAAAAAACTGATATAGCCCTCTACCTCTGATCAGGAGCCATAAATATCATCCCATTTAACTGGCTAAAGCAGTACTGGATGTTAAAATAGTTGTTGAACAGCAAAATAATTTAAAAATTGGCAAGGGACTTTATCTGGCAGCTGGCTTTAGAAATAATTGTTTTTTCTGTTCTGTTGAGGTTCTCATACCTTCAAACATCAAATACAGTATATGTTGAACACATGCTATTCTAAAGCTGTTCTGCAGTTCCATCTTCGTGTTTTCTTGATCAGTGTGGCTGGGTGTAGGTTTTTGACTTTTCTGGGGGTTAGTTGATCAGACTGCAACTTCTATCAAAGGAAGAAATTTTGGTGTGAGAAGGGTGGAAGAAAGAACAAACACAATAAGGGTTTTTCACGTAAAAACCCCAGTATCTCACGCATCCTATTGATGAAAAATCCCTTGAGTCAGCTGATAAGTTGAAAACAAACTTTAAATGTATGAATGAAAAACATCTTTTCTTCTGTAAGAAGCTCTCATCTTGAAGAGATGAAAGCAGAGATACTGAATGTTGGCTTTGTTAACAGAATATGATTTGCAAAGGTAGTAATCCATAAAGGGCATAACAAGCAAAGTTGTAATTTCTTAGTGTTAGGTATTGCTCAGTGGGACCTAGTGGGTTTGGTGTCCTTTAAGTGCTACTTAAGATGCATGTTTTAATAATGACTTTTGAAGATGGCAGGATTCAGTAAAGAAGTTTATTGCCCACTTCTGGGGGTATTTGCTGCTAAGCTTTTCTCCAGACTTCCTAGATCACCATTCTGCACTTCTGGCTTGCTTTTTTCCTAGGCTGCAAATCAGGTGGCTTCTGGCTTCTTCTCCAGCTGCTCCAGAGCTGGGAAGCCTAGAAGTAACTGTAAACCCTGGTGATAAGAGAAGAAAAGTTTTGGGGGGTTTTTTTGGTTTTGTTTTTTTTTTTTTGACCTGAATGACTGCTTTATTTCCCATATCATGGAAATGCTGAATTCCATAACCTTTTAGGAAAAGTACCCCTGTTCTGTAATTGTAAAATTGCTGTGTCATTAGGGCTCTAATGACTGTGTGACCTGTCACAGCTCTAAATGCTTTTGTTTCAGGTTTCTTGCAGAGTCAGTGGACACGCATGTTGCTTTACCCCTCATTTCTTCGCAGGGTTATTATTGCATCCATATTTGTTCAGTTGCTGCTAGCCCTATGAAACCAACATAGAATAAAGTGAAGAAACTGAATTCCTTTTTTCTCTGTGCACTTTCAAATTGTTTACACAGGCCTGTGTGCTTCTTAGTAATGAAGTTGTTACACACCTGGGATTGGAATGGACTTAACCTGACCTGTGGATTGTTATTTCTTAGGATGGCAACAAGCTAGAAAGGATTCTTTCTCTCTCTCTCATTCCTTAATTTATTGACCCATGTTGCAGTTTGCAGGATCATATATTAAATTTCTAACAGGATTTTTGGGTCCAACCTTGCAAACTTTTCTAGTGGTGGCAAAGGTTGTATTTAGTAATAAGAATTTGTTCTGTTGAAAACTGGTTTTATAAATTAGTTATTTTTTTACTTGTTTCTGGTTGAATGTTCTGCAGTAGCAAGTCATGAAGGAGTGCAGTTAAAATGCAGTGATTGCTTTCACTCTTGAATTTTTCAGATCCATATCCTAACATAGTGAAGGAGTTTTCTGTGTGTGCTTATCCTATAATGTAGCAGCTCTTGGCACAGCTTCTGCCAACAGTATACTTCACACCCAGAAAATTCAGTCTCCTGGCACCAAGCTGTTAATAACTATATCTGTTATATAAACCATGTAGAGGCGGGTGTTTTCATCAATCTGTAAACAAAACTGCCTCAGCTGTGGTTTGTTTGAACTGACTGCCATTTTGCTGTGCATGACATGTACACACCTTAAACTCTAAATATTAAATAACAAAATCTAAATGATTAAAACACTTATCAATAATCCATTAAAATGAAAAATGGGTTGAGGTAGTCATTTAATGTGAAAAAGTATTGGTTTTCAGGAAAGCGTTTTTATTAATTTTAATAAATTGAGATTTCAAGATGTATTCAAATAAAAACAGCTATTTCATAAATGGAGTAGTTTGTCTTTTGAAAAGTGAATGCTGGAAAGGAAATCACTCTCTTAAGAGAGTCTTTAACTCACTGGTGCCTCTGGCCGGAGTAAATTAGAGGTCTTCCTCACTCGTAAAGGAGGACAATGAATTGCTTTCCCTAGGGAGATATATTTATCCCTGTCTCAAATATCTGCCATGTCCATGAAAGGCAGTCATGTATCATTTTTAAAGATCTTATATGTACATATGCATTCTGTTAATATCATATGTTTTTAATTCTTATTTTTTCTTAAAAGGCTTTTTATAGCTTCCCTTTAATATATATAATAATATGGGGCAGATGTAATTCATTGCTCTGTTCTAAAGAATGGCGGAGTCCTGAGTTAGATGTTTTGTTCTTATGTTCATTAAATTCTTTTTTTAATTAAAAACCACTAAAATATATTGGACTTTGGTTATCCTGCCATGCAAACTAAATGTGCAGTGTCTTGTTTCTGTTTAAGATTAGCATGTTGATTTTCATATCTATTGAAATACGGGTTTTAGATATAATATATTAAAAGGGCTTTTCAATCTATGCTGTTATGACTTTTCCTAAATAAATAATTTATTTGTATCAAAAAGCACGCACTAATTCAGATTTTTCTATTGACACATACAGAGTTTCACTAGTATTCATGATGTCCTGGTATCTTTTGGAAGAAGAGTTCTATGCTATCCCCTGCACAGACATTTCAGATTAGTGACACGTGCCATCGATGATGCAGTCATGATACTGCAACTAGGTAAGTTTTTTAGGGATTGAAAATGATACCTGCAGAGTCGCATTGTAATTCAGAGGGTCTATGCAAAAGAAATTATGAACATCTCATCTTTAGAAAAAGCTTTGATCTGATCTTGTATCTTAATAAGTGGAGATAATCCACCCGTGATTTATAAAGCTCTTAGGGAAAAGGTCTTCAGAGTTTTTAGTTTAATATATGTGTTTGCATGTTGTTGGTTTCTAATGTATTCTTGTTTATACTGTATTTGTCTGTCTATAAGGAGATTTTCTGTTGGAAAAGAACATTTTAATGATGCTTTTGTTATGGTAGGTTAGATACTATAATTGTATTAGGCCCCTTTAAAAGTAAATAAATTTAATTTTTGTTTCCAATACATTTAAGTTGTATTTCAAAGCAGGGTGACTTATGTTTAGAGGTATAGTAGGGGTTCTGTGGTTTCTGTAGTTCTTTGCATGCTCCTTAATTATGTGACTGAAGCCCATTATCAGAAATGCTTCCAATCTCTTTTAACTTTCATGGTTTGTCTCCGTTTAAGGGTGTGTGTATGTGTGGGTGGTGGGTTTTTTTTTTGTTTTTTTTTTTTAAAAGCATCTTCTACAGTTGTTCCAACTGTCCTGTCTAGTTAAGTTCTGCTCGTCTTGATTTTGGAATCTTTTCCTGGAACACATATGTATGCCCCCCAAATCTTGGCAGCTTTCCTCCATAGCCTTACCATTTGGAAGAACTATTCTTTTAATTTAACCATTGTCATTGTTGTTAGGATTTTGACAGAAAGGAAGTTTAAACCTTCTGGGTTTTTTTCTGATTTGAGCCAATCCATTAATTATATTTTTTCTGTTTAAAATAATTGTATTAGACATCTAACTCTCAATACCTAAACTGTTCCGTTGTGTGTGCCATTTTAGGATTGCCATACAGAATCACACATGTTGGGGAACTGTTTGGAAGGCAAGGGGTAGTTTTGTGGCTCATAGGCAGATAGTTACTGTTTTTCATAGGATTAAGCGAAAAATGGTTGCGGCAACTGTCTGGTAAGTACAGGGGTGGTTGGAGAAGAATAGAAATCCTGAATTGCTATGAGATCGTGGCTTAGGATTTAAGGAAAGCCAATATTTACTAAAAGATTGATGAGAGCTCTTTAGAGCAGTAAAGTGAATGAAACTTAACTTGTATAACTTGTATTTTATCAGTGGCCCCTAAAGTCCTGAAATAAGTTTCACAAATGGAAGGCATCAAAATAATTCGTTTTGCATCATTGACTTTCTATATCATTGTTCTGTCATAGGAGCAAAGTTCAAAATCTCTGACTTGTGTATGTTATCTTAGTTCTGCCACACTGACAATTTTTCTTTATTTAAAACTGAAGAATAAAAAAACCTACACTACCTATTTGTAGCTTTTTACTTCATGTTCAGGAGTGGAGCTGTCATCTTAATGACTGTTAATAAATCTTTCAGCAGCAGCATTCTATGTTCCCAGTTTATCCCAGGCTGCTTTCACATAGTAGCATACAAATGTTTGGAACTATGGTCATTTCAAGATTCAGTTGTGCAGGTTTACATAATCATACTTATAAGTTGAGCGGTTAAAGTTACTTACAAGTTTGCTGTTTATTGTAAGTTACTACTTTCAGAAAAAACATCCTCAGTGTTAGACTTTTTTCTAACAGAAGAAACAGAAGAAACTGAGAAGCAACACTTTATTAATGGTTTATTTTCATTGTTGGTGAGTTGGAAGTTTAGAAAATACACAGAAATTGCAATGCTACTCTGTCCTACTGCACAAAGGTATTGATTGCTGGAAACACCATTTGTTATAACAGTCAGGTAGTGATGTTTTAGGGGGAAAATCTGTGCTGTTATCTCCACTGGGCTTATGCTGCTTTTCACAAGTGTGGAAACAAAATTCTGGTAATAAAAGTGAAATCATACAGTTCTGTCAGCCTTTTAGATTTGTTTAAGAGGATACTACAGCAGGGGTATGCTATATGCTTTTTCTTTTAATTTTATGGCGGAAAGATGGTATTACAGAATGAACATTCAATGACCCAACAAAAATATTTTGAAGTTTGGTAAGAGAGATGGCATCTACAGTAACTTTCTGTATCTGGTTCCCTTCTCTGCTTGGGACATGTGGCTGCAGCTCTTGCCTTGTTGCCCTCTTCTTCCAAACCACAAGGGCCACAGCAGTACTTATTAGCATGGACTCTCTGTATCATCCATGGTGATCTTCGCCAACAGCAAAGCCTTGATCCTCTCTGGAGGACTAGTTTGGGTATGCTAAATAATTCTGTACTGAGACAGGAGATATGCTAACTGTAGTTCTTCTGACCTCAGTGATATGCATACAAATTACAGGCATACCTTGCTTTATTGCACTTCGCTTTTTTGTGCTTCACAGATATTGCATTTTTTACAAACTGAAGGTTTGTGGCAACCCTGCATTGAGCAAGTTTATCGGCGCCATTTTTTCAACAGCATGTGCTCACTTTGTGTCTCTGTGTCATGTTTTGGTAATTCTTGCAATATTTCAAACTTTTTCATTATTATTATATCTGTTATGGTGATCAGTGATGTTACTATTGTAATAGTTTTGGGGTGCCACGAACCGTGCCCATGTAGGATGGTGAACTTAGTTGATAAATGTTGTGTGTGTTCTGACTGCTCCACCGACCAGCCGCTCCCCTGTGTCTGTCCCTCTCCTCGGGCCTCCCTATTCCCTGAGACACAACAATATTGAAATTAGGCCAGTTAATAACCCTACAATGACCTCTACGTGCTCAAGAGAAAGGAAGAGTCGGACGTCTCTCACTTTAAATCAAAAGCTAGAAATGATGAAGCTTGGTGAGGAAGGCATGTCGAAGCCGAGACAGACCAAAAGTGAGGCCTCTTGTGCCAAACAGTTAGCCAAGTTGTGAATGCAAAGGGAAAGCTCTTGAAGGAAATTCAAAGTGCTTCTCCAGTGAACGCACAAATGATAAGAAAGCGAAACGGTCTTATTGCTGGTATGGAGAAAGTTTGAATGGTCTGGATAGAAGATCAAACCAGGCACAACAGTCCCTTAAGCCAAAGCCTAATGCAGAGCAAGGCCCTAACTCTCTTCCATTCTGTGAAGGCTGAGAGAGGTGAGGAAGCTGCAGGAGAAAAGTTTGAAGCTGTCAGAAGTTGATTGATGAGGTTTAAGGAACGAAGCCGTCTCCATAACATAAAAGTGCAAGGTGAAGCAGAAAGTGCTGATGTAGGAGCTGCAGCAAGTTATCCAGAAGATGTAGCGAAGAGAATTGATGGAGGTGGCTACGCTAAACAGCAGGTTTTCAATGGAGGCGAAACAGCCTTCTAATCTATTGGAAGAAGATGCCATCTAGGACTTTGATAGCTAGAGAGGAGAAGTCAATGCCTGGCTTCAAAGCTTCAACGGACAGGCTGGCCCTCTTGTTAGGGGCTAATGCAGCTGGTGACTTTAAGTTGAAGCCAATACTTATTTACCATTCTGAAAATCATAGGGCCCTTAAGAATTATGTGAAACCTACTCTTCCTGTGCTCTGTAAATGGAACAACAAAGTTGGGATGACAGCACATCTGTTTACAACATGGTTTACTGAATATGTTAAGCCCACTGTTGAGACCTACTGCTCAGAAAAAAAGATTCCTTTCAAAATACTACTGCTCATTGACAATGCACCTGGTCACCCAAGAGTTCTGATGGAGACGTACAATGGGATTACTGTTGTTTTCATGCCTGCAAACACAACATCCATTCTGCAGCCCATGGATCAAGGAGTAATTTCGACTTTCAAGTCTTATTATTTAAGAAATACATTTTTGTAAGGCTATAGCTATCATAGATAGTGATTTCTTTGATGGGTCTGGGCAAAGTAAATTGAAAACTTCTGGAAAGGATTCACCATTCTAGATGCCATTAAGAACACTTGTGATTCATGGGAGGAGGTCAAAATATCAACATTAACAGGAGTTTGGAAGAAGTTGATTCCAACCCTCATGGATGAGTTTGAGGGGTTCAAGGCTTCAGTGGAGGAAGTAACTGCAGATGTGGTGGAAATAGCAAGAGAACTAGAATTAGAAGTGGAGCCTGAAGATGTGACTGAATTGCTGCAATGTCACGATAAAAACGGATGAGGAGTTGCTTCTTATGGAGGAGCAAAGAAAGTGGTTTCTTGAGACGGAATCTACTCCTGGTGAAGATGCTGTGAACATTGTTGAAATGACAACAAAGGGTTTAGAATATGACATAAACTTAGTTGATAAAGCAGCAGCAGGGTTTGAGAGGACTGACTCCACTTCTGAAAGAATCTCTATTGTGGGTAAAATGCTATCAAACAGTATTGCATGCTACAGAGAAATCCTTTGTGAAGGAAGAGTCAATGGATGCGGCAGGCTTCAGTGCTGTCTTATTTTAAGAAATTGCCACAGCCTCCCCAGCCTTCAGCAAGCACCACCCTGATCGGTCAGCAGCCATCAACATGGAGGCAAGACCTTCCATCAGCAAAAAGATTACAACTTGCTGAAGGGTCAGATGATGGTTAGCATTTTTTTTAGCAATGAAGTATTTTTTTTTAATTAAGGTATGTACATTGTTTTTTTTGGTGTAATGCTATTGCGCACTTGATAGACTACAGTATAGTGTAAACATAACTTTTATGTGCACTGGGAAACCAAAAAAACCTGTGTGACTCGCTTTCTTGCAGTGGTCTGGAACTGAACCTGCAATATCTCTGAGGTATGCCTGTACTGCCATAAGCTTTAACAGAAATTCAGCTTATTTAGATAGATCCTCTTATTCTGTATTTTGGAATTCACCCACGATGCAAGCTATGCATATAAAATGCCTTTCTGTTTCAAGGCTTTTTCATAGCAATATACCTTCTGTGGTCTTGAAAGGGAACTGAAAGATGGGAACATGGTTTCATCTGCAGAGTTTCTTCCAAAGTTGATATATAGTAAAGAAATTACTTTAACAAGGAAAACTTTTCCTCCATAATGTGGTGTACAGGGTGTGTGAATAACCAAAAGAAGAGGAGGCTTTAGTTGTAAATCCTAACATTTAAATTTTGTTTCCTAATGTTTGTTTAACTTGCAAAAACTTCTGGTGTTTTTATGCTACCCAGTGGTAAGCAAATAGGGGGGAAAATGCATGAATTTGGGGAGGGCGAAGAGGGTACAAGTGCAACACATTACATGTATAATATATACGTGAGTACATACTAGCATACTGTATGTACACATGTATGTGTATGTTTTTATAAGAGTACAGTTACTTAACTAACATGATAGAACCCTCATAAAGAAATGAAGAACAGTTTGCATAATCTAATTTGTCCTCACGCCACTAAGTCCATTCATAATCGTCACTTCCCTGTTTATAACACTGCGTTCAGTTCCAGGCTATCTGATGTTAGCAGATACAGATGCCTTGAATTTAACCGGTACCCCATGAGGAACTCTGTTCTTAATGATCAGCTTATTGGTGGGGAAAATGTATGGGCCTGTGTGTATGAAATGCATTGTATGCTTCTATGTAAATAATGGTAAATGTTTATAAGGTGCCAGTTCACTCTCTTTTAAGCCACTGAACAGTAAGTCTTGTAATTTGCAGACCTGGAAAAGTTCAAAATGTTTGCAAGAAGTGCAGATCACTCCTGTTACAGTCTGGTCCAAAGTATCGAGAGGAGGTAGGCTTATGTCATGTAATCACTGAGCTATTTAAATCTTCTAGCATCTTATACCTAATGGTTTACAAGCACTGGAATAAGTTAAAAAAATGCAGTAGGTCTGGTTTCATTCAGCTGCATTCTGTGCATGTCTGTGGCTGTGCTGGTTGCCTGGGAAACTAGTGCAGGATGGTGCGACTGGCTGCGTTGGCAGAGCTGCCAGTGGATCTTCAAGATGCTGGAACAGCACACGCAAGCCTCACAAAAAAGGGAATGTGTGCCCATTTCAATTGGAATTCTTATTAGGAGAAAGTTAGGCAGTATCTTCAATATCGGCCATGGTAATCTCCGGGTGCTACCTGGGGAATGGGCAAAAATATGTTAATTTCTTCATGTGGGCATTAATCTGTTGGGAGGGGCATTAGAAAGTTAGCAGGGCAGTGATATGAGTAATAGTAGTTAATATTGACTGAAAATTCTGGGTTTGTGCCCCAAATCAGCCTTTGCGATTATGGAACTTATGTGGTGTGAAAAGCACAGAATTCTTTAAATAACCAACTACCAAAGTATTGGAGAAAGGTACAAAATGGATATATTGCATGTCTAGCTAATCAGAAGGGAGAAAAAAATGTATCTCTGTCTTTAAAAGAAATGGATTTGCAGATCGTCCTTATGCTGCCGAGGCACACTTGTTCAATCAAATGTTTCCTCCTTCAAATTTCATTGGAAGTCTAGCTAAGCTTTTGGGGAATTTCAGTTTTTACAAAATACTTAGCAAACTGTAGTGTGAAAAAGCATATTAGTCGTAGGTAGCATTAAGTAGTCGTTCTGGTTGCTGGAAATGATGCATTACCAGCCTGGTTTGGCATTATATTTTAATGGTGCATGTGATGCGCAAGGGCAAAAATGACTGTCAACTGATGGCAAATTCAATTAAACAGTATCACAGAACTATTCCCTGTCATGTGGATGCAAGAAGATGAGTGTTTAACTTCAAGGAAGAATTGGGTGTAGTTGACTTCATCCTGATTTAAGGTCTCTTTTAGGATGCTGGCAACAGAAGCTGAGACCTAGTGTAATGGAATGTTTGGATAATAAAGTCAGGGTATTTTGGATGTAATTCAGTCCAAGTGTGTTGATATTTGTTTATTAATAATGTTTTCAAACCCTTAGCTGCAAATTTGAAACTTCGTGTACCTGAACAGGCACACTCTTAACAAAGCATAAAATGAGAAAGTTTTAATAAACAGCTATTAGGAAAGTAATTACTATTCAATCAATTTTCATTGCAACTTTTCAAAAATTAACAAAATTAAAGGAATGAATATTCAACTTTTAAAAGCTCTTGTTTTCCAAACAAATGAGCATAGTAAAGCTATTTAATGAAAATTCTTGTGGGATTGAATTGTTATGTCAAGTTATTTGTGAGCTTGCTTTAAAAATGTTAGCACTATGTTGATGGATCATTTTCAGAGTACAGGATACTGTATTTTTAAGCTATTTAATGACCTTATATGTGGTTGAAACTTTTTTGAATTAACACTTGTTGTCAAAGTGTTAGTTATAAGACAAATGCATTAAGCTGATCAATGTTAAGGTCCTTAGCAAACTTGTTCATATTCTTCTGTTTTAATGATCTGTAATATTTAAAATACTACTTCAACAAAACTGTTCAAATTTCAGCATTGTCATCTAGGATATCTAATGTATTTGTTTACCTGTTCTTTGGATAGGCTTAAATTGCTGAATGGTGATTCGGTGGTACATACCAGCTAAAATACTCCTTCCAACAAAAAGTATATACTGTATTTGACAGATGAGTAACAGAAAAGCTTGCCAGGTGTAGTTTTTATATAAATATCCGAAGCCCCTTTTCAGTAGACGTGTAATAAAGAAGTGGTGTGGGCTGTTTGTTGGTGTTTGCTGATGTTGTGTTACCATTGTGTAATACTAATTGGCAATCCATCTTTTATGAGCTGCAAATAAAGAGAAAACCCATTTGTGCTCTTTTCTGTGACATTAAATATGCTTTGCCTCCTTTTGTACAGAAGCTAACACTAATAGATCTATGAATAAAAAATTATTTATAAAAACAGGTAGTACTACCATTTAGCAGGATAAGTTATTACCAGAAAGTTTTCATTTAAAAGTCAGTAAAAGTTCTTTATTTTTTTTAAACAGGGTGGTAACTCTGGCAGCACTTTTGGTTTACTTTCTATAGACTCTTCAAAAGGGCTCAGAGGCAGGTGGTTGATTGACTGAACTTGCCATAATATATTATTGCAAAATAATTTTTTTTTACCAATAAGAATTCTAAAAGATATAAAAGTTTAAAAAAAAACAAAAATTGTGTTAATAACATGAAAAATGACTTCACATTTGACTTTTTAGAGAGACTAAAGTTAATTTGTATTCATTGTGGTGGTTGCTGTAAAGATTTGGCAAGTGTTTTTTTTCCTGCATTTAAGTAATTGTGGGATTAGATTATGCCTAAATCTGATGACTAGGTATTGCTGAAAGCATGGGGGGTTGTGACAAATAGTCCTACTATATTCAATCTTGTGTTATTCTTAACTCTTTTTTTAATGAGGGACAGCAAAGTTAAGCTTATTTCTCTAGATAAATACTCTTGCTTCTTGCAAACAGGTGGAAAAATATATGGAAGTCTCTGTGAAAAAAACAATGTAAAATGGTGAGATTTGTTAACTTCCTTTACTTTCAAATACTCAGTACGAAAGCCAGTATGATTTGATGATGGTGTCAGATCAGTGTGTTACTGTATCAAATGACAGATACAAAGCTGGGGTCGAGTTGTATCCTTTTCTGAACTAATTTGTGGAAAGAGGAATGGATTTCTGAAACTTTGTAGAATTAAAATTGTGGGCTATCCTCTGCCAGCTGTCATAGCAATGAACTCCAGCAGAATCCAGGGATCTGCAGGCATATGCTCTGACTTTCATGACTTCTGCCTCATGTGCTCAGCCTCTGTGGTGCTTTTTCTCTGGAGTTGCAACTTCTCATCCTCTCCCCAACAGCAGAGATTTTTGAATGGCAGGAAAAGAAAACTACCTTTGTCTCAGAAAAACAATGGGTTAGTACTTAGTTCTGATATCCTATCTTACAGTATACCCAATTTCAGATTAGTTGTTATCCTCCTTTACCTCTAGCGCGGATCCTTATACCAAAAGTTAGGGTGTATTGGAGTCTGAGTCATATACTTCTGTGGTCTACATCTTAAATTTTAGTAGCTTAGAAAATAAATATTTTTGGTCCTCTTACAAAAAATCTTCGTATGCATACTTTTAAGTATAACTAGTTGTTTTTTAAATAATCAGAAAATAGTATCTGTACATAAAAAGCAGTATATTTATTGATCAGGATAACGCAGAGGTATAATTTTACATTATGAGGTAGGTATGTTTAGAGTGCTATTTTCATTTGTTTGAAGAACTTGAAGTGAATTGCATATGTCATTGTATTATTTGTTTGACTTGTTAAAATGTAAATACAGAAGATAAGCAAAACTGACTTTCAAATAGATCACTTGTTTTCCTGGAATTATCATTAAAAATTTCTTGTGCATATTCTTAAACATTTAATGCCCCTGTGTGTGAGAGTGCTTGACTCTATGCTACGTGGAGAAAATGGCATTGGTTGTTCTTGGTGTGTCTTCATTGTCTATTCCATGGCTTTCTTAACTTGAGTATACGGTTGTGTTTTAAAATGAGAATTTTAGGGCTACAAAAGAGGTGAGATTTAAAACTAGCACACAGTAAGTTTGCTTTAACAGACAACCTTTCAGTGAGTTATACTGACAGGACTGCCAAAAAAGCCCCCAACCTGTTTATCCTTCAGCTTCAGTTCTCTGGTCCAGTTCACTATGTGTTTTCACAAATGCCTGCACTGGCCCGTCACAAAGAACTGCGGAGGAGCGATCCGTGGAGAAGGTGGGGGTGGCGGGTGCAGCAAAGCCTACTTCAGCCGGTGTAAGTAGTACTGCGGCTGCATACGTAACCGCAGCCTTGCAGCCTGAGAGTTAGGACCAGATGTCTACTAAAGACTGAAATAGGCATCCAAAGACAGAACTTGCAATTTAAAATTTCACAGAAATTGGTTAAGGATCGTCTATATTTTATGGAACACCCTCCATTAAGGTTTAAATAGTGTTCATTACTCAGCTCTTGTTTTTAATTCCTGTGGTCGGCTGCTTGATGCAGTTTTGTGTAAGGAATTCTTATTTATAAATGGCATTTTAAAAGATGCATATTCTGAAAGCAGAAATTAAAGTTGCAGCCTCTCTAATTAGAGCCCCATGAAACTACTATAGTCTAAAACTTTAACTTATGAAGAAAGACTATTTTCTATTGAGAATTAACATTATAGTCACTGATTTGGATTGTTACTTGGCAGGTGAGTAACAGCAGTGGATTTTGTAAATGGTTCAGGCTGGGAGCTTGACAGAACCAAAAAATTTAGCAAAATTTTAGTTTCACATGTTGCTTTTTAGAAGAGCATGCTTCGTAGTCAGAATAGTCTAGTTCGACAAGCTTAGCTTGGCAAGTATTGAGGTCAGAATCTAGAAGTTGGTCAGTTATGTATGGGACTTGACTGTTTTTGCATTCTTTGTCAACTTCTGTTCAATTGCTTCTCTTCTAGATTAGTATTTTTCACTTCTGTTTGCTGTTGTTTTTTACTGTCCAGATTCTTTCCTTATTGCAATCTTCCATACCCTTTCAATTGCATTCTCTCTGTCAGCAGTTTTTCAGCATCTAATACTTAAAAACAAGCAAATAAGAATCTTGTGGTTGAACAGCAGGGGGAGTTCTGATCTTTTTTTCTTTCTTTTTAATCTGTAAAATGTAACTTCATCCATGTTCAGGTTTCATAGCCTTGGAGGAGCCAGTCTCTTGGGAAGGGGTTATTAGACTCCATTTGCAGTAGTGGCTGTTTTTATTTGAATGTCCCCCCCCCCCCCCCCCCCCAAACAGTGGAATTTTTTGTGTATGTTCCAGCACTTAACCCTTCAGTAACTTTGATTAGAAAACTAAGCTAATGGAGGAGATGCCAGCTAATGGGAAGTTTTTCTAATGAGTTCTCTTCATAAGGAATGATTGTATATGAAGAAAATTAAACTGACTACAGAATGGTTTCTGATTGTGGAATGAGAAAACACTCAATTTGTTCTTTCGCTGCATTTATCAGCAGCATGTAAAATTTGGCCTTTATAAGCCTGAAATGAGCTTTTCTTTCTGGGGGCTCAACTCGCCCAATTCCATAACAAACAGTGGTAGGAACTGATCTGCTAAATTTAAGGTGATGGTTGGTTAGATGTTAGGGAGTGATATCGCTTACATTGGCTTACACAATTGCTGTGGCTCCTTCTGTGCGATTGATCCTGTTATGGACTGTGTGTTTGCAGCCTTGTGTTTTTCCCGCATGGGTATTTGTGTAGGCATATGGAGTTACAACCTTTGCCTTTTTCACAGAGGGCGTGCAGGAGGCATGTTTGTTTTGTGTATTACTTTTAAGCTTGATCAGTTTTTTGGTGTGGATCATTGCATGGCTGTGCTAAAGTTTGGGCCAGAACACCTTGGAGAAATGGAAAGGAGAGGCTTCGGGACGGGGCTTCCTCAGCTCTAGAGAGGTACACCCATGACTGTGCCTTGAGGCTTTGGTCTCACAGGGGTATTCTGCTAAGGTCAAAGAGGCTCCACATCTACATAGATGAGGTGGATTGGGATACCAAGGGGCATAGTCCTCTGACTGCAGGATTTTTCTGAGGCTGTGAATCAACTTAAAGTTACAAGATCATTGTAAATAGCATGATTATTAACCTCAAAGGTGAGAAGATGATAAAGATTAGCTATTATTTCTAATGACTTACAAAAATCAAAATCTGTTTTCAGGAAAAGGTGCAGTTTTGAAGTGTCTGCTGGACATTCACAAGATTTTTAGGGAGAATGACCCTTCCTACATCCTTAATGATCTCTTCATTACAGACTATTGCGTCTGGATTCAAAAAACCAAGTAAGTTCTTAATTGGTTATTGATATGAGAAATTTTTAGCATACTTTATCTATGAATAAGTGTCAGTAAAATCAAAAGAAATGTTGTATCCCATAAATGGAAATGTGTTCAGTCTTTTCATTTGATAAACTTGGCTATTCAACTATTTATACAACATAAGAGAAAATATTCATTGTATTTTTTTTTACATAGTAACGTCACTGGAGAAGGAAAGAATTGCTTTTTAGATAAAACTGTGAATTTTTGTTGATGTATTAATATTTGGGGGGAAGGGGGAAATGTTGTACAGCAACTTTATGAGAATATTCATTCCACTGCAATGTTTCCTAGGAACAGAAATGATTATATAGCACTTAACATTTGGAAAAAAGTTGGGGACAACTTCCAATTCAGGATTGAATCAACTTTTAATTCAAGTCAGAGGCACCTGCAAACCATTTACATCTGTGTGAAGCAGTTGGTTTATGGGCTATAGCAGTTGTACCAATTGATTGTAACACCAGAATAAGTGTCAAGTGTATCTGTCTACTGTTGCTCCTGCAGTTGCTTGCCAGCTTGCGCTCCCTGGTGATAAGCTTGGGCTTCCACCTCTTCTGTTGAGAGGAAATGGTGACTCTGCCACTTCTAGACTAAGTCCCTACACTTCAGCACTTCTGTGTCTCACCTGTGCTCTTTTAATAGAGCCAGTGTGGCTTTGCTTAACTTCAAGAGCCCTGTGTCTTGGGAAGTTTGCAACCAGACTGATTAGAGTAATGGCATGCTTCAGTCACTTAAACAAAAGTATGTGTAGGAAAACAATGAGAAATGGATTAAATGAACAAAGAAAGCTGCATGTTCAAATCTTACTAAACTTTATACTTTTCTTGTCAGATTTATTTCATCAGTCATACTGCCCACAAATGTGTGTGGGATGCATGTAATAATCTAAGAAATAATACAGACCTTCCTGTTTGTTGCAGAGAACCCAGCTGATTAGGCATAGGTTCTCTGATTTTGTTCTTTTTTTTTCCCCTTTTTTCCCCAAAATGAGTATTCAGTTTGCAAGGGTTCACCTTGTCCTCTACCTTTTCCTGTAAAATTTTGCTGCCTAAAATCTACTGAAATGCGAGACACTTGCATAAGTTCTTCACTAGCTTCAGAAAGCCATGAGATGATCATGGCAGCAAAATGTTGTGCCTGAATGTTAACATTGTTCTCTGAAGAGCAAGGCCTTCCTGATGTAAATAGAAAAGTGTCATTGCCATGTTTGATAATATGGCAACATATAGACTCATAAAGCAGTGGTTAAAAATAGTCCTTGTGTTTCAGTCCACAATATAACAAGAGATTTCTGAGGAAAAAATTACTTCTGAATGCCCAAGACACAAGAAGCAATGGAGGGATATAGAGGGAGCTTGGTAATGATCAGAAGAGGAAATATGAAAGAGAATTGAGCCAACTTAAATAGGCTGCCATTGTGTAATGGCTTATCTTTGAGTTTTTGAGTGATGAAAAAAATATGGGAGCATGTTTAAGATTTGACCTTACCAGTACTTATCAGGTTATTAAAGGCCTTTACTTCACAGCTGCTTATTACTTGTTCTAGGTAGTGTTGATTCTTATTTTTCTCTGTATGTTTAAAATGATCATCTTCTTACAGGTAAAAATGCACAAAAAGTCCTAAAGCAACTACAGCTCTTCATTCATGAAACCTGCTTAGTTACAGTAACAACCAGTTCATTCTAAACTTTCGTTCTTGGAGGGAGGCCTCTCTCACCCAGCACCTTAAATACAGGTGTGGGGAAATTCATATACAGGTTGAAGTCAAGTTGAAAAAAATACAGTAGATGAAGGAGAAAGTTATTTCATGCATTTTTCTTGAAGAAATGAGTCGTAAAAGAAGAATATCACTGCTGTCCATATCAGTGAATATAATGTCTAGCAAGCCAGTTATAGAAACCAAGACGTTCTTTAAATGCAGCAGGGGAAAATGTATGGTAGATATAAGTGACTGAAACATTAACACATTTACTTCCATTCCAGACGCATACATTAGATACCAGTTAAGCAGAACTGACAGCCTCTGGAAAGAGGGTAATCAAGCTATCTTGTTGTCATAATGACACGGCACAATAGTTGTCTGTCATTAGGAGAACAAGAGAAAGAGGAACTGCAGAAAGCATCTGCTATTTTTAGGTTCTGAATCAGGAAAGCATTTAACCATAGGCTTAAGTCGTTCCTGTTCAGTTTAGCAGTGAACTATGTGCTTGAAGTTAAGCATGTGCTAAGTGAACAGGAACGCTTAATTTTTTTCCTAAAAAATGTTGAAGGGAACTACTAAGTTCTTTTGTAATTCAGAAAATACCTTAACAGATTTGGAAGTGGTTGGTGATTGGTCTGTTAAGAACAAGGGTTCACACCTCTGCCAGGTGAGTAATACACCTTGGTAGGAGGGTGGTACCTGTTTCATTCCTGGAGGAGAAGGTGATAGTGATTACCTTTGTGGGAAAGAGTTTTGGCAGAGGAAGGTATTTATAGGTGTTTTTGCCTCTCTTTGTTGCTTCTTAACTGTTCTGTGCTCCCTGTAAGCTTCATTAACCTTCTTTGCCTCCATTTTCCTCTCTCCTTTCGTAACTTTAGTCCTGGGGCACACTCAAAGTCTGTGAAGGGTGGATTGTTTGGTTGGCTTTACATGGGCGCACACTCCTCCCCCCATTAGGTAACCAACTCCTAGTGCAGGCTGGGTCCTCCTTGTTTCTTTTAGTTGAATTATCTTGTGGGTTTTATTTTTAGTGAAGAATCTGGACACTTCAAAACCAGCTGGAAACAAGCTTCCTAACTTACCTTTTCTGACAGAGCCAGATCTGTAAGGCCTGGGGTCTGTAGGTTTAAAAAAAAAAAAGGGAGGGGGCATGGGCAAAAATGCAAAGTGTATATTGAATGGTAGTAAGAGGATAGTCCTAATCAAGATTAAGCCTGCGGGAGAGGAACAGTAGTTAGTAACTGGTAGTTACTAACCTTCAAATATGAGATATGGGAACAAAAAACATACACCCAACAGTGTGTCAATAGCTGATTACAAATTTGTTTTGAGATCATCGTTTGGCTGTGGCTAAATCGGATGAATAAGTGAATGTGTCACTGGGCTGGCAGATGATGATGCAAGTACAGTGTATCTGGAATTGGAAGCAATTAAGCTGCTGAATAAAAGAAGTGCAGGTGGCTAATAGTCAATTGGCTTTGAGTACAGTCTAGTTCTTTAAGGTTTCTTTCAGATAAACTCATTCAGGTGGCTGTTGCTAAGAGAAAAGTGGATTTCTAAAAATCTTAAATAATGCAAGATATTAGCAAGTGTAGCTTAAGTTTAATCTTCATGTTTGTAATCTTAAGGCTAGTTTTACTACCTACCTTGTAGTTTTCTAGTGTCTCTCTTTGAGCTGCTTGTGATGTTACTATTAGTTATTTGATCTATTTTATAAACTGGTATGAACTGTACATGGGGTTTTGAAGAAAGGGAGCATATTGCTCAGTTAAACTTATCAGAAAAGAGGGAAAAATAAATGTTAACCTGGGTAACAAAAGCTAGACGAAGACCTGTGGAGGCAGTTCGTAGTAAATCTCGGCAGGTGGTGTCAACATTTATGTTGAAAAAGCCAGATGCAGCCAGATGGAAAATTGCATCTTTAACCCCTGAGGTCATAATGGCATGTCATCACTTCATTTGATCCCCCTGCTAAGTGAGCTTATCATCCACCCTGCTGTCACTTCTGTTATTACTTTCATTTCCATAATAAAATTAAATTTAAATTTGTCTGGTTTGCTTGCCTTTTTTTTTTTTTTTTTTTTTAAGGTCAGAGCTTTTCCAAACTGCTATGGTACATATGGCAGCCTCTCCAAGGTGCATTTATAACTGAATTTGTATTATAAGCCCCTTACTCTGGTACGAAGGGCGGAAGGAGATGGGAAGAGAGAAGAGCTGTAGGGAAACCACTGGCTGTCTGATAGCTGCAGATGGGCTGCTAAGACCTGAGAAATCTAGGTGTGGGTTTGCAGGGAGCGGAGGAGTAATTGCAAAAGAGCTTTTTTCTTCTGCCAAAGGAGAGTCGTGGCTGTGTGACCCCATAGGAGTTCTGTCCTTTATGGAAGTTGCAGAAGTTTACTCGCTGACTTTGGCCATGCCGAGATCCTTTGTGTAGCCTGATGTCTCCCTCTGGTCCTTTGTATTCCCCTTTGCTCCAGCCTCTGTTCACATTGCTCTTTGTTGGCCGTTGTTGTACATATGTGCCTTCGCATAGCTCAGCCAGGGGATGCCTGCTGCCCATAGCAGTAGTGGATAGGTAGAAGGATGAACAACTGTCTTTGAGCCGTTGTTCAGGCAGGCGGCTGAGTGCATGCTGTTCTGCATCCCTTCACAAAACAGAGCAATTGAGCACGTGCCAATTTAGCTTATATTTCCTAACGTTTAAATATGTGTTTTGTCTTAAGCATATACTATTTTAGTATTGGTAACTGTATGTTTTCTGCTTTCCTGAATTGGAGGTGGAGCTGTTAGGATTCCTGGCAGTTTTCCAGGGGTTACTCTGCTTTTTTATGCGTAGTTTTACAGTGATGTAGCTCTCAAAGTTTCATGGATATGAGGAGAAATGCAAGAGAATGATGTTTGATCATCTGTAATGTGTATTATATTCTTCATTGTTACTACTTTTCATGTATTTTAATTTACCACTTCACCTTTTATTCATGATCTGTTCCATTGCAAAAAAACAAAAACAAAAACTTAAAATTGTTATTTGTGTTACGTATTTTAGCTCTTGGACACAAACAGTAAAGGAGATCTGTAAAGCTTTGTACAAATGCAGTAACACCGGAGTGACTTAGGCTTTTTGCATAACATTAATACTGTATCTAGACAACTTCAAAAATCAACTCTTATATCTGCCCATTCCATGCTTGCTTCTTTCTGACTGATTTTGTAGAAATTTCTTGAAACCATATTAATAGGATCATTCTTATTCACAAAGGAAGCTGTGAATTGAATTTGCAATATAGAGGAGGGGAAAAAAAGATCCATTTGGTATCACCTAAATGGAAAGTAATTAGGAACTACTACTATTGTTTTTACCCATGGTGTTTCTTACCTATTACAAGAACTGTCATAAGCAGAGCTCAGTGTTGCCAACTATTGAGGTTACCTGAGTTTTTGGATTATGGCTATGCATTTTGCTTTCCTGTGAAAATCTACCAAGGCTTGTTTAAAATGCCACTCACATGCATTCAGTTAAATTAATCATTATGTTCCAAAAGGCATAATTGTCTGTAGATTTTGTTCTCAGTGACTGTGTTTTATTCCTTTCAGAGCATCTAGTGTGGATTAGACTGCATGCTCCGGTGTCTTGCTGCTCATGTATGCAGCCTGACTGTCAGACGACCTTCGCAAACCTTAAGCAGAAGCACATGCAGCCACACTCCAGGTTGCAAAGGTTATCTGTTGATTGGGTTGGGTTGAATTGGGGTGAGAGAACATCTCTGTTGGGCTCTGGTGTCCTTTTCTCCAGACAGACACCCATGCAGTCTCACTTAAGTAGAAGTGGGAGACCAATTGTCAATAAAGAACCTAGTGAGAGTATGGAGAGGGAAGAAATAAGATTGGGAAGGTGCTATGGAGAGAAGTTGGTGGGAGGGGGGAGTAAAGTAGAAAGCTAGTTTGGAGGACCTGATGAAACAATAATGGGTAAGAAGCTGAAATGCGGAAAAGATAGGGAGGGATGGGGAGAGGAGACTGAAATTAGATGCTAAGTCCAGGAGAGAAAATTTGACCAAGTGAATAACAATCTCCTTCCTCTCCCCTCCAGTGTTTTTTTTTTTTTCCAAAATTTTGGAAACTGTACATATGAAATAGTGCATGATTAAATGATCACATCTCATGTATGTGCAAAAGGGCAAATTAACCGAGACTGGGCAGTCTTCCTCCTCTTCCTCCTCCCCCCCGCCCCAAATTTTCTAACTGTTGAGTTTCAAACTTTACAGCTTTTTTAGCTTAGTGTTGAGTTCATGATGGAAGATTTCGGTGAATTATTCTTGGTGGTGGTGACCTACAGGTATTTGAAGCAGGTACATTATATACACTTCTACCCGATGGCTGCCTCAGCCTTTTAACACCTCTTCTGTACCTGAATATTATGTTAGGTTTTGTAATATGAATGTTTCTATAAGGAGAGTGGATTTAGATCAACAAATACACTTTTAACCAGTATCTAGGTTAAAACTCATTAGTGTTTGCTAGTCTTTCACTTGTTTTTTAATAAATCTGAATCCCAGTTGATTTAATTCTTGATAAAAAAAACTTAGCCTAATGTGCTACATAGCAATGTGCTTTTTTTTTTTTAAACTTCATAGACCTCTTCTAATAGTAAGCAGGACTGTTTTTCCCTTTCATCAAAAAGACTGCGACACAACAATACCTTCTAAAAGTTTCTTCAGTAAGGATAGATGCAGGTGAAGACATTTGTTCAACATTGTTTAGATTATCAGTAGTAATTCACTGGTACCCAGAGAGTATTCTTTCTTACTGCACTTTTTCATTCAGGAATTTGTCATTAAGTTATGACATAATACATGTATCTGAAAAGTTTTAAGGTGAAAATAATTTGAGTAGAAATTTTACTCTAAGTGTCATATAAAGATGGAGAAGACTGGCTTGTGTGTGGATTTTTTTTAAGATATTTTTATTGTGTGAAGGCAAATACAGTTGGGAGGACTCTTTTCCTCCTGCTGCTGTGGAGTTTTGGATGGAGATTCCATTTAGGTGCACAGATATGGAATATTTAACAATTATACAATTCAAATACATAAAACAGCATCATACATGATATATTTTGTTCTGCAAAATATTGACTGACTTTTTTTGAGATAAGACTTGAATGACAGTCAATCTAAAAACTCAAGACTTTAAAAGCATTAGAGATTTCAGAGGACTTGTCATACCAGATCAGACAAGCTGTCCATCTAATTCGCTACTTTGTTTTTAACATACATCTGCTGGGGAATTTTGCTTCCATGTGTCTGAGAAAACTGCTCTGCCACTGTATTTCTTTCTCTGCCACCTCTCTCATAATCTCTCTTGATCTCTTTTAGAAGTCAGATTAGATGTTTAAGAGCAACTTTTGATACCTTTCTGTTAATTTTAAGTAATTATAACAATTCTGGATGTTAACGATACTCATATAAACCTCTTTTTTCTCTTTTAATCTTAAGTTCTTGGCTGGAATGACTTCCTATAGCTGTGAATAGAGAGGAAACTTGCTCAAGTTCGAAGGTACGTTTGTACCAGGTATGAAGCTTTCCATATAGCCAGGCACTAGTTCTAGTTTAGTTTCTTGAAAAAAAAGAAGTCTATATAGTAAATATGAAGGATGCAGAGGGTTTTTTCTTGACTTGGGACTTCAAAGGAGGTTTCCAGCTACATAAACCTTCACTGTTGAGCAGAACCATAATTATAAAGTTAGACACAAAAAGTGACTAATGGTATACTTTAGGCAATTATCTTCTATTGTTCAATGTTTTAGTTTAAATTAGAATAGATTCTAATTCAGATTATTAGGACACCTCTCTAAAGTGGGTAGAGCAGCTCTTCATGCATTACTTATGTTGCTAGCATGTAACCCAAATTTACTGAGCGCTTGCTGGGTGTCTGGATAGTGGGTCTCAGAGGCAGTTAAGTCAATGTAACTTTTATTGGCACCAAAGTAGGGAGATCTCATTTACTTGTCTTTGCTTCTGTCCAACTTATTTCTCCATTTCCTGCCTCTTCCCATGCTTCTGGGCATGTAGTCCCATCCTGTCCTTTGCACTGGCTGTGACTCATTTGACTTTGAGGAGCCAGTTTAACTCACCTGGTAGACGCTGCTCCTTTCTTGGTTGGGTTTGTTGTCAGCTGGTGGGGGAGTCCATGGCCGCTGGAGGTAGAACTGTTGTGGCAGGGATCAGGGCTTCCCTCCTTCAAGAGCGATGAGCTGCTAAATTGTCTCAGCATGTCCCGTGGACCTGTACCCTCAGAAACACAGTTTGTTATACCAGTGTACAGACTCCTTTAATGTATGTGTGCTCTGCAGTCGCACCTCTGCATTGCGGAGCACAAACACTTACACCTCGGACAAATCTAATCTGGCTAGTTTTGGTGACTGTAGGTGTGCAATGTGCCATTTTAAGCATGGGCTCTTTGCTTTAGAATAAGAACCAGAATTCCCTGTGGGATTTATGTAGTCTCTGTAGAAGCTGCTATCTTTATCAGAACTGACTAAATTAAAGTGAACTCAGGTATTTCTAGACATATTGTATTTGCTGCTTCTGACTTGCAGGCAAACATACCCTAAAAGATATGATGGCTTTATAGCTACATTTTTTCTTTTCATCTCTTTGTTATAATTGAAACCAAGTCCTTGTTACAACATAATTACCTAATCTGAAGCCAGCAGGGAGTTGCTGCTTTATGTGTAGGGTGTGAAGTTCTCTAAATAAATGTAGGATTAATTACATTCACAGCATGTCACTGAGGTGATGAGATTGACTGATTGTTCAGCTCTTCCCTTTTCTCTCCCCAGGCTTTCTGAATTACTGTTTTCATCAATACACAGTAGCATGCACTAGAACTTTTAAGGCCTGATGTTGCACGAACGTTAAGGAACCTAAGTCCTTCAGAAATTAAGATCAGTGAGATTCAAGATTGTTGCGACCATTGTGAGCTCAGATCTTAGTGTGCAAGGAAGAAAGGAGCCCCGTCCTCAGCATCATGGTTTCAGTCCCTTGGCTAGTTTGGTAGAGGGACGGTCTCTTTATGTTCCTTCTGACCTTTCTGATGGCGGTAACTGATTTTAAGTATTTATTTTTATAAGTGATCATCCCTTTAAATTTGCAAAAAGGATCAGTTTAGAATGTCTAAGCCTACTAAAATTTTTTCAGAAACATGCATTTGAAAATCATAGTGCACATAGTTTGGCTGGGCATCCACTTTTGCTGGTGTGCACGTTTAAACACTCTGCTACTGATTCTTCAAAAGCCTCCCTTCAGTTCATTTAAGTAGAGTATTTGCATAGTTGTATGTGTTTTATTAAATTAATTTACATTAAGTTTTCTTTAGAGCTTCTTATTTCCAGTACTTTCCTTGTATATGGCTCTACATACCAGCTCTCCATATCCTATGCTGTGATTGCTTGTAGGGCAAAGAGCATCTAGTGCAAATCACATACAGCAGTATTCCTGAAAGAATTAACTTAAGCTTTTGCTGGATTTGGGCCAATATTTTTTAAAATGGAACACTTTTTAAGCTTGCGTAGTGAAATATTAGGATTTTTAGATAAATATAAGTAGAACTTTAGCATATATTTCAAGAGAATGTTAAAAATTATTTGTGAAACTGTTCATTCATCTACAAACTTAGAAATTTTATGACCCTTTTTGCTTTGAAAAGTGTTATGTAGAAACTATTCTGATTATGCCATTTTTACAACTGTTTCTTCTTGGCTTTTTGTTTGTTTTTTAATGATTTGGAATTTTATAAAATTCAAAATTTTGGAATAGAGGAAAGACTTTTAAAAATCTTTTGGTCTTTGTTTTTTGCTGCTTTTATGGTGATTGTTCATTAAAGACCTATTCAGTCCTTGTGGCATTGCCATGTTCCTAGGAGTGACTAAACTGAAACCTGTGACTGTGCTGTCAAATGAGGAAGCAATAGAGAAAAATCTTGTTGTCTGAGCAGATTTTGAAAAGGTATACTACTAACATGTTTAATAAATTTTCAGAGGGGGGGAATGTTTATTAACATGTAATAAAATAATCTCTACTTTAAAGTATTCTGAATGTTAGAAGAATATGCTGATTTTCAGCTCTTAACCTCTTCAGCAGGCATGATCCTTAAGAACAGGCTGTGCCTGGATAAAAAGTTCTGGATAAAAATCCTACTTCTTGCTCTGTGGCATTAAACCAATTTGTACAGGGTATTTAAAGCATTCCATACTGTTAAGACTTTAGGAGGAATACACCTCATAGTACTGTATTTTATGTGAATTGCAGTTTCATGGTCAACTGTACTCTGGCTGTAGTGTAGGCTTTACTTTACCTTCATTGCTGTCCATTTTAACAATAGTTTAGTGAAGGCTGTCGTAATTTCAGGTTTGATACAGCTTCAGCACTCAAAGTAGGTGGTGCAGAGAAGAGCAAAATTGCTTTCATGTTGCTGCTCTGAAAACAGCCTTGCTGTAAGCATATGTTCTGATGTAGCTAGCTGTGTTATTTATCAGATAGTCTAATAACCTCATGGCCCCCATTGCAAAATGCCTTCTTTTGATGTGTTGGGCAGTCAGAAGAATATATTTTGTGCTTCTTGAATGGTATTGTCATTTGGATACATTTATTCTCCCCTCCATGCAAAATGAAACTTGTTGGTCTATGGAGATTGTCACTCTGAAAAATATTCCTTCCTTTCCTGTTTCTGCTTTATGAAAAGAGCCATGCAGGTACAGGGGATAGAGCAGAAAGTCTGCTACTTGTGATCACACCTTTTCCATGAACACAGTAAGAAAGCTGTTTTATCTGGTTACATAGGCTTCACCCTTATTTGTCCTGTGATAACTTGCAGTAGTAGCTCATGACTACAGGGCTCAATTATTGTAATTCCTTCTTAGCAGGCTTTACAAGCTGGCATTACTACTGCTGGCAGCACGTTCTGCTTGCAGCACCACATTTGCTTGCAGCTTTGAGTAATCACGCTGCATTAGGTTTGCTTTCATTCACTTCTTTGGTGGCCTGTAGTGGTGTATTGACTTTCAGATGTTCCAGCTGGTTTTCGAGCTTTTACTGATAATGGGAGTGGCTACTTTAAATGGCCTCTTTGCAGACTCTTTGAGGTTTATTTTTATGTATATTTCTGTTTACATACCACCAACCCTCGGCTTTCCTAATATGTTAATGTTCGAGCAAATACTAGAAAATGGAAAAAGGACTGGGTAAAGACTGGGTTTTTTTATGAAGAACATCCATTTTTTCCAGCTTTTGGCTGAGTACTGTCCAGTATCTTTAACAATCTGTAAGAAAATACAGTATACATCTTAGAAATTACTGTGGCATTAAAAGTTTTTTTTTAAAAAAAAAAAAGAAGTAGAAAATGAATTGAACAGACGAGTTGCACAGACTGACCCAGATTGTTTGGCAACATGTACTTATTTGAGCAACATGTGTTTTAATACAGCCAAATATAAGATGGCACATTTACAATAAAAGATTACAGATCACAGTTATGGAGTGGAGAACATAAAGCAGTTGAAGGCAGCAGCTCCAGAAAAATAGACTGGGTCATGCTTGAGAACTGTTTGAACCTGCATATCTGTTTATCTCTCTGTAGGTGAGACAGTGAGTACAGTGCCTGGCTGAAGCAGTGGAGTGGTATTGTGTAGGAGAACAAAGTGGCATGACCTCAGCATATGTCATTTGTGGGACTGTGCTATAAAACTGACTACTTCAAGTGTCAGCAGTTCCAAAAGATCTTAAAAAATAAAGAGAATTTTTTTTCGGGGAAAAAAGCTACGTGAATTTAGGAGCCTGAATGACCTGCATTATGGCAAGAGACTTCAAGAAACTTGGTAGTTCATCAGTAAGAAAGCTGAAGGTTGATTTGGATATGTCTGCAAATATTATGGAAAGATTTCTGGGTTTTAGCCACTTCGTAGTATAATAGAAAGAATATGTCTACAAATAAGGTCCATCTAGCTGAAAAATAGGAAAAAAATCGGACCAGCAGTAAGTTTCACATCTTAGTAGTGAAAAGTAATTATCATATGTCTCATTCTCCCTAGGTTGAGTGATTCTGTACGTCTTACTTGTTTCCATCAAGATAGCATAGCTCTGAAAAATATCACATGGTTCAAACACTAGGTATGGTCCTGGTGCAGAAAATACTTGAGTTCCTGTGGAATGTATTATGATGATAAAATAGCCTTTTCGGCTCTTAAAAATTAAAAAAGGAAGTGCCATCATTTTCCTTAGAACTAGAGTAAGAATTTACCAATCTATCAAAGAGCACACTGGCTGTTGGTGTGTGAATTTGGTAGATAACCCAGACTTATTTTTTTTTAATTTTTATTCCTAGTCATCTGCTCTTAATCCTTAGATCATACATAGTTCTTTGATTTAAAAATAGTAACCAATAATTTGCAAGTGCATTGTATATTTGTCTCATCTTTCACTGTTATGATGCATGTTCTTTGATATATTTTCCCTTTGTTTACTGTCATCTTGAGCTGCCGTGCTTCTCGTTAAACATTGCATCTTATTTAAGGCCTGAGCTGTCACTTTAATTGTCTGTAAAGCAGTAGGTGCACACAGGGCACTTTGTAAATAACAATACACAAGTAATATAAAATACTGACTTAAGAGGCTGAAAGCAAAACACTCTTTGCCCTGTAGGCTGAAAAATGTGATAGACAGGTGGATATAATACCAGAAATTCCCCTTTATATATGTTTTAGCAAGCCCTGTAAAACATGGATTTTTAACAAGGGATTTAATCTCTCCTCCCAGCTGCTTGCTGCAGTTTCCTTTGATGTTTTTCTCTCCTTTCTCCTGTTGTTTTTTTTTTTCTATTTATTCCATCACTTTTCTGCAGCTCATTCCTTCAGGCTGTGTCTGAATGCACCTTGCTGTGGGTAGAGAAGGGAAAGAAGAAAGCCATTTTTTTTTCCCCCTCAGGCACTTGCTTTGATTTTCCAAAGTTGTGGGGAGGCAGTTCCCATCTGCCTACAGAAGGGTCAGCGATTTGTCATGTCTCTTCAGTCAGCACATCTCAGCTGATTCGTCTCCTGTTTTGACTAGGGGAAGGATGAGCTTGTGTAGCTGTTGCCTTTCGAAGCAGGTGGAGTGTGCAGCTGTGATCAAAGTGGGACGCCGATCTGCAGGCAGATAATGCCTTCCTGTTTTGTTTTCAGCTTTGTCAGGAGCTAGCTCGGTCTCTTCCACCTTCTTCCCCCCACCCCTTACAGTGGTTCCCCCATAAATCTCAGCACTGAGCAGAGAGAGAACGAGAGAGAAGAAATGTTGAATTTATTGACATGGTAATTTACAGTTTGTAGCCTAATGCCTACTGGCCGCTATTCCCTGAGGACTTCTTCCTGCAAGAACTGCTGCTGTGGGCCAGCTGCTCGTGATGGAAAGCATCCGTAGCCTGTAAGTTCCCCTGTGGTAGTCAGGAAGCCAGATCCCCAGCCGTTTCAGTGGAGTATGATAACGGTGTTAACATCGTGCATAAGAGGCCGGGGTGTGGGCTGGACTGGCTGATGCTAGGTGCTTTACAAGCACGGGGTGTGAGGGGGAGATGGGAGCAGGCTGAGCAGTTTAGGCCCTTGCAGAAATCTCTGCTTTTCTGCTGGGAATTGGCAAGCTGCTCGGGCTTTTGGTGTGTTTCCCTGTTTAGATTGCGTGAGCTGACAAAGGACTGTGAGTGGGAAGGCTACAGGTGGTGCTTTTCCTCCAGGTGTTACAGGTGTGAGAAACTAGGGAGCAGTATTATGGTCAGAACTCCAGGCTGCCTCACTAGGGTCCTTGTTTGGTTGATAGCTTCCACTGTAAAGGGATGGGATCATTTTGGAGAAACGTGTTTGAAGTAGTACCTTGAACTCTGCCCGTTGTCGTTGTTCTTGTTAGTTTTGTAGTACGTGACCTCACTAGCATTATTCTGACACCTAAAAGTCGCGTCTCATGCGCTGTTTTATGTGAATACCTTTCATTCCTATGTCGTAACACAAATTGTTTAATTTACAATGTTAGCAATGTTGTACCATAGCTCACCAGAGATAGAAGGTGTAGACCAAGTTCTGTGTAGTGGTAGTTAAATTTAAGAGGTACACAGGGCTAATGGAACATCAGCAATTGTTCTCCATTTCTGTAATACAGCCAACACTTATTACTGCATTTTAAAAGCGTTCCTTTCTCTGCCTCTGTTTGGTGAGCTATCTATTCATCTTTTATTATTCCTATTTATCCTGTATAACTTTGGAAGCTGTGCCATTGTTAGACATTTGGACTGGTTGCAACTTAGCTGAAGCTCTTTTGGCAACACTGAGCTGTTTCTAAACCCAGCTGAAGGATTCTCAAAATATATAAATACTGCTCGGTTTCTTTTTATAGTCCAATATTAATTCTGTTTCCTCTTCTAAATATTTTCTTAGCATCTTCTACATAAGTAAGCTGTACTTGATTTCTTTTATAATCTGAGATATGTTTAGTTTCAGCTCAGCAAAAAGACCAAGTAATAAAATTAAGATCCTATATTGGAAAGCTTCGTACTTTTAAAAAATATTTATAAATGTGAAGTTCAGCTCATGCAGTATTTAGATTCATTATGAAAGAAGCACTGTGGAATTTCAGAATAAATTGGGAAAAGTTATTTGAAATATGGAAAAAACTTATTAACATAAAAGATGTCACTTAAATTGAAACGATGGTGCTGTGGTTTATATTTGATTTATGTTTAGCAAGCTGTAATCGTTTAAGCTATATAGATGGCAGTTTGTGTTTACAAGACCGCCAGTTGAATTGCAGCATAAATATATTACTCTTAGTTTCAGAATTCATGTAATGCCCTTTAAAAGCCAGAATTTCAAGATGAAAGCATGTTATAGTCCCCTCAGACCCTTGGGATGCTTCCACATCAGCCATTGCTCTATAGCTCAGGACTGCTTTCTATTATCTGAAGGCAAGTGGTTGGTTTCTCTTGTCAAAAGTAGTCTCTTTGTGCTGGATTTCTGCTCTTCTAATCTGGTCAACTTAAAATGGTGACATCTTCCTTAGATGTATTTTCCAGACTTCTTTTTGAACACAATGCTCCTGTTTTTATTATATTTAAGATAAAGATTTGGTGTGCACTGAACACTTTCCCAGTCTCCGTTTTGTCTGATGTCTACAAGGGAGGAAAAAAATGATTCTGTAAACTTCCTATAGCCCCTGGCCATGTGCCCTAAGCTCTTCATCCCATCCGTTGACCCTTCCAGCTGGCGAGAGGCAGCAAAGGCTGTGGCTAGTCTTAGCACTGATCAGCCAGTCTCCTACCAAGCCAGTACACAACAGCTGTGTTCTGCCTGCCTTTTCTCCCGCAGGTCATTATTTTGGGTCTGCCTCTACTTAGGTTCATGAAATGTGCAGGAATTTGAAGATCTCGTTTGACCTGCAGTCACTTTCAGATTTTGTTGAAGCTGCCTTGTATTTTCAAAAGTTATTAGAAAAGGAGTAATTAACAAGAACAGACATAGACAGCATGACTAGGTAAACCTAAGTTACCTACACTAAAAATCAGAATCCATTCCCATGAGAAGTGAGAAGAATCAGTTCTTACCTGCAGTTGGGTAAATTATCTTGTATAGACTAGGCTTGTATTATTTTAACAGCTGGCTTTTCATAAAGAAGTTTAGAAATTAAGCAGTCTTTAGTGTTTTGTTCTGAAGATGATTTATTTGTTTCCTGTGAAGACAGTGGTTAGGTTAGTCCTAAATCATGTGAACAAACGTTATGTTGTTTGTGTTGTGTTTACGCTCGTTTGTCTTTCTTTTGCTGCAGATAATGTAGGAGATCAGTTAAAGTTTAGGTCAATTTTTACCAGAGTTCTGAGGAAAACAGGGCTATTTTCCTGCTTCACAAACACATTAAATTCAGCTTTGTTTTTATGCTGTATTTTGCACTCATTGATCAGAGCTAATGGGATTTGAATGGGGTTATTTATTGGTTCTGCCTATCACTATAAAAGTGTATAATAGACTGAATACAGGAAACTGTTGAATGGTGCTGCTTGTGTTTATCTCACCAGCTGTTAATCATACTACCTATTCTGGGATTCTTTCAGATCCCGTAAGTCCAGGTAGGTTTATGATGGGCAACCTTTAGGTATTGTATCTTAGGAGAACAGATACAGTAGTAGAGACTGGAAGCAGTGATTCAGTAGATGTTTGTTGCCTTTTTGGCTTTCTGCTTAACTGGTACAGTAAGAGGAATTGTGTGGTTAGCGATGCCATTTTTGGGGAAGGGATGTAAAACAGATTTTGGCCTCTTCTGTTCATTACGCCTGTGGTATTCTTGGTGCATGTAGCAAGTGCAACAGCATATAATCAGTATTCTTCTGAATGTGTTTTGTTTCCATGAAATGGTTGCCCTTTGGTTTAGTTGCTGTGTGTATTTTCTTTTCCACTTCCTCCCTCATCTTTTTCCCCCTTCCTTCTTCAGGGTAGTATTGTTCTGCTTTGTTAAGTTTTAGCTATGTTTCACTGTAGAGAATGGTTGTGTTCCCAGAACTCAATGAAATAAAATCTGTGAATAGTTTCCCTGGGTTTATGGGGAATTGAGGAACAGGGGTGTATAAGGTTCTTTGCAGTGAAAAACAATGTGAAGGTAAAATCACTCTTATTATAGTCAGTAATGCAATGGAGTGTACAGATATGCAGAGTGATTATGGTTGTCTGGTAAAGTTTACCAAGACTACTGGCTTTCTGCTGTGAGTTTGTTTCAGAGCATAGTTTGGAATATTTTTGTTCACTTTTGGTGCATATATTTCTACTTCCAGCAAATAAGAATTGTGAAAAGTCTAATAAGCATTACAGGGCTGACTCTGATTTTGCTCTTTCAAAACCATTTCACTATAGTTGGAGGTCGTCGAATAATGTGTAACTTCAAGCACTCTTTAGGAATAACCTTGAAATTGGAATAAGAAATGTTGAAATATGGCATCGCATATAAAACCCATATGCTAAAAGGTGTAATTAAGTCAGACTTCTATCTGCAGGCACATCTTGAGGCTCATTTTATCTTTTGTAACCCATGACTTTTTAAAGAATAGTTTCAGCAAATGGATGGTGTGTTTAGTGTGATGAGTTTCTTATTATTACAGCTAAATGTCCGTATGTAAGGATTTTTTTCTGAACTGGAGGATTTTTTCATTATCTATCCTCATCGTTGGGCCATTGGTGCTTTTTTTTTTTTTTTTTTCCTTGTGCATGTTGACTTTAGATGTTCCTACATTAATGAAGTCTGCTTTTGCATTCAGTGCCATCATCGTTATCACCTCTGTATTCCACAGTAGAGGCTGATCAAACCTGAGCTTCTTCATGTCTTGAATGTTTTATTAAAATCAAATTGTCCTTCAATTCTGTATTGTAAGATTCCCCCCACCCCCCGCCCCAGCTGTTTGAAATTGTTTTTCAGATATGGAGGGATGTTTGACTTTTAGTTGCCTTTCTAAGAGCAACATGCTATTGTTGGTAGCACTAAAGGCTTAAGTAATGTTAGGGTAATTCCAAGAGTATGTCTGTCTCTGCAACCTTTCCCTCCACCCTGAGATGTCAGAATGTGCCATTCTGGTAACTTATGGTGTTACCTAAAAGGGCCAGCTCTATCATAAGCTTCAAGAGATGTTCTCAGAAGATCATTTTGGTTGCTGAAACCAGCTATGCAGGACGTAGATAGAAGCAGTCATCTAAATTTTAGATTGAATAACAGTTTACTTTCTTCTCAAGTACCTAAAGGAATATTTGGATGCTCTGTCATCTATGTCATTCTTGTGTGAACTTAGTTTCTATTTTTTTGATATCATGGTCAGCTGTAACTTTTTGAGCCTTCTTTTTCAAAGGAGCTTAAGCAGCAGGCTTGTTGCTGAAGGGAGATAAATTTTCAACAGATCATGACAGAGTTCCTCTAGGAAGTTAATGCTGGCATTTTCAATGGGTTGAACATTAAAGAATGTCTCTTCATAAACATTGTGTCTAGATGATGCAGCTTGGACTGGAGGACAGTGATGGATGGAATCAAGCAGGAACCACTCTGGGCAGGAAAAAAAAGATGAGGTGAAGGGTCTGATCCTTTGCAAATGCCTGGTGATCTGTATAACTTTTGTTCACCATTGACAGTTCATGTAGAAACATCAGTTATGTCCTATTACAGCCTGTCCTCTACCTGTCTTGTGGCAAGGCAGAAAATTCCGTTACCCCTTATTGCTGAGCTGTCGTTTCAGTGTCTTGCAGATACTAAATTTACACACCCTCTTTATCTGAACTGCTGAGGCTCTACTTTGGGATAATATCTGGCAATGTCTGGGACTATATTAATTCTAGAATTGGCTTAATAGTTATGATGCCTCTAGCTAAAGAATAATTGTAAAAAATTGTAAGCAATGCTGCCAGGTATGTAATTTGGAGCAGATTTAAAGTGGTTATGCTCTTGACTGGTTGTACTGTTTGTCTACCTGTTTTATCTAAGAAAAAAGTGTATTTATTAAGCTTTCTTTCATAAGTCTGGACTTTTCCAGGCCTTATTGAGAAAGGTATTTAAATATAGATTGACCCTTTTCTCATTAAACTCAGTAGCTTCTCATACAATAATTGTATAATATTTAGGCAATTGGGAATACCTTACAATCCAGCAGACAGAAAGCCATTAGCTTAGTGCAACAACTTTACTTAGTTGAATGCTGTCTGTCCAGAGCTCTTGCTGAGTGGAGATAAGTCAAACTACTGCCCTTTTATATCTGTCAGCCGTGCCGATTGGCACAGCGTGATGCTAGTTTGCGTGTGAATGTGTCTTGGGGAATTGTAGGCCTACCAGGGGATGGCTGCTTAGCAATGGGACAGACCCATTTTCTTATTTGGTGGAACCTATGGTACTGCAAGGACAAGTCTGCACTTGAGATATCTGCTGTTTCTTTGAGGCTTGTTTATCTTGCCTGTAAGGCTTAAAGATAATTAGTGTAAAGTGTTTTACATTTAAAGTAGGGCTTGTCAGCCCCGTAGAGCCAAGGCAGAGCATTGCTAGCACAGAGGATTCCCATTGTAACACAATTAATAGGCCCTAACCACATTCAAACAAGGTCATATAACAAACTTTAGTTATAAAACCTTGTTTCAAGACCAGTTAGGTCTAATTTAAACACCAGGCTTGTAACCAAAGCTATTGTTAATGTTTTTGAAAGACATGCTCCATTCTGTTCTGTTCCCAGGCTCTACTGCTTGTGTGTTGTACTTGGGCAAGAATTGCTCAATCTGCCACGACAGCTCTTGTACGCTGTAGGCTAACTTGATTGTGATTGAGCAAGGGTGGACAGTAAGAAAATTCTGTAGCCTTATACTTGTGTTTTGCCATCTGTTATACCTAGTCTGCATTTTGAACTTCACAAAAGTGGATGTTTGTATACATCTGTAAAATGCAAAACCAAACTCATGTGGCAGCAGAAATAATTCTGTTATTTACAAAAAACAAAAGCAAGCTAGAGATTATATCTGTACAAGAAAGGACACGCGTTCCATTCCATAGCAAAATGTTATGGACTCCTGCTTTTAAGGACTGTTATGCCAGTTTGACTATTATATTTCCTCCCATGTTTGCAAATCTTCTGCACAGTATTTTAGATATGTAACTCCCATGTCCTGATTAGTGTTTCCAGTACTCTTTTTTTTTTTAACATAACTGCTAAAGCGAGACAATTGGACATAAGGTAAGTATTGGGCAGATGGAAAGGCCTGGCCCATTAATGCTCAGTTTGTTTTTTAAACCTTTTTTCTTTTGTGGTGCTAATTTTGGACTGATGGGCAGGTTATACAAAAACATAATTACTTGCAGATTTTTATTTTAACCTTCAGGAAAAACTAGAGGATTTTGAGGCTGGGTGTATACCTCAAATCCTGCATTTATTCTTTACCTTCTGTGACTAGGTTGACTTAGTAGGTCGTCTGTCTTTCCGGCTTATGTAAAATCGGTGGTCCTCCCTGCGGAAGATTATATTAATCACATCCCTAAAATATGTCTTCTATGTGAGCTTTCCTTGCAACTCCATGTTCTGGAGATAAAAGCTGTCTTGACTCATGAGATCCTAGGGCTCTCCTCATTCATGGGAACAAAAGGTAGAACAGGAGCCTGTAGGAATATCGGACTCGACGCTGTGTCCTGCTTCCCAGCCTCCTCAGCTGCGCTTTGCGTCTCAGCACTGCAGTCGATGCCCATCACCTGCGCTTCTGTTTGTACTGCCAGGGATGGGCTTTGCTGTAAACCTGTAACGATCAGGACTGAAGGAGATGTGGGAAGGGAAACGGAGGAAAGGATGTGTATTGTGGGCTACATTTTTAGAGGCTGCGCTGAGGCAGCGAATACTTTTACAGCTCCTGTGTACATAAATGCCACTGCAGACTGGCTTAACTTGAACTTTACCCTTTTGTCTTCTGATTGCCCCTGTTATTAGCCATGCTGCTCCTGGCTTTTACTTTCCTCCTCTCATAGGAGCTTTTTGCTAAATCCCCTTTGTTTCTTTGTTCTTTTCTCGTTTTACCCTTTTACAAGCTAAGAGCTATGGAGTAGGAATTTTTCTTCTTCTAGCACATGGAGAAACTTTGCTGCTGCCTAAAGGAGGATTACAGTACTTTTGTCCTGAAATCTTAATTTCAGATTACATGGACAAGACCTGAGATACCTCTGCTGTTATCTGTTCCTCAAAGCTGTACATTAAACAAAACATGCATCTGATCTGTTTAACCTGTAATTAAACATTTTCCTTAAGCAACTGACATCTTGATAACTAATAATTATCATGTGTAGCACCTTTAAAACCCATTATGCATGTTTATGTAAGAACACTATTACCATAATAATAAGATATCATTACCACAAATGTGCATACTGAATGAGCATGTCTTAAAGTAATCATGCAATTCCATTAATCATACTTGAAAAATTAAAGTATTTGCTGTTTAATTTCTACAATACTATTCAAAAGATTTTGGAAACAGCAGGACCTGTTTACTGCAAGTCTCTAACCAGTACATCATATGTCATTTCTGATGTTTGATTGTTGTTTCCTGAGTTGTTGCTTATCTTTCACCTATAGAAATCATTAGCTCAGAGACCTGCTGTCGTGCTTTGGAAGGTTTTCCATGCTCTGATTTTTATGCTAGTTGCCTTTTTTCCTGTTTTTTTTTTTTTTTTTTTTTTTCCTGCTAAATGCTGCCACTTTGTCTTAAGGCTGATGTGGAATGCATTCCTGAAAACTCAGTACTTGAAATTAGATAATTGCCTTAAACAGATGGACTTATTTTATGGACTTCTGATGGAATTCTGTTAGTCCCTTGTACAGAAAAAAGTGTATTTTTTCTAGTGCTCTTTTTTGTAATAAAAAATTGGAAAGCTGGGGCATGGAGCTTCTGCTTTTGTGTATGTATTTATCAAGAAGATGGTGGTTTGGGGTTGTTTTGTTTCTTGCATTTGAAGTGTCAAGCTCTGTACACTGTCCATTTTTCCAGGAGGAGACTTGATGACCAAAGTGAAAGCTGGGAGTAAAACATTTCATGTACTAAGAAAATGAAATCTGAGCAACTGAAAAGAGATTTTTTTCATACTGTTTTAAATCTAGTCTAAGTCAAATACCTGATGTGGCTAAGGACAAAAAAATAGTAAAATAATTGTCAGTTTATTTAATGACTTCTCAGAAAGCTTCTTTTCTGACTCTTTGGAATTTTAGAGATCCTTTGGGGAAGGGAAAGAAGGGGAAGATCAGCTAGACAGAGACAAAATGTCCTTTAAATTGTTTTGATATATTATAAGCAATGAGTAGAGGTGGAAATGCTAAGTCATGTCTTGAAGTGCAAGTGGGCTCTGATAAACCAGACGTATGGGGGTTTCTGGTGTGCGTTGCAGGACTGCAGCTCCAGGCATAGTGACGTCTAAATTTGTGAATTTCTGTATTTAGGCAGCAAAGTAGTGGGCCTGGCTTGCTCTTGCTGAACAAACAGCTACCTTCCCAGCAGTTTAAGATGTTGTTTGGTTCTCCTCTGTTCCCCCTTCTTCCATTCGTTCTCCCTTCCGGTTGTCCGCCACGAGTTACGCCTGTGTGCTGCATTTGTAGCTGCTATGGGGAAGGGGACCATGCGTGTGGAAGAGTTGGGGGAGGCGGCTGTAGTGGTTAGGAGGATAGAGGGAACTGTTGGCCTTTTGCAGGCATTTGCTCATCCAAGTACAGTATCCAGTTGTGCTGGTTTTGTTAGAAGAGCAAACTTTCTTTTTAATGAATAGCTTCTTTCTGTAGTCCTTTGTAAAGATAAAAATCGCATCCTCTCTCAGTAGTGCTAGTAAGACTTTTTGGGGAAAAAAGGCTAAATACAATTCTTGAAACCACAGTTGTTTTATGAAATCAGTTGTTAACATTATTTGTAGTTTAATTTGATCACTTGTAAGGAATTAAACCAAGATTTTTCGCAGACTAAGAATGCCTATTGCAGATTCAGTTGTCCTGTCAGACATCTATCTGTTACCGTGCTGCTGTCAGGCACCAGTTTTTCACTCATTTTCTTTGGACTCAGTGTTAAAACTGCATTTGTGTAAAGAGTGATCAAAAACTTGCTGCTTTGGAGAGAGACCATTCTTTTATGTGTCAGTAGTCCCGCATTTAATGTAGTAACATTGCAGTAACATGCACATGGAGTCAAATGATCGTATTACTGTGTTTTCTTCCTTAACACTTGATAAGTGGTCCAGAGCATTGTGAAAATGTTTTTTAAACAAACAAACAACAACGAGAGAGAGAGAGGGAGAGAGATGCTATACGTCTGCATAATACTTGACGTAGTTACTTAGTTATGTGGCTTATTTTTATACCTAAGGTGTTAACTGCATTATAAGAAGAGGGTAAAAGAGGAGGAGGGAATTCTTAAGGGAACTGATTTATAGGCCTGAGACTATCTGGCAGGAAAAAATATGCATGAAAACTTAGAACAGCAGAAATGGGGCAAAAGCCAAAAAATATATATAGGATGGGGAAAAGAAGCGACAGACATGATAGAAGAGTTGTGAGGACGAATAGGACTTTCAAAATTGATTTTCTATCTATAATGGCAGTAGTAAAACAGGTAGGTGAGACTGAGGTGGCTGGAGCTGAAGATATATCACCAGAGGAAACCGGTGTGCCTGCAACTGCTCATGGTTCTCAGTGAAATTAAAAGGCACTGCGTATAAAATGGATAGGAACCAAAAACCAATGTTCTTTGTCACAATGTGTATTTAGCCTGAGGAACTCATTCCTGTATTCTTACAGACAGGTAATAGGACAGTAAAAAGGATTGTACCTTTATATTGTTAACAGCTCTCATGGCGGAGAGGGTTTATACACACATGCATACGTGCATATAGTTGGAAGGAAAGGGGGAGACTGGTTTAAAAGCAAAGATGAAAAATGCTTTCTGCAAGGGATATCAACTCCTGTGACTCAGGGCATAAACCAACTTCTCAGGGATGTGTTTGGGAGACAAATTTCCCTGCAAGCAGGTCATTCTGTTACCACCTACCTGCAAGCCTTCATGAACCTTCCTATGAATCATTTGGCTTTTTTCTTTCTTTTTCTTTCTTTTTTTTTTTGTGATGGAGTAAGGAAGATGCCTCCAGCTGTGGTTGGCAATTTGTCAAATCCTCTGTGCCTTTTCAAGAGAAGTTCAATTTTTGGTGACAAAAATAAATTGGTTGAAGTTTTTCTCCGGAAAAAAATCAGAATAAAGTACTGCTGTAGTAAGCAGCTTATTAAAATTTGGAATCCAATGTTTACATTGGAGGTTGCTTAGATCAGGTTGTAACTTAATTTTTAGCTTTAGAGTTAAAAACCATGAAAATATAAATTGTTTTCTGTTGCTTCAGTTACTTCATATAAACACTTATTTCTCAGTTTTCTAGTCTGAACTGAGGAAGTTGAATAAGATTTCATTCCAAGTTCAATTTTTAAATGTTGCGCTGGCTCTGTAAAGTGTGTAAGAAGCTGCATTAAATTCCCCTTCCCCCACTTTTAAATACAATTCCTTTAGGAGCAGAAAAAAAAAATTGCAGAGTCTATGTTATACTGAGTCTATGTTATACTGAGTAATTATCCCCCCTGGGAAATGGAATATAAAGATCTTTAAAATCATTCGACTGAGAGAACAAGCACTTTAACTTTTGCCTCGCAGGAGTCATGTATTACATTATCAGCTGCGGGCTCCGGTGTCAGTGTGTCATGCCTTGCAGGTTAGCAGGCTTCGGCGGAGGAAATGAAACCCAGTCAGTTACTGCAGGATTTATAGCAGAGCTGCTGGTGCAGGAAGTGGTGAAAAGTTGATTGATAGTCTGAGGCAAAACTCTACAACAAGAAACAGGATGCATGTTTGCTCTTTTATACCTGTTTCTCTACCCGCCCCCTTCATTTCAAGGCACTCTCTTGCTTTTTATTCTCTCTGTTTATAAATCTATGATGCAGTTTTCTGGTAAGACATGTGCTGACTTCAAAATGCTTGAGGAAATAGGTATGGCTGTACCAAAGATTGGAAGCTGACCTAGCATGCCTGCTTTGTTGTAGGGCTTTACCCAAATGGTCCTGGTGCTTGTTTCTTAAATTGTACGTACAAATGAAAGGCAAAGCACACCTTCAGATAGTCTATTGAACATATGCTAGCGTGGATGCACCAAGGTAGCTGTGAAGGGAGGAGGACATAGCAGAAAAACAGGTAGCATAGTTGCAGAATAATTTTTTCTTAAACTTTCTTATGCAGGAAAGACATTCCAGGCCTCCCAGAATTCACATATGCAATATGTTTGTATCAATTTTTATGTCAGCGTTGCCTTTTTTGTGTGTTAGTAAATGCATATGACTCAAAATAAATCTGAGTAATCACATGCCTCTTTTTATCCTGAAACATGTATTTTCAACATACAAGCTAAAAAGTGTAGGGCGGTGTGGGGGTGTGGATTTTGTCTCTGGTAACCGTTAAAGAATGAGGCTTGTGGAGAAAGAATGGAGACTCGGTGGAGAAGGGAGAGGGATGCTCAGGTTCTCCTAAAGAGGTGAGCTTTGAAAAAGTCTTCAGAGTTAGAAGGAGAAGGAAGGACAGGAAGTAGATGGGAGATGGCAGAACAAAGCTATTAAATAAGGTTTTTGAAAATGCTTGCTGGGCAAATTAAGTTTTGTGGAACATGCTGAAAGTGGAAGACAGTCAGTGAAAGGGGTTGCACATCGAAGAGGTCTAGCATAAACGTTTCAAACAGCAAAACTGCTCTAATTTCATATAGGAATTTTCATGTTTTGTTTGAATTTGAAGGTTTTTCCTTCCTCTAAGAATTTAGTTCAACATAATGCAATTATTTTTATCTACAAAACGAGCATCACTTGGTTGAATACTAGCAAATACTGACCCATGTTCCTGAAGTCTGTGAGTGCTTCTATTAGGAACATGCTCTTCTGCTAAACCAGGGTATTCATCGACTGTTGTTTGTGTTTGTTAGAATAAGAATGTGGTAAGAGATAAGAGACTGTTAAATGCCTAACCAGTACAAAATCTGAAAATAGCCTTTAAATAATGAAAACAACCCTCTGAGATGAACCTAATTAAATATGCTCTGTAGGTCACCTATGCTTAATGCGCATATTTGGAGGGATAGTAAAACAAAATCATCTTGCTCCGTATGGACTTAATCCAACTAATCAAATACTGATGAACTTGCCATTAAAGAAGTCAGCAATCTTGAAGAGATTTGTTCTGAAATCAGTGTTTTCCCTTACTGTGTGGTGTTGAAATGTCGAAGAAGCAGTATCTTTTCTGAAAATGTCACTGAGGATGAGGACTTTATGGTGTATTGTCTAGCCTTGTGGGAAAAGTTACCCAAAATAATAATGAATTTTTTTTTCCTGTAGCATCTACTCTTAAAATCATAATTGAAGGAAGTTGTTTGCAAACCAAGTGAATAATAGAAATGCTTAAGATTTGTGATCTTGTTATCAAATGGGAATGTTCTGTTTGTAAAGTTAAATAACACATTTTGTTCTTTGTTAAAGGTCAAAAAAGTTGGCTGCACTTGCCGAATCCTTGCAGAAAGCCACACTCACCAAGTCCCACATAGGACTTGAACTGGAAGAGCTGGAAGCAGCAGCAGTGCTAGTACAAGAGGAAGAGAGCAAGTTAAAAGCTGCTGGCACAGTTTCTAAGCAACAGCTGCCTTCCTCTGAATCGGAGACAAGTGACTCTGAAGAATCAAGCAGTACTTCATCATCTGAGACAGAAGGCTCTGATTCAGATGAGCGAGAGTCCTCAACCAGTGAGGATGGGAAAATAAATTCTTTACAAGGCGCACTTCAAGAGGAGAGGACAGCTCCACTTATTGACTGTAATGGATTAAGGCAAGACACAAACACTTCGATGTTTGAGGTTAGTGATGAAAAATCAAAGGTTTCTTTGCAATCTACATCTGTTCCTGGCAAATTGATAGAAGAATTAGAAAAGCAAATGCACACTGCAATTAGACTTTCAGAGCAGCCTGAAGGATTGGCTACTGCAAGCTGCGTTGTTTCACAGCAACAAGAAAACTGTGCATCTGAACCTGATGGTTTTTCAAAAGATGCTGTTGGGAAGGGAAACTTTTTGGAGGTGTCTTCAAAGAAAAACCCTTTGCTTTTTCTTTGCAGCACTAACGAAGAGGAAGACTAAAAGACTGTGTTAGAATACACTGTGACCTGTTAGGCAACACAGCTCATTGCTGTAATGAGGTGTTCCCAAGGCTATCCTGAGCTGCAGAAAAGTTGATATTTTTCTTTTTTGTATGTGTTGACAGTTTGGAGGACAAGACACCTTTGAAGGAAATTGATAGGACTGTATAATACCTTCATAATTAGTCTTTTATTTTTCTTCACTCATACAGTGGAGTTGGATTTGATCTCTGCATGTGGGAATCTAACCGCAGTAAACTTCTAGAAACAGTTTTCATTGTTTATCAGGTGATAAAATGATGTCCTAATCAAATATATCTGAAAGCATCATTTTAGCCATCTTTAGGTGTGGGATTTATTTGAAAAAATATCCTTGTTATGTTTGTATAAACTTGTTTATGACATTTTGCTGCATTTTTTGATTTTTAACGTGCTTTATAGCTAACTACTTCCCTTCAAAAATAATAGTAATAACTTGAAAAATCTAAACAGTGCTGTTACATTTTTATAAATGTTTTCTGTTATACAAAATAAAGGAAATTTCTGTATCATGTTCAGTGCAAAATAGAAGGGTTATAGCTTATATTTCTATGGTTCTTCCGTAAGGTATTTCAAAAGTTTTGACATGTGTTTAATCTTTTGTGCTGTTTTTGAAATGTTTCCACACATATACATCACTGCTCTCTAGAATGGAAGTCCTAATTATTTCTTCCTGCATATGCTGTTGATATCACTGAAGTGATATTAACCGAAGTGGAGAAATAGTATGGTACAAGGTCTTGAGTAGAGGACTGAAAGCAAAGCACTTGTGCTGTCTAAACCTAGCTTTGCTATTAGTTGTGTTGCATAGCTTTGGCCAGCTCATTTGCTCCTTTTTGGGTCAGTAATGTTAAAATAATTAGTCCATGCATTTTGTGTTGATTTTTGTTAACTGAGCATAGGTTCTTGAAATTGGATGGCTACTGCATATGAGACAGTGCTATTCAGCCTCCAAAAGGGATTTTTAAAAGGGGCAGAGGCCTGGAATACCGGTTTGGTCCAACAGTCTCTGACAAAATGGGACTGTCAGATTCATACCTCTGGAGGAGCAAGCCATGATTACTTTTCAACCTTTTTATTATAAAAAAGTATATAAAAATCCTAGGCTTAAAGTCTTATTTTCCACCAATGCTACACCCTGCTGGAAATCGGCAGGCTAGCTCTCCTGTTCAGTAAGAACTGCAACCCTGATCTGCCAATATATTTTATGCTCTTAAATACCTACCAGTTGCTTAATCAGTCTCTGTGCTGTGTTCCCTAAGGGTGGAACCTTTCTCGTCTTGCATGTCAGTGAGCACTTACTCTTCTGAATGCTAGCAATAAAATCTACAATGTAGGTGCAATTATGCAGCATATGTCTGAGAAAGGCAAAAATGTTTTTTTAAAAAAAGAAAAGCCAGCCAGCTGCCCCCCCCCCCCCCGGTCTCACAAGTTTCAGTGTAAACACTGAAGCTTTCTTTAACTGCATGAGGGCTGAAGAAAGCTAAATTAATTGGATTAGGAAATGCATATTGCCAGAATTGATAGATATATGTAATATCCCACATCTCTAGCTTTCTTTCCTTTTTTTTTTTTTCTTCTCCTTCTCCTTTGCCGCCTTATTTTGTGGCAGACAATCAAGGAGAACTGTTTGTTTTTCCAGCAGATCTGCTTGCTTTCAGGGACTGGCTGCCTCTTCTAGAGTGAAGTCAATGGTTTTGATTAATCCTTTTGTTCTTTCCTTCTGGAGTCTAAACGGATGGGTTTTTTTATGCTAAATTTGAGCTTTTTCCATCATGACTATGTGAGTCAAGTTTGGGTGTAAATACCTGTCTATACAACATAGTGCCACAGTAAATTCCCTATGGGAACATAGCACACACAATGTTAACTCGCAGATAACTAAATGTCATCGTACTCACCGTTGAGGCCTTGCCTAGTTCAGCTCTGTTTGTCTCCTAAAGCATGGTAGTTCTGCAGTCTTTTCTTCAGCCTCTGCTCCATGCTGTTCCTCTCCATGCCCACACTTGGGACATGCTGTGATATGTTGTACCCTGAGTCCCATTTCCATGCGTGGTTTTCTTCCATTTTTGTCCATTTTTGACAGTCATCTTTGCCCTTTTGCAAAATTTTGTTTAGTGGTAGTGGAGCTGATAATGAATGTTGATTTTTATATTCATTGATAGCAATTTTATGAACACTGTAGTGGTGGGATGGGAAGCTTTTCCGTATTGGGTGGTGAGAATTTCCTGTGTGGCTGCATTGTCCGACTTGTGGTAGAGGTAGGGGTTATTATGCATCCAGAGTGCTCCAAATGAGTGATATCTTAATGAATGAGAAGCCTTGCCTTTTCTAAAGAGAACGTAAAGGAGCACTTTTAAAAGAAGACTGGAGCACCTTAATCTTGTTTAGCCTTAACTGAGACTTGCCAAATCCATGAATTGCAAACACTTGGAAAAAATACAAACAAAAGCCTCCCCAAAACCCTGAATCCTGTACCAATAAGTAAGCTGCTGTGCGTTCTCCTAGAGGATGTGAGTGGACTTCAGTAAGGAGTCGAAATTACCTAGGGGAGGTAGGTGGATGAATTTATAGGAATTTGGTCCTAGCATGTTTTCCAGGCTGGAAATCAGTTAATAAATCTGAGGAGCTCGGTACATGTGTAGTTTGGTCTGTTGGTTTTAAAGCTCCCTCTTTCAACTCCCCTTGTTCCCCCATCCTTATTTATAGCATAGGCAATGCTTTAAGGTAACTGTTGCTCATCATTGTAATCAGTCTGAAGGGAACAGAATTGCAGTGTCTTGGCGAAAGTCCTGCAAAAAATAACTCTCATTTGAATATGAACTAAGCTTGAGTGGAAGAGCTGTGGGATTTTGCTGGAGGAGGGGAAAGTGGGTTGTCTGAGGTGTGCAGAGTGCTCTGGGAGAGAGATGAAATGGAGTTATCCATGTAGTTTGTTTATTTTCTTAATCAATTTGCTAACTTTATATTAAAGATCTAGACTGCCTAAATAAGGCATCTTTGTCCCAGCCATCTGTTGTGGTGGTGGTGCAGAGCTCCCATAAAGCTGATTAAGATGGATGTGGGAAGACTGTTCAGTTGGTCCTTACACTTCTACCACAGGAGACTGTCATTGGGAGTTATTATTCTTATCTAGGTCCAAGAGAAGGCTAGGTCTAGTTTCCAACCCCAAATTTTCGCTGAGATGTTGGTGAACTGTACAGTACAGTACAAAAAGCTGCTCTCTCTGGATAAGTGAATGGCAGCAGCCTGAGTTGTTGCCCAAGGCCCTGCAGATTCTCTGTTCTCCGTCCTTGCTGGTGCCTAGAGTGCTTATTCCTGCCAAGGATATGAAGAAGGGGGATCTGCAAACCATATTGGTGCTCTCGGTGGCATATGTGCCAGCCCCGCTGTCTTGAGCAGAGCTGCCTAATTGTAGCTGAGAGCCAGGGTGAATGAGAATTAATGCTGGCAAGTCCAGAGGAACATAGAATCCAGTGCTCTTAAATCTTGGCTACACGGCTTGGCAGGACCAAAGGGGGGGATACGGTCTGGAAGGGGTTTCCCTTGAATCCCGCAGTTATGGTTCTGAAAGTATGAGGACACACTTGTGCTAGAGACAGACACACTTGTCTATTAGGTGCAGTAAGAATAAGGTTATATTTCCATGTTACAAGCAACAAGTGAAATACTGGAAACAATCAGAAGTCAGTAAACAAAACTCCTTTTTTAAATGGGGACAGCACAGCCCACTGTGTGTTGCTGCCTTTTCATCTCTTCCCTCCAAAAAAAAATGTAGTACTAAGCTGATTAAATAACTTCCTTTGTTTTCATTCCAGACAGCTTTCTGAAAAGTTTTATAAAGACTTAGTTCTACATCAGAAGAAGAAAGCATCGATTAGACTTGATTTACTACAGAAAATGATAAATATCACAAAGAAATTGATTCACATCACTGGAGTGAATTGGCCAGACAACCCTCCACCGTTGACACAGCTGAATATTGTCAAAGCTTGAGCTGATTGTCTCAAGGCTGGAGAAAACAAACAGGGAAACACATGTCAAACAGATAAATAGCTTTGCTGTTTAGAGCTCTCCGTGGAGGCCATTTGTCTCCAAGATAAGGAAGAATGCACTCCAAAGCTGTGAAAAGATAAGCTAGGAGAACAAAATGAATATGGAATTGTTATGGTCGTATTTGGACATCTTACACATGGAGGAAATATGGTACCACCCTAGGGGAATGTCTAATGTGAGTATGGTACACCACCCAGGAAAGCATCTAAGATGAACTCACTTTTTTTTGTTAAATGTTATAGTAGTGTTTGATAGTTACTTATAACATACAAACAAATGGCATCTGTGTCAGTCATCTTAGTAGGACAGTCATTCTAAAATATTTTCTATATCTGTCATGGATCTGTTTTTCTCCTTTTTAGTGGTGAGTGGGCTGCAGCCTGTGGCTTTGTGGGCATGTGTGAGGCATGATTTTGTATTGGCAAAATAAATTTGGGTCTGTAGTATTGTGGTACCCATAAATCATACTTTTTTTACATTCTTAGGTTTTGGAGAAGTGACAGTATTATCACCATGAATTTTGCATTTGGAGACCTGGCTTAGATCATATCTGAAATGAACTTGGTAACATTGGTTTGCATTTTATTAAACATTTTCTCATATTGAAAAGCCACAATACAATCCAGCATAGTCGATGGTATTTTGGAGGACACTTGAGGACAAGAATAAAAGCTGTATATCGTAGGTAAGGGCTATGACATTGGCGGAGCTCCATGAGGACAGCCAGCTCTTACCTAACAGCCTGTCATTTCTGTGAGAGAAGCTGCCTTTAGCCTGATAGTCTTAGTGGATAGCATGGAAAAGAACAGAAAGTTTCACATTTAAACTAGCAATGTTAGCCAGGCAGTGACCTTATTGACTAATAACCCTAGAAGTCCATCGGTGAATTCGGGTCAAACCGATGTAGGTGACAATCTGTCAGTAACGGCTCCTCTGCTTTCTCCGCAAGCTGCCTCCTCTGTTGGTGCTTCGAGAGGGTAGAGTACTTCCCCGGGCTGTGCCAGGGATAAGAGGAGGCAGTTCAGAGGCTGTGGCCAAGTTGAGCTCCCCTGTGCCTGGTCTTGGCCGGGCCTCTGATGGAGTTGGTTGGGGTTCTGCCTCGCAGCCTGGGCTGCAGCCTGCTGGCCAGCGCTGCCTGTGCTGCAGATGTGCCCTGCAGTCGCACCTCTCCGAGGCTCTTACCTCTTACCGAGGCTGTAAGCAGCTGCGGCAGAGAACCCTGACAGGGGGAAAGTATTATCTTTCTCCCATGTTCAGCTTGTCTTCTGAACAAGGTCTCTGGAGAACTCTCCAGAGAGCATTCCCTCTGCTTTCACGGGGCCTAACTCTCAAAAGTCCAAATTTTGGAAAGGGCATACAGAAATACAGTAAGAAATAGTAGAGCTCCAATCTGAGAGCTGAGACTTCTGTCTCTGCTACTGACTTGCACTGAGTAAGCCCAAGAGACCGAAATCTACAGTTTCTGAAATATTCTTAAATATCTTTTTGCATGTCCATTTTTTGAGTGTCTGATTTGAGGCTTTCTGCCTTGGGAGCCATGGTTCTCTTTTACACCAGCTGGAGCTGTTGCTCTTCTAAATGCCTGAAAATTAGACAAACTTGGCCAAAATTAGATGCCAGAAATCAATCTCTGTCTCTGTCTCTCTCCCTGCCCCCCCCCCCCCCCAAAAAAAACAACAACCCAAACCACCCCCCTTCTGTAGTTTTGGCTGTTGGTTTCAGTGTATATCTATGCATCTGTAAAATGGACCTCTTTATACCCTCTGCCCGGGGGGGATCTATGAGGCCTAGTTACTGTTTGAATAATACTTTGTATTTGGGGGGAGGGGGGAAGACTTGTAGAAATATTCCAGGCTTACCAGGTGATGCTGGGCATAACCTTGCTCTGAGTTAATAAACCAGGATAAAACCAACTCCACGTGTGTGAGAACTTCTACTACTGCAAACATATCCCTAGTGTTTCCTCTTGGCAAGGAGATCACCTTCTTTGAAGAGCCCAGAAATTTAATAGCCTCTCTAATTCTCGTACTAATTTGGCTTGTTCTGCTCTTTTATGTGCATAATCCCAATTTCAGGCTCAGAACCCAAATTCTTTGTGCTAAATTGCTCTTTTAAGTCCCATGTCTGAATGCCATTCACCTTGTTGTCTCACCTGTTTACATGGCACTTGTCAGCAGCAGGCTAGCTATTCATGTAGATATATTTTACTTCTGATGCTGCTGTTCTGCTGCTTAGATACAGTGAGACCACATCAATTTGTGAGAATCCCTCCTGCCTTTCACGAGCTGCAAGGGCTGAAGATGGAGATGAGAAACTGCTGGGCATGAAGCACTGGTTAAGAGTTTACATTTGAGAGTTGCGTTTACCTTAACCAAAGCTCTGCTGGGAGAGCGGTGCAAGGAGAAACTTCAGCAACTGTCTTTGTCAGGAGACAGCAGCTGTGTGCGTTTGGCCTCTGTCAGGCAAGCTGTACCTTTCCATGTAAAACTAGGAGGGCTGTTTCTTGCAACAAGGATTTTGCAACCTCAAGTTGTGCTTTCCAGTCTGGAGTCAGTAGTAAGGTATATGGCAGCAAACATCAAAGTGCCTAATTAAGGATGTGTGAGAGATTTGGGAGAATAACTCATAAATGCTAATGAGGCATCAATTGCATGTCAAGATGAGAAACTTCTCTCAGCTGTACTCCAAATATTCCAGGTAGTGACCTGCTGCAGCACCCTACCTGCCAGTGTTGTGATTAGTTTTTTGTCTCGTGTCTGCAGTTTTTGGCAATTTTGCAGAAATGTAAATAAACTGGGATTTGTGTTTTGCCTGATGTAACCCCTCCTACTCTAATATGCTGCATTGTCCATTGATTTGCCTAATTATGTGTATTACAACTGCATAACGTGCTTGGTAGCAGCAGGGGTCTGTTCTGTGAAAAGGAGGAGGGTGATTGTTCCATCTGTTCCTCTGAGCAGAAGGGAGAAGCGTTGGGGAATGAAGTGGGAAAAGGAGGGAAGGAATTACCATTTAGTGCAGGTGCCTCTGGAAGGGGAATCCCACTGCCAGGTGCTGACAGACAGCTCTCCTGAGCTCCTCTGTGTGCTTAATTACCGTATATTGAGACTTCCCATTTAAAATTAGAGCAGGCAATTGCAACTGAAGTTTTGAAACAAAACAGGGACTGTAGTAACGCTGAGCCTATTTCACTGTAGAGACCTGCACTTCTCATTCAGCAAGATTCATGTCCCATTCAGCTGAATTTAAAAAGTCACCTGGAATTAGATGATTAATTTTAAAATTGTAATGTAGAAATGGAAGACCAGACAATAAGCTCAAAGTATCTGAGTCTGGGAATCTGTGTTTCAGTGATGACATTCTAAAAAGTAAATATGTACTGTGGGTGCTGACTGAAGGAGATGTTGCTTAGGACTGTCTGAGCACCAGCCAAGGGGGGAGTAATAGGCAGAGAGTGGAGCTGAGTCCTCACTGCTTCTGTTTGCTGTCCTGGGCAAGTAGCTTAATACCTCTGCAGCTGCATCCACCCTTTCGCACCGCAGGAGCGCTGATGGATCAACAACAGCAACAGGATAGCGTGTTGTGCTCTCCTGCTGATTTCTGCGAGGCTGCTAACAACTGGAAGTAAGTGATTCATCAAACCAGTTTTTGTTAGTCGGACTGGAAGATATTTGAGCCTCTTCCTGAGAAATAGGAAAACGCCCAGCATGTGTTGTGGGTCATTGTAACGAGTAATATACAGAGAATGTAATGTACTAGAATAACATACTTGAAAGGCGGAGAGGCTGAAAAGTTAAAGCTATGGTGTATATCCTCTTGCATTTTAAATTGTTCTTAATACCTTTAGTGTGCTTCCGTACCTTGGAACAGTGTTGTGAGGATTTACGAACATTGTATGTCTTTGGGGGTTTGACTGTATCCACAGATATATATGTTAACTTTGCTGTGACTGACAGATTACTCAGGAGTCTTATTTCTGTAATTAATGTAAAAGTTAAATTGTACGAAATGGTCATGTAATCAAGCGTGTGATAGGAACCTGGGTTTTTCTGGTCCATCTATAGCCTTCTCGTAGTGCTTTATACCAGTCCTGGCCAACTGGTCTGTTGGTGTCATGTCCCTACAATTAGAGGAAACAAGTGACTTGATGTTGCATCTCCATGAAGTCTGGTGTAAGTTGTTACACATAGCATGCTTTTCTTCTTAGTGCTGCGGTATGCATGCTCCAGTTAGGCTTGCAAAGCACCTCTGTATCTGCTGGCTTTTGGGAAAAGGCAAAGGCTTGGGAGGTTCTCAGGTCCAGAAACAGTAATGTTAGCGTATCTGAGGAAACTGTCATGACTCTGGGTGGGAAGGATCACAGCTTCATCCATGATGATGTACAAGGCTGTATCAAAATTAGAGTTGTGATGATCATCTATCTACAAGAGCTATGAAACTGAACTGGTGCTTGGCAGCACTCCAGTCATTCATCCATGGTCTGAAGAATTAGACAATGTTTGGGATGGGATGGGATGGGACACTAGCAGGAAGTTCCCCTTTGTCTTCAAGTGTCCACTAGAAAACTTCATTAGTCACAGTGGTGGAGAATAAATAGGATCTCTAAGAATAAGTGGAATAGTATTGCCTAACAGTTGGGAAAAAATCTTTATTCCAAAATGATCCTGAATGCCAATCTGATCATGCTGCAAGTCTGTGATCCCTAGGAATTTGAGTTATGAATAATTGCACTGGCATCTCTTTCCTGAGCCTATTCTATTCTGCTGAAACAATACACTTGTAGAGTATTACCTTAGTACCATGCTCTTAATGAATGTATGAAATGTCCTAAATCAAGCCTTTCTTCTTAACTGCAAAGGTGATTTGGATACCGGTGAATATCTAAGTAGTACAAGCGGCAGAGTAGGCGTGTGTGTGTGTGCATGTGCTTTCTGTGTGCTAATCAATTTGCTTTTCAAAGTGGCTAAAAACAAAAGTCTAAGGAGTTCCCACTGCGAGGTGATTTCCCTGGGTGCTGTTCAGTTCACAGCCTCGGTGCTAACTGCTTATTGTGCTAATGGTATCCTCTCACCAGAGAAAACATTATACTTCAGATCTGAAGTGGTTGGCAGAAGCTGTAATTGAGGTGTGAAGTGACTTTCCACATAAGAACCTGCCTTTCAGTGTTGGGTTCCTCGCTTGTCTCGCCACAGAATACTATTAGCAGAGACTCTTCAGCAATTAGTTGTTTATAAATGGGTTTGGAAGAGTATTTTCATTTCTGGTGTTTGCTAATCCTCCAATTTGCACCTTAAAATCCCTTAAAATAAAACCAGTGTGGAAGTGTTATCACATCTATTGCTGTAATAAATATAAGAGAACAAAGTATTTCTAAAGTAAATAAATTTTTTTGGCTAGCAGGTGTAATTTGGATATAATCTTAGTGACATTTTTAAGCCAACAGTGTTTTCCTCCTCAATTTCATCAAAACTAATCCACAAGTAATATTCTTTTATACTGATAGTTACTAGAACAGAAATCCTGAGGATTAGAAATATGATTTAAGATCCTTTTTCCTTAGCACATTGTCAGCTTTATTAATTTAGTATAAATTTATATGGGAAAAAGGGAAACTAAAGAAACTAATGGTGTGTTTAGTCAGTAGGAGGTATGACTCAAATTAATCTAAGGAAGGTGAAGTCTCAAAACAGTCCTTTAAAAGCATCAGTAGGATTTTGGCAAGTCATGGGAAGATTTTTTCATCGATAGGGTAATACAGACCCTAATGCATGCGTTTGTATGTATGTAAATGTCACATATTCCGCTTGGAGCAGCACAGCCCGAGCGTGTTGCTCGGTGCCTTGGTTCGGATACGCAGGGTTTTATACCTCCCTTCCGCAGAGGCTTGCTGACCTAAACAGGCAGCACAAAGAGATCTGAAGTTGTAGGATCAGGTTTTTCAGGCTGCTAAATTTATTTATTTATTAAATTTATTTTAAAAACAATCCAAGTTTCCCTGAAACTAGCCAGATATTTCCCCTGGATCCAAGGAGAAAAGGACTGAGGAGGAGAGTCTGGGATCTAGGACATGTAATTTCAGCTCTTCCCTCTACCACTGTCTTCATGAGCGGCCACAGACAATTCACTGAAGTTCTTGGTGCCTCACTTCCCTGACCTTAAAATGGAAATAGTAATACTTCCCTCCCTTGCGGTGGTGCTCTAAAGCTAAAAGCATTAAAGAATTGCAACCTGTGGTCATATTTTATTTGCATGTTAAACTGATAAATTAAAGGTTAATCGATGTTATAGAGCAACTGGACAATCTAGCATAACTAGGCCTGAACATAGAAAAGAAGAAAAACAGTGACAGCTACAACCTGTAACTGTCGAAGTGCCACTGGAATATAAATATTAGATAGATGTTAGATTAGGGAAAATAAACTGGATGACTGACAATGATGGTGAAAATGTGAGTACCTGGAAACAGCACTGGAAACGTGGTTTGAGCGCTAAGCTGACTGTTATGTTACACAGGCAATTGCAAGTTGTGCAGTAAGCAGATGTGAGCTCAAGGGAGAATTTAAGTTGGTGTAAATGCAAGCGTGAGGTAAGACAGAAGGAGATGTACAAAAGTCCCCTAGCGATCCTGTGCAGTACATGTTAGATTCCCAGCTGAATTTGGTCTGTTAGCTGCTGAATTATGGTACAGCAACGCTTTGGTAAGCTGGATGCTACGCAGCCTGGCTTGCCTGCTGCCAGTCTTGAGACACGTTTCTCCTCCTTTGGAGTCTACTGCATCCGAGGGTCTGCGTGAGTAGAGATGGCAGAAGGCGTGCTGAAAGGCAGGACACAGGTTTGCAGACCAAGGAATGTCTTTAATCCATCCTAGCAATGCAACGGCGCGAGGCGCCTCGTTTGCGGGGGCTACCTGCGTGTTTAATCAGGGGAGATACTGCCGTCCAGGTATCGAGTGACAGGTTGAGCGTTTGCTTTCTGCAGCATCACCCAAGCTCCAAGTCTTTCAGGACATCGATGAGATTTTTCTGGTGCTGTCATGCTGAGGAAAAGCCATCCTGCAAGGATGAGGGAATTGTGCTCAGGTAAAGGGGCAGGGTGGTGCTTTGCTTTCCAGACTCTATTGTGGCTGCTGCAATTTTATCCTTAGAGCTTGTCCTTGTGTTCATATAGCACCACGGCATAGGGAATTTGATAGAGGAAGATGCTGGGGGTGCTGACAAAGGCGAGACCCCGGCTTTCCCAGCCTCTTCCCTTACTGTTGAGTTTGCATCTTGCTTGGGGGGGAGTAGACAGGAAGAGACTGACGGATTCAGCTTACACTTCTAAAGGAAATGCTGAACTGCAAGTCCCACAAACTCCAGGAGATCCTGGAGTGCCCAGCGGTGGACTCTGCCTGCTGCCTCTGGGGTGTGGTGGGAAATTGAAGCCTGGAGATTTCACAGGCAACAAAATGTTGAGGCCTGAAGAGCTATGCAAAGCAAACTGAAGGACTTGATGAAAAAGTTTTCCAAGTCACCAGCTTGTATTTTCACTCCACCCTAGTCCAAAACCAGCCCCTGGCAGTTATTTGCTGGCTGAGATGAGTATGTGGGTGTCTTTAATCTGAAACACTAAATCAGAAAAATAGTTTCAGTTTCTGTAAACCCGCCTGTGTTCACTGAAAGTTGTGATTCTCTTTTTCCATTACTTTTTCCCTGTTGCTAGAACAATTAATTAAGAATGGTTCTGCTGAACCCTGTTGATTCATTTGGCACTTAGAAGCTTAATGAGGTGTAAACCTGCAGACTGCTGCAGTGGTATAGCTGACATGGTAATTTATATCAATTGACGTGATTAGTACAGGTCCTCAATCACTTCATTGTTGCTCCATGCAATCTGTCATAGCCCTGACGGGGGACCTTAATACTGAATTTCTGTGGTATTGGCTGTAATGTTCTCTAGGTTCTGCTAACAAGAAAAGTGCAACTCGCTTGATACTTTGAGCAAAACAACATACAAATTGCTTTTGTACTAGCATGTACTTTTCACTCCAGAGATGACTGAGATCCCAACTTCAGAATTGCCTGCTGTCAAATTTGTATTTACAACAGCTGCAAATCTGGTGTGCAGATACCTGCTGGAGGTATAACTGCCCATTTCTTAGTGGTGGTTTGGTGGGGTTTTTTCTTTTTTTCCACAGAAAACACCTGTCTGAAGGTTCTGATTCTTTCAAACTGTTATGAGCCAACTGTGAAAAGATTGTGAAAATGCCTTTGTGGGTTGCCGTGTTATTTCTGCCTTGACAACATTATTTCTTAGTAACAATTAGATCTGCAAATTTGGTCCAGGAATGTAGTAGCTACCTAGATTTCTTCTCCCTTGTATCACTTACAGAGGTTGAGCAGAGCAGATGAAGGGGTCTGTTACCTCTGTGCAGCCCCATGCACCTCGCTTGTGTCTTCAGTGACACCACTGTGTCCTGCCCACTTCCATATTCCAACAAAAATGCGACTATCTAGAGTTTAGCAAACAATTTTCTTAGGGAAGTACAACAAGAAACAGAAGGAAACACTCCTTTTTGGCAGTCTAGCCTCGGCAAAGCCAGCACGAGTGAAAACAGTGTGAACAGTTCAGAAATCATCGCTCTGTGGAGCGAGCGTTGAGAGACGCGGCGGTGCTGGGCGGGCTGCGGTCTGAAAGCGCTCCGCTCGTTGCCGCGCTGACCGCAGGCCTTGCCCTTCTGTTTTCCCCTGCGCGTGGGGCTTGTTCGGGCCCGGCGCTGCCGCTCCGTTGTGCGGGGACAGCGGTTCGGGGGCCGCCGGCCAGCCCGTCCCCGCGGCGGGCTGCCTGGGGCTGGGAGCGAGCAGCGAAGCGGTTAGCGCGAGCGGCTGCCGAAGACGGAGGAGCGTCAAGTCCCAGCCTGGAGTTCAGAGAGTGACTGAGCAGCAGCTGACTCACCGTAACTGTCCCTCTTTCACTATTAGCCTGTGTTTTATGTCAGATACATTTTTAGTTTAAATCTCTTCCACTGAAGTTTGAGTCTCTTCTCATGCTTTTTGCAGTCTAAAACAAACAAAAAAAGGGTTTAGTCTGCTGCTGTGGCTCAGCTGGCGCGCAATAGCTTAGTACAGGGCAGTAAATCAGCCCTGTTAATGCTGAGTTTTAAATCAGTTTAATTGAGTTTGCGCAGCTTATATGGACATGGTTCTACTTCAGTTTAATTTATTTGGCCTAATCAATGGGGGGAAAAAAAAACAACTGAAAGCATCAGAGGTTAAGCTACACCTAAACTCACCCTTAAAACATTCTGTTAAAATGCAATAGGTCTCTATGTAGGGCACTGCACTGGTCAAATTAATAAATTTTAAAAAGCAGTACAGTTAAGGTGTTTAAAAAAAAAATTCACAGGATCAGAAGCAAGTTGTAAAGTTGTCTCTAAGGGAAAAGACAAATCTTTTGGTAAGTTCTGCTTATTCAGTGTTATGTTTTTAATGCTGAGTGATAAGACATTGACAGGTCTGTTTTTGTACCAGGACTCCTCTATACCAGTCTACCATTGCAGTTATGTAAACTAATTTTAACACCCCTTTCTATTTTCAGAGCAGAGAGTCCGTGGAGTAAATGAGTGTTTGACCTGTAACCACTGAGAGTAGTATTCACTTTGGGGCCTATCTCAACCCTGCATAGAAGAATATAATTTATTTTAATGATATTTAAACTAATGAGCTTAGCTAATAGATATTTTGAAGGCTTTTCTAGGCGTTCAGTCGTGGGACAGCGTGCCACTGGGCACAAATGCTCATTTACTCTGCGAAATGCCAGAGAATGGCCCATCTCTTAAAGTGCATTTTGTTTGATTTTTAAGAACGTATTTCCATAAATTACCAGCAGAGAAATAAAATAAATCAGCCAGCTATTCAGTGAAATCTTAAATGTTAATTGAGAGTCATGGGAGCGACTCAAGCCAAAGGAGGGAAGGACACGGCTGTGGCCCCGCGCCCAGGGCGGTGAGCGGGGGCTCCCGTTGAGACGTCTCTGCTGGCTTTACACCCTGCCTCTGTACTTACAGCCCACATCACCTGCCCTGGGTGTTTTACCAATATATTTTGCACAAATAAACTTGCCCCAGGTCTGTGTTAACATCTGGCGGGAGCCCTGGCAGAGAGTCACTGAAGGGCAGATTTCACACGCGGCTGGAGGTAGATGGTGGCTGCCACCTGCCCCACGGCCAGGGAGCGGTGGTGGCACGGGCCTGGGGCAGAGGAGAGCCAGCGTTAGCAGGGGCTGTGCGTGTCAGACCGTGCTCTCATCCTGCTCTCCATCCTGCCCTTGCAGGCTCTCCGGAGCAGGGCGGTGGGTGGGTGCCGGGCCCTGCCTTGCCTCCTTAAGGACCTGGCCGTCTTCCTGAGCCTCTTCCGACGCTCTCTACCCAGGCCGGTTAATACGGCAGGCTTTAGCAGCAGGAGTCAGGACATGGCCTGTGCTGCTCTGGAATTACATCATTTATAGGGTTACATTTATAAGCTTAGCTGTTTTCCCCGCAGACATGGTAGATTTGTGTGTCACAGTTACTCCTTGCATGTTCCTTTCTATATATTTATGTTTATAAATGCTTAATGCCTGCTGACCGCATTTGCCCTTTGAGGGAAGAGTTGAGAGGCATATCAGTGGCCAGCTCAATCTACTCATTTTTTGGAATATGCAGAACTTTCCAGGACTGGTCAGGGAAAACTGTACCAATAAAGTCATTGCATCAGAGAACAGAGGAAGGGAACAGACCTTGAAAGGTCCGTTTTCCTGCCCTCAGGCAGGATTTTCTATGTCAAAATCATTCCCAACAGATGCTCATTTAACCCATTCTCAAGCTCTGCCAGCACCGGAGATCCCACAGTGTCTCCCTGCCATTGCCATTGCAGTCTCAGTTACAGCCCTTAGCATGAAGATATTGTTATATAAGTGCTTCGTAACAAGTATTGCCGGTTTCTTTCCCTCTCGCTTTTAGCAGTGCTTATGCGGAGCTCCTTTATGCCAGGTAATAGCTGTAGCGGAGGGAGGGGGTAAGGGGAGTAATCAAACTGGTGCGGCTCCTCTGTGCAGGCAAGCCCTAAGGCCGCACAGCAGGTCAGCGGCGGAGCTGGGAACAGGATGCCGCCTCCGAACTCCCCGTCTCCTTTTCTGTTCCTCCCGTCACGTGCGATGCTTTGGGTTCGTGTCTCTGCCGCCCGCCCCCCTCCCTCCCCAGGGCTTAGTCTCGTGGCTGGAAGTCGCCTGGCTTTGTGGCCGCTGGCGAACGGCAAGGAGCAAGTGGCACCATCAGGCATCGCACGCGAGGCAAACCCCAGCGGGCTCTTTCCCAGGTAGAGCTGCGGCACCCCCGAACGCCGGCAGCCTGGGTCTGCGCTGAGCGGATGAAAGATTATAGTGATCAATTTGGTGAGAAGGGAGATTTTTCTCCATCTGTCCACCCTCAAGGCTCTATTTCCTCATAAACCATTCCCTGAGACATCAAGAAAATTGAAGCTGTTCAGAAATGGAAAAGATAGTTAGCCCAAAATGAATGAATATCCGATACACTGGCTGACTTTCATGAAACATAACGGAAGCAGCCAGCTGAACCGATGGCTTTCCTGCAGCATGCTGATTTTTTTAAAATAGAAAAGCGCCTTTGTTGCCTATTGCTTTCACGCCGCAACACTCGTCTCTGAGTTGCGCTGCTTAGTGAGGAGCGTTGCAAACCCTCCTCCCCCGCTGCTTCGGGATGCCTTGTCCCTGCTGCGCGAGATGCGGGGGCTGAGGTGCAGCACCCGACGCTCGGCCGTGTTGTGCATCCTCGTTGTGTTGGTAGAATTCATCAGGAAAGCCTGGGGCGAGAGGACCAGTCCTGGCTGGCCTCAGCCGCTGTAATTTCCTAATTTGGAATATGGGCTCCTGGGCCCTGAGGCTTTCTGTTCATTTAGTAATCTAATGTAATGCATTTTGATTTTTAAGGGAACGGAAAAAGATAAAGAAGAAAAGACATTTAAAAGGGTATATGTTAGCGAAACTTCTATGTCCCTTGCTTCATATCTAATTGGCTATGTTAACACTCAGTGCAAATTCTTTGAAGCAGGAAGATTACCAGTAGGGTACGTACTTAGTTTTCAAAGTGGGACCTCGGGATATATCAGAGCCACATGCCTCCATTTCCATCTCAGAGCTTGATGAATGGGAGGAATACAATCCCCTGCTCCTGTCCCAGTGTGTCCCAGCCCACCCTGGTTCTTGCAAGGAGTCTAACTGTATCTTTTCCTCCTCCATGACCTGCTTTTTTGCCTTTTTTTTTTTCTTCTTTTACCTGCTGCTAGGATGGAAAATGTTTCTTACAACCCCACTTAGGCTTCTTGCCAGCTGGATACACACCTCTAACATGCTTATGCATTTACAGACTTTTCCTAGTGCCTGTTGTCTTGAACAGTTTTCAAGCCACCTGCCAGTTTGATTTTTCTTTCCGTGACATTTTTGAACCAATAAAGATTATTGAGCATGCATCTGACGAGCTGCAATTACAGAAGGGTCCCGATGCAGAAATGATAATCTTGTTCGGTCGTACTCTCTGCAGAGCGGCTTCTCTATATGTGCAAAGAGCTCCAGAGCCGATAGCTTCCTTTGCTGCTTGGGGCAAGGTGTGCCCAATAAGTTGGTGGTTCATCGTCTGTCCATCTCTCCTCCTTGCTTGCTTGTCGTTTCTTTAATGTACTAAATCTCTGAGTTACAAATATGGCAAAACTTCACACCCTTAGTTTCTGCTTCATTGCCTTTTTTGGGGAGATGGGAGAGCAGGCAATGTTCACATTCTTTAAAATGCTGTGTGTGGCTTGGTTTAGCAGCTTTTAAACCTGTGCTGCTTCTTACTGTTCTCAAGAAGTTAACTTTTCTTCATGGGGAAATCCATGACTGGTGGGTTAGAGCGTATATTGGTGTGCGTCTGACTAAGGTACCCGATATTGGTGACAGGGCAGTAGAGTGGGGATGCTAAGGAGGTTTGAACGGGAAACCCAAGACTGAGTGAGGCTTCTCACGTGGGGCTAGGGGAGGAGAGAGTGGCTGTTCCCCAAACAGGTCACAGGAAAAGTGGCGAGAGATTGGTTTTAGAAAGAGCTTGCAAGGGGAGGAATGCGATGGAAGGACTCGCAGGGCCGCGAGAAAGCTGATGGTTTTCTGTAGGTGTGTGGGGAGCGTGGCTTCGCTGGCAGCCGGGCGGGCGACCTGCAGGAACGCCGTCATCGGGAGCAGCGAGCCGGGACAGACCCTCCCAGGTAGGGACCGGCCTTCATGCCTGCCGGCCCCTCTGCCGTCCGCTCGCGCTGCCTCTTCGGCTCGCTCGGCCTTCGGTTGGGGCCTGGCTCTTCCTGCAGGCGCTGGACCTCCTGCCTGCATGGGCTTGAGCTCCCTGGGGGCTTTGAGATGCTTCTGCAATGCTAATAATTGATAGAGATAAGCAGGCTGTTGTAAGCGTAAATGCAGGACCAATCCTTTCCCTAACAGCTGTCAAAAAGTATTATTTAATCTCAGATGGCTCTCAGTGGCTTTTTTGTGTGTGTGTGTGTGTGTGTGTGTGTGTGTGTGTGTTTCCTCTAGTTTGTTTTAAGAATGTTGTTGAGTGTGAGAAAACAGGAAGCAGTGCCAATAACACAGTGGGTTTTTTGTCTTTTCGCAGACACCCTTTGAACTCCCTTTACTTTGCCTCCCCTCCAGTCACATTTGCACACTCTATAAATAACCTTCTCGTGCTTTGAAACAATTTTGTTAAAGCTAAAGAGGATTTTTTTTTTAATACAGCATTATTTTCTACATTATCTGTAGACAACCTTCAGAATAATTATTACAAATGGGTTTAGGTTTTAACCTGTTTCACCATGTATGCTAAATAAGAGGGAAAGCAGTGCATAAAAACAGCCGGAACTCATGAAGACAGTGATTTACGTGGTGAATTCCGCTGGCCCAAACTCTTTTCTCAGTTGCATCAGTGCACTGAGGGTAACTGAGGCCAGCGTTTGGCCCACTAGGTTGACTGTGGGCTTGTCTTCGTCAGGAGAAGCTGTCACGGTTGCTTGCACATTTCTACATGCGTGGTGGCGATAATGCCTGAATCCTGCAGGTCCACTGGAAGCTACAGGGAGCGTTTTGGGGAGTGAAGTAAGGTGGTGAGGTTTCCTGCTGGCTTAGTGGTGCAGGCTTTGGGTGTCCTATGTGGAAGTCCTCAGGCTGATCCAAATCTGCTCTGCTGGAGCTCCCGACAGCTACAGACGAACGCCGTGTGTCCTCTGCAGGTGGGGAGAAGACTTGGAGCTGGTATTCCCTCCTTCTGCAGGGCTTGCCAGCTTGGAGTGGGTTCACCTAGCTGCTCATCATGTTCACGTGGCCTCTGCGGAGCTCCCGAGACAGTTGGAGCAAACTCGCGTTTACCTGGAAAACACTGTGTAGGCTGACTTTGCGCTGTCACATGGTGAGCGAGAAGCCACCCACATAAAGGAATCTGGGGTAAAGACACTTCCTCTCATCTGTGTTTACTGGTATCAGAACTCCTCTTTGACTTGCTCTTTTTCTTCCTCCTTTTTCCTTTTCCCAGGACAGCAGGAGGCCCAGCCTCGGGAAAGACTTGTTGCCACCTCTGTCCCCCCTCTCTCTGGAAGAGGTTTAGAAAATGACTGGTCAAGAATAGTTTGCAAACCAGAAACCTGATAAAGTTCAATCAGGTAACAGTTTCTTTTCTTCGCTCCCCAGTGAATTTTTGGTCTTAATAGAACACTTTAGCAGTTGAACAGTATTCAGTGATGAAAAATCTACCATACTGCACTGTTAATACTATCCTTCCAGCAGCCAGGGATTTTCTCGTGCTTTCCCCTTGGTGCGAAATGGAGCACGTCTTACACTATGTATTACGTTACATCAATCAAGGGAAATTCAATCTAGGAAATTATCTGCAGCTTGTTGAAGAAATGAGTTGTGCAGCTGCTCAGGGCACTTGGTGTATCAGTGCCTGAGCGGGAATCCTTCCTGTGCCGCCAGGGCTCGCGAGAGCCGATTAGAGAAATCAGGAGAGGCGCTCCGGTTCTGGCAGCGCTCGTCAGCGATGACATCTTCATTTCCAAGCTCTCTTCTCTCTGCCAAGCCGTGTAGGGAAGTTTTACCGTCCCTTGAGGGTGGTGAGAGCTTTGCCACTCACTTCAGTGTGGTTAGATCTTTTTTTCTTTTCCCCCACCCCAGCTTGGCTATTAAAGTCTGATTCAGGAAGGCTCTTAAGCGTGTGAGTCATGTGAAGGGACTCTGGGCCTGTGCTTGGACTCCTTTCAGAATAGGGTCTAAGGCACTTGCAGATTGAGGAGCTGCGATGGGGCTTTGGTGGATGCTGCTCGGCTGGTTCCCAAGTGCTCAGGGCACCACTGGGGACAGCTCGCTCTGCCCGAGGAGGTGACTGGCTCTGAGGGGTCTGCTTGCTCTCTGAGGGCACAGAAATTGTCCAGCTTCTTCCCTCTCAGAGCTAGACCCTACGTGTCATCTACCTCTCCTCAGAACTGGCCCTCAGCCACCCTCCGTGCCTTCAGCAGACCTTATCCCAGATTTCCACCAGAGCTATGAATCTTCTCGTTTACAGCTGAACCCAATGAGATGCGAGATAGATGGGAACAAGCAGGCTTTGCAGAGCGATACGCAACACGCCACTGCTTTTACTTAAAGCACAGATCATTGTGAAAGCCGCACGCTTCCTAAATACAGTTACCCTAACTGTAGCTCACCTTTCCCCGGGGAGTCTTTCTGGGGTGCGAGTCTGTCAAAGTCCTGCTTTGTTGCTTTTTCTGGTACGGAGACTTCCTCCTCATCTTGGGCTGCAGAAAATGACCACGTGCCTCAGTTTTGTTTTATACCCTTCCAGTCCCTCTCTCTGACTTCTTCTGATCAGCTCCCCTCCAAGTGAATTTGTTATAGAAGCAATAAACCCCTTCGTTTTCTTCAGGGGAGCTAAGTAGCTGTTTGGGACAGTATTTATGACAAGAAAACCCTCTCTCTTACTGTGTCCTGTGCTACCAGTTGAAATTACAGCCTAACGTGAAGGAGAAATTATGATAAAGTAAAAGGCTGTGTATGCAAAATGGTGCTGGGAACTTGGCAAAGAGGTGCAGAAAAGAGTTCATAACCCCCCACAGAGTTTGTATGTTGTTTAGAGAAATTATCCAGCCCATCAAAACATCTAGATATGATAACCAGTGAGGGGGTTGGCATCTGAGACCCCAGCACAGTTTGACTTTCTGGGATGGATTTTTTTTTTGCTTTGTTGCTCACAGGTTTTACTGTGGTAATTCCACAGGTCCTCCTGATTTACACTGATGTGAACTAGAAAACAGTCAAGCCCTCTGCAATGACTCTCTGCTGTATGCAGTGCTATTTTGTTTTCCTGTGAGAGAAGCACTGCAGATCTCATAATAAGGCTTTGGGACACCTCTCCTCCAGGTCACCTTGCTTCTATTCCTGTTTATCCTTTGCACTGCAGTAAACCAGTGACAGAACCACCCTTACAGCTTATATCGAACCCCATTTATTTCTTTTCCATTTTCTTTGTAGTAGATACTAAAACTATGGCTAAAGAAGAGCTTGACATAAGTTTTACTATGTCCACTGGGATCAAGTTGCTGAGAAAACCAACCCATCCCATTAGCCTAGTAGTTAGTGCTGGCGGATGAAGCTTTCTGGAAAGCTGATGAGCCACAAGGTAAGACCACTCCTACCAACCTTGCAGCCTAAAGAAGTATTTATCTCTGCCTCTTGTTATCTCACTGAATGATGAAAATCTTGTTCACCTTCATCTGTCTTCAACTTTCTATATCAATGCGTCTGTTCCAGTATGTATGCCCTATAGCTTATCTTGGCGAATGATGGAGATTAGAGGTTTTTTTTCTGGTGTGCTTCTTGATGAATGTTCCTTGTGGTCACCTGCTGCAGTTTCTGATGAGGTAAGGTGTCAGCCTGAGATAAAGCGTGTCTGTTCTCCTAACAGGATACCAGATATTCTGCTACAGTGTTTAACGTGTCCGATTTTTAGTGAAAGATTAAGGTTTGGTGCAGGGACATTCCCTAACAAGTATCTGAGGCTGTTGAGGCTGTTAAGACACTTGCCACCTCCACTGCCTAATTGTGTCACCAGTTTAGGCCTAGCCAGACAGTCCAAGTCATTCACATTTTCTGGAACAAAATGAGCCTTTGACCTTCAGTTAAAAAAAAAAACAAAAAACAAAAAACAAGCAAGCTGTTAACTTATTCTGAACCAGCTAACATGAAGCAAAATGTTAATGAAAAGAAATCAGCAAGTGATCATGCTGATTAGCAGGCCACATAGCATGGTCTTTAAGAATTTGTCTTCAGTGGCAGAAATACCTTTTTTTTGGGGGGGGGGATTTATAAAGATGTAACCAACTTGCAATAATTAGCTTGTGAAATCGAAACAGAAAGAAGGGACGTTGCGTTACTTACGTGAGGTGGAATTAATGTGCCCAGTTTTTCTGAAGGAAGATCCACCACACCTAGTGGATGTACCTGAGCATTTCGGAGCAAGTTAGCTGTCCCACAGTAACCCCACGTCTTTTCCATTCATTGAAGACCAAAGAGATGGTCAGATGCTTGCAAGCAGTTGAGTTGGAGGAGCAAAGAAGTTGTCACCTCTATCCTGAACTGAGCTAATTGACTGCATGCGCATCAATGGCCCATAGCAATGTGATGGGAAAGAGGTTTCCTTAAACAGTCTCCTGCAGGGATTTGCTAGTGGCATTTCCTCTTGGGCTTAAGTTTGTGGATGCAGAGTGACGTTTACAAAGAAGTTTATTTGCATTACTTCTAATAACCATTTTTCTTAACTTTTTTCCCCCCAGATTATATTAATTTCTGTGTTCTGATGGGCTCTAATTCCTTGTCTGTGAAAGCCATAATTGATCTCAAGGTGGGAGGAAGATGAATTTAAAACTCAGAAGATGGCAAAAGAAATTACATTATTTTAAAATAATTTATATTCTCTTATTTACAGAGCCTTTTTCTTTGCTTTGTTAAGATCTACAGTTGTACAGTTAAAAAAGACTACTTAATATACATATTTGAGACTCGAAAGTTAAGAAGTCTATCATAATTTTTAAATAAAATAAAATAGTGTAATAGTGGCACTAGAGGATAGATGTTCTTTAATGCATGTACATATAGTCCTTCATGATTCGACCATTTTGTTGTGGAGACTTTTAGTAAGGTGTAACAAAAAGATTCTTGGGGAAAATATCATTAACGCCTACGAATAAATGCACTAGTCCTGAAATATTTATAAATATTTTGTTGATATTACTGGGGACAGTGCATTTTGCAGGAAGGGAACTAAGGAGGAATTGTTTTGACCAGGCTGTTATGAATCTGGCAGGTCATTTTCTATTCTATATGTAGCTTTTGCCGGAGAGAGCGAGCAAGCGCAAGCGGTGAAGGGCATTAGCTAAATAAGAGATGATTTAGTTGTGATGGCATTGGAGGTCCGTGTACTCCACAGCTGGTAAATTCCAATATAAACTCCATAACTCTGGATGCAGAAAGAAGTGAACATGCACAAGAGACTGCTTCTGAATATATTTTTCCCCCTCTCTCCAATAAAAGGCACAAATAATAGCGTATTTTTCAAAGTGCAAAGCACTTTACATTGCAAATAGTTACATTAAATTTACATTTCACGGGTGAGTGGCTGCAGCCACTGCTTGCCACATCCTTGCTGGTGACGCTCGAGCAGTTCTGCATGATCTACCGCCCGGTTGCACCGAGCGTGCCTGGCTTTCCTGGGATTAGAGCTGATGGCAAAGTGCTGTTTAGCTCCATGAAAATCCTTCACAACCGTGCCTTCAAAGTCAAAAGGTGAAGGAGGGAAAGCACCAGAAGATCAGGTGTTAGGAGAAGGCCCTGTGAAATCACATACTGAATTCTGGGCAAGGCAGAGGACATAACAAACGTGAAATGGCACGACTTCTGTTCCCAAATCACACCCCAAAGACAGCCCCTTGAGGAAGGAGGTTAATGTGATACCTACTTTTTATCATAATATGCCAGAAGTCCACTTCTGCTGAGGGAGTCCTGCAACAGCAGCAGAAAGCCTGCAGATACTTCATGCTTTCTCTGTAAAGGTCAATACACTCGATGTCCCCGTTTTCTCCAGCCATAATCAATGCAATGCAAGCACTGTGTTGACAGTTATGCCAGCCATGAAAAACTCATTTTCTGCCTCTCCTCACTGGGACCTGCAGGATGGCTGCCATTACCGTGATAACTGCCTCACACTGTGGGCGACCTTTTGTTTTGCGTTGGTAGCAGCAATTTTAATAAACTCCTTTGGGAACTCACAGGTGAGAGGCACCCTGGAAATTATAGGCTCACTGATTTTTCTGCCAAAACAGTAGTAGTCCCTCTCCTCTCCTTGTCGCTGCAGACCAGTCGCTGCTGTGCCTACTGCCACCCAACAGAATGAGGGTGGCTGGTTGGGTTAGATGTGGCGTAGGAGTGAATTTCTCACCCCAAGGAGCTCAAGTCTAAATAAATGAAGCAAAAATAGGGCAGGAGAAGAAACAGAGGAGAGAAGGCCGAGGTTGCACAGTAGCCTGCTGATGGTGAATGCACCAGACTGTCACGCAGGAACGATGATCCCTGGCCCAACGAGAGGAACGCGAGCTTTGGCACGGCGTCCCAGTGGCAACGCAGACCACGATACAGACTTGCGAGGAAGGTCGCTCGCCCATGCTAGGCTGCTTCTGCCACTCAAGGTAGTTTGTGCAAAGCCAACTCAATCGTGTCTACGTGTGCCTCATCTGCGCAGTTAGTGTGATGGGTCGCCAGCTTCAAAACAGTCTTTCTGCCCGGGGCAGGGGAGGTGGAGGGAAGCAAAATGCCTTGCCCCAGGGTGCCAGAGCAGAGCTGAGCAGGGGCCAGCTTGTCCCCTCGGGGCTAAGCCACGCTGTCCCCTGCCCGGGGGATGCCAGCGAGGTGAGGTCTCCTCGGGCAAGCCCTGGCTGTTCAGCTCCACCCTGTGCCGTAGCAAACACAAGCCAGCTCCTTCGTCTGTCCAAAGCTCCGCTTAAACACGAGAAAACCATGCGTGGGTGCGTGTCCTGCGGGGTGGCATGCCCGTTAGCCCTGCGAGCAGGGTTTGCTCCCGCGCGAGCAGCCGGCGCGGGGCTGGTGCCCCCCTGAGCCTGGCCTGTGGCTACGCGGCGGCAAGGTGGTGTCGGACGGAGGATCGGCGAGCATGAGGATGCGGGGCGTTGTGCAGGCATTGGTTCAGGTCTGAATAGTGCCGATAGTCATGATTGATTACTGTAGTTTCTATGGGGATGCCAAAGAGCTGAGAAAGTATGAGGTGCTGTAAAAATAGTCTCGTTTTTGCACGAAACGCTTTGGATGTAAATCGACGCTGCAGCTCACGGGGAGGGGAAGGGCTAGTGCACGCGGTGTTCATCATGCCCTGGTGGCAAACAGCATATCGCCCCCGGGAACGGGCTTTGGGTGGTGGCGTTCAGAAGAAAAGCTACTAAATGGAAAGGAAAAGTGAAAGTGAGGGAACGGGGTAAAAAAAATGCAGCTACGGAGGCAAAAGGGCTGCGTGGAGGAAGGCAGGCAGGTCGCCTCCGAGCTGGCTTTGCCCGGTGGCAGGAGTCGCGCGGAGGAGCAGAGGTGGCGGGGCCGAGCCAGGAGCAGTCCCTGGGGCCGGGCGCTTGTCCGCGGGCTGCCGCGGAGAGCCGCCGGCCCTCGCCGAGGCTGCTCGGCACTGCTTCCCTGTCCTCCGGTTGCAATAACAACGGAGAACAATTTTTTTTATTTTTTTTTCTCCCTTAGCTTATCTGCACAAGCTTGATGACTTTTCTGGTCAGTCCCTACCACGACCTTTCCACTCAGCACATTGTTTTATTTCTAGTCTCAAGGTTTATTGCTTGTCATTTATCTGTGTTGGCTTTGGCATCTCTTAGCCTAGGCTATGTGCCTGAGTCATTCTTTACCCGTCTGGATTATCCTTCATGATTTGCTGTGCTTCCCCATTTACCATCGTGTCAGCCTTGAAACCTCGCCTTGTGCGTATGGCTGGCCGGAGCCGGGCAGGCGATTTTGCTTCGATGGAAAACGAGAGGCTCCTGAGAGAGATCTCCTGTTTTATGACTCTTTTTCCGCACGCCACGCTCTCTGCCGTCTGCCGCGCTCTTGCTCTCCGTGAGACGGGTTCTCCCACCGTGCCGGGAAGCTCTGCCGCGACACCAGGTCCTGCCGCGACACTGGCTCCTGGCGTCTGTTCACAATATTATACTTTGCAGAACGCTCCCTCTTTGATAATCTCAAATAGCTCCTTAATAAACTAGTTCAATGTATAAAGTATTTAACTGTTCTGTAATTTCCTGGTAAGCCAGCGGGTTCCCTAATAACCTGGTGTCGGGCTGGCGGCGAGCCAGGTTTCAGGCATCTCTCATGAATTCCAGTAAGCGAGCTTGTAAAAACTCTTTGCTAGCCCGTCTCCCGTCTCCATCCTTGCTCCCTCTCCGTCCGCAGCTCTGGACGGCCGGTCCGGCTCCCCTATCAGCGCTCCAGTCCCTCCTGAACAGCCTTGGCGGCGTTAGCCAGACATGCCTGTAGCCCACGGGCGGTCCCTGAAACGCAGCTGGAAACAAGAGGCTCTCCTGTGCTTTTCGAGATGTGTGTTTAATACCGCGTTGCTAATGGGACCAGTTTTCCTCCTCCACCTATGTGTGCACACAGGACCCTTTTGTCTACAGGTCTAGCGCGTTTTGGTGTGTATGACCAATGGTGCAAAATACCCCTGACATTTGGGGTTACTTGGTGGGGGGAATTTCTCCCTTTTTTTTAATCTGAGTTTCTCACCTTTCTAGGTATAGAGGAAAGCTTGATGAAGTGATTCATCCCAACCTTGACAACCAACGAAAACACACTAGAAAACAAACAACTTCATGTCAGCTAGTTAAAACCAGGAAATCTCCGAGTGCTCTAAACCCGTGTCATGATTTTGGGGGCCTGTCCTGGATATCTAAACTTCTGGGGTCTGATACTGAGGACGTGGCAGCCGCTTCTCCTTGCAGGTGTGTGGATCTTGAGACTCGCTGGATGTCCGCCCTTGCCGGTTTCCTGCCTTTTGAAGTGCTTTCATGTTGCTCTGGAAAGGATTAGAGCAAAGCTTTGGTTTTATTGGGCTGCAGGTAAGTTGTATTTTTCTCATTTTTCCATATCGAGCCCCCGTATGTTCCCGCTTTCCCTTTTGTGGACACGTATAGCAGGATGACTTGATTAAAGAAGAAGAGAAATGGGACGTACGAGCATGTTGCCTCTAAGTGTTACAGGAGAGAAACTGGTGGCTTCCCCTGGAGTCTCGGTTCAATATCCGTCCCCGGCCCCCGCGCCGCTCCGGCAGCAGAGCGCGGGAGCAGGACGGCCGCGGCTGGCGAGCCCGAGCGGGGCCCTTCCTCCGCGCGCCGACGGCGTGTCCCGCGTGGCCCCGCGTGCGCGCGCGCCCTCCGCGCCTCCCGCTCCCGGCGCCAATGTGCCGGCCAGCTGACGGAGCCGGCGCTGCCGCTCGGCGCCTGCCGCCTTTGAACCGCCGGGGAGGTAGGACGCGATTAAGCTTCAAAGGCTTCGGACCAATTGCCAAGAAGTTCAAAGTGGCAACGCGAGGCTGCAGCGATCCAGATTTGGGTTTTATTTTAAGCCCCGTGAGGATCTCGATCCCTTGCTTTCTTCGCCATTGGGACTTCATTATTCGGTTTGGAAGGATCTCCCTGCTTGGCTTTGTGCTTTGCTTTGAAATTGGTCTCGCGGCCCTGCTTTAACCCCCGTAAAACCGTGCAGCGGTGTCTTCTGCCCACATGCGTGCGTGCGTGCGTCCGCTGAGGAGCCCTTCTGCCGAGCAGCCGCGCGGCGGCCGGCCCGCGGGACCATCTGCTCCTGGCACGTGCGAGCCGGGACAGCCCGATCCGGCCGCCCGCACCGCCGGCACCAGGCGCGGAGCAAGCGGGAGGGGGGGGCCCGGATGCCCCTTACGTGCGAAGTAAAACCAGCTGGCGACGCGGAGGCAGCCGACGCTCAGCCGGACGAGGCCGGCTCGGGCGGCGGAGGCCCCCTTGGGAAGAAAAAGGGGGAAGAGAAAAGCCCGTCGGCCCCCTCCGCGCAGGCGGCGGCGGAGAATCGGGGTTTGCGGTTTCCCCTCGCGGAGGGAGGACGCTGCGTGCACGCGCTCGCTCGCTCGCCTCGGTGCCGGGTCTCCCCTTCCCTCCGCTCCTCCGAGGGGGCCGTGGCCAGCGGTGCGGATGCAAACTGCCCCCTCTTCCCCCGCCGGGCTGCGTTTGCAGGGAGCGGTTTCTCGCCCCGCGTCGGAGCCGCGGCGGGGGCGGTCGGGCGCGCTCTCCCACGGGGTTTCCTTCCTTCCGCGGCTCCGCAAGGGCAGGCGCCCCGACGGTGGCCGTGCAGCCGCCCCCACGCGCGAGCAATTCCCCGCTCCCTTCGCGGCGCCTGCTCCCGCGGTGCCGTTTGCAGGGCCTCCCCGGGAAGCAGCTCCGGTGGCACCGGCGAAGCCAACGGCAGTGCCATGAGCTTGCCCAGCGGGACGAACCCGAGCCGCATCGGGCACAGATGCGCGTTCGCACCGCTGCAGAATTAGCCGGGGAACGACAGAGCTGATGCTGGCCTCAGCCCCGCAGTGGGAGGACGGACGGACGGACGGATGATACCCGACCTAGCCTGAAGCCTGCCCGCTCCGCGAGAGCAATGCCGAACGCTCCCCGAAGCCCGCCGGCCTGGCGTTAACCCGTCGGGTTGCTTTGAAGGCGCTGGCGCCGGGCGGGCGACGAAGGCGTTGTGCTGGGTGGCTGCGGCGTTTGGTGCCTGCCGGGTGCCCGGGGGCAGCGGAGGAAGAGGAGGGGCGGGAGGGGGCTTCTCTGAGCGAGCGAGCGATCCGCTAGCGTCTGCCCGCGTTCCGCTCGGTTACGTTAACCGCGGAGGTGGCCTGAGAGGGAGGGCTCCGAGCGCTGGCGGAGCGGAGGAGAGCGTGACCCGCGGGCGGCCGCTGGGTTGGTCGACTTGGGGCTTTCCTGCGTCTGGGGCCCGTTACGAGCGTCCCCTGTAACGTGCCGCGTTGCCCGACTTTTTTTTTTTTCTTTATATCCTCTACGTCTTTAAACTGGTGTCCAGCGGGTCACGAGCAAAGTGGCTAAGGGTTAAGATACAAAAGCTGTGCATTGCCAACCCGGGGTTTTATCAGATTAAAACAGAAAGCAGAAGGTAATTCCCGTGTGCTCTGGTCCTGGTGCAAAGTCCGCTGAAGTTGATGAGTTTTTCTGTTAACTTAGTGGACTTTGGATCCTGCCCTTTGTCACAAACATCCAAGTGCTATAGGAGGTGATTAGTGCCCGATATGAGAGAGGGGGAATTTCTGGAAAGCCCATTGCATTTTCCCATCTGCAGCAGCTAATTGCTTTTTTTTTTTTTTTTTAATTGAACACTTGTTGCATTAACAAGTTTTTTATTGGCTAGGTCAGATAAAAATGTATGTGACATCATATCCATATTTCTAAAGGAGAATCACTTATAGGATCTAATACAGCGTTTGAAAAGGCATGTTGGCCTGAATCTGCTCAGGAAATGCCATTGTATTCAAGATGATTTTGATCGAGTTGTGTAACTTGTGCAAAACCAGAGAGGAAGGAAGATCTTTGAGTTCCTTCAGCAGGCTGATCGCTTGTTTGAAGGGTCTGGTTCACCCGGGATTTTGTTAACAAAAAGTGACTTAGCTGGGGACAGCACTTTTGAATTCAGCGCTCCCTGTGCTAAATGCACAAGAAGGGAAAATCTGTTGGCAGGCCTTCATCCAGAAATGCCCCAGCTTAAATTCGTGTCTCTTCGGCCAGGCACTGAAGGCATGTCTCAGTCCTGTTCGCATTGGTGGCGTGGACGCGTGCTCCTCACGGGCAGCCCATGCAGGCGTGCTCCTCGCATGGGAAGGTGCCCAAGCACCTGCTGAGGTGCTCTGCTGACTCACGTCTTTAGAGCACGTGGGTTGCAGCTGTAACACAATCTAGGATTTTATGCAGGATTTTGTGCAGGATCTGTACGTATCTTGTTTCTCCAGAAGTGTGCTTTTTTTCTCTTTGCAGGCCTGCAAATCAATTTTTTTTTGGCTTGCTTGTCCTGGAGCCATTTGCTACATACATCTTTTATTGTTCAAGGTTTTGTTTGGACGCACTGTTTCGTAAAGAAATCAATTGCTTTTTTGTTTGAAATCGCGCAGAAGGCAACTAGTTAGCCATACTTTCTTATTTCTGTTTAAGTGGCCATCACATCCTAATTATAGTTTCTCTTTTTTTAACTACTGTACTCAATTTAAAGCCTAATTACCCTTACCTTGTTTGTTTAATGAAGCTTATATAATGATTCCTGTGATCTTCATGAAACGTTACACTGGGATTTTATTTTTCACTTTATAAACTGTGATTTTATATTAACGTTTTATAACCTCAGGTTTCTAATCATAAAGTCATAAGGAGTTTAATTGATTTGAAACTAGCCATGCCCTGAAGTGTGTACATGTCAGATTGATTCAAATTGATCCAATGTGTTTAAATAAAGCTCATGCCAAAAGCACATAGCACCTTATGCTACCAGATATTTGCCCAAAGCCCTCTGGTAACTTAATTACGATGCCATCTCAGTATGATAAATTATTGACCAGAACACGTTTTTGTGTGTGTTTGCTGTAGTTTGAGAAGCCAGAGAAATCCCCCAATCTCGCAAGGGAGCGCGGGCACATCGTGTCCAGGTCTCACCCGGCGCAAACCCGTTTAGTGCCGTTACCACTAAGAAAGCTCACAGAGCCTCAGCCCGCGCTGGGACTTAGGAAGTGTCTGGTTGCACCTTTTTTTTTTTTTTTTCTTTACAGAACAGGTTTTTGCACTCTAAGAAACTACTTTTACTATTTAAAGAGAGGAATCTGAGGTCGGAGAAGAGAAGGAGACGTTGCAGGGCCAAGCTGTAGCCTGCACAGCAAGGGCACTTCCTTTCGAACGGCGCAGTCAGCCCCCGAGTCCTCTGCTGCTGGTCTTGCATCGTGTGACCTTTATGTGCGGATCTGCAAAACTGATTCGGATGTGATGGACCTAAGCGGATTCAGATCACAAACGCTGAGACCTACCGTGCATGCAGAGGCAAAACATGCATTTTAGGGGGGCACGATAGGCCCTCCGAAGCACTTCAGCACCCGAGTAAGCCCTTCAAGCCCTAGGGGGTTCTGCGTCCCACAGGGGGTTAAATTCTGTACCTGTGGCTGGGGGATATTTGTAAGGCAATAGCTATTGCTGCTGTTGAAAACATCGAAGAAATAGCAGAAATCATCGTCGGATCAACCCTCACGGTGGAAACCCTAGCAAACGGTGTGAAGCAAAGGGTAAGCCCATCGGCAGCCCTGGGAAATGCCCTTTGGGGGGTTGGATGTGATCCCTGCAGCCCGAGAAGCAGTCAGAACCCCCAGATCCGTGTTTATCTCGCCTCGCTACCCCCCGCCGAAGCAGCAGGCTGATTGCGTCGCCCCTGGGCTGCCTCCTGGCCGGGCCCGACCCTCCCTTTGCTTCGCCCATCAGCGGCCGTTCGCAGGCCTAAAAAAAATCACCCGGGTGGGCTGATTTGCACAAACACAAGTTTGTGAAGTAAAATGAAGTCAGTTTGTTAATCCGTAAAGACAGCAACATGTCTTTGTCTTTAATTAGAGCTCGGTATCGCTATCGGGTTTTTATTTATTCTGCAGTTGGATTAGAATTTAATAAAATAGTAACATATGTTATTACGGAAAGTTGAGTAGAGACAAAACTGCTGAGTAGGCTAAAACGTAGCGATGTTGATTGCAGCGACGAGTACTGTACTCACTAAAAATAATGAAGTCGTTATGTTTAGCATCTTTTCCTCAGAGACCTATTCTGATCCTTTTTCTCCCACCAGCCCTGGTCCTGTCGGCTCACCCCGCAGACACCGGCGGGACCCGCTGTGCAAATGCATCTATCCCATCCAAACGAAGTCGCCAGGATCTGGGCCCTGTGGATGAAAGCGATGCCTTGGAGGCGCTGGTGGTGAATGTTTAAAATGTACTTACGATGCATGATGTAGAAACTATGGCCTCGCTGCTGACGGAAGAACTTAACGGGTCTTTTCCCACAGGCCATGAAACTCCAAGTGTTTGAAAATAACCCTATTTATCCGATGTTGAGATGGAAAAAAACCACATTTAACTTGTATGTTTTTATCCATCTTGGAATGTTTTCTTACAAATTTATGCAAACACAATGTTGGCTGAGCTGCGATGTGGGTTAATGTGAAGATGCACAAATTAAAAAATCAGGTGAGCGCCGAGGCGCAGTAAATATCTCCTCACGTAACCCTCCCCTGCCAGCCTTCACCGCATGCAGCGCCGAGTGACTTATCTCCCTGCTAATCGGGGAGGGTGAGAGGTTTTGACTTGCAGACCGCTTTCTGCCCCAGGTGAGAAGCTTGATCTCTGCTGCTCCTGCCGCAGTAAATGACAAGGTGAATCATGCTGTATGCAGAAAAGCGTCTTTGGAGTCACGGCCCTTTGCGATCTGCTCGAGTCAGCAGAACGCCGACAGACAGCGCGGGGGTAGTAAAATGCAAGAATGTTATCATTCAGCACCTGATTCCCACGTTTCAGGGTAAATTCGCTGTGCTTTTCCAGGTCTGGTTTCTGAATGCTCTTTTCTATGTAAACTACAATGATTAAATGAATGTGCCCTCTTCCAGACAGATACGACTTGTGAATTCAAAGAATTCAGAAACCACGCTGGATTGCCAAGCTCAGAAAGCTGGTGTTCGTTTTCTTTTCTTAATTTTGCGCCCCTGGAGAATACAGAAGTAACTCAGTACTTTAAGCACACAGCAAACACATTGTGGATGCTGCCGAGCAGCAGTAATGCCTTGCAGATGCACGGGTGTCACTTCTGAATCCTGCACGTGATCCTGGCCTGCAGCAGCCGGAGCCAAATTCTTGTCAGCTGGATTTTTTACCCCTGAACTCAGCGAGACCAAAATAATGAAAGTCATTTTAGTTTTAAACAGTGCATGTTCCATCTGTTTCTCCGTAAGCAAATTGTGACTAATCACCTATGGGGGTCTGAGCCAGCACGCTCTGTCCCATGAGGGACCCTTTGCGAGTGGTTTCTGTAAGAGCCAGAGCTTGATCAGGGCAAGGAGTCTGCACGAATGAGTTTGCCACTCTCTAAAGTGCTCTGAGATCCTCAGATACCAGGAACCTTGAAGACAGCTCTGCCCCCCATGCGGCATGGCCCAGCGGGTCTGTGCAAGGCTAAATGTCACCACTAGCAAATGGAGCTGGCCTTATCTGAGCGGTTTGTTTCTGGGCAAGAATCCAAACCCGTGGCATGCACCTGGAAAGAAGATGCAAACATATATTTATCTGGATTTTCATGTTCATTTTTGTGAACTGTGAAGTACTGAAGGAAACTGCTCTGCTGAAGGTGTTTGAGGCAATAGTAAGAAAAGGCGAAGGACTGCAATGGATTTTGTTTTTCATTGCACTGTATTTCGTCTTGCTTGGGAATGTTGCAGTTAAAAGTGTCTGCTAATTTTTAAGCAGGAGAGATCCACATAAATCCTGGCTTGGATCCTCATTGCTGCAGGCAAAACAAAGTCATCGTGCATTGATTCCAGGGGGGAATTCCCAACGGAGCACTCAGGCTTGCACTACCCGTGTCTAGGTAGCCCTCTGTTTTCATTGTGTAAATCACACATCCCTGCACCGACTTGCTAGTAAAATACTGGCACTCTAGAAATAATGTGCATTGCTCTCATGAGAATATTTTTTATCAATTGGTCCATAAAAGTTCACCAAGGAATTATGCTAGTACCAATATATCTCTAACATCCTTCCACTGATGATAGCATCTATTTGCTATAGGTGAAATTGAATTTTAATTTGTTCTATTTCACACATGCAGTTTTACTTTCCAGGTGTATATACGGTGCTGACATAAAAGAATAGATCTTCTGGGATTTTGGTTATATGCATCGCTACTTTTCATGACTTGGTGGCATTGGCCAGCAGCAAATATTGCAGGCCTTACGCTATATATCTACGACCAGCCAGCTCCGTTTGCAGGCTCTTTAGTATAATGTTTCTATTATATTAACTAATAGCTAGCCGCAGGGCCCTGGGACGTGTTTGCCCCAAGCGGATTCATAGCTGCGTCTGCAATGGAGGCACGGGCTGGGGAGTAACGAGCCCTGTTTGCCGGGGGCAGGCGGCCGGACGGAGCTTCGCCCGGAGCAGGAGGCGCGTGCTGGCCCGGGCTGCCTCCTGCCTCCTGCCTCCTGCCAAGGGCCTGCGGCTCTCGGGGGCGATGAGTTTTGCAAAGTTGGCCGTTTCCGCGAGGTTTCCATCGGGCTGGGTGCATTACAACGGCTGCAACCAGGTGCGCAGCCCGGTTTCGAGGTGCAGAGGGGCAGCGACCCCGAGCAGCCCCCGGCCCCGGCTGGGAGCTGCCCAGAGCTGCCTGCAGCGAAACGCGTGCTGTCTCGTGGGTGCCTGGGCCCCGGCTGCGGTGCAGCCTCGAGCATCGGGATCCAGCTTCAATGCCGGTCCGGATCCAAACGCTGGTTCTTCTGGGGCATCGCTGTGCATGCGTCTCAGCGGGCCATCCAGGCCAGGGCGTTTATAGCTGAACAGGGCCGATCCGTTTTGTAAATTAAGCACTCCCTTCCTCGCTGCGCTGGGGGCAGAGCAGCAGGACGCTTGCGGAAGGCGCAGATAGGCGCCTTCATCCTGCCTCTTGTAGCTGAGTTGTGTGACAACTGGAAGGGGCCGAGCAGAGGTTAGGCGTAACGGCAAAGCGAGGACAGCGTGATTTATCCCAAGTCGCTGCTGGGCAGGGGGATATCTTTATCTCGGCAAAGCCCCGCAGCTGGCTGATGGAGCACAGCTCTTTCTCTCTTGATAAGCATGCATGCAGCGCGTATAACTCTTGCAGCGGTTTCCTTCCAGCCTAAACAGAGGTTCTGCAAACTTTATGCGCTCGGAAGATAAAAGGTAATGAGACTCCATACATTTCCTGGCCGAGTTTCTTTACTAACCCTTCAATTGCTTCCAAAACGCCCTCTCGTAACCTCTCCATTAGAAACAGAGTGGCGGTCTTAATTCTCCTCTTATCACCGACAGCACCCAGGGGAAAGAGTCATGTCCTTCCCCTCCTGCTCTCCCACAGGGATTTGCTTCCCGGTCAGGCTGTAACCGAGAGCAGGTCCAGGGCTTTGGGCGGCAACGCACACAGCTTGGGGAAGTGGCAGGAATTTGTGGCAGTTCATTTATCAGCACTGATGGAAAAGAATTAAAGAAACGGAGAGCATTGCAAACAGCCTATTGTATTCCTGAGGCTGAGGCTGGGCTACTGCATTTTATCTATCATTGAAAAATAGTATGTATGCTGTCATTTTAAACCTGCTGAAGCCCAGCCCTGCTGGGACTCTCCTTTATTCATATAGAAGAACAATTTCTGTTCTTCATTAAACGTAGATGCCATCGGCTTTTATTTTTGTGGTTCAAGATTGCTCAAATCTATTTTAAGCTTTCTGATCGTTTTAAACTGTAGCTGGTGCTGTTTGGGGTATCCGCTTTTCATTCATCTCGGGTTCTGTGTGCAAGTCCTTGGGTAAAGATGCATTGCTTTAGCATGTTCTGGTGCTGATTCGGAAACGTGGGGGGAGTTCCCAGCTCTCAAGTGCACTTTGGTGGCCGGTTTAAGTATCTTGCTGCATTTCTGTAGGTAAATAGGCTAATAAAAGTGTCAGCTGTTATCTGCGTTTGTGCCTTGTGTCCCTTCCGGAGCCCGGTGTGTACGCACGGCGACGGGAAGGTTCACAGCTGCTCTGCTGTTGCAGGAGCCAGACTTTTGGGCTAAGTCCGAGAGCAAGTTTAAGCGTGCGGAGCCTGACCCCAAGGCGCTTGCTGACCGTGTTTCTCGCTGCAGATGCTCCAAGCATCCACGCTCCGCCTGGGAGCAGCTCGCGACGCCCGTTGGTGGCGCGGCCGGGGCACGTTGAGCCGTGCTGGTCCGCTCGGGTTTGGTGTGAGCCGAGGGCCCCGGCGAGCTCCGCAGCGCAGGCGCTTTCCGGCAGCTCGAGGGGTTGCAGGAAAGGTCTTGCAAGCGCGTTCGGACCGTCGCCTGCCTGGCTGTGGTGGTCGCTCAGCTGATAAAGCCTTCAGTCTCTGCATCCCGCTGTGCGGACGGACCGAAGACAGAATAGACAGGAGAAGTGAGCGCCCAAGTGAAGGTGCGGACCAGACCGCGCCTGTAGCCAGTCAGCGAAGGAACCCAAAAACCAGGTGGGCACCCCGTTTTTAAGGACCTTTCGGACCGGGTCGGTAGGTGACGAGCAGCAAGGAGCGCAGCTGCCCTGCACGGGAGGGCACGCGGGGAGCCTCCGGGCCCGACCCGTCCCGGCTTGCTCTCCTCCGCCCGCCCGGCCGAGGCCATCCCACGGACCGGGCCGGCTGAAGGTCCGGGCTCCGAAATGAGGCTCCTGAAGTTTCGCATGAAGTTACTGCTGTGCTCGCCCGGGAACGTCTGCCCAGGACCGGCTGCCGCTCCGGCTGGAGCCGGCGGCTCCCGGCAGCTGCTCCTCCGAGGCATTGCGACGCAGCGAGTCGAGGGCTGGAACGTCACCAAATCGCTAGCGATTTTCTAGCGGGGCGTCCGAGTTGCCGGCAGGAGAATTGCTCTTCAGCCTGGCTGCGCGCTGTGCATGAGGAAGTCGGCGAAGAGTAATTTAAGGAGACCAGCGCGCCTCGCCGCCCCGTGTGTGCTGGGCGCCGGGGAGGTTTTTACCCCGTGGACGGCAGCGGGTGTCCCTGTCGTTTCTGTGCCATGGTGATCTCGTATTTTGGGATAACGCAAGCAGGGAGGATGCTGGCTGCTTTGCTTTGCAGACCCGTGCTCGTGGGCCACGGTCGGAGGCGGGGAGCTGCTCCCGGGCTCCGCCACGGCATTTTTTGTCTTCGCTCCCCTGAGTTCCCCTCGCTGACGAGCCGCCGGTCGTTGCACGAGCGTCGCGTGGCACCGCGGCCGCCGGCGCCTGTTGCTATAACTACGGAGCTGAGAAATCCAGCCCCGACGTGCCGGCGCGGCCACCAGGCAGCTCTCCTGGCGCGGGCGGCTGCGGGAGCCTGGGGCGGCTTCGTGCTGACGATTCCAGCGACGGGGGAATCGCGCCCGGAAACCCCGCTCGCTCGGGCGCGTTCCGGTGTTTGGGGAGCTGGGGAAGGGACGGCGGCGTGGGTGACGCGCTCCCCTTTCCCGGCGCTAAGGAAAGTTTCCTAGCGGCTCCGCCGGCCTCGGTGCGGCGAGGGGGCGAGCGGGTGCAAAACCCCGCGGGCAGCGTGGCAGGCCAGGGCGGCCCGGAGCGGTCGGAGCGCGGCTCCACGGTGGCGGGGACGTCCCGCGGGGAGCCGCACGCGGTCTGCAGCGGGCGCCGTGCTCCGGGGAGCGAAGGCTTCCCGGGCTGAATAAAGCCTTGCGACGGGCCGGCGCTGCAGCTCCAGGAAATCTGCCTCGTCTCGCTGCCTTGCAGCGATGGTCCACAACGGGTAACGACTCTGCTCGGCTCATTTAGCCGCTGCCTGGCTAAATAACGACGAGGCGTTTTAGCTTTGATCCTGCGTAAGCCTGTAAGCGATTCCTTTGGAAAGGGCTTTGCTCCTTCTGCGCGCGGAGTCTGTGAACTTCCGAGAGTCTTTCAAGGGTGGCATCAAGCGCCGGCTGCCGCTAAACCAGGCTGCAGCGCGCCCGAGCGGTGCCCGGGGCAGGGAAGGTGCCGGCGGCATCCAGCGGCTTTATTTTCCTGCCTCTCCTCTGCAAGGAGGGCAGGAGGAGAGAAGCACGGCCGCGGCGTGCAGCGCCTTCCAACGGCACCTCGCGCCGAGCACCAAAACCCCGCGGAGGGATCCCTCGCCGGCGTCTCGGGGCACGGCTCCGCGCGGAGCTGGGCAGCGTAAATCCTCCCGCGGTTTGGCTTCCCGGTGGGGACAGGGGCTGGGTGATCCCGGCGCCCTGCGCGGCTCCTGCCTGCGGCTCTCCTGGCTCGGCAAGCAGGGCAGGCGAAGTGCCGGTGGGGAAGGAGGGATCCTCTGCGATATATCCTTTAAGAAAGGATTTATCACGGTCAGAAAATACTGGGGTATCCCAAAATAGCGGAGCCCACGCTGGCGAGACGGTGCAGGACCTGTGCATGTGCTCTAAGGATCAGAGCCGAACCGGCGTCTCCTCCGCCAGCGTGCGGCGTTCTGCACGAGCAGGGAGGCGCGTACGAGCGTCGCTGTGACACGGAGATGTGCCTATGAATATAAAACAGTTATTTAGCAAACCACCAGGACTGGAGGCTAACTGATGTTAAATGGAGCAGCTGTTGGCTTCTATTTTACTCCAGCAGCTTATCAGAGATCAGCTCTTCAATCAGAGGCACTTAAAAAATCTTTGACAATCAATTCATATTCTGCTCTGTGCTGGCGAGAAAAGAAATACTAATAAAAGACCTCCCATGATTGCTTCTGTAATTTCCTTTGTATAAGAGAAGTTTAGGCCCCAGTTCATAAAGTACAACACATAGGACATTAAGTTGTTGTTTTATTCAGAAAAATGCTGCTAGCCCATAAAGAATTCAATTTTGTGATTCATTAAACCTTTATTCCACGTCTCTGTGTCCCACTCCTTGAATACATAATCCAAGACAGCCCTGATTGGTAAAAGGATAACCCTATTTTTAGCTTGGAAAAGCATCTATACAACAGCAAGAAAAACTTTCGCAGCAGAGCAAGTAAAAGATATAAGACTCTGTGACACCAGGGCAACGACACATTCCCAAATTAAAATCGACAGCCTTAGAAGCTAACTGCAGCCGGGGAAAAGATGGTTCGTGGATACGCGCATGGCGCTTTGCTGTGCCAGCCCTGCCCGTCGTGTCCTTGACGGATCTGCTGAAGCAAACGTGTGTTTTGGGATCCCGCTGGCGTCGGCAGGGATCCTGCAGCTGCGCCGAGGGGATGGCGATGGGGTGGCAGCGGGGGGACCGAGCGCCAGCCCGGGGACGGCAGGGAGGTTGGTTGCTGCTCGGGTCCGGTCGCTCGTCTTGGCTCGGAGACCTTGCAGAGCTCTGCTGCCTTTTCGCCCTGGTTGGTGCCTTGCCAGGAGGGTGTTTGGTAGCCGATTGCCCAAGACGGCTGGCACTCTGCCCGAAGAAAGGGCAAATTCCCCGGCGAGCGTGCATCAGGCGAGAGAGCCCAGGTATCTGTGCTTAGGATAAAGTTCTTTGGACGTGCTGCCTTGGATTTGTCCTTTTCCCTAATTGTAGGTAATGAGAAAGCAGGTGTTTGGGGCTGTATCCAGCAAGGCACTCGCATATCCAGCTGCCACTGCAGGGGCTGCAAGTCCCTCTGCAAGGAGGATTTTTCCCGTCCAACACGCTCCTCCTTCATCAGCCAGGGAGCGAGCGAGGCGGCAGGCAGCTGCCTGCTGGCAGAAGGACGCCCGAGAGCGGGTGGTGGGAGCTGCCACGACCGGGAGCGGGTCCGGGCTTTTACTCTGGGATCTGAATTTAGGGAAGAGCAGCTGGAGCGAGATGCTGCCCTTCAACGGTGGGGAAGGACCTGGGCAGAGAGCGCCCCGGCGGCCGTCTCCACAGCAGGGAACAGTCTGAGCACTCGAATATCCCCGAGCAAAACCCCCTGTTCCTGCGGAAAAGCAGTGGATTAACGTGCTGGTGTTTCTACACGCCGCTTTTGGCTGAAGTACACGGATATTGCTTGCAGGAAATGTTCCCCAAAGCCTGGGTTTAAGGTCCTGCTGGAGCTCGTGAGCGAAGCGCTTTCCTCGCAGCTGGCCCCACGCTTGCGAGCAGGCGAGCCCGGCGCGTTTTCGGGAATGCCCCGCGGCACTCGGCACTGGGGCCGCGGGCAGGATCCCGCCGGCTGTGCTGGGTGCCGCCGGCTCGGGAGCTTTTGGGCTTTTTGGCGCTCCTCCAGGTTAAACGCAAGCGGCTTAAACAACGCCAAAAAGCCTGGCTGTGGTGACACCGTCGGCGGGGAAGGGGCTGGAGCGGGGAGAAACCCCCCTCGGAGCTGCAGGAGGGGTTTGACTGCGCGAGGGGGCCCGGCTCAGCGTGGGGCCTCTGCTCTCCCCACCAGCACCGGCCCTGCCGTTTCCCCGGACCAGGCATCCCTGGGGACTCCAGCTCCCACCACGTCCCAGAGCTCAGGACCCCGAGGGTCGGAGGAAGCCTGGGCACAAAGTAAAAGTTCGCTGCCCATTACTGAATTAACAAGAGGAAATTATTTTTATTTTCTTAACACTTCTGATTAATTTTACTGTTTAAATTGCAAGATTAATAACTTAAAATTTACATTTCCCAGTGCTGCCGGGAAGACGGTGCATAGGAAAGCATCCTTTCCACAGGTGGTTGCCCATGGGCAGCTGGGGACCCCTCACCAGCATCGCGTGTGGCTGTGGTGGGGTGTCCAAAATTACCCTCTGAGCTGGGAATTACCCCTGGAGCCCCGGCAGGAGCAGCAGCCGGGTCGCCCAACCGGGCCGGCCGCTGGCCTTTCTCTTCCCAGGACGCAGAGCCGTAACTCAGGGCCGGCGGTGCCACCAGTGGCTTAGTCGGTCTCATCTCACGAGGGGAGATGAAGGTCGACTCGTAGCTGAGTTCAGCCAATATGTTCTCCATATGGACAAGAAATGCTGCTTTTGTGTTACCCATGTGCTGGAAGAGGGCTTTTTTTTCTTTTTCCGTGGGGTTTTAAACTTCAATGTAGCTAAGCACCAGTCATTAAAAAATAGCTCCAGCTATGAGAAGAAGTTATGGTATTTATAGGCAGTTAAAAGAAATCACTGCTTCCCATTTAATGCTCCAGTTCAGCAAATCGCTTAAGTGCATGGTTAAATTGCAGCATACGACGAATCCTCCCCCCGTTTGGCAGAGCGCTGCAGCGTGTGCCTCCTTCCCTTTGGTATCCGTGCGACTTTAGCATGTTCTTAAGAAGGGAAGAGCAGTATTCGGAGAATACTTGAAATGGGTGCTCAGCGCTGGGCTGAATCGATGGCTGGGCATAAAATTCAAGCCGTTGCATCAAAGCAAATGTTATTTATGAAGAGGCGCATTCCTCTTCTGACGACCAGACAATTGCGGTGAGCGATCAAAGGTTGCTTGAAAGTTGAGCGCAAGACGTTGCTTGCGTTGCACATGGGCGAGGGCCGACAGCGCCGTGTCCTGACACACTCCGGCTTATCTGTGCTCCGCTGCTCCCGAGCTAATATTGACACGGGCTCCCAAACACCACGCTTAAGGGCGCTGCTTGTTTAAATAGTGGTATTTAACATAACAAACACGGTAATCATTGTATCAACACTCAGGGCTCGCAGATCTTGCCTATCTGAGGAGGGTTTCGGCCCCCAGAGGCCGGGGAAGGGAGGTGTCCCGGGGGGGGCATGCGGTGGCATCCCAGCGCCCCACAGCCCCCTGCGCCCCCAGGCATCCCCGGGGCGCCGGACCTCCCTTGGCCCCGCTTAAATCCCTGAATAATCTCCACCGGTGGTTTTCATTCCCCGCTTGGGACCAATGTACAGAGGACCAAGCGAGGACCTTCCTCGCTCGCGTGAACACAACATCTTGGAAGAGGTCCCGTCTTGCAGTTCGGCCGCGCGCCCTCGGCAGAGCAGGGGCTGTGCGGGGTTGGGAACGTGGCGCTTCCAGGAGTTTTTGCAGTTGTGCCGTGCCGCTGGGCTTCCCACCGCGGCGGCCCTCCGGGAATGCCACCCGGCAAGGGGCCTGGCAGTGTCCAAGGCTGAGGTGAGGCTGCACGGCTGCCTTTGCAGGTGGCAGGAGATCTGTGACCCACAGGCTTGGGAATAGCTCCGGTTCCTGAATTTGCTTCCCTTCAAATACTATACAGCCCCCCCAAAAAAACCCCAGCCCAGCCAGGGATCTCAGCTCAGAGACACGAGGTGGGATTAGTCTTTTCTCTGTTTGCCTCGAACTTCTTTCATATTCCCTTTAGCTTTACCTGTGCTGAACTAGGAGGTAAATAATGCACGTGGGAAGCGCGGTAATGCGTCGTGGCGCTGAGACCCGGGAGGTGGCTGGAGAATAAGTGAAAGCCTCTTTCCTTCCACCAGCGGCCGACGTCCTTGCCGGCGGCGTGCCGAGCTGGGCAGCCGGGAGAGAGGTGTGAGGGCGCACGGAGAGGAGAGCCAGAGGCAGCAGCACCGCGGCGTCCCTACGGAAAAGCCCACGGCATCCCCAAGAAAGCGGCCGAGCAGGACGCCGGGCCGGGGGACGGAGCAGGGAGACGGCATGAACCGCGGTGAAGCTGGGAGGCAAACGGGCATCTTGGGGCCGGGGCGAGGGCCGGCGGCCGGAGGCTCCCAGCGCCGCCTGGGGCTGCTCCGACTCCGGGAGCCCTGCTGAAACCTGGGCGGCATCCGTGGCTGTCGGGGCGCGGGGCGTCGATCCCCTTTGTGTCCCTGTCTCCCGCGTGACGCCAGGTGTCTGAAACGCATCCAAGTTGTCCCGGCGCCAGGCCGAGCGGCAGCTGAGGGTCACCCAGTCGCTGCTGCAAATAGGCTGTAAACGCCCGGCTTGGAAAAAAAAAAAACGGAAAAAACAAGAAAAAACAGCCCAACCACCCCCCTCCGCAGCTGCTCAGCATGAGTGGGGGGGTGGCCGGTGCCCCCGGGCGTCTCGCCGCTGCGGCCAGCCTGCCCCCCACTGGGGACAGGAATGGGGACGGGGACAGGGAGGCCTCCCCGGGGAGCATCCCGGAACCTCATCCACCCGCCGCCTCCTGCGTGTCCCTCCCGTGAATCTCTGGGTTCCACGCAAAAAGATCAGCTGCGTTAAAAGCCGCTCGCGCGCCGTCCCCTGCGAGCGGCCGGCGGAGCTTGGTGCGCTCCAGCTGCAAAGCGGCGTTTCTTTCCAGCGGCTCCGGCTGCTTTTCCTTGCGAACGGCTCTAGTTAGGGTCCGGCCAAACAGGTAGCCGGGAGGAGGCTGCTCGTGCACGGTGCCCGGAGAGGAAAGGAGAGGTGGGTAGCAGTGCCATGGCAGCAGCAGCGTGGGAGACGGGGGAGCGGCTGCCGGGAGGACGCAGCACGGGAAAGCGCCGCCGGCTTTCGCTGCGGGAGCCTTTGGCTATGAACTGTGAACTTGACTGCGTAACTTTTGCAGTTGCATTGCCTTCCCGAAATGAATGCCCTGAGAAGCCAGCTTGCCCTGCTCAGAGTTGTTTTCACAGGCTGTTTGCAAACCCTGGGCTTTGCCTGGTGAAGCAGCCGGGCTTAATGCGATACCCGCTTCGGCCCCGCTCCTAACGTGGGTAAGTTGGGAAGGTCAGTCCCATTTGCTTGGGAAGTAAACGAGCCTTGGGATTCGGCCGGTTTCTGGCGGAACCGCTTGCTGGGGAAGGTTTGCGGAGGGGCCGCGCTTGCCGCTGGTGGGAGGGAGGGCCAGGACGCCACGGGATGAGGGTTTTAGTGCCGGATTTTAACTCAGGTCTCCGAACTAAGTAATCGCGTCCTGGGGCGGTCTGGGCCGGTTCTGCAGCCCAGCGAGCGGGGCGGCGCAGAGCCTCGGGCACGGGAACGCCTGCAGCCAGGCGGCGAGCCCGGGCTCCGGAGCGGCATGCGCGCCTCAGCGCCGCGCCGCGCGTGGGAGCGCGAAACGATGCCGGAGGGAGCGCTGGGAAGGCTGGAGCCAGCGCTAGCTACCGGCGCCGCCGGGAGCCGAGCAGCGGGACGGGCCGGGGCGGGAGAGGGAGAGGGAGGAGCCCTGGCAGGCGCTCGGGTCCGGCTCGTCGCACAGCCCTCGCGAGCGGCGCCGCGGCGTTGGAAGCCTGCGCTCAGCGCCAGCGCCGCGGAGCCTTCCCCGGCGGGCTGAGGCACCCCCGGACGCCGGCGGCTGTCGATCGCTGCTGCTGCTGCTGCTGCTGCTGCGCTTGGTGCCGCACAGGGCTCGCGGGGCCGATCATCTGCGCGAGGATCAGGAAATCAATGCCGGGTAGCTGCGTGTCGCTCTCAGGGCGGCTGATAAGATCGCGAGGGTTATGCCAAGTGCTCCAAAGTGCACGGCGGGTGCTAGAAATAGCGAGAGGGATCTAAGAGCTGGGAATCTAAAATAATAATTACTTGGCTGCTCTATTCCTTTTGCTCTCTGATCCTTAAGGATACATGTGGAACAAGCTTTTCTGGGCAATTCTGAGAACTAAGAAGGGACTCTGAAAACGATAGTGGCGATCGCACGGCCCCAGGAGCTGGAGCTTTGCACAAGCTGGTTATCGTCATTTTCCCAGTCGGGTGATGGGAGATGATGTTGCTAGTTCCCTTTCCGAGGCTAGCAATGCCAGTAAAGCCAGCTTCTCTGGGAACAGAAAGCGTAACCGCTGTTAACACGGCTTCCTTTGCCCCGACAGCGAGAGCTGGCGGTCGCTCTGATGCCATCCGCATCCTGCTGCTATATACGAGCGGAAGGGCTCAGCCCACGCCGCTGCAGGTAGGTTTCCCCTCCTGCTCGAGCACAAGAAGGATTTGACAGCGTCTCAAAGCACCCACACCTTGGAAAACCGGCTAAGGCAGGCTTGGTGCTCGGAAACCTGCCCCTCGAACAGACCGGCTTCCGCGGGAGTCGCCCGGGCACCTCCAGGAGCACAAACGGGCGCTGAACGCGCAGAGCGCGTTATTCCGGCACGGCAGAAGCGGCCAGGCCTGCCCCTGCTAAGGGCTGGGGGAGGCAGGCGGAGGGCCTGTGTCGATGCGCAGCCGAACCGTTCCTAGAAAGCAAGGAGCATTTCTCAAACGCCTGGAGCGCGCGCGCCTCTGCGAGCTGCTGGGAGCCGGCTGCAAAGGTTCGTACTCGTGGCCTCGCTGCATGCAGGTGCCGTGCACCCGGGCTGCGCGGCGTGGCGGAGAGCGAAAACCACAGCGCAGGCTCCTTCCCAAGCCCGAGCAGGCTGGGAGTCCTGGCTTTGGACCAGGTCGACGCCGTCAGGCTGCGTGCTAAGAAAAGTCATAAGCCGCCAGTGAATTTTCATGCGACAGCCGGGCTGCTTGGATGCGTCTCTGTACCCAGCGCTTGCGCCTCGATCGCTCCTTGTCATGTGCCTGCAGGGAACGGTGGCAAAACCCCTCCTGCCGTGCCATTTCCCACCGGGAGCTTACGATTTCCCTGTGCAGCAGGTAGCATCTACCAGCGGTGCCGGGAGTCTCTTCCCCGTAGTGTAGCCCTCAGGTGCCTGTGCACTGATGCTGCCGTGAACAGGAGACCCACAGCCTGCAGGAGACCTACAGCCCACGGGAGACCTACAGCCCCAGGAGACACCTCTCGCAGGTGCGGCGATCGCGGCCCGCTCGGTGCCGCCGGCTGTGCTGTCTCCAAGGGTGCCAAGGGCTGCCGATGGCAGCGGGAAGCTCTGGGGCGAGGGCAGAGGTGCCGGCTGGAGCCGGGGTCCCCGTGTCCTCCCGGGAGCCCCGCGCACCCTTTCGTTGCTCGACCACGCAGCGGCGGGGGGACGCGGAGGGGGACGGGAGAGGGATTTCCACGGGGCTTCATGACTCCGGCAGCCTGCCTTCAAAACTGGGAAGTTACACGACCTTTCTTTAGATCCGATTTAAAATACAGGGCATGTGTTATTACCATTCGCCAGAAGGTATTTTGACAGGGTTTTGTGACGCACTAATTAGAAATGTTCGCTTCTAAAATCTGCATCTGAAACATGTTGTGGCATTGAGGTTCAAGGAGGGCGGCTTTACTACAGACACTGGATTCCTAAAGGACAGTTTCCCACACCTAAATAATGATGTTTTCCATCATGTTACATCCATTAGCTATAGCTTGGCAGTTGCATCCATCACAATATGCTATTTCAGGGAAATAAATGAGTGTATTTTTCTCTCTGAGAACCAAGGCAAAAATATCTAGATACTGAAATATTGAGCAGGTTTGTACAGATAGACCAAGTGCAGATTATTGCTCTAATATGTTGATTCAGACATTAATGTACAGCATAGACCAGTTTTCTTTCTTATAATCCTGTAACCTGAGAAGTAACCTTTTCATAGTTACTACATATTAAGTTTGCTTTTAAAATATGCAATTAGCCTTCAAGCAATGTTATTAAATGATATCATGATTCTGCCAGAACCAGCCTGGCTGTATTTATAGCTCTTCTCAATCGCCAAGGCAGTTTTTAGTCTCCTTGTCTTGGGAGGGTGTCTGCTCTCCCTTTGCAGTTGATTGGGTTTAGTTTTTTAAAAGCATTTCAATTTAATTTCCCCAAGTTCTTGTCAGTGTGCTCTCGCTTAACTTCAATACACGTCTTCCAGCAGGTCCCTCATCTTCTCTTTCCAGAGCAGGGACCTCGGAAGCGCGTTTCTGAAGGAGAAGGGCCACCATCAGGGCACAGATGCCTCCCCGGGCTCGGTGCAATCGATGGGCAACGCGCTGGCGTTCCTGTCGTGCTCCGCCAGCGTCGCTGCTGCCCTGCCTCGGAGCAGGGACGGGCCACTCCAATGGATGGTGAGCCACGGAGAGCCTTGCCGAGCGCGGGACGGTGCCCCCTCCACGCCGTCCGTGGGTGGCCCTCGGTGCCCGTCTCGTCGCATCTTTCCATCTGCGAACTGGAAATTAATGCAGTTTATGGTCCGTCCCAGGCGGTCGGTGCGCAGATTAGCAAGGAGTTTGTGGTGTTTTTAGCACACCGAACGCCAGCTGAATGCTAAACCGTGTCGGCCGTGGGGCCTCACCCGGCGCCCGGCGGAGGCGGTGGGACTTGGGCCGGACCTCGGGTACCGACTGCTGCCTAGAAGGAAGAGGTGGCCCAGCTGGGGCTGCTTTACAACCGGCCCAGCCTGCAGCTTGACTGCGCCCGTCCTCTCCGGGACGCACCGCGTCCTGTTTCGCGTGGGTGATAGCGAAGGGAAACACAGCCTCTGCCGTGCTGCGGCTACAGCGCTCGCCAGCTGCCGCTCCTCTCGCCGATCATTACTCTTCAGTGTCACGGGAAAATGAAAAGAAACCCAGCAGCGACATTTGGGATGCCAGGAGGAGCGGAGCTCTGCCTTGCTCCGGGATTGACATTCAGGCAACGTTGTATGGAAACAGGGCGACTAGGGAACCACAGGCTGATTGATAAACATTTCGCAAACAGCGGAGAGTTTGGGAAAATGTGCTGGTTAAAGACCGTCAGTGGTGTAATCACGGGGTGCTTGAAAAGCCTGATGCTCAACAAGCGTCGTCAAAGGGAAGTCCCAGAACGGCGGCTACGGAGCGAGACCCCATGCTGCAGCAACACAAGTGCTAATCTCGGAGGCTTTAGCAGAGCGCAAAAGCAAAAAATGCTCCCGGGACGGAGCAAAGAGACACAGAGGGAGGAAGAGCGGAAGAAACAGGCTCGCTCTGGAGTTAGCACCTTCCCCTTGCACGCGCGCGGACACGGGGCTGCTGCTGTCGGAGATGGGAAATGCCAACTGGATCTTCTCCTGCTCCCAACCATGCTGCTCCCACTGATTTCTAAAGCGATAAAATTGGCCTTTAGTCAGCCACTGCGAAGTTGCATAAAACATATTTGATGGATTACACCTATCAAGACTTTTAGTGGGGGGAACAGGTACAATTAACAGGCTGCATACAGGAGCTTCTCCGCAATTTTTTCCTTGACATCATCAGTAATTACCTGCAATAAACACGCTGCTGCTCGGCACGGGCTTGTCAATCAAGAGGCCGCTCGCACCTCGAACGTCGTAAATGCGCCGCCATAAAGTTTGCTGCCAGGCTGAGGGAGAAGCGCTGTCAGAAGGGGACAGGTGACGTCTGAAGGGCTTCGCGCCCCCCCGGCGCCTTTGGGGTGAGGTTGGGAAGGAAATCCCTGGGGAGCCGTGCCGCGTGCGGAACGCCGGCACGTCCGGCTCCTCTTCTGCTTCGCCGGCCCCAATTACCGTCCGCGAGCCTGTCGGTTCCCTCTGCCGGGGAGACACGAGGTTATTAAGCAAATATGATTAATGAGTAAAAGAACCTCTGGCACGCTGGAAACGAGGCTCCGAGGCCTGCCGGCTCCGGGAGGCTTCTCCGGCACGCGCTTTGGGAAGCGCCTCGGGTGGCTGCAGCGAGATGATTAACATGCTGCGGAACGGGCTGAATCCCTCGCCGGCGTCCCTCCGGCTACGTCGGGGCAGGGACACCCGGGATAAACCCGGCCCTGCGCGGTGGAGGTGGAGAGCCGTGCCGCCGGGCCGGGAGAAGGGGGGGGGGGGGCGCCGCGGCCGGGGGGCGGCAAGAGACGGCCGAGGAAAGGGCCGGATTCGGCCGGCGTGGCTTTGCCTTGCTTTCCGGCCTCGGTGGCTTCGTGCAATCGTTCACCGGGATCCTTCGCGGCTCGGCGGGGTATCTTAGCTACGGAGCGATTGCCAGGGTTGAGGTCGTGCCCAGGCATCCCCTCAAAGGGATTAGCCTCCACCAGACCTCTGCAACGCTCCCGTGGCCACGCCGCTTCCCCGCGCTCCCCGAACCTGCCCCCAGCGTGAAAACCGCTGTTTGCGCCAAGGAGCGTCCGTGCGCCGCCTGTGCGCCCTTCCCTGGAGCACTGCGCGCAGGGTTCGGGCTCCGGCGCCGCGGGGAGAGGTGCTGCTGCCTTCCCCAGCCCCGAAAACGGGTCAAGTGCCCGCCCGGGCCAAGCGGGATCAGCGCATTAACTCTGTCAGCCCCTGCGGGTGGTCAGCCTTCAACTCAGGCGGCCCGATCTCCGTCCCGCGGGCTGGCCGGCGTCGGCCCCAGCGCAGCGGTGACAGGTTTTCAGGAAAACCGGCAACGCCGGGGAAGGTGTTGCGGCGGTGCCGCGATTCCCCTCGAAGGTCTCCTCCTCCCCGGGACAGCCCGTGCCGCGCGCAGCTGGGGAGCTCTGCCCCCGCGATGGGCTTCCAGAACTCCTTGAACGCTTTTAGATGAAAATGATAAAAGCGCTCTCAGTTACTGGTATTACGATATAACAAAATAGCAGTTTCTGTGATATTCTACAGTGGAAAAACTCTAGTAAAAAGTATTAGTTGGCTTTGAAAGTTGCTTGCTGCAATACTCTTAACAGATGGACAGTTACAGCTATGTAGCTGGTTTGTGCTTGCAACCCTTTAACTGCTGTGGAGCTACAACCGTTTCATTAGGAAACTGGATTTCTCTTACCTGAGAATGTGACGGTGGCTTTTGGGGTGCGGGAGGGTGGGCAGGTGAGTCGGGGGCTGGTGCCCTGAGCCGGAGCGGCCACGACCTGCGCAGCCCAACGCGGCACCTTGTGATCTCCAGCCTGCTACCCGGGATGCTGCTAGGGCACGGGCACGGAGCACCTTGCTGAAGCGCACGCCAACACGCGCGCACCGGAGCGGGGCGACGGATGCTGACAATTTTAATGATTCTGCTCTGACCAATAATGGACCTGTTCAGGTAGTCTCTGCAGCTGGGAGAGACAGGTCTATTCCTGTACCTCTCCAGAGAGAGGCTGGAGCTATTATAAGAGTCATTAAGTTATTATACGTAGGTATTAAGGCAAAGAACAAAGGAACCAGGTGTTATGAGAGCGTGTAAAAGAAAAGCCTCAGAGATGCACAGGAACTGTTAGACAAAAGAGGGGAAGTGATGGTGAGGCATTTGCAGTGTGAAGGGGCTGGGTGAGCTGCTGCACCAACCCAGCTAGAGAAGATAAACCAACCGTAATCTGTCTTTGAACTCTTAACAAGGAGTGAAAACTGTTTTCTTCCTCCCCACAGCAGATTTGCAAGGATTCCTATAGGGAAGTGGGCAAGAGAGCTGGCCCCACACTCGGGGTGTTTTACTCACCAAATTTCTAAATGCTCTTGTGTTCGGGGCCTGAGCAGGGACCAGCTGAGTTCAGAAACTCGGGGAGGAGCTCCTCTGCGTTTGCACTTGTTATGGCGCTCCACAAAAATCACGTTGTAGCCTGCAAAGCTTATGTGTTCGGTGGTGTTGTGCGGGTGTGCACACACCATGCAGCGTCCGTAACGTCAGGATTAACTAGCTGGCTGGGCCCGGGAAGCTGGGCTGGAAGGGAGGGTGCTAGGTGGAGCTGGCAGGTGGAGAGCACACCTCCAAACCCAGCGCCGGATCTGCTCAGGGTTGAGGAGCTTTAAACCCGGTGGGATACAGCGGCTAGGTCTTTTTATGGCAATCCGAACACCCAGCACGGGGAGCAGAGCCAGGGCTGTGACACATGAGTGCGAGACGTTGGTCAGAAAGGACAAACGGAATGTGGAAAACCAACAGAAACTCCCCAAGGGGGTCGAATTCCCGGAGGCATCTAAGAATAGCTGTGGGACGGGAAGGGCAGGGTCGCTCCGGTTGCGCGCCTTTCCGCGCCTCCCGAGCCCCGCGCTTGGCTGTGGGCCTGACTCGGTCGGGGCACAACCTAAAGCAGGCGGCTGTAATTGCGGCAGCCGGAGGGCGAGGGACAGGGTCTCCTTCCTCCCACCCCGACCAGGCCTGACACTGGTCTCCTGCCCCGGGGAGGAGAGCAGATCACCGAGGAGGACTTGGCCTGCTGAGCTTACAGATCCGCCCCGCGTTAGCCCTTGGGTATTTAGGATCACGGGGGCTCCGGGGCAGGATGCTCTAGTGCTACTTTGTGCCGTGTCTACCCCAGTGAGGCCTCTCCAACTGGTTTGTGGTTGCCACCATTACTGCGAGTGAAGAGCAACGGGCTGGAAAAAAACCCACCGGGACCACAGCTACTGTTCAGTATTGGTGCTTAACCAGTTCACACGTCGCGCCTCTTGCCAAAGACGGACAATCTGGATCGCCAGAAAGGACGGCAGGGAGGAGCACGTGGCAAAACTGAGCCACAAGGATCTGGGGGGACGCACACGGTCCTTGCCACCGCAGTATCCTCCTGGCGCAGTCTGGCTGCTCCCCTCCGCTTTGCTGGGTCACAGCAGCACCTGCGGTGACTTGAGGGGGGAATTTCATTTTTTCCCTCTCTCTTTAGAAACATAGCCCCCCTCTTCCCTGCGTTAATCACTTTAAAACAATCCTAGAGGAGAAAGACTAGAGTGAATAAATGTGGGAACCGTGGGAGCTCCTGAACTGTTGCAGAAATCAATATAAATCATGGAATAACCTTGCCCTGATGTCTTCCTTATCGCCTCTGAGGCTCTACCTGCCTTTGTCTAACAACAATCTCAGTTAATTAGATAATTAATCTAATTATCTAATTAGGTGGAATTGCTAATAGCAATTCCACCTAATCAGGCCAGTCGCTGTATCATTGTGGCGGCAGTTCTCTCTTTCCGGCTAACCCTCCACCTTCTGCCATGCCTGAAACCAGACAGCGACACAATTCATTGCTCTTTGTTTGCTTTAACCAAAACCACCTGGAAACGCTTTTACTCAGGCTTTCTTTGAATGAAAGCAAGGTGGCCAGTTGGAAAGTAGGGAAGGAAGCTCTCCGCACAAGATTAATTCTTAGCAATGAATGCAGCAACCTGTTCATTTTTTAATTCATGCTCCTGGTGGAAGATTAATTTTAGCTCTGAACGCGGCAACCTGTTATGTTTGAACTGATCCTAGGAAAACATATTGCTCCTAGGCTGGGGAAACAACCTAAGTAGCTTTTCTGTCTTTATTTGAACAAGTTTAGCTAACTCGTGTCTTCAGTGCCAAACGCAGGCTCTTGCTTTTCTTCTCATTTCCTCCTGCAAATTTTTCTTCCCACCGTGAGCAGGGCTGGCTGCCTGTGGTGGGGCAAATACTGGGCTTGGTCTGTCGTTGAGCTGATGGAGAGAAGATTAGGGTGGGCTCTGTGTGAGCTATTCTTGCGTTTTTAAGGAAGAATTCCTGAAACAGAATGAATTAAAATGACGTAAGGCTGTTGGACTTTCCTCTCCTGAGCCCTGCGTTGTTTGTATTGGGTTTCAAACGAGGGGCTGGGCTCTCCCTTTTAATCTTTGCCTCCCCGCTAGCGTTAACCACCTTTCCCATTAGTGCCGCTGAAGGAGCGCTGTTGCTCGCTACAGCCGTGCGGCCGGTTGTGGTCCAGGACCCCTCCAGGATATGAGCACAGCTCCACCGTCCCTGCAGCAGCTGCGCTAGCCTTTGGGGCTGCAAGGCTACCATACGGTGGTCGGGTTTTTTATTTTTCCCTTTAATGCCTAAATTGGACTTAAGAACATTTTTGTATATTCCAAATATTGGCAAAACAAGCAGCCGAACTTGACCCTGGGAAAGCACTGATGCGCTCGCGCTTTGCACCCAAAGCTCTGCTTTCTCATCCCATCCGATGCACCAGCCTGAGCAAGGAGAAGCCGTGTGCTGCCTCCGGGCAGCCGGGGCAGGTCGGCTCTTCCAGGTGAAGGCACGAGGACTCGCTTCTTGTGGGAACGTTTTTATGGCTCACTCCAACGCTATCAGCTCCGGCAGAACCTCGCTGCCGCCCCTCTAATGCCTGCAGCTGGCACACGCAGCATTTGGGGTTGTAGGGAAAACTGGGCATTGCTCTCAGGAATCAGTGCTGTGTGCCACGTATATGTATATTTATTTATTTACTTATTTAAACTGAAGCACGATAAAATGTCTCCTTGGGGCAGTTTGATTTCTCTTCTGTAAGTGTATATATATATATATATATATATATATTTTTTTTTTTAACTACTTAGGGCAAAGTTGTCTCAGCACTCTCATTTTGAACCCCCCATATCGAGGTGTTTATTACGGCACCGTGAAAATTCACATTTAGTTGAAACTTGGCAAATGTTTTTTGGCTTGAAGCAAGTTTTCTTTTGAAGGAGTTTACTAGCAAGTGTTTAAGGGCGGTGGGTTTTTTTTTTTTCTTTCTCTCTATTTTTCTTTTCAAAAAGCAACGCCTTTCAGAACTGAATTGAGAAGCAGTAGGCCAGCTTTGCAGCAAGTGTGAAAGCTGCAAGTCAAACACGGGGCTGCCGCCATTCATGGCTTTGCTGACATCTGTTAAGAGAATGGGAGGAAGGGAATTTAGCTGCACTCTAGAAGAAAAGAGAGGCTTTTTCTTTTTGTTTTTTTTTGGGTTTTTTTTTGTGAGTCGTATGTAGCTGCACTCCCACCAAATGCTGGCGATCTCAGTGCCAGCTGCACGGAGCGCAGCAGCCCCGCTCGCCTAAAGCTGCTCCCTTCCTACATCCCAGAGCAAGCCAACGCGCTGTACCTGTAAGAAAACTCGGCGTTTGACAGGCTTGTTGTTGCTCTGCGACTTAGCTGTGAATTGAATAACGACGTCCCTGCTAGGGTCTGGTAACATGTTGTTATAGTCTCAGTGAAGTAAATGCAGTTACTGCTGATCTGGTTTGTGCTATGACCTTATCGCAGGTGACACAGTCTATACTTCCCTTTACGCTTGTATGTTTTTCTTCTTTTTCAGGTGTGAAGACCCCTCTTTCTCAATGTGAGGACTTGCTGGTAGATGGTTAGGATGATAGAAATGCTAATCCAAAATAAATAAGGCTTGTGCAAGCTTAGTGGCATCAGGCTGCTTTTAGGCAAGTGCCCTCGTCTGGATTCTGGTTCTCCCCTCCAGATTTTCACGTTTAAAACTGCGGCATTAAGCTTTCACCGAGTCCGAATGCCTTGAGGAGGCATTTGCCTTCGCAACCTCTTGCCCAGCTTCATGGAGTAAGAGGGGTTCTGCAGCGGCCTTGCAAAGCAGTCGGCGTTAAGGGCTAGGAAAGGAGGCCGCCGAGGCAAGGGCGAGGGTGCCTGGCGCAGCCACGCTCAGCACATCCGCGTGCCCGGCCCGAATGGCCCAGCATCGCCGCATGGAGATGGCTTCGGAGGAAGCAGGGACCGCCCTCCCTCCCACCTGAGACGGTTTCCACACCCGCACCCAAGCGGGATTTCTTCTGAACTTCTGCAATAAAGCAGATGGGGCTTTTTTTTCTTTCTTTCTTTTTTTTTTTTTTAACTTCCAGTTTTAGCAGTGGCCAGAAGTGGAAGTACCAGAAATCTCGAGAGCAAGGCTGTTTTCTCGAGCTCCATCTTGCAGACTCAGGGAGTTTGAAGAGGTCCGGTAATCATCCCAGCCCTGGGTTGCTTCTCTGAACCCGGAGCTGTTCCCTTGTTACGGAAAGGCTCCCTCGCACTAGTCCCTATCTGAGGGGCTTCCCGGTGCCCTGGCTGAGACGCCTTTATTGGTTATTATTTCTCAGCACTGTGCTCCCAGGTATCGCTGCTATGCAGATGTTACACAGCTCTATTTACCATTTTCCACCCACTGTGTTTCAGAAATCTATTCAGCAGCTCAGTGTCTTTCCCTGTTGCAAGCCTGAATGCTAGATCAAGGCGTTTCTCCTTGCTTGCCAGTGGCTAGCACAAAGGGGGAGACGGATTTGAGATGTTGCTTGTTTCTACGGCTAATAATCAATAAGGGCCATTAGGGAGACAACTAGATACATCACTAAACTTTGACCTCTGCTCTCCAGAGCGGTCCCCAGGTGCCTATTCATATGCTGGTGACACCCAGATTGCACGACTGCAAAAACCCCTTTGCTTGGGAAGGGAGTGCAGATTTAAATTGCACAGACTTCGCTATCTGAGGAATACAGCGCGCAGGATGCTTAACTGGTGCCTCCGGTTTGCATTGGCTTTCTTTTCTACTCAGCGGAGTTTTTTTATTTAACGCTGTTGCACACGGAGTTTTTCATGGCTCTCCACCTTTGCAGGCTGCTTTCTGCTCCTGTCTGTCTGGCATTTTAAGGGTTTGCAGACCCTGGAGATTCTTGGCACCGGCTGCTGCTTGCATATTGCTCCTCATCTTTCAGATCCCTTTTCTGCTAAATTGTTCTTTCGGCAGGCTGTTTCTGATAGAAAGTTTTTGGCTTGCTGTTTGAAGTTTTCTGATGGGCATTTGATCACTTGCTAATTCAGTTCTAAAACTATTTTCCTAAGGATCCATGAAAGACTATCTATAAATAGATTTTATATACATACATACATATATGTGTGTGTGTGTATATATGTATATATAAATAAAACTCAAAAAACCCCCACCAACCTTGTTTTGCTGAACAGAGGAAGCATTAAGATTTCTGGAAGGAGAAAAACACATACCAAATTTAGAAGCGAAATTGGAAACCCCTGGGCATTTTAGTCTGAGCAATCCATTTCCAGTCACAAGTGCTGAACGAGGAGTTTCCTCTTCCCTGTAGCTCTCCCCTTCCCTTGCGAGAGCATCTACTGAGATCTGTTAGTTGGCAAGAAGTGGGACAAGCTCCTTTGGTGTGTGGGGGTGAGGGGAGAGACACAGGACTCTGGTCGGAGGCGGAGGATCCGATCTCCGTGGGATCCTGGGGGTGGGAGAGACCCATGAGCTGTCACGGTCTGCCTGTCCCGCCGTACGAATCCTTCTGCGAGTGATCAGGGTCCATCTCCACATCGATTGCCTTTGCTGCTGCCATTGCCAGGCTGCTCCTGCTCCTCTGAAGGTTAGAAACAGATGTCTAGTTTCCAGCCTACGTGTCCAGCGCAGGTCAGTTGTGCTCTTCATTCTTGCCTGTTGGCTCTCTCGTTGCTGCTGCACGCTGCCTCCTTCCCCCGCTTCCCCGGGGTGTTTCTAGAGCAGCCGTATCCCCTCTCCGCCTTTGTTTCCCCAGGCTGAGCAAGTTAAACTCTTAGAGGCTTCGCTCATAAAATGGGCTTTCCATTCCTCTGAACATCCCTGAAACCGTTCTCTGTGCTTGCTCCAGCTGGAATGTGTTTCTTCTCCAACGTCTCCAATCGTATGGAGAATGGTAATTCCACCAGGATCCCACTTGTGCGTTCCACAACGCCGTTATATGCGTCCAAGCCTCCATTAGCCGGTACTCCTCCTGGTACCCGCTGCTTGACATTTGCCTTTTCAAGAGCGAAGCCACGCTAGCAGCACGCAAAGCACTGCGGCAGGTCTTATTCCTCCCCGTGCCAAACTGATGAGCTTCCACTCTAAGTCAGAAAGTTTCTATTATGAGCACCCAACTGTGTAACTTGGGTAACACTGTGTTTCATCCCATTTCTGTTTTGCTTTCTCTCAAAGTTTTTCTCTTCTTCACAGGTGACATTCTGGTTCTCACCTCAAGTAATCAGCACAATCCTGCATCATCCTAATAAGGTCACTAATGAAAATATCAAGCAGTGTTCATGCTGAGGCCGTGTTTTGAGGAACTCTATGAATGATCTTCCTCCAGCCCCGTGGGTCTCCTTGGTTCATCCCTTACCTACTTTACTGCTTGTGTGCTCCCACCTTAGCTAAAAACATCCCATCTGACAGTGTATCAGAGCCTTTACTGGAGTCTGCAAAATGGCTTTTTGTGCAGTAACCCTTCCTTATCACTTGTTTTTCTCCCACGGTTATCAGAAACGACTCTTAGCGTTTCTGTATGAGTCTAACACACTGGTTATTTTAGTATGTTTTGCAAGAGCATGCATAAATCTCCGTTGTGCACCAGGGCCATCAATCAGCGAGTTCTATGTTTGTACAACTCCTAGCACAACGCTTTTCCCCCAAAGCTTACAAACTAAGCCTGGGCCACATTTTTAAAGACGCTGTCAAGTGCCAAGTGAGATTTCCAAGAGCAGTTTCCTCCTGGCTTCTTGCTGGCATCGACGCCTGAAAGCCAGTGGGAATTAATGCCGTGCTTTGAAAGCGTATGGAAGCAGAAGAGGGTGAGGTTAGCTGGACACTAGCGTCTTTAGAGAACGCGTGCTTTCTGGTTTGGCGTTTTGTTTTGCGGTGACGGCTTGCAGGCTCTCGTGCCCCTTGCCAAGGGTGCTCTCCTCCGCGGCGGCAAACACAGCGCTCGCCTGCGCGAAGGCCGCGGGCTCTCACAGCCGCTTCGGCTTCCACCCCGCGATCTCTTCTCCCCATCTCGGAAACCGGGGGGAGGCCAAACGGGTTTAATCTCCTCCAGCGGGATGCTGGCTGCAGGGAAATGAGGGCTGGCTGTTAACGCGCTCCCGTGTAGCTGCTGCACCACCGCTACCCTCAGCTGCTAATTTCCTCCCACTTCTACTAAAAGGTGCTAATCATGTGGTGATACCCAACTCTCCTGCCCCGGAGAGCGGTGGCATCGCCTCTGATCCTTTTAGCTCTAGCTAAGCTAACAGAGCGAGCTGTGTCCTGAGCCCCGTCCCCACTCCCGGCTAACAAGCTCCTTATTAAATCCCCAGAAAAGCCATTTGCAAGCGGTCAGAGTTTGGGCTGCTCAAGACAGCAGTCACTTCTGAGAAGTTGCGCAGATCTGATGCAAAATTACAAAAATGCACATTTACCACAGTGACCAAGGAGGCCGAGGAGCTCGAGTTAATGTTTATATTTGGCATTGAACCCTTTGCACAAATACTGACTTTGGCCGTGTGTCGTGCCCTGTTTTATTTTTAAATCCGTTTATACCCGTGGTCCAGGTGCAGGAAAGCAACCCGGGGCTCCCAGCGCCCCAGGATGGAGGGATCTCGGCGCGCGGCGGAGGCCGTCGGCGGGGTGCCCGGCTCGGGGGTGCTGGGGGTGGGAGCCGCCGGGGCGCTGCCGAGCATCCCTTGCCAGCTGCTCCGCGGAGAGGCCCGGGCCGGCGATTTGGCCTGTCGCCCGTTTCCTGAGCTGGAGCGAGGCGGCGGGAGCAGCTGCGGTGCTTGCTGGGCTGAGGGACGGCTCCGGCAGGAGCGCCGCGGCGGCTGCGAGGGGCACGCTAAGATTTGGCTGGGAAAGCAAGTTCGGCGCAGTCCCGTGCAGCGTGAGCGGCGAGCCCGGATGCAGCGAGGGTGTCCTGAGGCTCCCGGAGGGATGCAACGGAGGCGGTGCCAGCCACTCCGGTGCTGCTCGGGGGCTGCGGTTCCCTGTGCCCCTCTCCTGTCCGGCCGGTCACTGCAGCGTGCCTGCCCGCGGTGTCCGCTGAACTGCCTCCGCGGCCGTGCCCTGGACACACCTGCCATCGGTGCCTCTGTTCTTATTAATTTTTATAACACGCGCTGGGGGTCGGGGAGAGGAGGAGAGGTGAGAATTAGCAGCACGCTCTTGCAGCCTCGAGGGCTCTCGAGCAAGCAGTCGAACGCAGGTGGCACAACTGAGAAAGCAGTGTCCTCCATCTGGAAATTTGGGAATTTCTTTAACTGGATTTCCCACCAACTGAATGGCAACGTGGAGTCCAAAATATTCAGCTGCAAAGAGCTGGGTTTTAAAACCGGTGTCATAGATTCATGCGTGAGCTTCGAAATCGACTGCTTTCACTTTTCAAGCCAGGAGCGCTGGCGTTAACGAGCAGCCGAGCTAAATGACTGGCCCAGGGCCGCCCTGCGCGTGTGCGAGAGCCTGAGCCCCGTTAGAAATCCCCAAACGCTCCGCGGGGTCCTCTGCCCACGTCATTTCAGCGACCTCCGAGGCAGGCGGGATAACGCGCTGCGCTAGCAACACGGTGCGAAACAAATACCGGTATAATTTAGTCCGACTGTATTTTCAGTCTTAATTTCTGCAAGGCGACCGTTTCGGTGGGATCGGCGTGGCGCCCGCCCGCAGTCGCAGCGCCCGTCTGCGAGCCCTCCCGGCTTTGCGCCCGGCCCATGCAGGTAGAGTCGCCAAACTGCCGCTGGAAGAGCACTTCGTAAACCGGGAATGATTACCTCCTGGTGGATGTACGTGCTTAAATGAAGTCACACTATACTTAGGTTGCCAAGCTTTTAACATGTGACTTTGAAAACATTATTTGCTGAGGAAGGAGCGTTTCCAGGGGAATTGATAATAAAGGATGTAGTAGGTTTTTTGGAAAGAAAACAAGTTTTGCTATGAAAAGAAAACAGCAACCCTGAAACTTTTTTGAGGAGATAAATTGCTTTCTAAAAATGTGCCATAGCTCCTTAGTGTTTCCACGATAACTTACTCTGTGCCTGTAGCGGCTGTTGTTTTGTTTAATGCAGTAACGGAGAGCTAAGTTAAGCAGCTGTGGCCTTTTCATGCTGTAGCAGAAAATGGGAGTCAGACCCTGCTCAGATCTAGTCCTGATTCAGCGTTCGAGAGCCTTCTGCCTTTCTGGGTTTCTTTCCAGGTTCACCACTGGTGCGGTCCCAAAACACTTGTGCTCAGAAACATGGTTATAGCGAAGGTCTGGTTGCAACTGCACAGCAGGACTTTGTGCTTCACGTACCCTGGTGAACGTCACGGAGCTACTGTTCCCGCACAGATTCCTTAAGCAAACATTACTGCTATCATCTAAAAGAGCAAAAATGTTTGGAAAACAGCAGATGCAATAGGAAAATGACACTTCCTACATGTGATAGTTGCACAACCTTAACTCTGCCCTTGGAGTACGTCTGCTTCCCGGTGTATTGTTTGGGGACTTGCGCGAAGCAGAGCAAAGCCATTTGAAGGCTTTAGCTGTCCAAATCACAGCTAAGGGGGTTGGTGGAGGTGTGAGCAAGGGTTAAATTGCCTGCGTTTTGTATGTGAGAGAACCAGGTATGGCAAATGGGTTGCATGCAGCTGTTAAGCATGGAGGGGCTACTCTGTCACCACGGTTTGAGGGTGAAAACGGGCACCAGCGGAGGGAGGGAAAAAGCCTCCTGTGCTTGCGAATGCGTCCAGATCACGAAAGCTTTACAGCGCAGGACACGGTTACGCGTTCGTCCTGTCACGATGGGAGCACATCCTGCCTTGTGCCACTCGTGCGCGTTTACTTTTTAAGCGGTGACTTTGGGGGTTCTGGGGGTGTTCGGCCGCTGGCTAGGTCTCTCCAGCCCGCCTTCCGGCACGCGGCAGCCCCCCTCGGCGCACGGGCACGGACACCGCTCTCGCCCTTCGCTGGGGGAAGCCGCCGGCGCGGCGCGGCGCTGCCCCCGCCGCAAAGCGCTGCGCGCACGAAGCCTCCGTCCGTCGGGGGCGGCTGCGGCAGGGGAAGGGCTGCCGGGCCGAGGCCGCTTTCCGCCGCCTCCGAAGTTTCCTGCCCGCGCTCCGGCTCCCGCCCGGCACGGGGGGAATCGGCCGGTGTTTGGGGCGCGGGGCGGCCGCGGCGGTGCCGGAGCGGCCGGGGCCGGGGCCGGGGCCGGCTCCGCCGGGCAGGTGCGGGCGAAGCGGCGCGGCGCTGGGAGCCGGGAGCCGGGGCGGCCCCGGGGGCGCTGCCCGCGCGGCTCCCCGCCAGGGCCGGCGGCGGCGGCGGCGGGGCCGGGGCCGCCCCCATTGGCGGCGGCGCGGCGGCGAGCTCCGCCCGCCGGAGCGGCGCGGCGCGGCGCGGGGAGGGAAGGAGGGGAGGGAGGGATAGGGGAGGGAAGGAGGGCGCCGGGCTGCGCTGCGCTGCTAGTCTGGAGCGGCGCCTGGCAGCGGCAGGAGCGGCGGCGGCGGCGCGGGGGCTGAGGAGCAGCCGGAGCCTGCTGGACGGAGGCAGCGCCGTCCCGCCCGTGCCGGCCCGTCCGTCCCGTGCCCCCGCGGCGGCTCCCTTTGTGCGCAGGGCAGGGGCGGCCCCGATCCATGGTCATGGGCGACAAGAAGAGCCCGACCAGGTGAGCGAGCGAGCGGGCGGGCGGGGGGCGGCGGGGCGCGGGGGGGGGGGGGACACGCACAAGATGGAGGCGGCGCGGCGGGGGGCGGCGGCGGGAGGCAGGCAGGCAGGCAGGCAGGCAGGGCGGGCGGCGGATGGCGGCGGCGGCTAGGCCCCGGTGTGGCGGCGGCGGGGGCGGCGGCGGCGGCGAGGGGCTCCTAAGATGGAGGGAGCGCGCGAGGCGGCGGAGAGCCGCCCGTGTGCGCCTGCCTGCCGGTGCCAGGCAGGTAGAGAAACTCCGCGGCGCGGGGGCCGCCGGCGCCGAGCGCCGCTCGCTAAGATGGAGGGAGCGTGGAAGGGCAGCGGGGAGGAGGAGGAGGAGGAGGGAGAAGTGTTTGTGTCTCCCCTCCTGCCGGTGCCAGGGCTAATCGGGTGCCGGAGCAGCCATGGCGGCTCCTCTCTCGCTGGCGCACGCACTCGCTCTGCTCGCACTCACTCCTGCCAGACAAAGGGAGATTTAACAAGGTGGAGGCGGCTGGGGCGGGGGGGGAACACGCCTCCCGCCCGGCCTTTAAACTCCAGCCGCCCGCCCCCGCCATAAAAACATACATATATATAAAAAAAAAAAAAAAAAGGAGGGCGCGGGGGAGCCCCCCCCCCCAACCCTCCCCGCCGCCCGTTGCCGGGGGACGCGGCCTCCCGCCCGGCCCGGCCCGGCCCGGCCTCTGGTGCCTGTTTTTGGGGGGGGGGAGCAGAAAAGCTGCTGGTTTTCGGGGCTTTATAATATGGTTTCTAATGTGTGTGTGTGTGTGTGTGTGTGTTTTCTTTCTCTCCTCCTCCTGCTCTCTCCTCCTCCTCCTGCTGCTTTTCTCCTCCTCCCCAAACACACGCATACACGCACACACACACACTTTCTCTCTCTCTTTCTCCCTCCTCAAGGCCAAAAAGGCAAGCGAAACCCGCGGCGGACGAGGGCTTTTGGGACTGCAGCGTGTGCACCTTCAGGAACAGCGCGGAAGCCTTCAAGTGCAGCATCTGCGACGTCAGGAAAGGCACCTCCACCAGGTAGGCGGGCGCCGCTCGCCCTTCTGGAGCCCCTCGTGCGACTTGTTGATTTGGTTTTCACCGGTGCCCAGGTGTTGCTTGACACCCCCCCTCCTGCCCCCCCCCCCCCCCAGCCAGGTGTAGTTCCTTCTGTCCCCCCCCTTTTTAAAAAAAAAGAAAAAAAAGTGAATTTTAAAAATTCTCTCCCGAGCGCATAATGAGACCTGGACGACGTGTCTCGTGAACGTGGCAGGGACCTGGATCTTTTTGTTGTTCTGTGCTTTTTTTTTGTCGGCGCTAATTTAAGAAAGACCTCTTAAAGATCTCCAAGCAGCCAGGAATGTTCCGGTTTTGTTGCGATTTTGTTCCGGGGCGGACAGTTTTCTGTGTTTTTGGGCAGAGGTTTACCCATGTTTTCTACAGGAGTAGAAGTAATTGAGGATTAGGGAGCAAAGGGAAACAGATGGAACTAGAGATGCCACAAGAACAGCAGCTCCCTTCCTGCAGTGTTGATCTCTCCATGTCTGTTGTCATCTGAAAAGGATCGGCTTTATACCCAGTGTGGGAATGGTGCGGATTTCTGAAAGCTTTAGCTGTCAGTTCTTGCTGATTACCCTGTGCAGAGCAACGGCAGCAGAAGTCTTTACAAGATGGTGAAGCTGACATAGAGTAGTTAATATCAAAAAAATTTTTTTTGCGCTATACCAGCCAATGGATTCAGAAAGTTTGTCCTGGAAATACCGGTCGGTGGCAAAGTAGGGATGCGGTGCTCAGTGTTTTGTTTCTTTTTTTCTGATTTATTCTAAAATGTTGACTTCTGATTTTCTTTTTATAAATACTGCACATTTGAAATTTGAGATCACATTATTTTTCTTTGTCAAGGAAGGCAGTCCTTAAGATTTCAACTGTGATAAGCATCGTTTTCCTTTTTTGCGTGAAACAGTGTTTTGAGATATTCTCATGAGCAGGCTGTTTTCATGACTTGGTATGTTGACTTGATTGACAAAGTAGAAGTATATTCAGCTAGTTACTGCTTAAGCAGTGCTTTAAACAATGTGAAGTGCCTACTTTTTTTAATGGGGAGCATGCTTTTGGGCCATTGAAACTCCATCAGTTATAGCAATATAGTGTGGTAGTACTTAACTGTGTATTTTTATGATGCCTGTTGATTACAAGTATGCATATGTTTTATTGCAGAATATCCTGAGGTGTTGAACTTAACTATCTTATTTAAAACTAATATATATCGTTGAGTGAGGTGTGACTTTCAGGACAGTAGTGTTGTGTATGCTTGTAGATCTGATTCTTCATTAGTTTTGCTGGATCTTGTTTTGTCATGCAATAAACCTTCAAAGCACCGTTAGTTTCTCTGGGGTTCTGTTTTCGTGGTTTCCCAGTTGCAGGGTTCAGGTAGAACACGTTGATCCTGCAGTTATCTAGTATTTAACTGCGCTACTACAGTATGTAGTCTTGCAGTCACTGAAAGTTCTCACAGCATAATGTCAAGCATGTGCATAAGTGTTTGTAGGAGGAGAGGCTTAATGAGATGTAGGAGTCCATATGGATCATATCTTGGATCATACTGGATCATTTTCATTTGGCCACCATACTGATGTTCATTTCGAGAGCAGAAGCTTTCTCTCACATGTTCTTATTTTGTTTTTAATGATAATTTTAAAACATTTGTTCAGATAGTGGGATGTTTTGTCCCTTCAAGGGTCCTCAAGAGGGATGGCAATTGATGATTTCAGGTTAAGAAATGTAGCCTTGTTTGCAGATGTGATCCTTGGGTCTAGAACATTGTACTTCTCTTTAGCTTTTAATGGCCTCTTATGAATGGCTTCTAATTTTAATTCATTTAATTCATCAGCTTTCTATTCATTTTTTGCTGCTTTTTAAATTACTTTTGTTTGTAGAATTTGAAAAAGTACTTAATATTCAATGGACCATCATCTCTTTTTGCATATTAATATCATTTATGAATAAATATAACTGAAAGTAGGAGTGACTGAATGTTGTGAGTGAACTTTGTGTATTGAGAAGATCTCAGAGGTCAGAGTTCTTTGATGTGGTATTGCTTTGAGTGTTACAGTATGTGACGTACAAGTCAATGGCTGGGAAATTCTTCAGAATTTTTTTAAAAAATGACTAACGTAATGAAACTTAATGACTTATGTTTGATAATTTATTACTTGAAGTATACGATTTCTGATCTTGGTTTTTGTATCAAATCTGTAAGATATTGGATCAACAGCTTAACTTGTAATTTGACAATTTGATGATGCTTATCCTCACTTAAAACTACAGTGTCTGGTTAAGATTTACTTAGATAACACTTATCGGAAATTTATCTCCATTATTTAAAAAAGCAGTAGTTTAAAAAAGGCATCATAGATTTGATGAGGCAACTTTTGCATCCAATTATTGTGTGCAATTACAGTATGCCCAGTTTTTATTAAGATTTGGTATGACCTACTTTTTTTTTTTTTAACTCAACTGTGAAGTCAGTTATTTGCTGTAGAATTTACTTTGGCTGATAAATGTTCTCTGATTTGTGAACTGGTTGGGACTTCAGCTAATTCTCACTGTGTACATTTTACAGACTTGATATAATTGCGTGATGTGTGGGAGGGTGACTGGCAGCAGTTACAGGTTTTACTTTCTTGGATCCGACTATCCCCTTTCTATTCAACTATCCCCCAGATCTCATGAAAGGAGCTTTAAACACAGCGGTTTTTACAGTTGGCACAGCAAATCAAAAATCACTGTAGACACTGAACAGTTAAATTGCACCTGAATAGTTCTTTAAGAGGCTGTTTGTAAGTATTTCAGGTATACTTTTTAAAAAAATGAGGTCAAATCTATCTCAAGAGAATTCAGAGTTGCCATGCGAAGACTGCATTAAACCTGTAGTGATTATATTAATACTAGATTTGTTACAGTATGTCAGTCATTCACTTTCCCCAACTCTATGCTCTTTTTTTTTTTTATGGTTAAACTTTATTCCTCTCTGTTCAGGCAGGCAAGCGTATCAAGTATGGAGCGTTTTGAGTTTTTCTAAGGTTTTCCTTCTGTGAAAGACAGAAGCCATGTTCTGCACAGCGTTCAGTCCAGCGAGATGGCAATTTAGCTGGCTAGCTTGGGAATGAATAATGGTAATGTGCCTGCTGGGGTTTACAGTGCTTTTCTTTCCTAGATGTTTTTGTGTTGGTGTAACTGATGAGGGAACTGGTGCTAGTCACTGCTTCCACTGGTGTCCTGTGGTTGCTCTAGTGGTTTGCTCTGGTAGAGCTCAATCAGTTCCTGAACACAGAAGAAGGCTTGAATTCAAACTTCTGCTGGGAACTTTGCTCCACAAACACACATTCCCTTCCAATATCCATTACTTCTTCAAACATAGAAGGAAAGTTTACTTTGGACTTTGTAAGAATGTTAGGGCAGAACTTGGCCTTGTATTTCCTCCTGATACTGCAGGGAGTTGCATGCTCCTATTTGAAGGTAGACTACGGTTCCCTGTTTGCATTTGTTTTTCTTACTGGTATTGTTGCTCCCCTCCCTCTTTCTTTCTCTTTTGGTTTATGTATGTTGTGTTCTTACACACCTCTTGTAACTTCCTCTCTCCTCCTGCCGTGGCCACTCAGAATATTTCTGAGTGGGGTTGCTTTAAAACGTCATTGTGAAATAGAATAAACGGCCTGATTTCACCGAGGTAGAACTCCTGGAGAAGAACTGGCATGTAACAATGATATTTGTAATTTTCTGAAGTCTTCTGCTTGGATATATGAGCAAACGTGGGAGGTGATGGAACTTCTCTGAGGTTGTGTTTTCTGTATCTTTGACTTTAGGATAAGCGCTTTGCATGTCCAAACTTCATGTCCTTTACCATCAATGTGCTTTGATTACAGAGAAATGTGCTGAAAAAAGGTCAATGGAAGGTGTGAGAGCAACAACTGGATGTCTGACATGCAAATTAAAAATCCCCAGGACTTCTCAGTGTAAAAATAACAAGTTGTAGCGCATATGTCCTGTGCAAGGCATGTGTTTACCAGTAAACATTTCTGTTGCATTTGTCACTACTGTCTGTAGACTCAGAGTGTGTGGTTTGGAGATCCCATTGAGTGATTTGAACATGTCTTTCATTCTGGAGTATTCAGGGAATATACATCACTAGTGTTTCACTCTTCTCGCATCCTTATTTTTCCTTAAAGGTGGGGAGAGGCCAAACTGAAACTATTCAGCATAATTTTGAAATGAATATCCTCTGGTGTGGAACAGGTGTCTCGGATACCGGTCTTCATTCTCTCTGTTCTCCAGAAAATTTCCTCGCATGTTTGCAGTATCTAAGGTAGTGCCTTAAAGGACATAAACTACTGTCCGTGTCACTATTGAAAAGTATTCCCTTGTTCTGTATCCAAGCTGAGCTGACCAGAATAGACACTAGATAGTCCTGCTATTCCTGGAATGAGGAATCAAGCTCATGATCCTGACCTCTATAGAATGAATACGCCTAGCCTATTTGCCATCTATTTGTGGGACTGTTCTTAAAAATTCTTGTTTTGTTGTATTGTTGTGGTGTAGTTTGGAAACAAGGTGGTTTCATTCAGTTCTTTCAAGTTAAGTATCTTTGACCTGCATTAACATATGTTTTGTTTATCATTTTAGCTATCCTTTCAGTGGGTTAAGCTATAAAAATGGAGTATGTGACTCCTCTGGAAAAAGTTGTTGTGGAAGTGAAGTTGGGGCTTTTACTCTAGAATATTGGTTGTATTTATTGGTTATTTAGAACTATGGTAAAATTGGCCCTCTTTTTTTTCCCCGTTGAACTTAAATGGCATTTGGATAGTACTGGAACATGGTCTCTACCAGCCTGGAGTTGTGCAAGTGCTCCGTGGTCCAGATCATGGGTACGGGCCCCCTCTGGGACTGTGTTGTCCTTAATGAATGAGAACAGGATAGTTCTGCCTAGGTATTTTTGAATGCTGAAGTTCACAGTAGGTATTTACAGAGTATTTGTCCACACCTAAGGAATTCTTTAGAGCTCTTTGTTTTCTCCTATCTTGTTTACTGGCGCCATCTGAAAGTAATTAGATGGCACTTAACTGAATTGTAGATGAAGACATCTTTTACTAAATTTGGCAAATACACTACTCCATGGGAGCTAAAACTTAGGTGGAGCCTTCTGCAAATTTTGTGTTTTAAAAGCAGAAAATGCTAATTGTTCACAGGAAGACCTGAACTTTGAGGCTGTGGTTTGACAATACACTAAGTCTGCCTTCATGATTTATATTCTTGGACCAAAAATGTCACAGCCAGATGCTTCAAAGTAATGATCCAATATAAGCTGTCTGCTGGTATAGATTAATTTTAAACCAGGACAAAGTTAGTCTGTAAGACTGAATCTGACCAGCTATTATCTGCCATCCTGCTGTGAGCGTAAACTGGCATAAGATCAGTATCTTGTACTTTTTCTGTTTGAAAGAAATGGAGTTGTGTCCTTATTTGCTCTCTGCTACTGTTTGGATCTGGCATTAATGATCTCATTATCATTACCGCAGGTTTTCCTCTTGGGTCTCAGTGCCTCTGGGAAATAATTCTTAGCAGGGAGTATCCTCGATATTGACCTGCAGTATCTTGGAGTATCTCGTAGCTATAGCATTCGAATTTGGGTACCTGAAGTGCTGTAGGTGACGAGCATAGTCTAGGTACTGTGTTGGCTGCTGTGACTCACTTTTCCTCTACTATTTTTTCTTTCTGAAGATCCTGTTAGGGATCAATAACTATACCTGTTATGGTGCTCTCTTATTAGGAAAAAATATGTTAAATAACAAACTAAAATCTTAGTGTGGATAATGCGTGTTGTAGTTTTCATGCAGGTTGCCTGTTTGGGTTAAATGATGGTAGAAGGTAGGGCTTAAAGATCTGTTTCTTATTTCTGTTGGCGACTGTAAAAAGGTCTCACTGATAAACTGTGTTACTGAGTATGCTAATCTATTACCAGTAATATGCAGCATGGATGTTGTTCATTTTTCCCTTCCTCCATAGATTGCTTCTTTTGGAGACAGGAATCTAAATCAAAGTGTGTGCGTGTGCACGTAGGAGGAGGGGGCATGCGACTTTCTTTTATTGCTGTAAACAGACATCACATCCACTGGGATACTGGCCTCTCCTCTCTCTGTAGATCCTTGTGAAGGGCTTGTAGGCAGAGGAATGCTGAGCAACTTTCTCCGCATGCCTTTCTTAAATTGACTTGATTGTTTCATGTCGCTGTCAGCTGGCTGTGGAAAAGCTGGTAAATTAGTAAGACTGGCATGTATATTTTGCACCCTACTGGGGACTCATTAAATAAGTATTGTATTGTATGAACCTTGTATTGTATGAACTGGAGAAAGAAAAGTTTGCGCAGTGTTGCCCTGTGTAATAGCTGAGGAGGGAAGTGGTGGGTGCAAAGAGCAGTTCCCTGTGGGCACCCTTGACTCCTACAGGGTCTTGGCTGACTTGTATTACACTGCTTATTAATATTCCCCCCAAAGCCCCTGGTGCTGTGGGGTTTTATTTTGGTTGAATTGTTAGGCCTCTGAAAACAATTCGTGTGATTGAAGACCCTCAAGGGATGAGAGATGTCAGGGAATGGGCTGTGGGCTAGATGAATTCCTGCGGCTGGCTCTATCCAGCTTTTGTGCGTTAGCTTGGATAGCCCTGCCGTAACTCCAGCCTAGTTTGTTTGCTGTTGATTATGAACCGGGTGTCACTCTTACTCTGGCTGCTGCAAGGCCATCTTTGCGTTAGGAACGTGAATTAAAGAGCTTTGCTGTTGGTAGGCTTATGTTTCTTGCTGAGTGCTTCTCCTTTTCTTCCTACTTCTCATACTTGGAAGAAGAGAAGTTCTTCCCCGGTCCCTTGGTAAGAATCGTAGAAGCTCGGTTTCCTTTTGGGTAGTCCTGACAGTGTACACGAGTACAGCCACAGGGTGAAAAATACGGTTTACAGCGTGTTCCTACATCAGTTTGGCAAACGATGCGCTCTGACTGTTCTTTTAGATGCATGTTTTTTGTCTGTGTAATTCTTTTTATGAGGAAACCCACTGACCTATTTTGTGGGCTTTCAGATGGTTCTGTAGGTTAGTGGGTTTCAATTGCACAATGTAGGTCACTCGCAAGGTGCGCTGGAGTTTCATAACAAGTGGCTCTGACCTGAAATAAGATTCATACAGGCTATAGATGCAGCTGTGTTTTGCAGCGGTACTTTACATCTGTGTTTGCACTGTCCTCCTTCTTCCTAAAGAAGAAGGAGAAATTTAGGCCTTTTCAGAGGGAAGTTTTTTTACAGGAGGGTTTGTGAGTATTTATTTAAAGTGTGCATATTTCAGACAGGTAAGGGCAAATTACTGCTGTTTCACATTTACAGAGGACATGGCAAAAAACCCAGACCACAAATACTGAATATCCCTTATATGCCACTCTAAGCAGATGTCCAGGATTACATGATGTGACGGAAGTAATGTGAAAATGCCCTGTATTTCATTTACGTAAGTTCCCTTTACATAGTGACACATGCCAAATACATTGGTCAGCTTTTTGTGCAAACATACTTTCTTTTACATCAATCAGGGCGCCATTCGCACTTTTTTTGGTACATCTGGAGTTATGAGCAAATTTTTAGCATCGTTCTTCCCATAAGCCAGCTATTAATTGGGAGCGTGTTCTTTGTAGTAAAGTGCTAATTGGTACATCAACAAATTCACTGTCTGTTAAACATTGGAAAGATTGTAATTCTGACTGGTTCAGCTATAATTGAGGGGAAAGGCATCCTTTCTCCTTGCTGGCCTAAAGGTTTTTATATGGCTTTTCAGTAACTTAGTATCTTCAAGGAGTCAGGTGAATCTTCTTCTCAGAAAAAAACAAAACTAACTTAGAACTAGTTAAAACCGGGCATTGTTTTGATGGTATTTTGTTATAGATGGTGTTTCCATGTTTCTGAAAGTAAAAAATGCACCCAGAGTTAGTTTTCTCTTAATAAGTAAGACTGGAAATACTTAAGAAGAAAGGGTTAGATGGAATTGAAATATGGATCCTGAAACCAGGAGATCTGATTTTGAAACGTATATCTTCATGTTTAGGGCACTAAGGCACTGACCTGACTGTAGAATAATATAAAACAGGTATCAAAAAGTACTAAAAATGTGTAATTATGTTGTTTTCCACAACAACAGAAGTCTTTGTAATAGTTAAATTGATTTTAACCTTCTGACTGGCATACATTTTAGAGCATACATTTTATAATAATTTTTTGAGAGCTGAAATATTCCATATTAAGTAAGTACAGTGTATGCTTTCTTCATGTCTGGTGTTGCTATATGTAGGTACAAACTTCCCAAAACTATGTTTACAATTTGCCTTTGAGTATGTTCAGGAGCTGAAGAAACTTTAGTTTGAGGATCTTACCAGGTTGGTTGTCTTAAAGTAAAATGAAAGTAAAACAAGTCAGTTTTGCATTCTGTTTAGGGCTAAACAAGGAATAAATGTTTAGACGGTTTTTTTCAAGCAGATTGTTCTTCAGGATTTCAAAGTTATGATAGATTGCTTGTAACATGTGGAAGCGCTAAGTGAGACGAATTATCTTGCCTAAGATAAAACTGCCTTCTTCAGATTTATATTGTTGAGTAGACAGACATGTGACTGATCATAATCTGAAATATTTTTTTCTGAATTAAATTATTTTTGTATGGGTGAAACTGTTTGTCTGCATAATTCCTGTAAAAGTTAACATACTGAATCGCGGAAGTGGACAGGAGATGTACAAGTACCAGAATTTGGTAGCTTAAATGATGCTACAAAGTGGATGAGAACACTGATTAATTAGTATTTGAGTATGGGTTTACTATCCTTATCCTCTTCCCATTACAAAATGTGCAACATTTCTGAAATTGTAGGGGTAGGTCTTAACTGAATAGGATTACTCTCACTTTTTATGTTGTTCTGTATTTTATTAACTATATAATACATATGTTGAAGGATTTGTATTTTATTTCACCTCCAGTCACAGGTGTCAGTGGGGATAATATGATATCCCTGTGATTTTCAGCCTGTGCAAAAGGAGCAGGAATTCACATTTTAGCATATCAACTAGTTTAAATATCCTCAAATTGACATTCTTTAATCTATATGGTTGTGTTCACTTTCTATGTTTTAGCTTAACCAAGTAATTTATGCCTATAGGAGGTGTTTCATTCCTTTATTTAAAAAAAAATAAAAATTTGGATTAACCCAAAGACACAAATCTTATTTGTCGTGTTTGAACAAAGCATGCATATATGTTCAGGTTGTTAGAAATGCACGCGGAGGTTCTGCTGAAACATTTGGCTCTAATTACGTATTTTAGGAGCTCTTATTCTGAAAGTGCTTTCACTGTTTTTTCGGAAGCGGTGCTGAGCACTTTCCCTTCCTGAGAGGAGATTTCAGTGAGAGAGGCAATACATTGATGGACGATGGCCCTGTGATGGAGTCAATCAGCCAGCGCAGTCATTTGTCTCCTGGGGATGCTAGGGTAGAGCACATCATTAGCAGCAGCAGGAGAGGCTTTCCTCTCTAATGCTAATACGGCGAGGAGGCTCTGGCTGGTGCCCATTTGCTGCTATTACTGAGTTATTACAGGTGCCTTGCGGAGAAAGGGGGGGGGGAACAAAACTGTTTTCATTCGTGATCTGTAACAGTCATGGGCGTGTGGATCGGTTTAACCAGGAGTATTTAGTAAGCTCTGTGAAATGTTTCCAATCCGGCATGTTGTTAGCTATAGGCAAGCCCACGTTGCATAAAACTGCCTGTTGTAAAAGCTGAATTATTTGGGGGAAATTATCTACATTTTATTTTTTTTACACACCTATTTTGGAAGAACTTTAGGACTGTGGTTCTGCTTTTGTCTAGGAAGTGAAATATAGAAGGAATAAAGACTGTCAAAAGTTACTGTTTTTTTTGTGTTTCGCCTTTTATTGCTACGAGAAAATAAAGCAGGAGTAATTTATCAGTTTAAAATAAGTCTTCTGCAGCCAGACTTTCGTTGTCAATAAGTGTGGTATTTTATGGGTCAATGAAATATCATGTCTTCTGCTTACATATGAAGTTATGGTATAAAATTGTAAACATCCCTAACACGGAACAGCTGAGTCCCCATAAAGCTTTATTGTGTCACTAAGGAATTGTAGCCTACATTACTCTAGCAATCCAGTCCAGTAAGAAATGATCACCTCAAAACTGTGAGCACAGTCAAGTCAGTGGCAATTGGAATGGCGCTCCTCAGTGAATACAGGCGTACCCACGAGCTGCTTTTCCCTGTTTTTTTTTGTTTGTTTGTTTGTTTTTCCTCCCGATTTTAATGGGCGGCACAAATTGTTGACAGTGCTTTTCGGTGATTGGTTTCAGTCTTTATAAACACTGAAATGCCTTTGGAAAAAGATATTTATGTGGAACTTCTTCTACCCTCAGAAAAGCTAACTTTACTTCCAACATCGGAGAAGTGTACCTACAGCTTTTGAGAGAAGTGCAGCTGCTGGAATGTATTTTCTTTTGCATTTTCTTCATATGTAGCTTGTGTATTTTTTCTAGTGGGCCAAACTGCTAGGAGCAGATATTCCTTTATTTATAAACTCCCTCGTTAGATGTGAGAAGGAGCTTTTCTCCTTAATCTCAGCTCAGCTTAATGGTAGCAAAACTCCCCAGTGCTGTTGGGAGTATCTCGGCTCGCTGGTTATTTTTTTTCCCCTTCCCCACCAAGCAGAACTACTTGCATGCATTCTCCTTTTGTTAAATGTGTAGGTTCTTCAAATACCAGGGACCAATCAATTGTTTTTCTGGGTACTTGTGATACTTGTTAGTTTAACTTGCTTGGGAAGGACTGACGGCTTCCCAGTGGCCAGTGTTGGATTCGGCTGATGATACATCTTAATCGGAGGAAAAAGTTGAGAGGCCTGTAGATCACAGAAGTTATTCCAAAAGTCTGACAGTGGGGTTTCAGTGTAAGGCGAAGGGGGAACACTTTGTAGACAGGGAAGATAGTTTGTCTGATAGATAGGCTGCATTCTGCTGAGTGATACGAGAAAAGGGTTAGTTGGAAGATAAGGTCATCTTCTCTGGGTGGTTGGCATCCTTGAGCCACCAGTGGGGAGGGATGACCTGTAATGACGCAAAAGGAAACTGTAAACAATGGCAAAAAGAATGACAGAAAAATATTATTCAAACTGCCCAGTTGATGTTTTTATGTACTTCAGAGCAGAGGCCCCCAGTGAGTGGGAACGGTAAGCGTGGTGAGCGTGGTGGTGGGAGCTGAGTCAGTGTTTCGGGCACTCTCACGCAACTGTCCAAAGTCACAGTGAGTTAACTTCTGTGCTTTGGTCTCCCTGGTTGTAAAGCAAATGTGATAATAGGTCCCTACCACACATGGCTTATAGGAGGTCAAGTTAATTTTTGGAAAGTGCTTTGAAATCCTCAAGTGTCTTCTAAAAATCTGCACAGAAAGTTAGACTTAAAAACAATGTTTCAGTCTTCCATTCTCTGAAACATCTAGATAATCTTTTAAAAATCAGAGCAAGGGCAGCAAGAGAGCAAATGGTAGTAGAGCTGTGAAATGGTTCCTGGAAGGGCACGGTGGTTAGACTTCATACACTTCGTTTCACTGTTGTGTATAGGGATGTTTTCACCCTGAAGTACTGGTGAACTTGCACAGCTGTGTACTCTATGGATACTAAAGGCAGTGGGATTATTAGAGTTGCATACTTTTGCATGTGGGTTAGCAGGGTAAGCAACATGCTTAATCACAGGTGTGGGAATACTGTGCTCTGGGAGCAATTAAGAATCATTAATTAGAAATACCTATTACCAGACCGGATGTGACTCAAGTTAGTTGTAAGTTGCTCTAACTTTTGAGGTCAAGAAGATTTCATGCATCTCAGACCAGTGTTATTAGTGTCCATGAGACTACGGGGCTATCCACAGGGACAGTTTGTAAAACCAGGGCTCAAACTGTGAAATTCTGATTTATCTACAGTGGCAGTTTCACAGCACCTCTGCAAGTTGGGACCACACACTTGCATTTGGAAGTTTTGCCCTCTGCTTGTTTCTTTTAGATTCACGGGTTGTATCTCTTGTATTGCAAGAAATGTACAAATGTGTGCTGGGAAGTGAAGCTGTTGTGCTGCGATTCACAACTATTCAACCATCACTCAGTGAAGTGATAGTGAAACTTTATAATAAATAAAAGCTTCCATGTTTGTACAAAGAAGATGAATTTTTTTCCAGTTACAAATAAACCAATTCATATAGAAGTAAAAAAATCAACGGAGAGGTAGAACCGTGAGCCCGTATGCCATGCACCTAGACTGCAAATGTGTGAGAGATCACACCTTAATATTCAGCATATTGATTTATGAAGATTTAAACTTTAAGCACAAGTGGTGAGATTGTCCTCAAAAAGAAGCATACTGTTGCCAACTGTTAGTCATGTCAAGCAAGTCATGGAAAACAGTCCATAATAAGGTACCTGTTACAATTCTGTGCCAACAATTAGAGTTCTCTGGCTTATTTTTAATGTGTAGGGAGAGTCAGGGATAACACTTAGCAGTAGTTTGTTTTTATTTCCATCTCTTTAGTTTTTCCCTCTTGCCTTTTTTGCATTGTAAACCAGATTGGATTTCCCACTGGCACTCTGAATTCAAACTTACGAAATTGTACAACTATGTGCTATATTTATTTGTTTTTAAAAGCATGTCATTATAAGAAAGTGTGGCATATTTTTACATGGAGGTATATAGCACAAGGAGCATGCTTATTTAGTCATGGGTGTGGGAATAAGGAACGCTGCTCTAAGAAATTAGTTTAATAACGTTTGGTCCCTTTTTTCCAAATCTGCTAGCACTGGAAATCTTGTCGTGGTTGGACAGGTAGTTGACATTTGTAGATAATGTCGTCTGTTGTTCTTTGTATTAGATGTTTTCTGAATCATGTCCAGAGGCTACCGAAGTCAGCGCAGCACTTTGTCAACTGCAAAAACTGGATCAGGCCTCTGAGACTGATGCATCAAGAAGAAAGGGAATAAACTGAACTCAGACTGAACACAGTTAACTTCTGTGATCTTGCTTTGTTCCAAGATTATTTTTCTCAAAAAAATTTTTTTTAAGGGATTAAAAAAAAGAATTGAGAAATGAATTGCATTGTATAAAGCCCTAAATGAGGCACTAGGGAAGAACTCGATTTGTATCCGTTTAAGCAGAGGACTACTCCAGCTCCCTCATTGCTTTCAGTCCTGCTACTAGCCTCAAGTTCGAACAGTGCCAAGACTGATAAAATTTTGTATTTTGTTAATAAATTTCACAGGTGGTGACCAAACCTGTACCAAACGTTTTCTTGTATTTTTAAGTGGGAAGAAATAAAAAACATAGTAAATCTAATGTATTCGTTAAATTTTGCAGGATCATAATTCTTGATGAGAGCCTCTCCTTTGTCTTTATTCTTTCTGCTGATTTTTGATGTTAGTGTAAAAAATATTGTATCATCACATACCTGTGTGCTCACTTGGATCAAAAAGTTTGTATTTCTTCTCCAGAACTGTATCCATGCCTTTCTTCATTTAGCCAACAAATTATTAATATGTAAGGTGGCTTGATTATCAGTCGCATGCTGCTTTTCCTCTCTGCTCTATTTCAGAGTTTTATTTTAAGTAGCTTTAAAGTAAGGCTACTTCTGGAATTTCTGGCTTTGGGCAGAAAAAGTGGTAAGTTTTCTCACCAGTTTTGAACTATGTGGTTTTTTTTTTTGAAATCCAATTTATCTCTTCACAAAACTGTTACAAGTTCATCTTAAATCGTGCATAGCCTGAGGACTATCTGGGGGGTAGGGAGACATAAATAATTGTTTAATTGCACTGCTCTGGTGTGTAACTTACATCATGTGGAATATATGGAAAGACTGCTTTTACTTTATTGTTTATTTTTCTATAAGTATTCTCCCAGTCCCAAGTTGAGCATTTATCTTGGTGAAATTTATAGTGTGCTGTTAAGCAAGACATACAAATGTGCTTTGACTTCACCTTTTAGTTTGTAAGTGTTGCGGAATTCTCACTTTTCAAACATTTGGCAATTATGCTAAATAAAGTCTTATAAGAAAATGCCTTTTATAAGGAAAATGAAGCCTTCCTGTAAAGAAAAAAACTCTTTTTCTATTTTGTTAGATTTCTGAAAAAAAAAATCTCGCCTCATCAGTGGTTGTTAGCAGAGATGAGAAAATCTGAGTAATGTATCAATATTGCTTTTATATTATTCTCTTAAAAATTCAATTTTGACATCCAGCTCATGGACTTAAAAAGCTAAGTTTTAGCATTCATTTTATACTTCAGGAATAAAATGTTCTTGTGCTCAAAACATGCAGCAAAAGCAATCCCATGAAAATCAATTAGAATAATAGAGTACAGCCATTGCAAAATACCAGTACCATAGTTAAGTAATTATCCCACTGTATGACTTAGCAAGAGAGATAAATAATGCATGTAGAATTGTGTTGGAGCTTGCAAGGGAGATTCATGCTGGCAGAAGGGATGAAAAGGGTGAACGCAGGGCACCCTTCCAAGGAGGGGATCTGTTGGATCCGATAGCCACTGATTATTAAAATTTTTTAGTGCCAGTGATAAGATACAAAAGAGACACAATTTTCTGTTTTTCTTTTTGATTTCAGGATAGCCTGTAGGAAGAGATCTTTCTTTGCCATGCTAACAAATGAGCTAATGGTGATACATTTTTCCTCCTTAATGTGTTGGTGTGGCTTGTTTGGAAAAAATAAAACATGCATTGAAAAAAGAAAAAAAGGAAAGCAATGTGAGGTTCTGGTTTTAGTTCAGGATATATTCGGGATTTGTCTGGCTGATTGTGCTTCATGCCAGCTCGATGGCCCATAAAGGAGGAGCAGAATAATACCTGCTCAACTCCCAAACCAAAGCGGAAAGCACGTGCCGCGCTATATGCTGTACCAGCGTATTGGAGCTGCTGCTCGTCTCCAAGGAGCCCTGCTGGCCCTTGGGGAGCGATGAGCACTGGAACTAGGGCAGGATACCGGTTTGTGCAGAGGGCTTTGGGGAGTAACGGAGCGGGCAACCAGCCGGATACAGCTTTGCTGCTGCCTTCTTGTAGGTGGTCGTGAAGGGTAGAAACCCCCTGAACTGGCACTGCTTCAGGATGCAGGTTCCTGTTGTAGGATGTGTGTGTGTCCTGAAGCGCTCTCGTTTCATCTGGCCACCACTGGTGTGCTCTCTTAACTTCTATATATGTCATCTGCGTTCAGTATTTTACCATTCTGTAGGTCTGGGCTCCTCCTAGTCTGCTGCTAGTTGGTCAAGAAGGCTGCTCGGTACAGAGATGTGGGGCTGAGCTCACAGCGTCGGCCTGGAAATCCATCAGCGGTTTAATCAGGGTTGGTTTAACTATGAATCTGATCAGTGTGAATAGTAGCCTTTTCTTTTCAGTCACCTTTCAATGGACAAATGAGGGTTTCCATTTTATTCCTTTCAGTTAAAACTGTACGCTCAGAGTCTCTCAATTTCAGTCAAGAGTACTGTACTTTGAAACAGTGAACTACTGGAAGCAGTGTGAATCATTGCAGTTAAAATTATGCTGAACCCTGTAATTAATACTTATATTATATGAGGTCATCAAAAAGCTTAGGAAAATAGAACATAACTTGAAAAGAAATAGCCTCTTGAGGGAAATAGTCCTTACAGCCCTATGCAATCCCTGCATATTCTAAGGAACACAATATGTTAGAGGATGATGTATTTCTTCCCAGGATCGTTATGGTTTTGGAGCAGGATGTGGTCCTACCAATGTGATCTTTACTTTCTGCTGGTTCCAGGAAAAGGCATATGGACGAGACCAACCACCACACAGGACTTTTTATGAATCTAATAAAGACCTTTGGTGGTATTGACAGAGAGATTGTGGTAACTTCAGGAAACTGAGCTACCGGGATGGGTTTATTGCTATTGTGTTGATTCCACCAAGATACATATGGAAGCATCTTTTTGTGCCTTTCCCCTCACCTGTTTTTTTGATATCTTTCTCATCAGAACAGGTATCAAATCAAGAATCCTGTTCACCGTAGACCGGTTAAACCTATTCTTTGCTTCTCTAATTGCTGGAATCTTCAGTTACAGCATAATTGTGGATCTTATGTGAAATGACTCTTTAGTTTGTGAGAATAATACACATTTTTGTTGCCTTTTTGAATAGAAGTTTCTGGGAAACTGTGCAATACCTTTCTGTTATACAGCATTAGTAAAATTTAGTTGGCACTTTACCACTTGTGTTTTTAGGGAAGCTGAAATGGTTATTGAGATTTCCAAAGTGGTTGCTGTTTCATGACAAGCTCAAACCTGTCTGGAAAAGCTACGTATTTCAGCTAGGCAACAAGTAAGACTGTGCACCTAATGCTTGCCATCTTGTCGGCGTTGAACTGGGTGTGTGATGCTCTTGGTGTCAGTTACCACAAATTATTGATATGAATTTCTATGACTGTCTTAAGCACACAGAAATGGTGATCAAAGTTCTCAAGTGTTGCTGCAATTCTGAATAAGTTTGATAAAAGATTAACGTAATTATGTCTCCATTGGCTGACTGAACGCTTCAGTTGTCCAAACCACTGCACCTTACTCCAGCATCGATAAAGATTTTTTCCCCCCCCCCCCTTAGTTAAAAGAAAGAGAGGCTTATGCAGGTGCATAACCTGGTATTTTTGTTTCTAAAAATGACACCTAATCAAATATATTGGTTGATTCAGAAAGTAATTCCCTGGTTAAGAAGAGCAACTTGTATTAAAATGTAATACTGGTGCTAAGTGAATTGATACAGCCTGTCCTCCAGTTCTGTACGTACGTGGATTCCATAAGCGTCAGTTTGTTCAATAATCTCTGCCGTTGGCTGTGGATAATTAAGAAAAAAACTTTGCTGCTCAGAGGAGATAAATGCAGCTTATGTTTGGAATACGGCTCATGTTGTGGAAGTGTGTAATTTAAGGTCTGTAGTTTCTGGTACGATGGATACTGCCTTCGTAAAACTTAGCGTCCCTCTCTGTTACTTGTGTGCTCCCCTATATTGGGTTGAAGATGCTGGTAATCTTGAACTTGCAATGGACCTCTTCTATTTCCAATGAAAATGAATTTAAGTGAATACAAGCTTTTTTTAACTTCTTGAATCACTTGTCCGTTTTAAGTGCAAGTCCTAGGTTACTGTTGGTTGTGCACTGAATCTGTCTTCTAGATTTCTTCTCCTTCCAAGACAGGGGTAGCATCAGTGCTGGCTGCTGAGGGCTGGAAAGCTCCAGTGCTGCCAGCGTTCTGTGCTGGGCTGCAAGTGGAGAACAGAACGGTGCTGGTGGAGAGGAAGGGCAGAGCCAGAAGAGCAGCAAAAGCTTAAGCAGAACCAGAATGTTTTTGTCAGGCATACGAAAGTTATTTTTCCAAATTTGAAGATAAGGGACTGCTGGGCCCTGGAATCTGTTTGCTGAGTTTTTCCCTCTTTTCCTCTGTGCTGCCATGTTGACTTCCTTTCTATTTTCTGTTTTTGCACTCCACGAGTGAGTTATACCCTTTATGACTTAAGGTACGTGCTTGTTTAAAAAACAAAAAGCACTCCCACTGTAACATCTCCGTTATGATCGCTCATTTGTATGGTGGTGTTGCTGGGCTTTTTTCTTAGTATAGCTTTTTCACTTGAGATGCTTTACTGCTGTATTTGCACTGGCAAAGCTGTCCAGGGATGAAGGTGGCTAGCTTTTTTTCCACTCTGTCTAATTCTCTCTGCTGTAATAAAACCATCTTGGCACAAGAAGAAAATATCCAAATCACAGCACAGCTTTATAAGTGTAGCTGCATCCATGCTGGGTTCTTTAGCTGGTGTCAGTCTCTTTACATCCTTAAGATTTAACACAGAACTGTGGGGGTAAATTGTGTGTTTTGTTGAAGTGTCTTTTGTTTATGCGCACTGGGGCACTGTTCCTGATTGCATCCTTGGGTGCTATTGCAGTGTCAATAATTATGGGGAAAGTTTGGGATGGTGTGCAATTTTTAAAGGCTGTCTGCTTTTGAAGCCAAATCTGCATCCTTGAAAATCTTCAGGACTTGATAATCTTCCCCCCTGCAAGGGTATTATTTATTTGGGAAATTGCATAATGCTTGTTATGCAAGCAGTCTCTTTCCATCCACTGTGTGAAGTGTGTTATAGAAAAAAAAGTATAATGTGTGTGTGTGTATATATATATTAATTCAGGCAGCAAGTGTCACAGAATAAATCCCACAACTGAAATGTTTTAGTGAAGAGAGGTTTCGGTGAATGTTGTATTCTATTTATAACACAAGTAAGGCAGAACTGAATGCAGATCTAACTTTTACACCTGTTTCCACAAAGAAGTTCAATTCCCACCATACATCCAGCTCTGAGAAGTGGTTATTAAGTGGGAAGACTGTGTTGTTGGTAAAATCAACATAGGTCTATTAAATTGATCTGTATTTTTTCCTGGAATATTTCTAGTAAACAACATCTTACATGAAATATATCCATACCTTACTTTACAATATCTCATTTAAGGATTTACTGCTTATACTAAGTTCTAGATCCTTTTCTTGCATGTCTACACCTGTCTTAGAATAACTCGACTTTGTAGACAGGGTACCTAGTATGTGTGTCTTGTCGTTCTTTGCAAGTTGATGCTTGATTTTTGTCTTCAGGTTTCTCTGAGTTAATGTAATGGACTACTGCTGAGATTGTAGAAGGACACCGGAGCCGTTGTCCTCTCAACACCTTCTGCTTGGGGAGCCTGGTGAGACTGGGATTCCACCGAATTAACCAGTATCTTGCCGATGAATTCGGCATAAAAGGAAGGAGCTACTGATCAATGCCTAGTTTAGTTAGCTTCTCTATAGAAGGTAGTGCTAGATAGTTGCCTCTACTTAAAATACAGTGTCACCATTCCCTGACATAGGGGGTCTTACAGGTTTTGTGCTGAACCCAGGTTTTAGTTTACTGCCTTGGATATATCTGTTTAATTCATAAAGGTTTGTTTAATATGTCTGAGTAGAAGACTTTTTTTTTTTTTTGCTTGCTTGCTTGAACAAAAAAGGCTTTGGATAAAGATGTTAACTGTCACAGCCAGTGACTGACTTTTCCTCTGTGCTTAGCTGTCAACTGAGAGCATTTTAAACTTGCATCCGAGATATGAGAAGACCCATACCTCTTATCTGCACCTCCCTGAATAACGAAACCAGTCATTCAGTTATTTTCTATAATTAGTTTACTTCAGTAGGTAGACATATATTAGTTATTCACGGGCTCTTTTGCTCCCTGTTACTTTTCTAGGAATATGTTCAAGCAAAATGCATGTACCAAAGACTGTTCACTTAAAAATATGTACAAACCTCTTAATGCTACTGGTGTCTGTCACAGAAATAAGAAAAGCCCATCTTTGCCCAGTAGATGTTCTTAAGTATGTTTGCAGAAGAACTGAGAAATGAAGTGAGGCACAGCAGGAGAAATGCTGGTGAGAGTCAGGAGTCCCTAACCAGTACAGACACATGGATCTTGACTTTGGGAAAATTGTGTTGGAAAGTTGTATCTTCTGAGCTGAGGACATGGCTTACAGACTGCTAGTTGGATAACGGGCTGCTGCCTCTGGCCCAGGCCCTAGGAGCACTGCTGAGGACGGAGCTCAGGTCAGCCAGCGTGGTGGTACTGTGGCTTCCAAAGGGTTTACTGATCGCTGAGTATTGTAGTCCAGGCAAGTTGCTTGCGTAGCTGTGTAGAGGATGTGGATATAAGATGAAAATAGTCTAACTGCAGAGAGGACCCTGCTACGCTGATTTGCAAAGTTCTGAAAAATCTTAGGCTCGATGTTATTTGGATGATTTTCTCATTTGAAGGGACCAGAGGGGGATAAATGATCCAAAGTTTTTTGGCTGATGTAAAATAAATGGGAAATAAAAGACAATTTTGTCATTAGAACTTGTCTTATAAAAGCAACAGATGAATGTGTTTTGTGAAACTACTGTGGTGTTTTCATGTGTTTATGAAGCAGTGAATAAATGACTTTGTAAAAGGCCTGGGTCCTGATTTTTCAGTGGGTAGTGTGCGTGGGCATGCTTTTTCTGCTGTTCATTAACAGGCCAGCTTCATTAGACTTGACGATTTAACGTTCTTTTTATGAACTTATTTTCAGCTATTTCATGTCACTAGACATCAGTCATTAAAATGATAGCTTTTAAGGGACAACATCTGCTTAAATTAAAAAGCCACTTTTTTCTGAAAGCCTTTTATATCAGAGAAACACCTTAACTTGATGGCTTCTTTTTATTATGGAGTTTGACAGGAGTTTGCATCTGTTTTGGTAAACTCTTGTTATAGCTGTTCTTTAAAGACCTTTACTTGAGAGGGAGAAGTGTCCAAAGATGGAAAAATGTGACCGCTAAAGAGTGTGTCTGTAAAGGGATGGGAACTCTGAGAAGTTGTTTGCGTCACTGCCCTTGTAATACAGAGTTACTTTACCAACAGACTAGCACGAGAGGCCACGTCTTACATCAGGCTTCAGCCGCAGTGCAGTGACGCTCATGCTTTTCCCTCCCAGCTTGTATTCCACTGTGGCAGAATTGGAGCTTCCTTTCCATCTATTAATACTGAACGTTGACCTGGTTTTTGGGATGTTTATTGTATGAATGAAATCAACAGGGGGAGAAACAATGGCTCAAGATAAGCCTCCACTTGAGAAAATGAGTGGCTGGGAGGCAGTGCCCCTATCTGCTAGCTTTGAACATGTTCTTGCCTAGATCCAGATAATTTACATTAGCGGTTTTTGTGAGCCTGGGAAAAAAAGTGAGAGCGAGAGTGAAGAGGTCTGGCTGTTGGAGGCGAGCTGGTGCGTAGACACCTGCCAAGCGAGTTGGGAGGCTCCAAGGGTTTCTAGGCCACCACTGCAGCATGGCTGAACTTGAGATTAGATAAACAGCATGCCAATTTATGTTCCAGAATAACTTTTCTTTAAATGCTTGTGACTTGATTCTGCTCCTCTCACTGTGAAGGGTATTACGTAAGCCAAACTCGGTGGGGCTGTCGGTTAAGTATGGTTGATGGATAACTATTGTTTAGGCTGAAGGTGTGTCTACGCAGCCAAATAAAAACATGGTTGTAGAACAAATATTGAAAATGTCGAAGGAGGAGCAGCGCAGGCTGGCAATGAAGATGCATATGCCTTCCTGCTAATACAATTCCCATTTTAGATTGTGCTGCAGCCCTTGCCATCGAATCCTCGCTGCTGGTTTTGCCCCATGTGACAACTGCTTCTCTATTTCGCTGCGCACAGCCTGACTGCGAAGCTGAACCCGGGACGAGAGCGTGCTCCGCTAACAGGTCTGACGGCTTACCCGTGCCGTCCGTACGGCCAGCCCTGCTAACCCTAGCAGGGAAGGTGTGGTAGCACAGGATCCAATACAGTCAGTTTGAACTTTGAGGTCCTGTCCTGATGTCAGACATTAAATCCCAGCACTTCAAACTTGCACTGCTGCTGTTAGCCATGCTACTGTATCAGGAGTAGCACAAGTGTTTTATATACAGCACAGGTAAGGTTTTGTTTCGTTAGGTAGGTATACGTGAAGTTGAGGGGAACTGTACATCTGGATTTGTACCTTAGTGGGTGCACGCAGATCCCAAAGGAGGTAGAGCAAGGCTTGTACCAAGACATCTGTCAAAAAGCTGGCTTGCAGAGGAAGTCTCCATAGAAAAACTCTATCTTTAATGTAAAAGTGAGCATAGTTTTAAAAAGGACATTTGGTAGCTGGGTTTCCTTCTACAGGTGTGTTGGTACATTTAAGAGGTTCGTGTCGTTACTCTTCGTTTCATTCCTAATCCTGCTAATGTGCAAGGCAAGAGTAGTTCTGTTGAAGCCTGTGGAATTGATATCACTAAGGTTAAACCTAAACATGGGATGGATGGTCTGAAACACACAACCAAAGCGTATTTGTCAGTAACCAGAGAAATCCTATGTATCCCAAATGTTTAGTGAGTATTCAGGCATCTCGGGGGAAATGTCTGTAGCCTCTACAGAAGGACTAGAGAATTTCTCCTGTTCCAACTCAAACTTCTTTAACACTTATGTAAGTAATATTTAAGCTCTCTAGGTGCAACGTAGACCTAGAACTATATAACTCCTGTTAGCTGTTCCCTCTTCATTTTCTTTACCTTCTTTCAGCTTAATCTGACACTTTGAAAAAGAATTTTAAAGTGAATTCTGAGATGATTTGCTACCGTTTCCTTTAAAAACTATTTGAATCTTTTTACGTGTTTAGGAGGGAGTAGTACCTGAGTTTGAGCGCCCTATGTGGACTGAGGATGTCAGTGATACAGAGTGTGTGTCCATGTCCGTGGAGAGTAATGTTTGTTGGTTTTGGATGAAGCAGCCTGCCCTGCGCTTGAGCTAGCAGTAAGAGCAGAGCCCGTGCTGCTCTGCCTGCTACCAGAAGAGGAAGGAAGCTGAATAAACAGGGAAACTGTGAAATAAACAGAAACAAAACCGAGTCTAGCCCCTGCATAGCGGAGTGTGTGCTTCAGTGACGCAGCTGTTTCAAAATCAGGCTTTTCTGTTAAAATGAGGTACATAAAACTTTTCTGCTTTTGTTTTTGTGCCGTAATGATTGTTTCCATGTATTTTGCTGTGTCATTTTATCGCCCTTAGAATTTCTTTTGAGGAAACTTGTTTGAAAAGTGAACCGTTCTTTTTGCAGTTGTGCTGTTGGAGTGTTTACTTATGGTTGTTGCTTTAACCCTTCTTAATTTACGTACCCCTGTCTAGTAGAGTGAAATTGCACAGTGAAATTAAGCCCGCTTTTTTTCTAAGTTACCTTTGAATCTTTGAAAGATGTTGTATAGACTTTGTGGGGTCCAGATCAGGCTGAAAAGACTGGTGCCGTGGCTCCATTGCATGAAGCTTCCTGCAGCCGCGCTTCCTCGCTCCATTACTGCCGTCCGCTCCGAGCTGCGGGAGCTGCTGCTTCAGTTGCATAGACGCAACTGTTTTTGTGGCTACATCATGAACTGAATAAGGAGAATAAATTGGTTTAAAAACCCTGCATGTCTTTTTAAGCCTGGATGAGTTCCACCATCAGATCACAGAACGGCTGCAGACGGTTGTCAGCCTCGCGGGGAGCGTGGCAGGAGCGTTTTACTTCGGTGTTACTGACAGGCACTTGGTCTCATGGAGCTACAGCCCAAGAGGAGGCGTTAACGTGGAAGTTTTATGTTGGTTTGAATCCTGTGACTTGCTGGTGCTGAAAGTGACCCCTGAGATTATTAAAGGAGAAGATAATGGGGAAATATTTTCTGGTTTTTCTCTTGGATGCTTTGTATGTGTGTAATTAGTCACAAAATTGTAATAACCCAGTAAGCCTTTGCTCTCTTTCACTCCCCCATTTTGGTGCAGTGTGAGGGTATGAACTCCTTTGGAAATGGTTACTCAACTCCGTCCATATTGTTTTCAGTAACGTATTTGAGTAAAAAAACATGGTTTTGTTTTTAGTTTGCTTTTATTTGGAAATTGTGATAAGCAGTTAGCTACACAAATCCAGAAAGAAATTAGAAGAGAAAGAAATGTAAGAGTAAGAAATGTAGTAGAACCTCGGTAGCTTTTTTTTTTTTTTTTTTTTAATTGTGATTTTTTGCAAACTAGTGATTTCTATAATCTGGTAGATGCATATTGGCAATGTGGTATAATCCTGGCTCTCAGAAAACCTTCATTTATTTTATTCTACTGCAGTTCTCCTCAAGCAAGCCAGTCACTGTTTTTCAGTCTCCCCATAGTTAAATGGAGATAAACCTAACCGAAGGGGTGTCTTGATAACCACATCTGAGATTAAGTGCTTGGATATTGTGGTAGTGAGAGCTAGATAATGTACTAAGATGGAAACAAAACCAAAACAGTCTTACTTCTTAGCAGTGTTTTCAAAGACTTTTATTTAGTTGGTCTGGTACTGTGTTCTTTATTACAAAATAACTAGGCTATGTTTGCTAACAGAGAAATTGGATTAAAATATGTTGTCTAAAAATGCATTGATTTAGTTACGTAGTTTGGTAACCTTTATCTTTCTGTGCTTATTTGATAATTCATAAACAATCTGTAAGCTGACATCAGATATAATGTACAAAATCTTACTGTGTTTGGACAGCGTGTGATGTCTGAGTAGGTTGTAAAGGACAGGCCATATGCTGTGTTTGAACTTTCTGTTGTATTTTGTTTTACGGAGGAAGTGAAACTTCGGATACATTTTGTTCACTTTTTTCCTTCTATTTGCAAACAAGATACCCACCCGCTTCTATATTTCATTCATGTAATAGCCAATTTCACTTTCGTTACACTTCTTAGTTAGGCATGGTGTAAACCCGCATTTATTTGCTATTTTCAACGTTGACATTGTGCTGTTATTTGGCCCCCTTTATGTATTTATCCTGTAAGACTTTACAGTGGGAATTACAGGGTGGATGTATTGCCTCACCCTTGAAAAGATGTCAGTATATCTTTTGAGTACAAAATGTATCTGTGCCTCATTTCTTTCTGCCCTTAACAAATGCCTGGTATAGGAACCAGTTTAACAGCAACTTCTTGAACTGGTGAGTGGCACCTGGTTTGGTCACAACTCATTTTTGAGCCCCTCACTGTTGAGTTAACAGATGATGGGTTTTGTGAAAAAAAAACTACTTGGAAACCCTCAAATCCAGAATCTACATGCAGATTTTGAGTCACTGGAAAGACGAGAATGAAGCGAGGACTGATATTTCGACGGGAATGTACTGTATTAACTCTGCAGCTTTACGTTGAAGGAACACGCTGAAGGTGGTTGTTGTTCTTATCAATGCATTTGCCTGTCTTAGAAAGCAAGCAGCGGAAAACACCCAAACACTCACTCGTCTATCTTTTTTTCCACCAGTGCTGGAAACTGTAATAGCTGGAAGTTTTGGAAGCCGAAGGCTGTTGCTAAGCAGACGTCGGTTAGTCCTCCTTCAGCCTGAGACTCTCCAGATGACATATTGTATTAGGCTGACAATTCCACACGTGTTGTGGGTCAGGCACGCTGCCAAGCGCTCAGCATTTAGCCAGCAGGGGAAAAAAGCATTAGGAATCCCAATAATCCACACATCAGTCTCTGTACGCTACTTGGTCAGTGGAGACTGAACAAGTGAGCTGTGGAGAGATTGTGGGTATTAAGTGGGATGGGTAATGAAAGGCTATTCTGGCATTGATGTGAGACTCTTTAAATGGAAAATGACTTTAAATGATGGTGCCAGGATGGTTGGAGTGATTTACAGCTGGCACAGGTTTATAGTTTAACTGGTAGTTTTCTGTAAGACTAGCCACTTTTTTAGGATGGAGCACTGGAATTGTTTTGAAGAATTCGAAAGAATGAACTTTTGTCTGGATTTGCTCTCTTTCCCTCCCTTAGAGCTTGTATCTCGATGACGGCAATTCAGGATTTTGTCTATATATGTTTGCATATACATCCATACACATATATGTGTGTGTGTGTGTCTATGTGCAAGCCATGCAAGCGTATCTAAAACTGCAAAGTAGTCGTCACCAGGATGATGACATACTTGCAGTACACTCTGAAAATATGATAAAATGAATGTTTTAGGTTTAAGATTACCTTATCTAAGAATGTTCTTAAATATTGACAGTTTTGTGCCTGGACAAGCAGTCATCATTGTTATCTACAGATCGGAAACGGACTTGCAGAGGAAGCTTTTTGTTACATAGGATAACGTGCTCTGCTAGCTTTGTTTATAAAGGTAGTTGGTTTTCCTTATCCTCCAATGTGTAAGGCACACATAGGTAATTAGTATTAGTGCCCTAAGAAAGAAATTGATTGTTAACTAAGTAGGTTTCTGAGGGTTTCCAGTTAGAGCTTCTGAACTTAATATCATAATATTTCCCAGTAAATTTTGCAAGCATCAGGATCAGTTCCTCAAGCCCAGTAGTAGTTATTTTGAAAGCAGCAGTTTTGTGCTTCTTGGGTTGTATTGTGATTAGCTGCATTTCATGCAGTTGCTTAACCAGGAGCTATTGATTGCAGCTGAGCACCTGATTTCTCTTGGGCTTTTGCAGGGGGAAAGGTGTGCACACACAGTACGTATGTCCGTGAGTGCCTCACCTTGTGCCACCTGGCTGGAGCTGCAGCTGCTGTAGCCAGGCTTTTGGATGCTCGTATGTCTGCGTGCAGATCTCAGATTTTGTTTGGAAAACATTTCTTGATGAGAAAGGAAAGCCTCTGCAAGGCTCACGGTAACCTTTTGAAAATGCCTGTCTGCCTGCACCTTTGTCTTCTCAGAGCGTCTTTAGTTTCTAGTAGTGTTTAGGGAAGGCGACTGACTTGCTGAGGTTTCCTCTTCAACCATTGACAATGCTTAGTGCACTGCAGGTTGTGCCGTGACAGACGTGAAGGGGCAACTGAAGTGAGGGGCTAAATGGGGCATTAGGTCACTAGTAGTGGTGCTAGGTGTGGTGTGTGCTTCCCCTCGAGTGATGGGGAGCAGCCGCGCCGCTGAGTTGGCACTGCCGCAGCCCTGGCATGTCTCTTAAGTTGCATATGTGCTGCAAGTTGGGGCTTTGGTTATAAAGTTACGTTAGTGGTTGCACAAGGACTCTCAAAATGCTACTTTCATATTAAAGGAAATCCCATCACTGATTATTTTTTAAAAAATATGTTTTAGCTTGCTAGAAAAACTCAGTTTCTCTCACTTGAGGAAAGCCTGCAGTTTCTGAAGTAGCTGAATTAAAACTGTCTTGCTCAGTTGGCTTCTTGTTTGTTTGTTTGTTTATTTTTAATGGCATCTGAAGAGATGTAGGGTCTATGAGACTATTTGATATCTGTTGTAGAATAGGTAGTTTCTTATTTTGCTTCTGTGGGAACTTAGCCTTGTTGATAAATGATAGAGAAGTCTTTTTCTCTAAGTGTACAGTGTTCCAGTGTCATGTGAGTACAGTGTAATTTGCTCTGATAAACTAAGCATATGCAGGGTTGCAAAGCAGCTCTGCAGAAAAAAATACTCGGTAGAAATTTTTTAGTTGTTTTTGAACAAAGCTATCACGCTTCCCTCTCTGAAGGGTAGGTATTTAAATTATCTGCTTTTCTCAAAGAGTAAGTATTATGCAGATTTAACCATTATGCTCCCAAAAGTGACTAGAAACCCCATTATGTAGTTCATGCTAGTGACCGTCACTCACAGCTCCCTAGGCTGTTTCAGTCCTGTCGGTGCTGGTCCTAGGCCAGCATTTAAAAGGGTGACAAAGTGATTGCAAAAATGACTCTTGATCTCTCTGGATCAGAGCCGAGTTACAGGAGGCACAAGCTATGCTCCCAGCTCTAAATTTGAAGTGAATTTGATACAAATTCACCCTATTTCAGAGTTAAAATCCACCTTTCATTTGTTAATAAAAATTATGGATATTGGGGACGTGTGTTGTCAAAGTACAAACTCTGGACCAATAATACTGATACGTAACTTCAGAATGTTAAAATCGCAGTCAACGCTTGTTATATGGCAGGTGGTATTTTAGAGTTTCATTACGGAAGTGTTGATTTTGCAGATACAGATTAGACCATGTTAAATTTTCTCTTTGTTTAAAAAAAAAGTTGGAGGTTCTCTGAGCAGTGATATTATTTATGATGCTGCAATGCTGGATATTGTATGTCTGACACATTTTCAGATTTGGAGGTGCTTGGGCATGTTTAAAGAGAACATGCTCTTAAAACTTAACCTGTTCTTTCTTCTTGTAGGAAGATAAGTTACTCTTTGCACTAACCCAATAGCACGCTCCTAAGAAGGATATTTTTGGAAATATATTTTCCTTATTAGTTTTAATATAGACTTTTGGGGAGGGCAGCAACTTTAGAATTGCATATATTTATAGTGGTTTGAAAGAATAGTTAATCATATCTCAGGTCTTTCAGGCAGTAAATTTGGCAGCTGAAGTCCCTTTTTTGTAGGGACCACGTTTTCAGCATTTCTCCTTTCTTGTAGTTTCTAAGTTTGTCTCTCTCTCCTTTTTCTTTTTTGTGTTTTTTTTTTTCCTTTGGCTTTCCTCCTTCCTCCGTATCATGAGGCCAGAAAGCCAGTTGTCGCTTGTAATACGGAGTTCGTACTACCTTCTTGTCGGAAACCTTCCTGCAGCTGGGAGCGTGGAGGCAGCCGGGTGGCTTTCGAGCAGCCCTACACTGCTTCATCAACAGCCTCTGCAGCGTACTTGCAAAAGCGGTACGTGTGCTTCTAGGAGCTGTTAAGAAGATCTTCTGCTTCCAAAAAGGACTCAAACTGTCCCCACCTGAGCCTAAAGAAACATCGAGTTAAAGCTGTTTTAAAATTAGTGTGAAACTTCTTAAGTGTCTTGAAACCTTAAGGCAGATGCTCCCAGATGGGACATGTCAAGCTAAATTAAAAGATGATACAGACTTGACAATTTCCCTTTCTACTCAAAATTTCAGTGTCTGAAACTGAAGTACGTATTAGCAGCAGTTATAAAATGCTTTTGTAACATCAAGTCTGGTATTCCTATTTTTCAGCTGTAGTTAGTGCTGTAAAAATTGTGATTTCCTCAGGTTTTCATTTTCTTAATTGCTAATACGATAGCTATAAGCAGGTGGTCTTGGGAATCTGCACGGGAAACTGATGTCAGGCTTGTGTGTACCCTTGTGCTGCCAAATGCACCCTGTTATTAGTTAGGAAGTTCTGATTCTGGGTCTGTTTGCCTTCTTGAGGATTATACATGGCTTAATAAACAGTCGAAAAGGAAGAAATATTTAAATAATGGTTTGTGTTGGAAATCAGAGTATTTTATTATATTCATCTTGGTTGCTGCCAACTTTATGAACAGTTTTTCAAATTTTTGCTATTGAGAGCGGCTTATTTTTGACAAGTGAGTAAAATCACTTTAGTTTTATCATCATCCTGGTGGTAGTAGGCAAGTATATTTTGTGCTGAGGTTAGTGAATTTTCCATAATAATTTTGTAAGTGCTTGTAAATCATGAAACATTCATTTGGTATTTTGCCATTTTGCGGTAAGGTGTGTCTGTAGATGAAAACACCAGAAGCAGCAGCACAGTAAATTGTATTGTTTTGGTGTACAGTCTGATGAAATACTGATTTGAATTTTCAGTGATGGATTAACAAGTACCTGAAGCTCAAAGACTGGATCAGGGAACATATCAATAGTGTGATGATGGTTGCAAAAAGTTCCAAAAATAAAGCTTGCGTGGCACTTGCAACAAAAACTGCGAGTATTGGTGACCAGGGAAAGTTGCATACCTAAGAAAAATGATTCAGTTATCTAAAGGCCATCTTTTCAAGTTCAGGCTTGATTTGATCTTTACGTTTACAGTTTCATCTCATCATTTCTTAAAAACTCAGTTTTGGTTTCCGGTATATATTGGCTCCATTTTTCTACTACTCTAAAACTTCTTCCCTATCAATACAACAAATGAGTATGAGACAACACTTTTTTTTCTTTCTTTCCCTGAGTGCTTTGCCATAGAGCTAATAACTAGTATTGGAAAGCAAATGTTGAGGCAGAGAGAGGGGGAACTGTAAAGCTTTTCTTGCTGAATTGGAGCTTAGGGTCATATTGCAATTTGGAATTGATGCTATTTTAATTTATTACATATTACAGATTTCATATTAAGTGGGGAAAGAGGTATTGTGCACTCCCTCTTTTTTCTTAATTACTGTTTTTTGTTTTTTTAATTCTGTCCTTAAATTCTAACTTTAGAGATTTATATTTAGGTAAATAGTGAGGAGAGCTAAAGTAATGCATCTGAAAAACTGTAATTCTGGTTGTGTAGTTTTGTCTTAGTTTTGTATATTGACCTGAATAGTTTTAATATAGCTTTATTGTAGTTATAAGTGTAATGAAGTTGTGATCCCTTTTTCTGTGCATTTATTTTGGAGATGCTTAAAATCTTCATAGGAGGGGATGGATGCGTTTGGACAGTTCTGTTTTCCCCATTGATCCAGACAAAATGTGTGCTTAAAATGTGGTAATCTTGGTATTGGTTTGCCAATTCTTTCTTAATTTTGCATTTATTTAAAGTGTATTCTGAACTCCTTATTTTAGGAAATGTGCTTTATTCTGTAGTTAAAGAAGAAGGATCATTCAGACTTTTCACCATTCTCATCCTTACTAGGCGTTCTTATCTGAGGTAAAATTAGCAAATTAAGGCAGGCATAAGCTTACGCGTTGTATACAGCTCTTCAGAACTGTCTTGGGCTCTGTGTGTGTGTGTGTGTGTGTGTGTGTGCGGATGGACGCGGGGCTTGTTGTCTCCGCTTGTAGCTGCAGGGGTGGAGCTGAGAGAGGCCGGGAGCAGCTGCCTGCTTCCCGCTGGATCTGTGCCAGGGATTTCGAGTAGTCGCAGAACGCAACTGCAGGGCAAGCATCTGCTGGCCAGCCGTGGGGGCTCGCCTCGCGCTCTCCGTAGCTGCTGCGGGTGAGAGGTGAAAAAGCCTCTGCTTCACCTTTAGATAGGTGGAGTATGGGTGAGACTGCCAGCTCCACGTGAAGTTCCCAGCAGGCTCGTACTGTAAAAGGAAAAATAAAGATTGGGTATTTCTTTTAAACTTCAGCGTGGCTTTTGTTTTACCTACTGCAGACATAATAAGTTGAATTTTACTGTATTAGTGGTTAAGTAAAGCTCAAGCGCTCTTTCAGTGACCGACGTCGCACATCATTCCTCACCATCACCACCGTTCTGCCTGCATGTCCGGGCACCGAGAAGCCTGAAGAGTAACTTTTGTTTAACTATTCCTTTCTGCCCACTTCTGATTTCCAGTTAAATAATTGCAACTTTCACTCTGGACAAATGCTGTTTTGCAAAAGACCTGCAAAAGCTCTTTATTCTTATGTAAAGGAAGCTTCATTTTGATACGCTGTCTCACCTGCATGGTATGGTGATTTCTGTCACTTTGTAATAAGTAGAAGTGGGGGCACTTCCAGAGCAAATGGTACGAGAACGTGTGGAATTTTGGTATACTGGAACTCAGCCTGTTTTGTAACTGGAACTTAATGGGAAGATGCACAAATTCCTTTTGCTGAGTCTTCTGAGGACTTTGATTTCATGCATGTCATAGGTATTTCTCTGAGGATACCTAGCCAGCTATGTTTTGGGGAGCAGGGAGTTTGGAGGTGAGCTTTGGTGGCTGATTGATGTGGCTGGAAGCGCTCTGCAGAGCTGCATCAGAAATGTGTAACTTGATACAGCAAAACAGGGCAGTAAACCCAGCGCCAAGGTGCTTGATGGATCTACAAATGTGCAGAACTTGGTAGACTGGGGTAAACCACAGCGCAAATGCTTTTCTCTAGCCACACGGCCGTAAGGGAAGTGTGTCAGCTGGCGTGCTCTGGTCCTGGCATTGGACCTGCCCTTCGGGCAGCTTCAGCAGAAGACTTGAGCCTTGGGACTCCTTTCCGGCTGGCAGTCTGCCAGCTCCTAAGTTTGGCAGGGTAAGGAGCACAGCATAAGATGTTTTTTATTTGATTTGCTTTGAGGTTAATGGTCCTGATTTGCTTTCACATTTAGATTTGCGGTCGTGCCTGTGCTACCAGTTATGAGAAACTGTATTTACAGTTTTGATTTTGGTATTATAGTAGAATGAATATTTTGACAAATTATGTGACTGCTTACAGCTTTATCATGGCAAAATTCTGGTCAGATTGGTTCCAGAAAAATCTTATGGTGCTGATTTTAAGCTAGTTTATAATGGGATTATATCAAATGATGTATACCTCAAAATAACAGTTAAAATATTCAAAAACTACTCCACTAGCCTGTTGACCAACTGTGTTGAAATAGCTTCATAGATGAATTCTGAAATTTGCTTAGTATTGGTTTGGGGATTTCTTTTTAGGATATTTTTATTAAAAAAAAAAATCAAAATTACTAGCTGCAGAATGAGTCTGTGCTGTGACAAATCTAGGAATAAAGCTCTTTAATTTATATGCTTTGGTTTGTAAATACTCCCAAATAATTAAAAATAAACAATGCTCAGGTTCCTGATAACATGTAAAAGTTGTGAGTATCCTTTGTGCAGGTATCACTCAAGGAGCCTCGGTAGCGTCCCGCTGATAAGTGGGCAGTGAGTAGTCAGGGAGCAGCAAACGCTTTCTTCTCCAATGCCTCTACATGTGTTAAATGGAGGTGGAAGTTGGCATTTCATTTAATAACTTTCCTATTCTTAATTCAAAGAAAAAAAAAAAAACTTTGAAGAAAATCAGATTTTCACATTAAAGGGGGGGAGAGGAGAGCTAACAGCTTTGTGAAACCACTAAAAACTTAAATACTGCTAATAATTTTAAACTTTCTAAAGTTTAAAAACCTAACTATTGCAGAAAGTGTTCAAGCTGTGGGAAGCAACCTGAAGTCTAAAAATGTCTGGTGGACAAACATAAAGCTTAAAACGCCATTCTTCTGAAATCTGAAAAGCTCAAGGTTTGTTGTCCTAGCTGGGAACAGTTATCACAAAGCGGAGGAGACTTTATCTTGGCCTTGCCTATTCTTAGCTCGTCAGAGGAGGTGAGACACAGCAGGCCACATACTCGAGGAGTGCGCCGAGGAGCGTGGAGGTTTTCTGTAGGTGGCCATGGATTTTAAACCTAACTAGCTTATTTTGTGGTGCACAATTGTTTTGTTTGTGCCAAGCGATTATTATCTTCTTTCACATTTTCCCAAAATGTTCAGACTTAACACCAATACTAGTCTTTCAAGCCCCTTTGCTGTGTTTTGGGGTATAAGGTTAGTAGCAGGTACTGTGTCATGCTGACGGTGTAGTGAAAAACTAAAACCTGCAACCCAGAAATGGATGTTCCCTATGTTAACTTCTTCATTTTTAGACATCTGTATTTTAAATAAAAGCACAGCATTAGCACATCAGTGTTAAATGACGATTACATTCTTTCAGCAAAATATTGCTCAATCACATATTTGTCACTCTTTGTCCTTACAGCTTTTCAGTGCTTTTTGTCATTGCCTGGTAGTCTTGTGGTCTTGTATTACATGGAGAACTTCTCAGATAGATGTACGCAACTTCCATAGCACTATGCGATTGTACACCAAGGACAATTCGTCCATTCATCTCTCTTCTTGTTGCTAAAAAAGACTGTGTGGTCATCACAAACGAGCTGCAAAATATGCACTCAAGAATGAGTGCTCACCCCAGCATGCTTATGGCTTAGTTTCTCTGAAGATTTGGTTCTTCTGGGTATAAAAGTCTTAAGGAGATGATATTTTTTTCTTCAGTTTAATGTCTTCGTAGGTTGGTTTCTACCCTTTACAGTATCTCTCATAAGTATGCTGCTTGTATTATTGTTCTGGCACTGCATGTTTTATAAACACTTTCACAGAAGTACTTTTAGTTTTGTTTTTTCTTTGACTCGTTTATTCATATGTTACTAGGATTATTAAAACAATCTTGTACTTCGACTTTACACTGCACTGCATATGAAACGCGTTTCCTCAAAGAAATGGAGAGCCGCTCAGAGGTCTGGCTGTATCACCGCCTGCATCAAAGCTAGAACAGCATGAAATTATCCAAATCCTCTGTACTTCATGTTACATGAGGCTTTTGACTCTGAAATCCTACTTGATGCTACTTTCATTCTTCTGATAACACAGTTGTAGGAAAGTAAGAGCAATTATAATTAGATCCACATTTCTGGGGATTGCCAGAGTCCCTTAAGACTCTGTGCGTTGCTGTGGGTATAAGGCAAGCTGCGGTTTCCATTCTGCCGATGCCTTTGTGAGATGGATGGCTCGCGTTTTTTCAAGTAAGCGGGACCGAAGAAATCCCAAACAGATACAGAACTTAAGGTCACATGAGAAATATGGTGAAAATTATCCTTCTATATCCCCATTTAAATCCAGGACCAAGTAAATAACATACGAATGTGTGGTTTGATTTTTTTCTTTTCTTTCTTTCTTTCTTTTTTGTGGCCAACTAGAGGGATGATGAATAAAGAAGCAGAATTCCTGCTTCTGGATGTGCTAGAAGCACTTAGTGCTCTAGAGGTAGTCCTGGAACATGTTTTAGAGGGAAGCTTTGAGATATTGAAGAAAGTGCAGGTGGTGAAGCACTGGAAGGTACTTGTGAGAATCTTAAAAGAGCAGTTTTGTTTCTGATTTCAAGGACACGGTCACATATTCAGCAAGCCTTTCATAAAAGCTCCTGCATTTATTCCACTTGCTGTGAACAAAACCTCCCAGTGTCAAATAACACAACAATCTCAGGGTATAGTCTTTTGCAGGTGTAACATTTTTATTAACTGACCAGCCCGGAAAGTAGTAAAGAGGATATTTGTGTGCAGCATTTACAGTATAAATGGTAAAGACCTAGGTGTCAAAACCACACTCTGGATGGATAGATATATTTCATCTTTTTCATGCATCAGTATTTCCTTTCTGCAAATTTATCCTCTTCACTTTATTTTTGAAGAAAAAAAATATCTTGCTGATTATTTGTCATGCTAGGGTTGGGTCTTGATGGTTAAGTCTTTATGCAGGCTGTTACTTTAATAGAAATTTCTCCAAGCAAAGCATAACTTAGGGTCGAAGAAACCTGCCTATTTTAGACACTTGTGCAGAAAACTTGTAATGTCCATCTGTTGGCATTATCACAGCAATCTTGGTTTTCTTGTTTATGTCCTAGAGCTTGTGTGTTTTTTGAGACCACTATGGAGATGATTTTTGTAGCTGGAAGCAAAGCTTTGTTTTTTGGGGGGGTTGCTTTAGTTTTTGAGGTGGCCTGTTGCTGCTTTAAGTGCTTCTAGAGGAAAATATCTGCCATATTCTCCTTCCTCACTTCTTGGTTTGAGCCACTCTGGTAATTCTTATCCTCGCTTGAGGAGTGACTCCTTGATTTAAAACCTGGGCTAGCACGACAGACCTGGCTGTCTGAGCGCTACAGCTGCTGTTTCGAGGATGCGTGTGAGCAGTGCTGGGTTGGGCAGAATGCTTTTGCTCACGAACCCTGCACAACTTTATGTATTGTATAATATGGTATTATCTTCCCCGTGCTTGAAAGCACTCGCCTAATATTGGATGCAGAAAAGGCTTAATAATGGTGGCTGCCAACGTGTCATAGCACATTTCAATTTACAGGGATCCAGACGGAACAGGAATTCAAGCGGAGTCTCTTCTACCAGAAGTGCTGCAAGTAGCCAATTTGTCACTGACCCCCCACTCATGTCAGAGAGAGAGGAGGGGAAAAAAAAAAAAAGGAAAAAAGCATCTTCTTGTTCACGTTGGGAAGAATTTGGTGGCCTGCAAAAAGAGGCAGAACGCTGTAGCAGCTCGGTGTTTGATGTCTGCTTAGGAATTTATGAAACGAGTGATGTAATACTCAGTATTGCATCTGTCTAAATAATTTTTTTGGAAGTTGAGTTTCATTAGCTGTGGTTTGTGTGGAATGCTCTTACTTTTACCTTATGCTAAGCGACAAAACAATTTTTCCTTAAGTGTGAGCGCTGGGTGGAAAGCTTAGAATAGAGGCTGAGCTGGTTTTTAGTTTTGTTGCTTAGACATATTCTTGGTTACGTGAATTGTTTTAATGTTACAGACAGTAAGCTGAACAGCAGATTTGGGGTAAAAATGGTTAATAGTTGTTTCTGGGGCTGTTTACTCTTACAAAAAATTTGGAAGGGGCTGCATGTTTCTGTTCAGGTTACTCTGCTCTAATGTTAGCTTATTTAAAATAAAAACAGCGTATTTGGGTTGCAGCAGCAATCTCCTTTCTGGAGATTGCAGAAAATACCAGATGGGAACAAAATTAGGGGCAGGCAGACTTGGACACAGCATAGTATTGAAAAGATGAAAAAAGGAATCCTGTTTTTGTGACTTTGAATTCTGCAGCATAAGCAAGAGCATGTTAATGCATTGTAGTCCAAGTAAAAATGAGGCTTGTTTCTCTCCCTTGACTTTTTCCTGCTCTTATTCTGCAAAGAAAAAGGAATAGAATCCACTACAAAGTATATTTACACTCTTTTTTAATTTCTAAAAAGCAATGTAAGCTGTTTGCTACGACGGCTGGGGAAGAATGCACAAAACTCATGAAAAGGGTCATTGTTGTGACAAATAGTGTGAGAATATGATGATATATATGTATATATGTGTGTGTGTTATGTATATGTGTGTGTGTAGGCAGAAGGTCGCTAAATGGCGCATGAATCTGTGCTAGACCGGATCAGTGTAGGCCCTTGAAGTGTGTGTTTTTGGTAGGCAGGGAAACTTGAAGCAAATTTTGGATATTGCAGATGCTTTACTTGATTGTGGTTTCTATGGTTATAGTTTGCTGTGGTTAAAAATGTACTGCTGTACTTGTTTTGCTTGGCTTTTTTGTAAAGGACTTGTAACCAGTGAATCCTGGCTGTAGTAGTAGCATAAGGTCTTATTGGAAGATTGTATTACTTCTATTATTATGCTGGTGGCTGGCTGCTTTTCTTTTTTTCTTTCTTTTCTTTCCTTTTTTCTTTTTCTTTTTTTTTTTAACCTTCCTATACTAATGTGAATGGAATGGCCAAATTGGAAAGCTATTGGTTTTTTAAAAACCTGTTTTTTCAAGCACAGCAGATTTAAAAATGTGTTGTGTATTAAGGAAAGCCTGAGCAGTTTGCTGCTGCCTTGCTCTGCGTAGGAAGAGGAGCCCTATCAATAAGCCCGGGCCCACCCCTTCCCCGAAGGTCCCCTTTTCTGTGCATGCTCTTCCTGCTCTCTCCTTGCTTTCAGTTTTGTTTGCTGTTACCGTAGTAATCTTACGGTGTAAGAAGGGATATGCAAATACGGTTTCTGGAGAAGTTGTGCTAGTTATGTCAGCGACTCTCCAGAAAATGATAAAGCTTAATAAATGTCGTGTGCTGTCAAAAACGCAGATACAGAGTGGGAGATAGTGTGGGGAGGTGCCTGTGCGTGAGCACTTTTTTTTTTTTTTTTTTTTTTTTTTTCTTAGTAGTAGCCCTCTCTGGGGAAAAGCAACAGTATTTTGAAATGCCAATGAGATTATTTTTTTTTAGTTGATAAGTTTCCATTTTAAAAATCGTATCTTACTTCAAGCAAGTGCTGCAGCACTGTAACAGCAGCTGGGTGGTCATTAAAGTTGCAGCGTGCATGGAAATAACACCCCAAAGAAGCAGGGCAGAGCCGAACCAAGCAGCAAGCTTTAACGGAGGTGTTCTCAGGTTCTTGAAGTGGGATTCCCCGATACACTTCTAAGATAAAACGCTCAAGCACAAACAGCTAGAGTTTCGGATTTAACTGGTTGCCTAAACAGCAAATAAGCGTAAGCCAGGGTAGAAAAGGCAGCTTCAAGCGGTGAGGTTAATCATGTAGGGAGATGGTATCTGCCCTTTCTCCAAAGGTTTCTCAACGTTTTCTTTAACATGCGTTCTTTATAGGCAGAGGGACGTGAAGATTGAGAAACAGGGTGTGAACGTCCCGTTTTTTATGTAACAGTATTAGCTGCTGAGAAGGGAAAGTTTCAGGATCTTGCCGTCACTGGAGGAGTAAAGGATGGCCGGGTCGCTTTACACGAGCTCCTCTAGCCAGCTCTTAGCGCCGTTGCATCGACCCGAAAATCTCCTCCACGCAACCAGGACATTTCGTTTCTTTTGTTTGTCTGTTCACTGTCATACAGGCAGAAGTTGCAGTGTGTTGGGCTTTTAAATGCAAGGAAGCAAAATAGCATCAGTATGCCACTGAGGATTTTAGTAAGTTGCTACTCTTTTATGGTGATTCGTCCAAGGGAAAAATGCTTGTGGAGGTCAGTTGATACATAGCGTCTTTCTACGGGAGTGTTGGTAACTTGAGTCTGGCTCTGTAGAGCAAACAGCTCTCTTGCACTTTTTCCCTCTTCCCCCTATTCCCCCAGAAAACAAAACCAAAAGGACATTTGTGTTGCATTTTCATTACGTTGGTGAGTAAGCTAAAGCCTGGGAGGATTTTCTGCTTCCCTGCTTGGCTGAAGCCACTGCGTGAGAAGTGTTCTGCAAGCTGCTCTGTGCAGCAGTTAACTTCTTGATCTGACCTGTAAAACTTTTCAGCACCAGGGTTATTTAAAAAAAAAAACATAACTGGAACCTGGAAGGGCTAAAGTCCAGGTCGTCTTTGTGCTCTGGGAAATGTATGCCGGCTGTAGCATAAAATGTATGAGAGCTTCTCTGCTGGGTGAAAAATGCAAATGTCACCGTTTTGGAAACTGCTTGCTAACCTGGTTCCAGTCCGTTGCGGACACTTAATGATAACAACCTGGTGTAGCGTGGTGTAGTTTGGATTTTCATGTGGCGGCAATAGAACTTTTTCTGGATGTTCATTGTCTGTGTTTTTCTTCTCTAAAGGCAGATGTTACGTTTGAGCCATTAATATTTTGTAAGTTTATTAAAAAGAAAACCGTGAAACCACTAAGCAGCTTTTTTTAAGAAAACCCCTATCTCTAGATGTTTGTAACAGAAGCAAAAAACACCAGAGATGGTTCTAAAGGGTGTAATGGTGCTGCTTGTTAAAGCAGGTTTACAGAGCCGCCGTACTGGAAGAGTAGCCGCCATCTGCTCATGGAGGTATCTGTAACCGCTTGGGGTTGGTATTCGGTACGGCTGACCGGGGCCCAAGAGCTGGCTTTCCGAAGGGCTGGGCAGGCAGCCGTTCTTCGGATCCTGGGCAGGTACCTGAGAGGCAGGACTGCTCTTAGCGTAAATTATGTGTCGACTCTGTGAAGAGAGATGAACTCAAGACCTTTGTGCAAAGGTAGAGCTCTAGTCCTTGGATTTCTATGTGCCAGGTGTCGTTTTAAGACAACAGTTGCATACTGTGTATAAAAGGCTTTCATTAACAACCTGTTATGGTCTAACCTATGCAGAAAATTGGAATTGTATTTATAGCCAATATAACAGGTATGGACAAGTGTGATCAAGTGTTGCAATTAGTATTTAGCTCATGACTGAGGACTAAGAGGGCTGAAAACCTAGTTTGCTTCTCCTCCTAAGCTGCGTGGACGTGGGGAGCCTAGATCTCTCTGGCACGTGAAGGGGTTGAATCAGTCACAAGTGGTCAAGAGCATTCACAGTATAAACGCCCTCATCGTGCCAGGCCAGAGCGAGAGATCTCAAGTTGTTGAGCTAAGAGGAGATACAAGGTTGGATGAGGCAAGCAGAAGACACTAGGGTATAAATTTCTGTGACACTATACAGGGACCAAATTATTGGTTATATGCCAAGGTATGCTTTTTGTATAAATCACAATTTGAAATGAAAACTCTTTGAAAGACAGAGTTTTTCTTGTGTATTTTGTCCCCCCTTTTTCTTTTTTGCTCCAGCCTCTGAGTTTTATTCCTAGAAATCACTTATCACCTGCGCTGCCCTTTGAACTTTGTTAATTCACTCAGACTCAAGTCCGCTGCCACCGGTCGTAGCAGAAACCGGTCACTGTGTCTCAATTTACCTTGTGTTGCCACTTGCTGTAGATAGGAATAGCCGCTCTTTTTCTTTTACGCCACGGCCCGGCAGGCACGTTCTCCAGCACCTCCAGTAAGCAGGGCTTTTGAGACTCTCGTCGTGTTTTGGAAGAGCCTGACTCTCTTTTGCCTCTTTTTCGGTCTAACTGAATATACATTGTATAAATTACTGAGCACTGTTCGGAGATGGTAGACAATTGTGTGAAGACAGCGTGTCAGAGGCTGGCACAGCCTTTCCTCCTAATGGAATAGTGAATGCCTGTTTGTTTTTTATTTTCTTTGCAGTGAATTTCAATCTCGGTCTTTGGGACAAAGTAATCTCAGTTACCTTCTGTTGTTCTTTGTTATCTGTGCTAAGTTCGCTGCTTCAGGGAACAAGAACTCATTTGAAAAATTAAATTGAAAGATATGAAGGAGACTGATTTTTATCAGCAAACTTATTTTTATTGTTACCTCTTAAAGCATAGCTGTGTTGTATGGTTGGCAACTTCTTGAACGCTGCTTTTCAGTGTTCTCCCAAAACTTTGGGCTGTGATTTTATGAAATGGATGGAAAAAGGGAGCATTATGTGACTTAAGAATATTAGAAGAGGCTAAAAACTGATGAAATGTCAATTTGGAGTAGTTCTTAGTTTGAAAATTTCACATTTGTTTGGTAGCAATAGTAATACCTGATATTAAATAAGGGCATCATTTGGTTCTTTTAAGTAAAGCATTCTTCCCTGGTTGCTGAAATAGATCTTCACAGTGCTTTTTGCAAAGTCGTTTTTGCTGTATAAAAATTGATTGTGGATTTTTTTTCTTCCATTCTCATTATAGAAAACCTAGAATAAACTCTCAGCTGGTGGCACAACAAGTTGCCCAACAATATGCAACCCCACCACCACCTAAGAAGGAGAAGAAGGAGAAAGTGGAAAAACAAGACAAAGAAAAGCCTGACAAAGAAAAAGAAATTAGTCCAAGTGTTACGAAGAAGAACACTAACAAGAAGACTAAGTAAGTTTCAAGGATACTCTATTAAATGTGGAGTGATTTAAGTAGTACTGTGTGTTGATTAAGTGCAGTTAATCTAACATCATCATCTTCCCTCTCCCCTCCAACTCTTACAGACCAAAGTCAGATATTGTGAAAGATCCTCCTAGCGAAGCAAACAGCATACAGTCTGGGAATACTACAACAAAGACCAGCGACTCAAATCACACTTCAAGGTAACTTTATCATCAGAAGTTAAGTTCTCAATATCTGAGAGTTGTGTTAAACAGCAGACACTTCCCCCGTCCTCCCTGGTGGACCGACGGGGACAGAACACTGAGGTCTGTCCGTCAGCATGACGAGACCATGAGTGGTTTTGAACTTCCTCCATGCGTAAGCACTCAAACACTCATCTGGTGAGGGCAGATTCAGGCACTGAAAATATTTGTCATATTAGCCACTCAGTTTTAGTTTCTTTGCTGAAAGAATCATGTGTGAATTGGGTAATAAAGTTTTTGATTGCAAAACACAGTGTGCAAAAAAAAAAAAAAAATCAAAATGAACCAGCGATTATAATGGTTCTTATCAAATTCTTAACTTCATTCCCTTACATTCAGTAGCAGTGAATGTAAGGTTACTTTACTTCTCCCCCACCACCCCCCCTTAAAAATCATGCACTGTAGTTATTAAGATGATTCTCTTGAGTATTCTGGAATTAAAAGACTGAACAAATTTGTTAGTATCTTGGCATTAGCAAAAAAATATGAATGGTGGTTTCGTATTTGTCTAGGTTTGAAATGGTTGGTTGAATAGATATTTTCAAATGAGTAGCTAGCTATGGAGAGAGTCCTAATCTCACCTGTACTGATATTCCATGCTTGTTCTTTAAGTGATGCTTTGTGCTTTATTTCCTAAATTAACAAATCCTGGGCCAAAGTAGTCATATTGTTTAAGTTATAAAGCTACAAGAGGCAGAATTCAGCTGTGCACTCTGCCTATGTGAGCTATATAGAAATTGCATCTCTTTTTTTGGAAACACTTCTCTTGTTTGGCCACAAACCTTTTCAGCTAGAAAAGAGGACATGAAGCATCAGAGTGTTTAATTTTGCAAAATATGTAAATGGGCCAATCTGTTTGCTTTCTGTAGAGAGAAAAAGTTGTGTGCATGTGCTAGAGAGATTGTCTTGAGGTTTCCGTCTGTACTTAATCTGCTCTGTTGCACTGGGGAGGCCACCTAAAACCTCCTTCAGATATGATTAGAAGGTTCAATTCTAAAACTGACCTTGGAAAAAAAATCTGTGAGCAGGACTGTTCAGAAATCCTGTACCTCTTCGCTTTGCTTCTCTCCAGTTTTTCCATGTTACTTTTTCATTATGCTTGAAGAGGCATAGAAAGTTTCATTCATGCACTTGTGCATGGTTTCTTTCAAAGGGTCTCAGTAGCAGCAGCTTTTCCAGGCAGAGTTTAATGCAGCCTGGGCCATGTGAACTCTGTTGAATGTCATCTCATTTTTTTACAATGTGTGACTATGAGTGATGGCTTCTGACAAGCAATAGCAGAAGTGCAGGTTCAACGCTGGAGAAAGATGCAGGCAATAAGGTCGCTTCCAGTATCTGGGCCAGCATTTTTTGACTGTTACTGAGTACGAGAGAAAACAAATGACCCCAGCAAATTACAGGAAGAACTGGGTTTCCTAGAGGAACTTGAAGCTTAAGGAGGAAAATACATACGCTCACTACGCTTCCTGGCATGTTTACTGCTGTTTGCTGCCGATTCTTTGGGGCGGTCTTAATCTGCCGAGGCAATGTCTGAGAGCTGATGAAACCGTGTGAATTTGCTGAGCTAGTTGGCCTTTCTCGTTACCCGCAAACAAGGTGATGCCCGTGGTTATGTGTTAAAATTGCTAACTCTTGCAAGTGCGTATGTACAACGCACACACGTGGGTGTATGTCTCACTAATGCTGGAATTTACTAAGCACAACTTCTGTTTTGAAAAGGTTAGTCAGTAAACGATGGGGCCATTTCAAGTCAGAGGTTTTAGTGATAGTTACCCCAGCACAATAATATTTTAATTATATTTTCTACCTATTAGAAAGACTTTTCCCATTGTACTTTTTAAAACCTGAGCCTGCCTCCTAGGTTAGATGCAAAAATACTATTTTTGGTGTAGTAATTCCTTCATAATTTTTATTAAGGAAGCTTTGCAAAAATATAGTTGTTCATTAATATTTTCTTCTATTCTGTCTAGTTCTAAAATATCACTTGGTTAACTATAGCATATATGAAGTCAGCTTAATTTCCTCCTCTTTAAGGTTGTATTATGCAGTGTACACAGAAGAGAAAAGACAAGAGTGATTTAAAAGCTAGAGCTTGATCCCAGAGTTATCCTATCCTTCCCTCTGTCTCTTCAAATAAGTTAGTTCTCAGCAAGCTACTTCTCACTGATGTACGAAGACTCTCCTTTGTAATTTCCCTTTGGGGAATATTCCTCTTCTTAAGTCTGACCCTTAATTAGGAGCAAAAGCTGTAAATTGCAGCAGTCACTGCAGCTGACTTGAAATTTGTTGGTAGAGGAACAGCCCAGGTATTTGCAGTACTTGCCTTTAAAGTTTGCCTTTAAAATAACTTTGTTGTGTCAGAGCTTTGGACCAAACCCTGAAATGCGCATGAATGTCAGCTTCCTCGAGTCTAGACCCTTATTAGCTGCATTGCTAATTGAATGATAGCACAGCATGCAAATTACAGAGATAATCCTGAGCTATAAATACCAGGGTATTCTTCCCTGTCTTTTCTCCTGACTGAAAGAGCTAGCTGCAAGAAGTATCATTGTACGTTCTGGGTTTTGTTTACAATAGCCTTGTTCCAGAGGGAGCATTTTGAGCAATTTTATACATGGGCTGATTGGGCATCTGATTTGTATAAACTCGAAGCAGTTGAAAGAGAAGCCAAGCTGTCCCAGTGCCTGTGTTGTTTGCAGCTGCAGAGTTCCAATATGGGAATGAAAGAGCCATGTTCAAATGCTTTCATGTGGTTTTGTATTGCAGAGTCACAGCCTTGTCTCATAACATCAGGGCACATGATGAGATGGAGAATTTAGATAGCAGAATTCTTTCATCTGCCCCGTGGGGAGGAGATCCTTAGTGCTCTCTGGCTCCTGTCCGCATGGCTCTGTTGTAGTGTCCTTTTTGGCTGAGCTGGATTAAAGATAACAGCCTAGAGCCCAGCGCTCGTCGCAGAGCTCTGCAAGACAGGTCTTTCCTCTGGGACTGAGCATGCTGCTGCAGCCCTCGCAGACTGTGCTGTTGCGGGGAGCAGAAGGTCAAACCTTCGTCCTTTGCACTGTGCTATGCAGCATTTGCTGCTACCTGTATTCTCTTCCTGATTTATTGCTGTCTGTGCAGGCGAGTGGAGGACAAGTCACTGAGTTTGTTGTTGAATTTTTTTTTTTTTAATAATAAACTTTTCCTTTCTTTTAAATGTTTTTTTTAATTTCTTCTAGACCCAGACTGAAAAATGTGGACAGAAGTACTGCACAGCAGCTGGCAGTCACAGTGGGAAATGTCACAGTAATTATCACAGACTTTAAAGAAAAGACTCGCTCCTCGTCCACGTCGTCTTCTACAGTGACCTCCAGTGCAGGATCAGAACAACAGAATCAGAGCAGCTCTGGCTCTGAGAGCACAGACAAGGGCTCGTCCCGCTCCTCCACGCCAAAGGGGGACATGTCGGCAGTCAACGACGAATCTTTCTGAAAAATTGCACATGGAGTTGTGGAAACTATGAATCAGGGTATGAAATTCAAACACTCCACCTGCCCATGCTGTTCAAATCCTGGAGAGCCTCTTCTGTGCTTGAACACACACTTTCTTGGACATCGACCTCTTACTGATGCAGCCAGGATAATTTCTGCTTGCCATGGGCATCTGGCCACCAAGGAATTTCTCACCCTAACGATTACTCTTGACACTTTTATGTATTCCATTGTTTTATATGATTTTCCTAACAATCATTTATAATTGGATGTGCTCCTGAATCTACTTTTTTATAATATCTGCTGTGCACAATTTTCCATGAACATTACAACTTTTTGTTTTGGGGTAGGGAGTGGGTGGGAAGGGAAGGGGGCTTTATTTATTGCATTCACAAACTCCATCCTCTTTCAACATATCCTTTTTAAGTTCAGTTCTTCTTCCAGTTATACTGTGTACTATCAGTTTTGATATAAATTATATATAAATATATATATAAATAAATATATATAAAGGGTTATTTGAAACCAATACATGGAAACGCTGGTGCTTGAAACACTGTGAAGTGAAAAAAATATTGAACAGTTAAAGATCTGGGACAGTCCCCTTCTGTGAAAGTACTGAAACTGAAACGGAACTGGTCTTAGGTGAAAAGTGCGTTCCTGAAGGTTTGAACCTAGATGGGACCCATTCTCTCTCTTGTTCCTTCCCCATTTCTTCTCTAATTAATAGCAAAAATGTACTGGACAGATAGTTCTGAATTTTCCGCATTGGGACCTGAGGTTAGAAGATTGCTCCAGATAGCTTGTATTTCCAGTAGGGTAACTCCGAGTGGCAGTTTGCAGGTCCTGGTCCGATCGGAGTGTAAGTGCTCGGCATGAGGCTGGCTTCAGACTGCCGCGGGTTACCGTACGCGTTGGTAATGCGGCCGTTGCCGGGTCTTGCATAGCCAATCCCACAGGAGCGCGGTATTCTTAGGTCGATGAATTTCGTGCATTTTCCCTGCTGTTGGGATAACGTTTTTTGTTTGAATTCGATCTGTATTCCGAGAGCGATTCCTGAACAGTTTATCATCCAGCGATGGCATTAGGCTTGTCAGCGTTTGGACACTTCTGGATACCCTGCTGTGGAAACAAAAGTTGTGAAAAGCTTTCATGCTGGCAAGTAAGCAACAAGTGCAACCCGTACTCATGACCAGTATCTCCTTCATTCTTGCTCTAAGGCTGTTCAGACTGGTTTGTTTTTGTTTTGTTTTGCTTTTCCTGGCCTGTTAGTGTTGCTTTACAGTTTACCTTCCATGCATTATCCTGCTAAAACACTAGTCTGAAGAGGTGAAACAAACTTTCCTTTTTCTTTTTTTAATAACCTCTTTTGGCTTTTCGTCCTTATTTAGTGGCCCCAGGGTGCTTTGCAGTAATTTCAGGCACAGAGACTGCGACTTTATTTGACATCAAATACATAACTTTCGGGTATGACAAAAGAGGGCCACTTACTGGCAACTTTTTGCCAGCTTGTTATATTGTGAATTATTTGATTATTTGCTTAGCAAGAAAAATTTCTCTTTGTGGAGGCAACTGATTTAAAATTTCTTTTAAAATCTGTGTGGTTTTGAGTAGCAGACGTAGGTTCTTTTCACGCTGGTGACAGAAATCTGTGATTAACCCATTACGACTTCTGCTCGAAGGTACGTGCAGTGGCAATGCTTTTGCAGCTGTGGTTTTCTTCTGAATACGTTAGCATGGGCACCCCGATTTAATTCTGCTTATATTCACAGTATAGGCTGTCTTTACCTTTTTAAGCGTTTTTAAAGTATTTATTAAAGAACCAAAGGAAACCAGATGCTTCCTATGAGCATCATGACAATTTATTATACATAGTTTTAAATACTATGAATTTCTCAATCCACATTTTAACATTAGTGGGATATTGCAAAGACATTCCTTTTCCAGTTTTTACTGTTCCTTTAAGGGTCTCAGGGAGGGTAAACTGGTCAGCCATATTTATTTATTTTACTGAAATGTATTGGAATAATTTTTTTAAGAGAGATTTTTGAAGATGCCCCTGAACTTGTATATTTTGCACTGCTTTATAAATGATCCATTATCAATTAGGCTTGCGTGCATTTTGGCCGTGATCCAGCAAAGCATGTAAGCGCGTGGCCAGTCCCTCTGGCTTCGGTGGGACTAACTGTGGTGCTTAAAGTCAACCACGTGCTTGCATTCTGTGTTGAATCTGGGAAATTGTGAGGGAAAAAAAAAAAAAAAAGCATTGTGTGTACCAGGAAATTGCTTTTTAAAAAGTGAATGGACCTGTAGATTAGTTGAAAAAACTTTAACACAGTAACCAGCTACTCATAGGCTGCTGATTAAGTCAGTAAAATCTGTTTTTTGGGTGTGCCTCCTTGATAAAATAGCTTACTGTAAATAAGTGGGAAAATTTTTTTGGAACAAGTGACCTGGAATTCTGCATTTAATAGAAATTGCTGGCTAAGCATTGAACTTACCGGGCCTCATTCTTAGCTGTTGTGTTGTGGACTTGAAGGATAGTGTTTACTTTTACACTTAATTTCTGAACTTGACGCCCCCAAGGCATGTGTCTGGAAATGGAATTCCCTTCTCACTCTGCATCCTTAGGTTATCCTGCTATTTTGGGGGAGCATGTTTAAATAAATAAAAAGAACAAAAACACTAGTTTAGAGGAAGGACCAGATTCTTGGTATTCAGTGGCACAGAAAGCAGGTAAGTAAAGCACAGTGTTAATGTTTGCTAAGTTTCAACTTTTACACAGACACACACACACAGACACACACAGACACCAACACAGCTTGCCTGACTTGCTCAGTTTGACATAGTTATGCAAAGGAAAAATAAAAGCATTTTACACAAACAGGCTATTTATTTTGATTGGAACACTTTGCTTGTTTCGAATTGGACAGATCTAAAATTTGGCAGTAGCTTCTGTGAGTTTATTTCCACTGAGATGTTTTCACCTGCCTTATCAAGATCATTCTCAGTCTACTTTTTTAAGCTCTACCATAAACTTAAATTATTGAAAATTTATTAATTGCTGACTATATAATAACCTTTGCTTGTATGTAACCGAATGGTTTTAAGAGCCAACATTTAGAGTATGACAATGGAGCTGAACAGTTTTTAATGCGCAAGCAGTTCTGTTCTTGTGTATGACTTGTAACCTTAATTTACTGTGTAAAGATGGTTACATTATTTCCTTAGCTTTGTTTGTTGGAGACAAATATAGAATGCTTGTTTAAGTATGTCAAAACATAATCTTATCTTGTGGATTTTTATGTTAATGTATTATACGAGCTATATTTTTCATTTGCCCAGAAAGACAGCTTGTATAACGCTTTTGAAAGTTTTTCCGCTCTGTAAAGTCTTTAGAGCTGACAGTCCTGTTAGGTTTGTTTTAATCTTCATGCTAAAGTGTCAATGGTGGTTTTGTGAACTGGTCAGAAATTCACAGGTCTTAAATGTTTTCGGGAAATTTATATTGGACACTGCTCTTTGTCTAGCAAATAAAAGATGTTAATATATTCCTGTTACTGGCATGTGCACGACTGTTATTAGAAGCCACTTTATCATTTTCCTGCTTTAAATAGAAATGTCTATTTATGAATTCTGCTTGTAGTTTTTTCACAAATAAAATAGTAAAATTTAATTAAATCTGAAAGCTCTCTTTTTTGGGAGATGCCACTATTCAAAAAAGTGAAGAGTCCTATTGCTGAAGCAATTTATCATTCCGTACGTCTTGAACGTGAGCCGCAGCTCGTGTACCCCAGTCCTGCAAACACATGCTTGTGCGCACAGGTAACGTCAGTCATGCGAGTAAATCCTTTCTGTTCCCCGGGACCAGCTACTAAGGAAAGCTTCTATTGGATGTGTTTGCAGAATTTGGGTTCTGTTACTTTGAAATAATCATTTTCCCCCTTTCTGTAGCTGCAGAAATGGTGAAGCTTAGTGCAAAGGATTTTAGTGAGAACCCTTGGGAGTTCAGTGTGTTGTCTTGTGCTAACAAACTCCCGTGAGTAAAATTATTGAAGTTTAATTGAAAGTCTAATTATATTTTTGTAATGTAAAAGCACTAGTATTTTGCAAGCAGTGTTTCCTTCCTTGGCCTGGGAATCAAGATGTAGATATAATATAAATTACTTTTTCTAGTTCAGATTTTTTTTCCCCACATGTGACTGAAGACACTTGGTGTAACTTCAAAATTCAAATTCAAGTTGAAAATTGAGAAATGAAGCAATAGGTAAAATGCAAAGAAAAAAGTCTTACTCAGAAGCTGTTCCTCAGGAACATGAGGACAGGTATTAAACGAGAAGTAGTTTGGATATTTTCTGTGTGCGTGGGGGGGGGGAGCGTGTGTTACAACTAGAGGTTGCTTTAAAAAAAATACTACGCAAACAGACTCTTAAATGCTTTTAACCTCAGTTGGAAATGGTTCAAAGTACTTCGTGCCAAGAATAAGAAGAAACAGGAAAGGTAGTGGTGGTTGTACGGCCCCGCGACGCGCTCGCTCGGCGTGCCAGGTGGAGAAGTCGAGAAACGGCCTTCGCCTCCGAGCGCTTCTGAACCCTGACGTCCGGCGGCGGCAGCGGCGGTGGACAGGAGCGGCTGCCGGGACCCGCGGGAAGGGCCGGTGCCTCCAGCCTGCGGCAGCGACGGAGCCGGGCTCGGCCCGCCGCCGGAGCAGGGCAGTGCGCGGGGGCCTTTGGGTTATCGGCGGCCGCGAGATTTGGGTTATCGGCCCCGCGGGAATCTCCTGCGCGGGGCCGCGAGAGCCGCAGCCTGGCCGCCTGTAGGGACAGGCACAGCAGCCGCAGGCGAAAGGAGAAGGCTGGAGGCTGCGGTGGAAAGATCGCATGATTCGTTTTTAAGGTATGTGCTGCATTTAAAAGTTATATTTAAAGGTTTTATTTTGTTACCTGTACGCAACATGGAAGAAGTTGGGGAGATGTGAATTAGGGACACTAGTTCTCCATTCTTCAGTGTCTTTCAAACTAATTTCTGACCTAAAATGTCAATTATTTTAAAACTTGAAGATGTTGGGCCTGGTGATTAAAAATATATATATATATCAGCACCCAATCACATCACTGTGGAGGGAAAAAAAAAAATCTCTATAAGGCTTGTATGTGTCACCCACTTTTTAAAGCTTTCTATAAAGTTCTGGGGCTGCAGAGGCTGGGCCGAGCCGAAGGAGAGACTCCGGCTGCAGCGTGAATTGCTCCCGGGCGTTTGGTGCGGCTTGGGCATCCGCTCCGGCGCACAACCTCGCAGGCCTGGGGCCACGCAGGGCACGGCCAGCAGCGAGGGTTCGCCTGCGCCTTAACGTTCAGTGGCTGCACCTGAAGGCTCGAGTCTGGTTATGAACTCTCTGGCTTATGTTTTCTTGTGGTTCAGTTAGGGATTCGGATTTGGCATCGTCAGCACCGCAGGAGAGAGCGTAAGGCTGGCATTTACTGTCACAGTGCTGGCCTGCTGCTTAAATCTGAACGTACCTTCTTTCCGACGGAGTTTGGGGACAATTAAAATGAAAAGATACTGAGATCTCCCCGTCTGGAAAGGGTATTAGGAAGCCATGGCAGGGCTGCGCTCGTTCTCTACCAGATACGCAGCCTCATGCGGATTAATCGTACGTGTCCAGCAGCGGTTTCATTGCGTTGGAGTCGCAACGGGAGTTTCCGGGGGCCAAAGCTGAAAATTGTCCACAAAAGAGATGACAGATGTGACAAATGGCTGTTTCCAGCCCAGCTGTATCCAGGTGTTAGGTTACGTGAAAATGCAGACTGCTGAGTACCGTGTCAAATCGAGAAAACCGCCAGGAGACAGGATCCGTGTTTGGATCCAGACTGCAGGCAAACTCTGCCATGGCACGAAGACAGCTACGTCAGAGCAGAAATTGCCCTCCTGACTGCGGTCACGTCCCATCCTTCCTTGCCACGCTGGCCAAAAAACACCCCCTTCCCCCATTTCTTCAATACCGCGTGCAAGGAAACGGAGCCTGCAGCCGCCGTGGGCAGCAAGGTGGAGATATCCAGGAGAAGACACGTCGATGGCAACAGCCCCGCACAGCCGAGTGGGGAACACTGTTCCGCTTGCTTGAAGTTTGCATGAGGGTGTGAAGGTGATGTACTGCTGTCTTAATTGGTTTGAATGTGAATCCCTCCACAGCTTAAATGTTCAGCTTTAGGCAAATGCCTTGGTTTGCTAAAGGATGGATGGACTGGTGCAAGTCTTGGTTAGTTGTTCAGATGCAACCTTGTAGGCTCAGGCTTACAAAGGGAGCGGAGCTGTAAAGCTTTTGATTCATGAGCACCTAAAAAAAATATATATTGTGAAACTAGTATTTAGGTTTTCCTGCATGAATCATTCTGCTTTGCAGACCCTTTTTCTCTTTTTCCCTTCTCCCCTTTCCCCCCAAGAAACTGCTTAAACAAAAGCAGCTGAGATTGGATTTAAGGCATTAGCTATTTAAGACTTTTTTTTAATACCCTTCTTTTTGTTAACATTCAGGCAAATTCAGAGAGTTTGGCTGACCAGCATTCACATTTTTCAGCAAGTTAGGTATATGCCTCAGAGTTTTTCTTTCAGGTTGGTTACTTTTGAGAGCATCTTGTTTCTGAGGGCCTGAACTCACGCGGAACAAACCTGGATGAAGAATTGGTGCCCTGGCAGTTCAGACCTCTTTTTAGTACTTCTCAGTTTGGATACCATGGCTGTACACACAGGCTTTCCGTGCCGCGTGCTGAAGTGCTTGCTGTTGCACGTGGAATAGTTAACGCTGCGGGTTCACGGGGTGATTTATTGTCAGCCCGATGTCAGAAATTCGGCTTGGCCGCGTTAGCGCTAGGGAGCTGCAAGCGGCTGCGAGACTCGGGGCGCTTTGCTCGAACGTCTCTCAGCTTTGGGGGCCGGCAAGGTGCTCCGCAGTTCGGGTGCGCGTGAAGCGGGAGCGCGGCGGTGCCAAGCCCCACGGCGGGGCAGACACGGAGCCGCGGCTGCGCCCTCGCTCCCTGCTGAGCTGCGGGAAACGGGCAGGATCTCAAGGGTAACCGCACGGGCACGTCAGGGGAGAACTGCCTCCGCTTCCAAGACTGGTTCTATTTATGGCTTTTGTAGTTGTAAGAAGACCAGGGAAGCGTCAGGTTTTTCCAACTTTCTCTCGGTTGTTTCTTTGTGTAAGGTTTGTGCGTGCAGGTCTTGCTCGTCTTCCTGCTTTTGCTGTTGGTAGGTGCAGCAATGCTTGTTTTGGTGTTCTCCACCTTATGGTGGATGATCACTTGGCATTTGTAAAGGTTCCCTTCCTAGGTGGGATTGAAGCTGATGCTGATCCCACCTGAACCCATCTAATACAAAGATACTGGAAACTTCTATGACGTTTTCTCATTGTTTGTTTATGCATCTCTGCAAAGAAAGAATGCATACAGAAATTGCCAATAACATCAAAAGGCTATTTCAGAAATTCCTGTCCGAAAGCTTCTGCTTAAATAAAGCACTTCAGGTTTCCAAGCCAAACCGGTGTAATCATCCCACTTGCAAAGCTCTCATAAGGAACAGCATGGAAGCTTGTAGCAGTGAAGAGCAATCTATACGTAACTCTGCTCTTCACTTAATATTATAGCTGGAAAGTAATTGTGCCTGTGAAGCGTTGCCAGTTCTTGTTTTACTGCAAATCTCATACTTCTTTCCTGAAGCCCCCAGTTGCTTCTGGAGCTGGGATTGCTCTTTACTTTTTGCAGAACAGTAAGCGATCCAGTAGTCCTGGCTGCATAGGAAATGCTGAAGGCACAAGCCATTTACCGTTTCTTAGGTGAGGAACTGAGAAATACGTGCTGCTTTGTTTCCCTACCAAAAAACCAAAACCCCAGAAAACCCTCCCCACCCTCCACCATGACTGTCTATCACTTTTAAGATCCTGAAGATTTCATGACTCGTTAACATTTCTTATTTTTTCCAACTTCTTGTTTCAGCATTTGGATTTATCCAAACTGTGCTGAGTTACTTGAAAGGATGTTCCAGCATGCAGATCGCCTACTTCATGAAAACATTATGAAAAGGGTTTAAAATTGCACGTTAAATGCTAGAAAGTTGCAGTGTGAAAATCCACGTTGTTCTGCGTTCCCTGGCTTTGGCAGCCTTCATTTCCTCCCGCTAGCAGGTGAGTCAGAAATGTTCGAAGCATGTAATGCCGATAGCGTTCACTTAAACGCCGTGAAATTCCTAGCGTAATACACGTTTGATAACAGCACATCAAAAGCTTTTAGGAAGTATTAATTAGCTACAGCCACTATAGCTGGCCAGAGCTGGCGGGAAGAAGCCTGAAGCGTCTGATCGGCTGCTGTAAGCTGCTTGCCATCGCTGGAGGAAACGAGCTTGGGAGCAGAGTTTGGGTGTGAAATACCCGTGTGAGGAGGGGAAAGCTGGCCCGCTGCAGAAACGGCACGGCGTTGCCCACGTCGCGGTGGGAACGGATCAAGCATGGTTCTGTTCGGCCTTGGAAAACGTTCCTGGGGGTGGGTGATCCGTGCCACCTTGGCGGCTTTGCATGTCATTTGCAGGATGGATTTTGTTCTGTGTGTGTGTGTATTTTTGGGGGGGAGGAGATGGGGTTTAAAGCTCAGGTTAGTGTATAGAAGCAGGAGAACCAGTGATATTTTAACTTTGACCTGCAAGCTAATATCTTTATTAGAGATTATATGTCTTAGATATAATCTTATACATAAATATATTTAAGTTTTAAAGTAGGTTGTGGAGATCTCCTAGGTGACAGGGTAAAACATAGCAGAGTCTAAAAACATGACTTGAAAAAAAGAAGTCATTAGGATGGTTTTTCCATCTCTGTTGACTCTCTCTAGGATTAGCCAGTGAGCCAAGTATAAATAGGTCCAACAATCCCCCCTACCCCTTTTAAATCATTATTACCATCTTACTTTGCAAATTGACTTCAGCAGCAAGTAGGCTGCATCTCTCTGTTCATGTGCTATAATTTCCAATGTGGTTTAGAAAAGCAAGATGGAGAAAGGTTTAAAAAAAAAAAAAGCCATTTTCCATTAAATTAACTTCTTTCCATTCCAAGAGTGACAATATTCTCGAGCAGCAAGAGGAACCTACCTGCACGCTATTTTGTCCGGTGCCTGAACGCAGCCTGGTTAGCGCTCGAGGCAGACGCTCCTCTCTGGCAGTTCACACTCCCAGACTTTGCAGATGCGAAGAGACGTCCCTCGGCGCGCGCAGCCCCGCTGCCCGCCGGCAGCTGCCTAGCGGCGCGATACGCAGCGCGCCAATTCACAAACAGGTGCAGTCTTTTTTATTTTATTTTATTTCCCCCCCCATGTATCCTTTTATTTCTGCGTCGTTCTAGGCAAGCTGGGTTAAGCAATACAAACGCCGCTTTGCTAGCGCTCTGCGCGTCGGGCCGTTGTGCTGGCGCTTGGCCATCGCTTGCCACCGTCTTCCCCGCAAACGCCGGTTCCCGCGTTCCGGAAAGCCAGCAGCGCTGCCAGCTCGGTTTCGGGCCCTAGCGGGGAAGGGGCCGGGGGGTCTGCGGACCCAGCGGGAGCGCGGCCGGCGGGGAAGGGGATCCTTCGCGAAAGCTTCGGGCTTTTGCCAAGGGCGAGGGTCGCGCTCGGGCGTTGAGAAGCCTGATTTTCCGCAGAGAGGCTGCGGAAAGCCTGGCGAGGCGGCTGCGAGCACCGGGCATCGCCGGCCCTGCCCGCAGCGGGGGCTGCGCTTGCTGCGCGGAGGCAGCGGTGGTGGCAACGTCTTTAGCTGCTCCTGTTCTCCTGAGGGAGCAGAAGTTTCGCCGGGGAGAAGTCGAGGGAGGAAAACGCGGGCCGGAGCCGGGGAAGCACTGCGCGGGAAAGGCAGCTGGAGGACCGTGTGCCGCGCCGAGCTCGCGGCTCGGGAGGGCTCCTGCCGCGCCGGGTGCGTGACAGGCATCGACGTGGGCAACAGCACCGAGCAAAACGACTGACGGGAAACTTCCGCGATTGCGAACAAGCCCGCCTTGCAGCGGCGCTTGGAGCGGGGGGGGGGGGTGGGGTGCAGCCCGCCGGGAGCCAGGCGGTGGGTGGCGGAGGAGGAGGAGGACGAGCAGCCAAACTGCCGGAGGTGCCGGCTTCGGGCTGACTCAGCGCTGGCTGCTCTCTGTGTCGGCTGCCTCCGCCTTCGCACCGCTCCAGCTCGCGGCTCGCAGCGGGAAGGTTCCCCGAGCGGCAGCAGCAGCAGCGGGGGAGCCCCAGTTTTGCAAATGTGGGGTGCACGCGTGGAGGTGGCCCCACGCGCCGCCCTGCCCCGGCTGGGGTTGCAGGCGGCCGGAGGAGCCTCTTCGCCCAGAGGCTCGCTGCCGCCTGCTCCCGCTCCTCTGCCGAAGGCGCCGGCCCTGCGTCTGGTTCCCGCGCCAGCCCGAGCAGCCGTCCTCTCGGGCCCTTCAGGCTCCGTTCGCCCTGTCGCAAGTCCTAACGGAGATGCCAGTCGTCGTTTTCCTTCTGCGCAAAGCCATAAATCCTGCCGATTTATATGCCGAAGGGCTGCGTAAATCAGAAGGTTCAGCTCGTTGGGAAGGATGAGTTAGGACGCGCGGGAGGCGACGCCGGGGTTTTCCTGCCCGCGGAAGAGCTGGGGCCCGTCCGCGGAGCGTGACGTTGCCCGCGCGACGCAGCGGCTCCGGACGCGCGTGGGGCCGCTGCCAGCCCCAAAAACGCTCCCGCGTGGCTACTGGTTCCCCTGCGCTAGGGCCTGCGGGGCTTGCTCCTGGCTCCCGCGCCTTTCAGCCAGGCAGCCGTAAGCAGCGGAGAAGCCTTCCTCGCCTGAAGAGTAACCGTGCATGGGCGGCCCTTTCCCTCCTAGCACCCAGCTAAAATCCGTGAATTGCTGGCGAAAGGGCGGCAGCGGGGAAGGTGCAGAACATGCGTCCCGCGGCCCCGTGGAGGGAGGACGCGCGAAGGCCGGGAGAAGTCAAGCCGCTGCCTTTGCTAGCCGCGGGCAAGAGCTATCGACGAGCCGCTTGCGTTATTCCTGCTTGTGCATCCGCTACTGCATTTTATATATGGTTGTGAATTGTGTATCTGTGCAAGGAGGGGTTGTGCACCGAGGGCTGAGCCTTGCCTGGCTGGACACCAGGGGATGTTTTCCCGATAGCGGATTAACGCTTATCTGCAGCAAGTTAATGACTGCTCGGGTGCTCAGCAGGTTCCTCTGCCAGCCGGGCTGGTGGTGGCTCTGCCAGCCTCGCCCAAAGGGCGCCGGTGTTCCCAAACCTCGGGAAGGGGGAGCTGCTCTCGAATATCCCTGAATCTAAACCAGATTTCTTCTTTTTCTCACCTTGAGCTCAACGCTATTAACAATCTTGCCAACGTCTGGACTAGAGTAAAGGGTGGGGATCTCTTACCTCTGCGTTTGGGTGATTTCCAGGCCGTCGGCAAAGCGGTGCGCTGCAGGGGCAGCGATTTCCCCAGCCGGGCCCTGGAGCCTGCGCGGGCAGCCCGGCGCCGCGAGGGCATCCCCGGCAGAGGCACCGCGCTCGGCCCGTCGCGGCCGTTCGCGAGGCGGCAGGGAAGCACGAGCCGTCCTCGCCGCCGGACGTGGACACGACACGTTCCCTTGGCGAGAACAAAAAACTTCCAGATTAGACAAAAAAAAAGTTTAATTGCCACGTACGATGTGTTCGGCAAAGACCATTTACCTATTTCTAAAATCGCTTGCTTAGACAAAGCCCGGCGGCGAGTGATTTAGCCTGACTTTAGCGAGTAACCCTGCTCGGGACTCTTGGAACGCTTTCTATCAGACCGCGCTGTCCTAACGGGAACGGGAGGCAGAGCCCAGCCCGGCAGCTCTGCGCACACGCAACCGTGCTGTTAAATGGATTAGAAAAAAATAAACTAAACAGTGCTGCTTTTACCTCAGGCTATCTGCTGGGAGTGTGGTTTAGTGCAGCGAAGGCTCTGAAGGCCATTGGTAAATCTTTTGTTCAGCCCAAATACAATTTCTTATGGGGGGATAAGGCCCCTGAAAACGGGGAATGAGGGAACACCCCTCGCCCCCTAGTCTAATTAGGCTTTCCAGGACAAATTAATGGAAAATAATAGAGCTAAAAAACTCAAGTCCTCAAAACCTTAGAGAGGACTTCATCCCCTTAAATTATGAGGCTAAGACCTCATTCAACAATACTTCCAAGGAAATCAACTGCCAGTGCTATTCACCGCGACTGAGGTCTCCGAATTTGGCTCGCTATGATTATAGTACCTTCTAAAGAGCGCTCTTGTATTTCCATTCAATGCTACTATTTTTATCCTCCTCAAATTCTATAGGGTATTTCCAGGCGGGAAGCAGAGCAGAGAATAGGAGATTTGAACTCAGTCTAATAATTTCTGTAGAAAAGACTTGGGGAGAAAGGTTGGAAATAGCTCGATACCAGACGTGGTTTTGGTGTCCCCAGCACTGCAGGGAAGCGTTCAGATGCCCGGGCTCCCTCCAGCCGCCTCTCCCAGGAATAGCTGCGATCCTGCTCGGAGCCGGCACCGCGGGGAGGGGACCACGCTCGGCCTCTGCTGGTGGGGAGAGATGCTGGGGTCTTTCCAGCTGCTCGGTTCAGGGCTCTCCTCCCCGTGCTCGGGATACCCCGCTCATCTCGCCCTTCCCTGGGCTCATCTTGCTGTTGAAACACCGTGAGGAGTTCTTTGATCCTTTTTCCATATGGGAGACAGAAGCACAGAGGGACTTAATTAAGCACAATTACCTCACCCGCTGGAGTCGGAGCTCGCTAAGTGGTTGGCATAGGGTCAAATAGGAAATCTAGGGCGCAGCGGGGGAAAGGAAGCGTAGGTAGGTCTCCCGAGCCCAGGGAGATGTCTTAACCATGGTGCGCTCTTCTGCTGAGTTATAAAAAGCTTAAAGTCTTCAAGCGCAACTCCCCAAAAGGCTGGAAAACACAGGAGCTTAACTCCATCCACCTCCTGATTCCCATCTGAGATAACGGGGAATGGGAGCGTTTTGGGCACAGAGGTCTTGGGCATCTGGCAGAGGATTGCGGCTGCAGACACAGCATCAGAGGTGGGTAAGGACTGGGAGCTGCGAGCCCTGGCTCAACTTGTGACCCTGGCCAATGCAGATTTGGACCCTGTATTAGGGCTTTTACCTTGTGCTTATTTCCTTCTATTTAATACAGCCTCAGATTTTACTTTTGCACATGATTAAGTTCTCCAAAGCTGCTGAGCACAATATTGGCATATGCAGCTTAGTCCTGCTCTGGGCAGAAGCATCCTGCTTCACTTGAACATGAAATATAAATCAGAGATCAAGTGAATTATCGTGCCATGCTGCTGCTCGGGCAATAGGGAGTCTTTAAATCAATCAAACCCCAAATAAATAAATAAACGTGCAGCAGACATGCTGGAGTGCATGTCTGATTCCTATCAGAGGCAGTAATTTAAATCAGATGCTTGCAGTTTCTCTGCTTCCCAGGCTGCGTTACCTGGGCTGCTGGAGTCACATGAGGGAGGAAGCAGGATTTCTCAGAGCTTTCATTATTGTTGCCAAAGAAACCATTTCATTTGGTTGCCACGTGTGCAGCAAATCTGGTTCAATCCATCTGGATAGCCGGGGTTGAAGGAAGGGGCTAGGTCTGGGGAAGGAAGTGTGCAAAGTAAAACCACCCCATTAAATACCAGGCTGGCTAGTCTGTGTAAAAGGGGCCGTGATCTGAAGGGTCTTTTGGAGGAAGGTCTTCTGGAGGGTGCTTGGAGGAGGTCCTGAAGGGTCTTGTCCAGCTTCATGTGTTTCACCAGGCAAGAAGATCCCAGCGGGAGTGCGAATGCCCACGGCGAGCTGAGGCTTTCTGATAGCGTGTCAGGGCCAAGACGGAGCTTCTCCACCCCTCCGAAGCACTTCAGATGCCTGAACCAGGGAACAGCGAGAGTGCGAGCTGCTCCGACTGGAAGTGAGGGCTGTAAGAACACATCTGAAAGGGCCCTTCAACCTCCAGCACTTGAAAGATTTTACTATTTTCCTTTCAGCCCACGCTGCCACTCGGGAGAGAAACGTTTGAAGTGTTTGATCTTTCTGGGCTGCCTTCTCCCTCCCGCAGACACCTGGCTCTGGAGTGCTCCCCCTGCGTGCAAGTGAGACGAGATGAGCTTCTCATGGGCTTCTTTTATGCTTGACATCGCCTCGCTCTGTCCTTGGTTATGCTTGGGGCTACCTTGTACCGGCCAAGCAGGCCACCGGCAGCCCTGGGTCCCGGGGAAGCGTGGAGGCGGGTTTGGTGCCCTTGATTCCTGATGGAGTCGTCATGGTCTTGGGGCTGGCTCCAGCACGGGCAGTGAATTTGGGTGGCTGACCTGCACTGGCAAGGGCCGCGGGTCAACAGGGACCAAAAGCCATGGTGAGCACTCAGGTGGCCCTGGGGGAACCAGCTGTGACAGCAGATGGGAGCTGCAGCCACGCAACCGGCCATGGCAGCCAGTGCCTGGCTGGAGAGGTGCGTGATGGTGGCAATGTGAGTCTCTTCCCTTTGCTGATGTGGTTTCCAGGCACCTTTGGTCACTCACACACGGGGCTGGGTCCCTCTCCTGAGTTTCCAAAGTCCAGAGGTGTATCATGCATCTGGATTTTGCTACCGCTCCATTTGCAGTTGTGCTCTGCGCTTGTGCATGCTGCAATCTGTGGATGCAAGTGCTTTATGAAGGCAGATGAGCCTTGTCATTCATAAAAGGCCACCAGCTTGGCATAGGTTTCATTTGCACCATTTACTCAATGCAGGACAAATCTGGTAGAGTCATTCCAAGTTAATATTATTTTACTGAGTCAGACTCTCCTTTTACTTGAGTTACTCCAGGAGTGTAATTGAGATTGGACCTTGGCCTGGTGAAGCTGATGTTTTTCCGACATCTTGCAATAGAAGATAAAGCAGTCACAGAGCTGGGAGTTCAACCTTGTTTTCCAAAGCTTTAGCCCTGAAGGAGGACTGACCTGATGCATTGGTAAGACTTTTTTCTAAAGCTCCATCTGTGACCCAAAAATAATAAAAATCAATCAGCCAAATCTACTCAGCGTATAATCCTGCACCCTTCCAATCCAACGCAATCTATATAGCCAATAAGCGAGTACGTTGATACAAGTAGTTATACTGGAGATATATATATTGTTTACCCAACTAAACCTTACTGGGTCCACCTCTCCGTCCCGAATGTTATTTTGGCACGTTGCTACTCCTGCAGTGCATCCCAGCCATAGACTATTGTGCAAATCCTTCTTCACAAATCATTGACCCAATAGGTCATAAAAGTTCCTTTATGGTCTGTCAAGACAAGCTGGATTCTTAACATGCACCCTAAGTCAGCACAGTAAAACTTTTACGATGTTTTTAATAACAAGAGCTACTGCACATGAACAGCAACTAATTTTTAAAGCCTTGGTATTTCAGCTGAGATGTTTTTTTCCCCCCGTGTTGGAAAAATACTTAGGTCAGTGCTTTCAAAAGTAAATGTCTAAAGCCAACCTCTTTGCCCTAACTCGGTGGTCTGACTTCTGCAAATATTAAGCACTCTCTGAAAGTAACTTCTAAAAACCAGGCTACTTTTCTAGTAGGGTAAGTGCAAACAGAGGAGCTGACCTTCTGGTTGGCATATTTTAAAATATTTTGAACTCAAACTGCATTGCAGTATTATTACGTTAGGGCTTTTTAAAAGCAAATTCTTGTTTAGTGACACAGTTGTCTTAAAGGGTTGATGCACGTTTCTTGTAATAAACCAGTGGGTGCAAGGGGAGCTGCGGAGCGCTCCCCGTTCGAGGACTCAGACGCGCAGGAGCGAGTTACGGCCCCTGAGGTCATCGTCAGCCAGCGGGGCCGCGCGGGCCAGGAACCGCAGCCGCCTCTCGCTTTGGGCGTTAAGTTAATGCCTTCCTCCTCCTCCTCGTCTCCTCAGGCTGAGGACGGCTCGTTTGCAGCAACTCATTAAGCCGCAGCAACTTAATCTTGGGTCTAAGCCTTCAGCTTTTAAACACCCCATTCGCGCCAGGTGCAGTGCGACTCAGACAGCTCATCCTCCTGTAATCCGGGGAGTTTCGGGGACCCCCCGGCTTGCCCGGTGCCTCGGAGCCGGGCCGTGACGTCTGGCCGAGCGGTGGGGCTCGCTCCGCCGCAGCGTGCCGTGAAGCGAAATGTGCTGCTCTGGCGTGTGCTCCAGCCGTAGCGTGTCTGGCTCCGGTCCGGGGGGAGGAAGCCTTCGCCGGCGGTTTGAAGCTGGGCTGCAGCTCCAGTGTAAGCTCTGGACACCACCGCTCCCTCTCCTGGCTTCGAGCTGTCTTGGGGGGTCGTCAGAGGGACCGTGGGATACCGGCGCCTTGCTGGAGCTACCGGGTACCAAGCGCTTGCAAGAGGGCAGGACTTGTTAGCAGACCGAAAGCCGTAGGTCCGGGGCAGGTCGCAGGAGCAGAGCTCTTCCACCCAGCTCAAGCCAAATCCTCCCGCGTCCACATCAGACCCCCTGGGTTGTCCTTGCAGGGACGACCTTGCAAGGTTCTCCTGCTCCGCTGAGCTGGGACCATTGCTAGTGGTGGGGCAGAGCTGACGGGTTGTGCTGACCTAGATAAGGGAACTGCTTTTTTTGTTTGTTTGTTTTTGTCCTTCGGGAAAAAGTGACATTCTGCTCCGGCTTTACCAGGTCTGTGCTGTCTTGGCTTTGCTTTCGCTCGGGGCAGTCCCCACACCCGGCACAACCAAGGCTCCTCCTTGTCCTTAATCACCCGGCAGGCGGGACGGGGCCCTGAACTGCTTCTCTTTACTTGTATGGACCAAGTCAGAGGCTTTGCCCGTTTTGGCTTACCTCTGCTTGGAGCCGCTCTGTTTTTCCCCAGCTAGGACCGGACGCAGCCTCAGAGCGAAGGGCTGTGAGATGGCCACGGTGCCCGGTCCCGGCTGCAGCCCGTGGGGTGGGAGCACGTGCTCCGCTGGCCCGTGCTGGGCCGCGTCCGCATCGGGCAGCAGCGCTGGCTCTGCGCCTGCTGGAGCTGCCAGCCGTTGGGTTCGTCTGTGCACGAAGAACAAATTAGCTGGAGGCACGTCCGTGTGAATCCGTATTGGGATAGCCAGCACGGGTAACCCAGCTCTGACAGCAGCCGGGGACCAGAAGTCGTGGGGGCCTTCTGCTTGGGTTTGGGTCAGAGCGGCTGTGTCGCGTGTTGATAGAACAGCTTTGATATACGTATATATGTATACGTGTGTGTATATATATGTGTGTATGTGCATGTGTGCATATATATATATATTTTTATATATATATATATACACGCACTTTCTTTTTTTAAACTCTGGACACAGGCAAACGTGGGAGAGGGAACCCTCACTCTCGGGGTCCATCCCCTCTCCCTCGGGCTGCGGATAAGGAGCAGCTGCAACAATCCCCCTTCTGCCCTTTTCTGGGATGGATCCTTGTCCCAGGCCCGGTCCCGGGGCTGGCTACGAGGTGCCGCGGGGCGTCTGGGGCTGAGCCGGGTGCCGGAGCCGGCGCTCCCCTTCCCCGCAGGATTTGGCCTTCCCAGCGGTGGGAACGGTGGTGCCGTTCGTGCCGCGGCCCCGCGCTGTGGAAGCAGGCGAAGGCTGCGAAAGCTCTGGGGAACGGCGGGGAGGAACTGTTGCTGTCGATCTGTTAATTAAGATTAATGTGCTAGCTGATAAGGATGACTCGGCGCCAATTGCTATTATAAGCCAAGATCCTGTAAGGCTGCAAACAGCACGTCCCTGCTTCCCGCGCTGCCGGAGGCCTGGGGCGCTCAGCCGGGGGATCGAGGCAAAAAGCAGGGTGCTGCGGGGCTCCCCCAAACGTCTGCGACGCCGGATGAATACACGTAGTCCCCCGCCAGCCGATCTAGAGCTGACGTGGTCACTGGAGCCTCAAAGTGGAGTTTTCCTACAGTCTCGTTTTATTAGCAACCGGTGAAATTCAAGCTAACCCAGTGCAAATCCTCCAGGCGTCGTCCTCTCCTGGGTTTCTCCCTGTGCCGTCTGGCTTGCTCGCGCAGCGGCTTTCATTTCCCCGGTGCTCCCCCGCAAGGGACTCCAGCGCCATCCCTAATGAGCAGCGCTAATTAACCTGCAGCTTCTCCCAGCGAGGCCCAGCCGCCAGCACCGGCGTGCGCTCAGATAAAATCACACCGCGAGAGCGGGGCGGCCAGGTGGGTGACGGGTTTTAAAATACGCCGCTGCGCAAGGACACGGCAAAGCAGCGCTGTGCAAAAGCTGGCCGTTGAGCCCTGCAGGGCGATGTCCCCGCGAGCATCCCCCCCCCGAGCCCCGGCTTCGCCCCCTGCCCCACAGTTCTGCCTCCGATTTGGGGTTGGAACCTGGCTGCACTCGGAGACCGCGAAACGTCCAGCCGCTCTGGAGACGGTCAAAGCTTGGTGGGAAACGTTCCTGAGAAATTCTTTATTTCTGATGTTTCATCAAAATGTCCAAACTTGGAAAAATGTTCTTCCACTCCTAATAGGCTCTTACAACCCCACCAGCGGAAGGATGTTAGCCATAGTTGCTGTTATCTCTATAGAAGACTTAGAGTAAAAAGCAGTCCCTTGCTTGGCCTTGGGAACGGTTTTAATGAAAGGTCTGAGTGCCTCTGTATTTCAGTGCAGCAGCTTTGCCTCGTCAGGATAGGTCACGAAACCTCCACTTCGGCATTTACCAAAATACATACCGATGTTCGCTTAGAAAGGATTTGCAGAAGTTAGGCTGCCGGCACCGCGGGAAGCGCAAACTTTGCATGTGACGGCCGGGCTGCCGCGGGAGCCGGCTGCGGTTCGCTCCGCTGCCGCCGCGGGAGCCGCTGCGAGGGCTCGCTGTGCGCACGGGCTGCGAGGGCGCCGCGTCGCCGGAGCCCGGGGCTCGCTCCGGGGAATTTCCCTTTTGGGCTCGTTCCTGATTGAAACCTGCAACCGGTACTTCAGCCGGCCCGCGCGGGCGGTCGGGGCAGGTCCGTGCAATTCCCGCCGCGTTCTGGCTCTGCGCAGCGCATCTCCCATCCCATCCTGCCCCACGCACCGAGCGCTGTGCGCTTCTCCGGCTCTGCAACAGCCAGCTTTTCTCACGCTAAAACAGGAATACGCCAGATCCGAGGGGCCGGTGGGGTGCTGCTAGGTACCACCCCGCGCACGAGGAGCTATCGCCCTTTATTCTCTTTGTATCCGGCTTTTATCCTGCCCCTGGATATTTACAGAACGTTTCGGGGAACAACAGGCCATTTTTAGATCTTGCCATTACAAGCTCACATTCAAGAATTACTACTACTATTATTTCCAAGGAAACAGGGACTCGCGCTCATATCTTTTATGTGATTTCTCACATCCGGAGGTTTTCACGTGACTTTGCTGCCTATTTTTAGCTCCTCAAACATATCTGCCAGGACGAGAGCTTTAAAGAAAACCCGCCCTCGAAGCTGGTGAAACGGGCATTTGCCTCCAGGATAAGTGCGTGGCTGCGACCCCAAATCCCTGACCAAACGCACCCGCGTTTTGGCAATCTGGAGCGCAGAAACCCACGGCTGTAGCGCGGCGTTTAATGCTCCGGCGTGACTGCCGTAGCTGATCGGATGCACCCCTGCTCGCCTGGCTGAACCGGGCCTGAGCAGGTCAGGTTTGGGGCAGAAAACCCCAGGATCTGCATGGCCCGATCTGCCCGCGGGAAGGTTTCTGCAGCGGCGTTGCCCGCCGGGAGCAAGGTGCAGCGAGCCGCGCAGTCCTTCCCGGGCTCGCGCTGCCCCTTGCAGCCGGGAGGTTAAAACCGGGAGGTGCGTTGTGCCTCAGCCCCGTGTGCTCGGCAAATCTCCGAGTTAAGTGAGCCGCCGGCCAGGGCTCCGGCGAGCCGAACGGAGATGCGGGAAAGGGCAGAGCGCTGCCCTCCCTCTGCCTTTATTTTCGTCCTCTGCACTCCTCTTCCAGCGCGAACCGCCACGGGCACGAAACCGAACCGCCCAAAGCACCTCGCAGCGATGCTGCAGGAAACTGGGATAAGCGGTTTTGTGCAGCTCCAGTTAGGAATCATTAGAAAAAAAAAAACCAGTGCCGGGGTTATAATGGGCATGTTCAGAGGACTTGTGCTAAACCATCACAAATCAAACGCTGTGCGCAGCAGGGAGGGAAGGGCAGGGAGGGAGCACTTGTAGCCGAGAGACGGTCTCAGGTCGCCGAAGGACTTAGCTGCCTCGCGGCAGCCCTGGAGGTCCTCCTCGCCGCGGGTAGGGAGGGGAAACAGCTCAGAGGAATAATAACGGAGGAAGCAAATAGCTTTTGCTCGTTGACAGACAGCAGATATTACGAGTGTTTGTGCCTGTCTGTCTTTCTATACAAGCAATGGACTGCAAACCAAGAAACGAAGTTATCCTCAGGTTAACGATGGGGCGGCATCGTCCTCGTTGAAGGTGGCGCCCGGCTGGGAGGTGGTGGATAAAAACGACCGTCGTCTTGCACAGGGGGGGCAACTGAGGCAGAGACGTCCGCGATTTACCCAAGGTTAGCTGCTACTTCAGGAGTTCCCGCTGTAACGTTTCCGTCACGTTTATCTGATGGGGTCTCATTAGCTGCTTCCCTTCCGCAGCGGTCCTGGCGGTGGCTTCGGCGAGGAGCAGGCAGGTGAGGCGCATTGGGGCCCGGCTGCCCGTGGGAACGCCGGCGTGGGAACCCGGCCGGGCGGCAGCGCGGCGGCGGCGGCAGCCGGGGCGAAGGCTGAGCTAAAAGCATCCCGTTTGCCCCTGGCTCTGCAGGGCACGTGCTTCTCAGAGCAAGTTCGTTTCTTTCCCCCCCCAGCATCTGTAATTGAAAAACAGCCGTAAATAATGTGGCGTATCCAATTATTAGAGTGAGTGGAAAAACTGTTCCCTTTTTCGCAAACTTCCATTTCCATTTCTGTCAAAACTGCGGTTTTGCTAACACTTTCTGACCAGTTTTATCAATGACATTAGCTATCGCTAATGATTATATCTCAGTAATTGGCAAAGAAATGCCGGGGCAGTTAATTTCTGGATGCGTCTTAGAAATGCAGCACTGATTATAACGCTGATTAAATGCACTGATTAGAAAGTATAGTAATTAATAATAAGCCCAGTCTCACAGTCTGCACAGTGACAGTTTCAAAAAAAAATGTATGTATGATGTTAAAAGCAGGTGACGGAATAACCCCGGCTCTTGTGGCTGGGGACCGAGGTAACCTGTATCGGCCCGAGGAGCCTTAGGGCACAATCTGAGCTGTGGCTGGGTAAAAATGTGCTGCCAGATGTTGCAAGCAACTGCAGCACGAGCGTGCAGGAAGGGTTAAGCCTTCCCGGGAGACGCGGGACGGACAAACACAGATTGGCACCGCAATCAAACCATCCCCATTAAAAAAATAAAGGGGCGACAAGTAGCTGACACCCTCCTTGATGGGTCCCACTCCGAATGTGGCAAATTTACCCGGCATGAGCCAGGCCTAAGCCTGGTGTCCGGTTGGGAGCGTGCCTTGCAGCATGGCACCCAGCCGCCGCAGCACCGGCTCCTGCTTTTAGAAGAGGTGCCCGTGTTTTGGGAAAGCGCTAAGACCGCTCGCGGTGGAGCGTGCTCCCTGTCGGGTGGCCCTGGGGTCAGGAGGCAGCAGCTTCTGGTGCTGGACCCGCTGGAGGTGCTTTGTGCCTCTGCCAGGTGGGGCCCGCGCGCCGCGCAGCCCGCTCCGGCCTCCGCTCCGACTTTCCGTTCGGGAAAGCAGAGACAGGCAGCAAAACGCCATGCGGTCCCGCAGGGTCATTTATCACGCGGCGATGGGAACCGCGTCTCGTGCTCTGCTTTAATCCTTCCGCCTCTTAGTTCCCTCCGCGCCGTCTGCCTTTTGGAGGGGGGGAAGCACCCGGAGAGCGAGGACCCACAAACACGTTTCTTGCCCGCTGGAATAGGGCGGCAGGAAAAACCGGCGCCGACGAGCTCGCGTTTATGTTGCGTGAGCGGGCGGCTGCGGCCGCCGGTCGCGGTGCTTCCCCCGTGGCCGGCCGTGGAAGGGCGGGTCGGGCCGCTGAACCCGAAATCCTGCGCACAGCCCCCGGACTGCCTCGCGCGCCGCTAGCGGCAAAAAGCACGTCGGGGTTGGGCTTGTTACCTGGAAAACTGCTTGGGAGTGAAATCATCCTTATAACGGCCAGGTTTCACGGACATCTAGCAACGCCCAGGACTCAGGCGGACGGATTTGCTCTGCACCAATCCTCTACGAAGGTGGGTGCTGCCTCGGCTCCATGGGAATGGAGACGCTTTCTGCAGAAACACGGATGTGGAAATCCCGACTCCGCGCCTCTCGGCAGGTTAATACCTCTCCCTGCTAGTTAGCGTGAGCTGACGGGAGCTTGTAGGTGGCCGGGGCTGGGAGCCCCCGCGGAGGACACTGTTCCAGCACCGTCGCCTGCAGGGACCGCGATGCTCCCGCGTCGGCGGTGTTTCGGCCTCTCCTTTCGGCGGGGCGCAGGGCCGGTGCCGCGGCTGCGGGCAGCAGCGAGTCGTCGGAGCCGTTTAACTCCGTTGCTCGGGAGCTCCCACTAGCTGGCTGCAGCTCCCTTGACCTCCCGCTGCAGAGGAGGTCCAAGCAAGCCCCGCCGCGGTGACGCGCTCCAGCCGATTCGAAAGGGAAGCGTCCGGCGAAGCGCCTGTTCTGAAGACATTATTTTGCACCGTGCAATTGTTGCAGTTGTTGCAGTAATACCAAATTGTTGCCCTCTGGCTACTTGGCATCAGTTATACGCCAAAACTATCTGCAGCGTTAATCTAATTTTGCTTTTCCTCATCTTCGTTCCTTGATCTTCACGTTACGCTGTTTCACGAATCCGTTCGAGGCCCACATTGCTTCAAGCCGGAGCTGGGAAAGCGCGTGGAAAGGACCAGCTCTCACGGCCCCGGCGCTGGGTTCGGCGAGGCTGGGGGCAGGCAGGGCTCGTTTAATCCGGCTCTTCTCCCCCGGGCATCCAGGCTGCCCCAGGACGGGCCGTGCCGGCTGGCCCGAGGCACCGCTCGCTCGCTCTTCTCCTTAGCTTCGGCTGTGGTCCTTCTTGCTGGGATCGCCCGAAGTTTCAGCAAAGCCGCCGGTGTTTCAGGGTTCGGGGTGTTGGTGGTGCCCGCGGCACGGAGGAGCTGCGGGGTGCAGAGCCACGGCGCTGGTGGCTGCCCGGGAAGGGCCCCGCGCCCGCTCCCCGCCGGCGGCCTCGCTCCTCCGCGGTGGTGCAGCGGGGTCCAGATTGGAACCAGGTGAAGGAACGCGCTCGCAGGGTTCTCAGTGAAAAAAAAAGGTTTTGATTTAAAAAGTGTTTCATTTTGAAAAAGGGAACAAAGCCTAAACAAATCAGTGTTGTTAAAATTTTCCATCGCTATCTTTTTTTATTCAATATCAAATTTTTTTCAGTGCTTACCAAAAAGCTAGCTTTCAGCAGCAATATGTGGCTCGTGGGAAACAATTTTCATTAGGAGAGCACGGAAACGTTCCACAGAAGGGACCATAGGCTTACGAAATGGAAACAACATTTTTCATGCAATCTCTTTCCAAGTGCGTAGTCCTTTCTGCAGGATTACACTGGAGCCCCTCAGTGCTAGCTGCTGCGCGAACAGAACGTGCAGCGACAAAGTCGTCATCCCCAAAGAGCTGGAGCCGAGAGCATCTGTAAAAGTCTCCAAAATTACAGCCTGCTGACCCTTTCAATCCTTTTCAGAGTTTTAAACCAGAATATAAGCAAAATATATATTTATACGCGGTGTTGCTAGTGAACTATCCTGTGCATAAAAAATAATAGCCCATGACAAGATAAGAAGACTCAAGTTTTTGAAAAATCTTTGTGGTTTGAATAGTTGAATGAAACTGCAACAAACTGGACATGTTTAGCACCAGCTAGTCTCTTCCTGACATGTAAGCTGCTGAAAATATAGATATAATTAAATGGATTTGCAAAGGCAGCCTTACTCTACCGAGCCTATTTTGCATGATTTTTATAATGAACTTTAGGCTTTTTATGCTATTGCACCAGGAATCCAAATAAACGTGCATGGTTTATCTCCCTTCTGCCTCCAGTACATTGACTTTGGCTAAACAGACATATTTATCAGTGCAGTGCTGGCTATAAAAATGAAAGAAACAAACTATAAAATACACAGGGAAGTTGAGTACTCCTTTTGGTAAGTGGGTACATACGCAGTTCATTATTCTGGGGAGTCGGGGTAGTAATCCACCTATTTTCTACATAAACAATATAATTTACAGTCACGGTCCGGATTTACAAAGGCATACAAGGCACTAAAGCTATAGATGAGCGTTTAGTAGGATTTACAGAAAAGCTTAAGTGAGACTCACATTTCTGCTTGACTTTCAATAAAAGTTAGGTACCTTTTGTGAGCCCTACTAAAATTTCTCTCTGCACCTCTGAACGTCTATATACCTTTCAAAAACCTAACAGGCCTTGCCCTATTATTGCAGAAATCAAACCTTGAAGACCAAAGGATGGGAGAAACATTTTCTAAGTGGAGAACGGGTTCCCTGTGATTAAGGTCACAACTCCGCAAAAACGTTTAACTTAAGCATATAAGCAAATGTGTTGTTCCTGCGTACTCAGAGCAAAGCGTACATTGCAACGGGTGAGGCTGCGAGAAATCTGCAGCTGAGCAGGTCTGGGAAGCTTGGTCAGCAGACTCCCAAGCCTCGTCCCTAACCAAAACCATCCTGCAAGTAAACAGGCAAGCAATTTGTTCAGGCATCCAAAGATGACAGAACTTTTCAGACTTTCTGGAGCATCCGTAAGTTTAAGACGAGTTTTGGATGCGGGGCCAGTAATATGCTGGCAGGGAGCTGTGAACTGGGAAAGGTTGCTCACAGCCCCTTCCAAATGCAAGAGTGAAGGGGCGACAAAAGAAATGAATTCGTGGCAGATGCCAGACTTCCCAAAGAAGTGCTTCTTCAGCCAGCGCACGGTTTAAATGTGGAAATAATTGTTGCTAGACTTTGTAGGCGGTAACATTTTATATAGGTTCTAAAACGGTTAGATTTGTTCATGAAAGAAAAATGCATCAAGGTCCACGAACACAACGGTGGCACTTCTGGTGGAGGAGATCCTTAGGCTGCAAAACACCGGAGCTGACTGGGGAAACATCACTGCATGTTTGCCCTGTTGGCCACCGTCAGAGACAGGGCCCTGGGTTACATGGAGTTTAGGTCTGGTCCGGCACAGCTGTTTGTGTGATTTTTATGGATGCTGAGGTTTGTACGGTCCAAGGTGAGAGCTCAACAGGCAGAGCGAAGGCTCGGGTGCAGAGTTCCCGTTTTCCACCTGGTTTCCAGCACCAAAGAGCCCAGCACTGAAGCTGCTTGGCAAGGCCTGCTCCTCCCTGTCTGGAGAGGACATCTCCGGGCAAACATCAGGAAGCAAATTTAAATGGATTCTTCGATGAGCCTGGCTTCCTAATGGAAAACAGCAATATGAGGTTCAATATAATTCTGCTTTTTTAAAGATAAAATCTTTCATTTGACATAAAGGGCAAAGTGATACTGCAGGGACAAAAGTATAGATCAGTTCAAAAAATATATATATATTAGACAGGCATAAGGGCTTAGCTCCCAAAATGGCTATTAAGCACGAAGGTTTAGATAGAGCCTCCAGCTCAAGAAGTCACTACACAGTAGAGTGCCAGAGAGTGAAAAGGTAAATTGTAAGGATCAATCTTTGCATTATATATATATATATATATATATATGCTTTATTTATATTAAAAGAAAAAATATACATGTAAGTATAGAATGCTGAATCTTACAAAGGTCCATGGCAAAACGGTCCATTGCTCTTGTCCCCGGCTGCTGGTACCAGTCACGTGTGAACATCACTTGCTCCCGTGTGGCAAGTCCCGTGCCAGCAGACGCGGAGGGTCCCTCTTACGGACTTTGCTGGAGCACGTGCACACACCAGGGAGCAGAGCGGAGTTCAGACACGGCTGCAGGAACAGCCGGCTGCGTGTTTTTTTGGAAAGGGGGAAAAAAAGAAGAATTGTGGTAGAGTGACTGGTTGTTTCAGAAGTAAATCTTAGGAAGCGAGAGCGGAGCATAGCTCCTTGCTTCTGGGTTTAAAGCTAATTGATGACTTTCCCCAAGCACACAGACCTGTCTTTATTTTGAGCCCGCAAGGAGAAGTTCCCTCAAAGTCACTGGAGACGAGTAATCCTTCAGGAGTCTCTGCTGACACGGACTTATATTTTCAGCCATTTTTCAGCTGTGCGCGTCTACCTCCTGTCACGCTCGTTTGCTGACGCTTCCAACGCAACAAGGAGACAAACCGAGCGCTGCGCTGGGCCAAGCCAAACATCCATTGCTGCTTGGCACCCGTTCAGCGGGCCTGTCAAAACCCCTCGCGAGCCGGCCAAAGCTCATTAGCAGCGGTTGGATGCAGGCTTGGCGTGGAGAGGAGCTTCACCAAGGGGGCTCGGTAGCGTGGGGGCAGGAGCGGGCCAAGAGGAGGGGTGGTGGGCAGCAGAGAGCGGGTACCTGTTCCTCTCAAAGTGTTTGCACTTAACGCTGAAGCAAGAGGAAAATGTAAATAGCTATCGAGTGAACGTATTTCAAGGCAGCGCTTTATACAGGATAGAAAAGAATTGCAAAATCCCCAGGCCCGGCGCCAACCTTAAATCTGTCTCAGAAGAGGCATCGATGTTATCGCTCTGCGACGTGCACAACTTATTAGGTTGGTCTCCCTGGAATGGGAGCAGCTCTGCTGACACGAGTTTTTCTTCCCAGCTGATATTTGGTGAGTTTGGGCCAGAGGCTTCTCTCGCTTGCACCGTCCCAGGTTCGCTGGAGTCAGCAGAAGGATCCGATTTTGGGGACTCCAGCGCAAGCTCTGGTAAAGCATCCTGGCGGGCTGGCACGACCCGCGCTCAGCCCGGGGCAATCCGACATACCTGTTACAGCTGGTAAACCATTTCGTCAGGAGGAGGGAGACGGATTTAATTACCGAGTCTGAATGTTTGTGTTGCCTTCTGGTGCTGAGCTGATGTCAAGGAAGGAATGAGCAGGGTATGAGATGAGTGATGCTTTCCAACGCGTTCGAGATATTCCCGTGTCCTTGCTTTCTGGGCTGCCCAGTTTCAGGACATCTTTGCAACAATCTCCTTCCCCTATATTCACCTGCAGGAATGCTGCTGATTTTCAAAGGCAAATGGTCAAATATTAAGGAACACCTTCAAATATATACACATAAGATAGAAGAAATCCTTTCCTATTTTATGCATACATGCTAATATACCAGTGTCCCAATAAGTCTACAAGGGGCTATTCCTAATTTCACATCTTCTCGTAAAAATCTCAGCACTGATTCCAGTAAGTATTCACTCTAGGAGCAATAAAAGACAAAAAACTGCATGATGCAGAAGAAAAGGAGAAAAAAGAAAAAAAAACCTGTTGCTACTTAAAAATACCAGGTATTTTCTTTACCTTCTTCAGGATGAAGGTAAATAATTAAGATGCTGGGGTTGAGAAGACCTTTAAAAAAGATGACGAAAGAAGCCATTCATGGACTAATTAACAGCATGCTTGAAGCAAATGTTAACAATTAACTGATTGAGTATTTCAAGGTGTGGTTCATTTTAAACCTAGCACCTCTGATTGCTCACTGGCTTTGGCACTTGCATGCTTGCTTGCAAACAACTGCACTGTTCATTCAGCTTGTCTTCTCCCCCACCTCTTTTTGCTCTAACTATGGGTTCTTGATGATCCTTAGATGGGGTCCTTAAAACTACAGTGATGCCCATCCTGAACAGTGCAAGGAATTCAGGATCATCCAGGATTATGTTCCAGGATCTGCCTTTGCTCTGCTTGTCAAGGTGAGCAGCTACTGACATCTCTTTGGAAGATGCTGAGAGGTTAATTGCTGCTGGACTGATTGCCGTAATCATCAATTAATTGTCAGTTGTCAAGCTCTAGTGTCTGTGATTTAAAATGGAAATTATTTACACTGTAAAAGGTGTACAGAAGAACTACCAGAAGTTATATGAAATCTGAAAACCTAGAGAAGTTCAATCTTCCTAATTTATCTAAGGAAAAGCAGGGGGAGATGGACGAAAAGAGTTTCAAATAGCTCTGTAATCACCTACACATGTAATTTCTTCTGAAGGGCAGGAGCAGAGGTCATCCTGGTCCCAAGAGAAGGAGAGGCAGCTGCTCCACGCGGGGTGCAGTTGTGGTGGGGGGCAGCCCACTGGGGGACGGGACTGAGCCTCCGTCTGTGGAGGTCATTACTGCAGGTCTGGCTGGGAAGGCGGATGTGGCTCCAGGCAAGCAAGGTCAGATACAATTTTTTTTTCCCGTAGAATCATCCAATTAATCAGTTTGGAAGGGATCTCTTGGAGGTCATCTAGTCCAATCCCCTCCTTAACCTGACATGTTACTCCTTCGCTGCTGGCCTGTGATTTCTGTTTTGCCAGGTGCACACGGCAAAAAGCGTCTTGGGGGCAGCAGTATTTGGCAAGGGCAAAAACCCCGCTGAGATCGACTTTCTGAAATGCTTTCTTGCCCCCTACCTCTCAATGGCTTATTGCAGGAGGACACTGTGCTCCAGTAGACTGGAAAAGCCACCTGACCCTGCGATTTATGAGATTTTAAAAGCAAGCCCACCGGCTGCCCAGTGGCCAAAGAAACTGAGGAGGGTGCTGGGTCCCAGCGCTGCACCCGTGTGTGGCTTCGTAGCGAGGGACCCAGAGGGACGCAGAGCAAGAGGTTGCGCTGTAAAATGACTTCTTTTTCAGCCAACAGAGAGGAAAGGAGTCTCTGAGCTCTTCATCTCAAGAAGCCTTCAGCTTCTTGGTTTAGGGGAGGACAGAGAAGAGTTTTGTTAGTGGTTCCCACAACATGGGCTAGACCCTTCCAACCCACAAGCCAGCCTGGGATGCCAGTGGGTCTTGTGGTGTCCTGGGCTTCTGAGCATGGGGTCTGGTAGCAGCTGCAACCTGCTGCAGGTGCCGTCTAGCTGCCAGCAGATAGACCTGAGTTCTCCAGGCAGGGCAGAAAATCTGTATGCACAGGAATAAAACGCCAGTTTTTCCTTTTCCTCCTTATGTTGCACCATAGCAGCCTCTGACTTGGAGAAGAGCCACCCCAGCCGCTGCTCGCTGCCCAGGCTGGTGGCACGCTGGGTTAACGGTGCTGCTGCATCCCTGCGGGAAGGGTTTGCAGAAGTCCTTAGCTCCAGCGTGCTGTGCTGTGGAGCTAAGGACTTAATCCTCGCGAGAGCCCCGCACTGGCACTTTGGGATCTCTTATGCAGGCAGAAAAGCTCTTGGTAAGACCTATGGCATGGAGCTTGAACCCAAAGATTTCTGCACAGCAGTGTTTTCCATGTGCAAGATACGGGAATTTCTTCATTTTTAAAGCTCAGGCTGAGCGACTCAGGAAGCATCGTCCCATTACAAAATCGTAATTCTGGTGTGTTCATTTTTTAGTCCGTCTAAATGCAGGGAAGCATTTGAAAGCGCCGTAGCTGGACACTTTGTGACAAGCCCATTTTTAGCAGCTCCAGATTCAAAGTTGCCTTTAAATGCATTATAAATGAAATTGTTTCTAATTTCTTTTCCTTGGGTTTCCACTGGTTTTGTGAGTTCTGCTATAAAAGAAATGTCTGGCCATGTTAGATGTCATAGTGTGGAGCTGTTAGCTGCGAAAGGGTACACAACATCTGTTAGGAATCTAGTGATTATAGCTAACAGGCTTTTTCACCTTAAATGAGGTTTCTGTAAATTAATCTACATCTGCATAGTTTTGTTTGGGGTCCTCCAGGTGATGGGGGGGAAACGGAGCTGCAAGGCTTTGATTGCTAATGCACCTTTATCCCAAGCCGCTGCTGAGAAGCTTAATTGTGCGAGATGCAAAATAAAACCCCTGTTAAAGTAGCACTTAGGTTTTAAGGAGACTTAGATTTGCAGTTAAAATAACAAAATACAAAAAATAAGGTTCCAACAACAATGTTAGCTTGGTTGTGTTGCATATCCTGTGTATTTTTTATGACGCGAACCCTAATACACGCATTTTACTGAAAAACCCTGGGTTTAATATCAGGTTGCTTGTAAAAACACATTCCATGAAACGTGCGCAACGAAGCTGACGGCTGCGGCGGGGGCCGGGCTCGCGGCTGGGGCGCCCCGGCTCCGTGGCTCGGCTCCGCCGCCAGCCGCCCGACCGGCTGCGAGTGTGTCGTGCCTTGGCGCTGAGACGGTACGTGACGCCGTTTCATGCAGCGTAAAGCCCTTGCGCCAAGGGTCCTCCAAGGCCCCATTCAAACTAGAGTGTAGAATCTATCAGATTCTGTTAATATATCAGCTTATAATCAAAACACAGTGCTGTTTTTCTGTGTACTTTTTTCCAGTGGAAAAGAAGATAAAGGGATTTCCAGGTGGTAGCTGAAGTTACTGGATGAGAGGAAAGACGTGGCCCGAGAGGGCTGCGAAGGGAAGGGCTCGCAGAGCGCCAGCAGGTGACAAAGCCGTCGCTGCAAGGGAGGAAGAAGAGAGGTGATGCCAATGGCGATCAAATCACAGAGACTCTGGTGCATTTACCGTGTGAAGCAATGAGATATAACACAGCGCAGGGGTAAAACTTTGTCTGTCTCCGGCAATAACGTTTGTATTGGGGAAAGGGAATAGCAATAAAGAATTTTTAAGAGTTACTATGAAACTTAAGAGTTTCTTAAAATAAATTACCTTGCCCTTCAAAGAGACTGCCTTAATTTTATTTATATATTTTTAATAATACAATAATCAATAATAGATTAAATCTTCATTCCATTACAAATCCTTTTGCACAGTAAGAACAGAGCAAAAAATCTCTTGTGGTGCATTAGAAAAAAGTAATTTCCATCCAAACCTGCGCGGAGTGTGTTTTATTCCAGAGCTAGCAAGAACATCCACCTGGACCTTTCCCCTGGGCAGGCTGCACGTTTGATGAGGTCCTGTCTGAAAAGCCATAGCCCATGAATATTATCCACCCTCCTCTTTGGATTTAACCCTGCAATAAATGCTAAGAAACGGCAGCGCCTGTGAGTTAATTTTTGCACCTAAACGAGCTCAGCTAGCTGCGTGGCGCGGGCTGGGCAGATAGCGGGGTGCTCGGTGGGGGCCCGACCCTGCAAGGCAGGAGCGAGCGCATGGCACCAGGTCACTCCCGCAGCGCGTCCAAAGCCAATAAAAAGCCCTGCTGCAGGCTCTGCCTCTGGCAGCCCTTAAAAAACGACGCGTTGCTTTTTAGTTTCTGGCCCCGGCGCTCATTAAACGGAGAGGTGAGGTCAAGTGAGCCATAGCTGCAGAGCGGAGGTAAGTCCACACTGCGGAGAGGGCTGGGGCAGGTTAATCCAGCCGGCTTCGTGCCTGCTTCACCCCTTTGCTGGGCTGCGGGGAAAACGGCGTATTAACCCTTGACTCCCACCGCCACGCTGGGATCGCTCGGCGGGAGCGAGGGCGGCCGCGGAGAGCAAACCTTTCGCTCAGTGGGGGCTTCGCGGGCTCGTGGCTCTGCGGGATATCTCCGGGAGGCTGAGCACGGCCGTTATCACCGGAGCATCTGATAGCCGTGCCTGCTGGTGTGGAGCGCGCCGTCTCTTCTGGAAGGAGGAAAATTGCAGTCTCCCATACTGTCTGCCTCGCACCTCTCCTGAGCATTAAGATTAGCTCCAAAAGAAGTGTTTGCAAAGGAAAATTTAAGAGCAAAACCGCTTAGTAAAGTGCATTAAAAGCACTGGGGAAGGAGAGAGTGTATCCGAGGACCTTGAGCTTCCGACACGTGATGATGCTGAAGCACACGCGTGTGATGTTTCTTCCCCTGACACTTTAAAAACGTGCAGTGAGCACAGGCCGGGATGCAGATAAGCTGATGTGGGGCTGATGGATGCTTGCACGGGGGAAGCTCAGCTAGAAAGCATACGGCCGATACAAAAGCGCAGGCTGCTAGCACTGCACACAGGTACTTCTCCTGCAAAGTCGCGGTTCGCTCGGGGTGCTCGAGCCTCGGCCCGTCCGTGGCGGCCAGGGCTGGGCAACCGGGAGCCCGCTGCTGGCCGGTTCCTCCTGCCGGCAAGTCTCTGCCCCGCGCCGCCTGGCTTCTGGTATCCAGATCAGCTCATTTAAGCCTAGCCTGGCTTTAACTTCAAATCGGTGGTCAGGGCTCTGGTGTGCAGTCCATCTCACACACCAGTGGCACAAGACATGCGAGTGATGCACACTTAGTCCAGTGCGTGCAGCTCCTTGCACAAGGCCCCGACCGCCTGCTCTGGCCGCAGTACAAACAGCGTAATTAAGCCCATTGCTGCTGCTTTTCGGGGCATGCGGGCGCTCTCGGATGCGGAGGTTGACAAGTTGCATTAAGTATAGAATGTTTTATTAATCACCAGAGTAAACTAACACATAAAACCCGCAGAGCACATTGGCAGGAAGGCAAGTTACTGCTGCCCCAAGGCTGAAATAATTTATGCTCCTTTCTTTTAATGTACTGGCTTTTCCTGCAACTCTGCAAGATTTAAACTCCTCGGGAAAGGGGGGTGCGTGTGTCTGTGCACGAGGACTCCCAGCGCCGACCGTCTGAAGCACCTCATTTAGCGGGTCGCCGTGGCGCACGTTTGCTGAAGGGAAAGTCGCAGTTAACGTCTGTCTCTTTGAGACGCACGGTTTTTATGCAAAAGCGCGTTCAACTAAGTACAGACCAGGGCTGAACTCCTGGCTCCATTGAAGTCAATGAGAGTTTTGCCACCGACCTTGATGGATACAGGATTTCACCCTCTGACTATACAGTAGCTGATCCAGCCCTTTTGTTCATCAATCTCTTGGAAGCGAGCTTTACTATAAATCGTTTTTTGAAAGAGAAGAATGGACACGACTTCAAAGTCATCCCTGGCGGCGTTGCCGTGGCGGGGGCTGGTGGCTGGCGATGGCCGGGAAGTCTCTTTTGTGGGCAACGTGGCTTCCGATAGCCCTGAAAGATTCAGTATTGAATCGCAGTGATTTTTAAGTTGCCAGCAAGAAACGGGTTTTTATAGGCCGGCTTTTACTACCCGTTTTGGCCAGCTGGCCTGTTTGTAAACTGAGGTGCTGCTCAATAAAAAGAGACAAGTCTATTTTTTTAATGTGTCCGCACACTCATGTAATAGGTACAGTAGAGTAATGGATGCATACTGTCTGCAAACACGTGGGAAACTGCAGATTATAGAGCGGGCTTTGAAGCAACCCACCGGTTCGTGCTGTACAGGGAGCAACTTGCAGGATTTCACGAGTGACAGTCTCCGCCTTTTAAGAAGAGCCGGCTCGTCGGCTACCTCCATCCTTTCTTAAATATACAGCACTCTCCCAAGCTGCACGCTGGGATGTGATCGCTGCCGGGTGTGCAGCGAGAAGGCATGGGAGGGCTGTAGCAAGCCTGTCGCACAACAGCGCTTTCAGGCTTCTACTGCTGCAACCTGAAAGCGTATTTATTTCGAAGCATTATTTACAGAACGCTTGGGGCACCCAGAGGAGATACTGCCCCCGCTCCAAGGGTTTGCTCGGTGTCACCTGGTGCAGAGGGAAAACCGCAGAGGGCAGCTGAGCCGTGCAGCTGCTCCGGAGCTGCCGTGGTGCCGAAGGGGCCGCAGACCCTCTGCGAGATCCAGGCTGCCGGGAAGCCGGGAGGCAGCAGCACGGCGGGACACGGGGAAAGGGCTGCCTTGGCAAAACGCCTTGCAGATAGCGATTCCCAGCGCTGCAAAAATGAAGAAGGGGCCCCAGCGGTAGGCAAGGCTGTTCCCGCTCTGCAAACCGCTTTCTCCGGCTCTCACAACATCCTTAGAGCTGCTGGAACATTTTTCCCCTGTTGTGAGCCCCCTGCTGACTTGTGGGCCTCTCACTGGCAATTTGGGCAGAATCTTCTTTGTTAAACGGCCTCCTGCTGCTCTTTTCTTCCCTCTCCCTTCCCCCACTTTTCTCCTTTCTTTAAAAGCTTTATTGCAAAGCAGAAAGTCGTTTCCCACCTCTGTGCCTCTCAGCTCTCAGACCCTTCTTCTAAATCACTGGAGTTTTTTCACCCATACGTTTAGGTCAACCCAAATAATATTCTGTCAGTTTTCAGCTTCCAAATAGACCAGATTATCATAACAGTTGCAAGTTAAAAGTCAAGGACCCAGAAAGCGCTCCCATTGAGCAACTTAAAAACGGAGCATTTGTCACCTGCCACACGTGAGCAATGGGAATTCGTTTGCTCTCGGCCACCCGGTCCTCAAACGCTGTAATTTTGGAAGCTGACAATGGATTAAATTAGTCACTAAGCCAAGGCTCTCAGAGTGGATCCTGGTAGTTTCAGAAGCGAAATGGTTCCCACCAGGGCATCCTCACCTCTGAACCTTGCTGGCTGTGTTGCGCTTGATGCAGAGGCATTTATTTCCCTAGGCGCCGGCAGAGATGAGGAAGCGTGCAGCCCGCGCACGGGAGCGTTGCATGCGTGCAGGACTTGGTCGCGGTGCGGCGGGTACCGGGAAAGCTGCAGAGCTGCCCCAGCGCTCATGGCCTGGAGACCACGGGCCGGGCAGGGACGTGGGAGAAGGGGAAGCAAAGGTGCCCCATCTCGCTCCTCTCCCCAGGCTCTGTGCAAACGGTGCAGTGTTGTCCCACAGGCGCACAAACAGCTTCCTAGCTGTGGACAACCTTTGGCTGGTGGACCTGGGGTCCAGACCTGCAAAGGTCTCCAGCTACCACCTGGATAAGGTACCCATGCTGTAGGACAGAGGGAGGCTATGCTTGGCATCCCAATGCAGAAAAGTGCCACTTCTCAGGCAGCGAGGATCGAGGGCTTCTCCGCTTTTGAGGAGGCTATTTAACATCATGGGTTGGCTGTGGGGCTGAGGGCTGCGCCTGCCCCACAGGGCTGCCCTGCTGCCGGTCGGCTCCATCAAGGCGCTGACATGCTCTCCTTGTTGCGGGCAGGGAGGAGCCTTCCTAATAAGGTTTTGTGTTAAGTTGGGTGGAATAAATTGACCAAAGGAGCAAAAAAATGTGAGCGTGTCCCTGTCACGGTGCAGTACAAAACAGTTAAATGAGGGCCAGCGTGTGACATCCAGAGAGCTGCTCTCTCTTCTTTCCAGGGCAACGACTACCATTATAAATCATTTGCTTCTTTCATAAAAGCTACAGAAAAAAGAAAATTAGCTTCAAATTTTCAGATGTAAAGTATTAAATGGGATGGGAGGGGGTACTAGCTGAAGAAAAAGCTTTCGCAGAAGCACCCTTTCTGGGCAGTCCTTCAAAGGGTATTAACTGTCATCTTCGGGGAAAAACTCACCTAGGGCTGCTCATATTAAGGTCTCATATTGCTTCATTTAAGACAAAACAGCACAAGCCCTCAAAAGATAGGCGAGAAGCATTAAAACAGGAAATGCAGTTTCCATCTCTCTTTCCTCCCACCTCAGAAGAGCATCTAGCAGACAAAAGACACCGCTAGCGTTTTGTCCAAGGCGAGGCCCCGTTTCTGACCCAGGAATGCTTCTCCGTTCTCCTCCTCTTTCCCAGGCGTGATTTCGCCGCAGGCTTTGGGTGCTGCTATTTGCACATTGATCCTTCTTCCTGGGCTAATTCAGTCTGTTTCCCTTTTGTATCCTTTAGAAGCAGTTTTATGTGACAGCCTAAGGTGTGCTCCCGCTGCCTTGGACAACGCGGAGAAGCTGCACAGTGGGAGGCGAGGACCTCCTGGGAAATCTGTGCTGACTTCAGGTAGACCTTAATTTATTTGATAAAGGCAAAACTGTAAACAACCTAATCTCCCCCTCAGGCCTCAAAAGTCCTTCTAATTATTAGCACTGGAAGGGAGCTGAGTTAAATTCTTGCTCCACTGAGCTAGAGGGATTTTATCCACTTGTAGGTCTCTTCTTGGTTTTTCAACAGTAGCACTATTGCTTATATTCTGGTAATCAAGAACAAATTGCAGCTCTTTGCTGGATGTTCCCAGTCCCTTGGGTCATGAGTATCACAGGCTTTCTGAAGCTTTGTGGAAGTACATCCCAGGATCAGGGGTTTTTTGGTTTACCGCTTACCAGTTTCATCACTTCTTTGGGAACTTAGAGTTTTTTTAATGTACCTTTTTTGTATCCTTTATTTTTTGGGTCTTCTTATTCCTCTTACTCATACCTCTCTCAGGTAAAGGCTTCTCCTTTTTTCCAGCCTCTTTTTATCTTAGAGGTTCTAACACTCACAACTAAAAAAAATTAAGAGGTAAATCTCTAAAGCTTGGGGACTAAAAAGCTGCTGAAGAAGACAGAACCACATGAAAGCAGTCGCAGGGGAATAAATGAAATCCATGTCCTCATTGCAGTGCCTAGTTATTGGGCACAGACTTTCAATACTTTGTGAAACTTCATGATATCCACAGTATGTTTCTGAGTAGTCGGCTCCGGGTGCAGGATGTATATAAATCAGCCAGGTGTATTTAGCAAAGTTAGTTATACAGACCCACCTGCTTGCATTTTTTTCCCCAGTCTGAAAGCTGAAAGGTACCTTGCCCGCTGTACCTGCGGATAGGTTCTTCTGCTTGCTCTAAGCCATGTCTCCAAAACTGCCATGTACTTTTCAAACCAGCTTTGGATTTTCATTTTGGATAGCAGAGGTACTTTTTTAATGGGACTACGGCAAATCAGCGGGACTTCAGCAACCATACTGCTCAGGTACGGAAAATTTTCCCCTGTAAAATACCCCTTCCTCACTGAGCATTTGCACAGGCGGTTTTTTCCCTATTCTTCTCTCCTCCTCAGCTGCCTAAGTGACTTCCTGCTATTTTATTTCCTTTTTCTCACATGTGCCTTCACTCCTTCCCTTGGGTCCACTTTGGATTTCTTCCTAAATAACTTTTTTTTTTGGGAAGGGGGTATTTTCACAGTGGATTTCGCATCATCGCGTGGCTTTGATCTGCAGTCGATTTCCTCCCGCGCGCCCGGCTACCCACCGCTCCCGTTCAGCGTAACGGAGCGGCCGCGCTCCTCTGCGGCAGGCAGCCCCCGGCCTCTCGCGCCGCCGCGCGCCCATCCCGCGGTCCGGATGCCCTCGGCTCGGTGGGTGAAGGGAGATGAGGACACAAGTCCTTGCTCCTCATGTGTAGGCTGGGGCAGAGCAGCACTTTCTGGAAGAGACGAAGGGAGCTGTGCCCATCCATGAATTTAACTCGGTGCACTAGATGCTCTGGACGCACGGGAGTTGTACCATCCCCATGCGCAGCCCAGGGAGGCAGGAGCAGGTACGATCTCCTCCTGGTTGCCGTTGGCCCTTGCATCTTCCCTGCCAGTGGCGGGGGATGCTGCCTGCCGCGCTCCGAAAAGCATGCCCAAGCCTCTCCCCCTCCTGGGAACGGGCTCAGGGCAAGGCACCACCTGCGTGTGAGCATAGGCAGAAATTTTGGAGGACAGCAGATGAAACGAGGGGGCCTGGGCTGCCTCCCTTACCCCCATCTCCCCCCAAAACGCTTGCACAGAGCAGGTGGACCCCACACTCTGCAGCATGGACCACTGCAAGCAGGGAGCAAGCCCCACCTGAGGCCAGACCTCCAGGAGCCCCATCTCCACCCTGGAGCTGCCTGCGAGCTCTCACGTCTCCTCCCCTGCGGGAGACGCCTGCAAACGCGTGCCACCTGGCTCATTACCCACACAGCTTAAATGGGGGCCCATGGGGAGGGCAAGGGCCTCTTGCTGGCCTGTCCTGGGGAGGATGAGCATGTCTGCATGCAGGAGGTGAGTGTGGCGCTGGGGTTTGGGAAGGTCTTTGGGGGGATTTGAAAGGGGATTGTACGGCTGATAGCTTGCACCGCACTTGTGCTTTGGGCTTTGTGCTTTCTGCTGCTCACCTGAAGAAAGGGTATGTATTTTTTTTCCCCTTCTTTAACTTGGAAAGATCTTGTTCTGTTTTCCCCTAGAGCATTAGGGATTGATAATGGGTAAGGGCAGGTGGCCAGGCAGCATGGGTTTGTGCTCTTGAGGGTATTAATAATCTCTGTTGTACCTCCTTGCTGTCTTGCTCAGAGGCTTAGATTTAAGCCAGGTTTAGAAGCAGGTGGCATTTTTTTCTAAAATTGGGTTGTCTGGGCAGCATTTTGTCTTCCTTTATGGGCTATGCTGTGGTCTGGGCTATTTCTTAGTGCTCTCTGAGACCCTCAGGATTGTGATACTGCCAGTAGTCTTCATCTCTTTCTTTTCCCCTGTGTTTGGCTTCCAGTGTTTGGCTATTTTTCTTACAATCTTTTCTAGATTAACTTTTTACTAGAGGAGCTACAGCAGGTAGTGGAGCGGATGCTGTGTGTGTCCTGGACTGCATGTCTGTGATGTGGTTGCTCGTCCTGGTTTGAAAGGCGAGTTTGTAACAGGGAGCTCCCCTCTGCTCCGGGAATGCAGCGCTTGCAACGGAGGCAGCAGTAGTGCAGCAGAGCTTTCCTGGGGTTGCCTTCCTGGTGGGTGTGCTGGCCGCGTAGGAACCACAAGGATGACTGCAAGAGACCATAAACTGTGCTTCTCCCTTAAAAACTCAAACTTTAAAAAAATTTTTTTAAACAAAACTTTAATGCATGATACTAACAGTCTCCTAACCTGCACTTGTAAATAGCGGAGGATGATCAGGTGGTGGAAAGTGAAATGTTTTTTTAGGAGGGTTAAGAGTTAGGAGTGGTAGGTATCAGTACCAAATGTGGTTTAGGTTTAGTGAAATGGCTTGGCTGGAACCAAAAGACTCCTTAAAAGTCAAAGGGAAGATTCCTATCAGCTTCATTAGCTTTTTGGCTTTGGCCCCGTATGGAAAGGTTCAGTGGTGCCTGGCTGCTGCCCAGCAGAGCTGGCTCGGCCCCAGCATCCAGCACCAAGGGATGCTGCCGCAGGCGAGCTGTGGCACCGTGGGCTGGGGTCGCCTGCTGGACACCCTTTCCCAGCTGGAAGCAGGGTGCTGGCAGCGTAGCTTGCCAATGTGCCTGTGTTTCTTGCCTTTCCTGCGTGTTTTTGGCAAGCCTTGGCTCTGTCCTGCTGCACAGGCAGGACTGGAGGCCCCAGGGGCAGCAGGGGGAAGAAGCGTCCTCCCTTGCACTGCCCCCGCTGCTCTCCCTGCCCCGGGAGAGGTGCTCGGGTTTGTTCCCAAAACGCTGCTCATGTATGATAAGGCAGCTTTCCAGCCCTTGGAAGAGGAGGAAGGGGAACCCTTGCAGATGGGGTGCTTCTTGCACAGGCAAAGTTAAATCTCCTTTAAAAAAAAAAAAAAATAGCTTGAAACATGCTGATCCCGGCACCCTCATGCTTAGAAACAAGGCAAACTGAGGCTGCCTCCTGCCTCTGTGAAAAGGGCTCAAACCATCGATGGGCCTGGAAACTATCAATTTTTCACAGATGCTTTTTAACCACAAGATGACCTACTCCTGTGCCCATCCCCACCTGGTCCCTTCAGGAAATGCATTAGTCCAGAGCTGCTGGAAGTCGAGCATTTCCTGATATGTAACTTATTTCAGTGCTGTTCCCGAGGCTGCTGGAATGCATGAGACTTCCAGAGTATTTTAATAAATATAAAAATTTAAAACAAGTGCAGACGTGCTGGTTCCTGCCAGCTCTCCTTCCTTTCTCATTCAGGGTGTGTTGTATTCCTTTTTTTTTTCTTAAAGCGTCAGCTGAAGGATGCGCAGAGCGGGATATAACAGCGGGGACGGGGGAGGGAAGCTGCTCTCCCGCTCCTAATTTCTAGCAAACCCCTCTGAATAGCTCAGGCTGTGCCGCTCCGTCCTGCTCCGAGCGACGGGCCGGGTTTTCCCACAGGAAGCGCCTGCGGGATGAGAGAGGGGAGGTTTTTGTGCGGCGCGTGTTTGTTTCTCCGGTCACCAAGGGGTATAAAGGCCGAGTCAATCACTCGTCAGGAGGGGCTCGCGGGGATGGCGAGCCGGGCGGCGGCGGCACGCTGTGCTCAGCAGGATGCCCCCGCGCTGCGGCGTTTTCTCGGCTCGTGTTGATGGAGGACGCGGCGCTTGCTGGTGTTCCGGCGTCGCGGCTCTGCTCGAGCGGTCTCGAGGCTGGGACGGGCGTTTTGGGGCTGGCCCGATGCCTGCGCTCCCGCCTTGCCTTGGTGTGCACCAAGCTGTCTCCCGGTCTCGCTGCCGAACGCCTTTCCAGACCTGCTGTGAGGCTCGGTTGGCTGCCCAGCCACCGAAACCACAAGGGCAAAGCTAATTAGTGCAATTAGTCTTTTGCCTTTTCTCTGAAAACGAAGCCACCAGTCGCCTCACCGAAGTGAAGAGCGTGGCTGTCCCAGGTGTACATTTACTGGAGACATGCTGACCCCTCCGAATGGCTAATAAGCTGAGCGAAGGTTAATAGAGCGCATGTTCCTCACCCTGTTTTGCAAAGGTGAACTTGCAGCCCGTGTCCCTCCTTGCTGCGGGCTGCAAGGGTTGGACGACCCTCCCTGTGTTGCTCTGCTTGCCCGTAGAGGTGTTCCTCTAACCCGGAACGGTCTGTGGGCTCTCGCCTGGAAGAGAGGAGGCAGCGATAACATCCCTGTGCCAGAAGCCGGTCTGACCCTCTGCAACCAGAAACTTGTGTGCCGTAGCCACAGAAATTAGCTTTCTTCCCCCTATTTCAAAGCTGATGCTGCCCAGGTCTGGCCCGGCACGGTCTCGCCTCTCTGGCATCTCTAGGCATGTCAACTCGGTCATTTCGGCACTTCTGGCTGCGAAGCCTGCCCTCAGCGAGCACGCCTGATGCTGCTACAAGGTCTCTTGGCTGCCTGCGCTCGTGCCCATCTGCTCCGGTGGCGCCGTGCCTGCGAGCAGGATGGGGTGCTGTAGCTGCTGGAACGTAGGTGCCAAGCGCGCCAGATGTTTCCAGCAGGGAAGTGGAAGGGGGAGGCTGGATCCCTTTTAAAACTACAGGCTCTCTTGGCAGCGCTGCCGGACAGGAGCGTCCGGACCTCGCTGCCAGCCTGCCCAGATGTACTGTGTTAACAGTGCTTGCCGGGGAAGATGCTGTCCCACTGGCAGGTTTTTATTAGGTGCCTCTCTGAGCAATTGCTGGTTCATGAGCTGCAGACCTCAAAGAAGTCCCAGCAGAGAGGGTAAACGGGATGTTTTCTTCCCTGAGCAGGCCCGCAGGGGCAGAGCCCCGTTTTGGGCCAGAAAAGCTACAATTATAGCGGATGCTCCCTGTTGTGCTGGTGGGGGCTCATATCCTGCTCTCCCATGTAGCAAGAGCTCCGTGGGCCCAGCTCCTCCCAGCTTTTGGGGCTGCTGTCCTCGGCCAGCCCCCGCCACGGTGGGGTCGGTATGAGCTGCTGGGAAGGGAGGGGAAGTGCCCGTGCTTTGAACATGGCATGGGATGTGCTGGGCTGGGCATCCCAGGGGAAATCCCGTCTGTCGCCAGCTGGGAATGCCTCCTCACGGAGGCTGGGTCGGCCTGATGGAATGTTTTAGGGAACAACCCGTGGGTACCTGGTCTCACCAGCTACAGAGAAACCAGCCCTAGGGAATTATGGCATGGTTAAATTTGGGGACTGAAGGATGTTTTAAGTTCTTCTCTATTAGAAAAGCCCCTGGTTTTTGTCTTTTTTTCTTCTCAATATCATTGTCTGGTAAATGGTTTGAGATATCTGTCTTCCACGTGTGCTGGCTGCCCTATCAGATAGGGAATCTGATAGATATTTATATAACTGGTGTTTTTTGCTAGTGCTAAAACAGTTGAACAGTAAAAATCCCAAGGAACTGAAAGACCAACTAAACCATGGACACTTAAGTATAGTAATACTACTATTCCTAAAAAGAAATCCGATTCTTCAGTGTTATGTACTGACAAAATAGAAAAATGCCTTTAAAACATGAAGAAAGCAAAAAAAAAAAAAGTTTGAGCAATTGTTACAAAAATCTGCTGGTGCTATATTTATTGTTCTGATTGACTTAAAGACTAAACTGCATCTGTGTTACCCTAATTAAGCAGCTCGGTGCTTCTGTAGTGTCATAGTGAGCATCTTGTCATGAAGTTGAACTCTGGAAAATAGTTTTAAAGCTCCTGGGACCAAAACCTGTATTTTTTATTGCTGCTGGCTGATGAAGTCTGTGGAAGTTGGAGCAATGACCTGATAATTTGCCAATCACCATGAAACATGCACTATTTAACTGTTCTCAGTGTCCCCTGTGAAATCTTTGTTGTTTTAGATGCTTCATGAAATACAACTATGCTTTTTAAACTTGTAGTGAGTTTTGATAGACCTGGGAAGCTAATGCTGTTGGCTTCCAAACAGATAAAACTGTCAATTTTTTGTACCAAGAAAAAAAAAAAGATCTTGGCTTTTGTATTAGTGTCATGACTTAAGAGAACTATGCAAATATGCTGAGCCAGCTTTAGAGGTCGCAGCACTTGTTTGTTTTCAGGCAGGGCTGGCCAGGAAGCAAAGATAATGTAATACTACTGTAGTGAGCTCTTGGTTTTTCTTAGCTTTAATTTTGATGTAGAAATCTTGAGAAACTTTTCTTGGAGTAAAAACTGAGACAGAAATCTATCTGCTCCAGAAAACAAACCTCTGCAGGGGAGGCGATGGCTGGGTGGGAAAGGCTGTTAACCTGGAGCCTGGGACTGAGGGCAGAGGCTTGAACCTGAGCTGCTCAGACCCCTGGAGACCAGCTCTTCTGGGTTGGACCCACTGCTTCGTACTGAGTCTTGAAAATCCTCATGAGAAATTCAGTTCATCAGAACTGACATGTTCCCCCCGCAATACCCTGGTTTCAACAGAGTAAGATGTCATCAGCACTTTTTTTTTTAATTCAAAAAAGCTTTTTTGAGGGGGAAGGGAAGCAGGAAAGCCTGACGAGTATCAGACACGTACAGGGTATGGATGTGCTCTGCAGCTGGATGGGTCCTGCGCTCCCTGGGAAGGTGTGAAAGGTCTGAAGTGCCATCAGTAAGGCGAGCGCGTGGGCGTTTTAGGAGGGATCAAAAGTTTCTTACCTGCCTGAAGCAGATGAGAAAAAGCCCCTGCGAGGTCTTTTCACACAGAGTGAAGGCTTGAGTGAGGCTAAGGGCGAGAAAGATTCCTCTCGGCAAAATTACTAATAGCCAGGTACTGCTACTTAAAGCCTCGAGGTGTATTTAATGGGATTAAAGCTCCCTGTTCGCTTCCACTTGCTCTCTTCCAGTCCCGATTAACTTCCACTTAAACTCCCCTTTGAAGCCGCTGACCTGGTCGGATGCCTTTGCGCTCCCGTGGGAGCCCTCCCTCCGGCAGGGCCAGGCCACGATGCTCCGGGAGGCCGGGGCACGGCTGGCCCTTGCGCTCCAAAGGCTGCTGTGTGCCTGGAGCACCCATGTACAGCTAGAGACCTGGGGGACGTCTGCCCGAAACACCTGCCGGGGAGGCTGAAGTGAAGGCCCTTCTTCAGGCACTCTGCCAAATGCCTCCAGGGATGGGAGCATTGGGGAGTTTAAGCCATTTCCAGGATAAAAAGCATCTTTTTCCCAGCAGTAGGAGAGGCAAGGGCGAGTTGCAGGGAGCCACAGCAGCTTCCAGAGCCTGGCTGTCCCCTCTGGGGGGTTCTTGTGCTGACCTGACATGGGGCAGTGGTCTCCTGGTGGCCCCTTTTCCAAGATTGTCCTCAATTTGGACAGAGCGGTTTCCTCTCCTGGCACAGCCCTGGGTCCCCAGTCCTGGCCCTCCCTGGAGCGAGGGGAGGTGGAAGGGAATGGTTATGCAGCATGTGGCAGTGGGGGGTGTATCTGGGAGAAGGCTCCTCTTGCACTCTCCTTTCCTGGAGAAGCAGGATGTGAAGAGATGTCTGGTCTTTCCTCTAATCTGCTGCTTCAAGAGCTGCTGGAGCACAGTGGTTTTGATGTAAAAATGGGGGCTTGGGCTGAATGACTCTGCTTTTTCCATCTCCTCTCGGTGGAGATCCCTTGGTGTACTGTGGTAAATGCAGCTTGTGCAGGGTGCCCAGCCTGCAGTGGGAAGTAGGGCTTCAGGCATGGCCAGGACTGCAGCCCCCATGAAGTGGCACGACAGCACCTGAGCAGCGAAGTATCTGCTCTCTTGGCTGCTACGTGGCAATTTGGCTCCTCACTCTCCATTTGGATGCTGCTATGATAAATCTCTTGGCTCGTTTCTGGGTTCTTTCCTGCATCTTCCAGGATAGCCATGGGGAAAGATCTTTGTCAGCAGAGATGTGGTTCATGTTTCCACCCTGTGTGGTGCAGCCCCAGCAGCACTGCTTCCAGCCTGGGTTATCAAGGCTTGCAGGGCTGCTGTCCAGCCGTGTCCATCCATTCGGAGCATGTGGTCACCCAGTTGAACGCCTGACCTGTGTGGTGGCTCTGGGTCCCAGGAGAGCAGGAAAGAGATGAATATCCTCAGGTCAGAGGGAACTTGTTTGCCCTCAGCACACAAAGCAAAAGTCAACGAAAGAGAAATGGGCTGAACATCTGTCCCATCTGCCAAGAAGCAGTTAGGGTGCTCCCGGACTCTTCCCACTCTGTGCTTCCTGCTTTTTGCAAACAGCTGGTTTCAAATGAGGTTTTCCACCAAGCTCTTTCACACTCCTCCAAGCTGCTGTGTGCATAATCTTCTGTGAGGCTGCCGGACAGACCTAGCCCTGGAGCTCCTCCGTCCTTGCTGCTCCGCTGGGCCGTGCTCTCACTTCTGTCTTTATCTGCTTGCTTGACCTGCTTGGCTCCTTCTGGGTGGTTGGCTCCTAAGCCCTTTAAGAAAGGGGCTGCTGTTACTTTGTACAGCACCTAGCACGTTAAGGCTATGGCTCCTAATTGAGCCCCGGCATGTTAAATCACCAGAAGTGGTTGGAAAAACCTGAAGGCAACCGCTGTGGTTCCCTGCCAGGTGTCCTGCCCAGCTCCCTGGCCGTCTGCCTGGGCAGTGCTGGCTCGCGGCCACTCGGCAGCGCCCGGCGGGCGGCTGGCTGGCTCCCGGGGCCATGTGCTGCGGGAGCCTGGGAACCGCGGGCTCTCGGCTGGGGGATGCACCGGGACGGGACGGCTCTGCTGCTTTGTGGCAAACGTCAAGATGCTTGGCTCTCGCTCCAAACGTGAACGAAACCGTTTCGCAGTACTGAATCTCCCCCACAAGCAGTGACTTTTCCTCTCTTGACGTCTCCTTCTTCGTAGCCATGTTCAGAAGTTCTCGCAACAGAGCTGTCCCAAAGCTCTGCTGAGGAAGAAACCATGTTCCAAATATATTTAACATCACCTTCTCAAAATGTAAAGGTTGAAATCTCTTGGCAGCCAGAGAGCTATTCTTCTCTTTCTGATGAAGAAACTATTTCCTCGTACATCTGGTTCATATTTTTCTTTAGGTTTCTGCCAGAAACAATTCTGCAAACAAAATGCAGAGCAGAGCAGAATGAATGTATACATTCCTGAAGGATTCCTTCACTGTTCCTCTCTGACCCAAACCTACTAGTCCTTCTTGCAAGTCATTTTTCCCCCCTCTTTCATTTCTTTTTAATTAGTTTTCTTTTCCAAATGTGAAAACATATGGCCTGATTAGCTCTGGAACACTGCTGCTTGTGTCGTATAAAATGATCTACATTTAGGAAAATAATTACGGTGAATATGACAGGAAAAATATTCCATTGTAGAAACTCTTTTTTTTCTAATTGTTCTAAGCCTATTATCTCTCCAGGCAGATTTGCCTGGAAAGCCTTATTAATGACTGCCTGACACGATTCGTATGTTGGGGCTTTAAAGCTGAGAAATGTGGCCTTTTTCTTAGAAATCCAGATTTCGGACTAGAAAAAGGGAAGCGGCAGCGCGAGGTGTTTCGAGATCAGGTTACGGCTCGCGTGAAGCTCTGTGCGGGCAGGGGAGGTGGAGTTCGCAGCTCGGCTACACGTTTCCTGTTTTGGGCCGGTGCCGTTCAAAACGCTTGGGCAAATTGCCAGGGTGGTTTGGGGTTTTGTAGTGCTCGTTGGGTAGGGGCTCGAAAAGAGAAAAGAGCAACAGGCCAGTGCTGGCGCGCCTAAAACCCCAGCAGTCGGGAGGGACAGGGAAGCTGGTGGTCTGAAGCCACGGTGAAGGACGTAGAAGCGCTGCGTGGCCTGCTGCAACCAGCTGTAGGGTAGATGGCACACATGGTGCTTGCTGTGGCACCGAGCTGCTGCTCCTGCGTCTGTTCTTGAGGAAGCAAAGCCTTTGAAAGCATTACCTAATTGGGAACAGAGACTATGCATTAAGAAAGAAATGTGTAGCCCCAAATTATTTATGTTCCTAGCGGGACTAGTTAGTTGCTGCTTTATAGTCAAATTCTCACGTTTTTGCCAAGGTATCCAGATAATGTCTGAGCTTAAAAAAAACCAAACTTGTTTTGCAGGCAACCGTATAGAAATGTTTGCAAATCTCTTTCTGAAAGAGGCTGTTGTTGTTGCTGTTCTCATTTATGTGGAGGAAAAAAAAAATCTGGTTAGGGAGTGGGACCCCTCTGTCCCCTTCCAAAAAAACCTCTCAACTTTTCACTTCTGACTCTGTGCCTCGTGTAAAAGTACAAGATGATGGTCTTCAGCAACTTCCAAAAGGAAATTCTGAACCAAGCGCTTTACTCAACAGCCATTTGGTCCCCTCATAACCCGTCCTGGCTGCGTAGGTAGGACCCGTTTGCAAATAGCTTCTGCGGGGACTGTGCCGTTCCCGCAGCTTCCATGCGATCCTGCGGGTGCCAGGCTCCCTCGGTCCCTGCCGCTGCCAGGGATGTCGTCTCGGGCCTGGGAATAAATGACCAGAGGCTCTAGCCCGGTGCTGGGTGGTGGGAATAGAGCTAATTTACTGGCTTGTTGTAGTAGCTGGATCTCGTTAGCTTCCCTCCAGAGAATAAAAGGTCAAGGCTCCCTTAGCGATGCGAGAGGGCCGGGAGGACTTGAGCTGCGACGAGCGGCTCTGCGGTTGGAGGTGAGGCGCAGAGGGTGAGCGGTCGTGGCTGGGTACCGTCTGCGAGCAGGCCACCGTGCTTTGACTTGCTTTCTAACCCGATACAGGCGTTTAGTCAAATGACCGTGCAAGAGCAGAGCTGGGCTTGTAGCAGAAATGCAGCGGCTCTGGCTATGGAGAGAGAAGGAAAACGCTGCTCAGGTACCGCGAGAGCAGCCAGCGGCCCTGCCACGCGCTTTGCGTGGGGAGCGGGGCTCTGCCAAAAGCGACGTGGTTGCTTCCCACCAGGGTTATGAACTGGAGCCTACTGCCTTTCCCGCAAAGACCTGCCTGCTTTCGGTCTAGTAACTGCTGCTTATTTGTAAATGGTCCTGCTTAAAAGACTGAAATGACTGATTACCAAAATGGGAAAGGATTAAAATCTCTAAAACAACACAAAAGGGAAGAAAATAGATGAACTACCAAGGAAATAGGCTTATTGCTTCTTGAGCAAACAAGTGAAAGCTAATTTTCCAAGCCAGCAATTGAATGATTAATGAACCAATCTGTGATTAACCCTTCATCACTAGCTCACCTACTTTGGATAACTGCTTGGCACCGCTATTGCTCTGTTTCACATTGGAATAAAGACAGTTTGGTCATTAACCTGCTGCTCAGGTTGTATTTCAAAGGGCTTTGACATAGCAGGTATATCTGGGGAAGGAAGAAAACATGTTTTAAAGATGTTCCAGATGTACAATACTTTGGATGTGGCATTACTTGAAGAGCCACCCATTTGTGTATCTTTCCCAGCATATCATTAAACCAATCCTTTTGACAGAGGAACAACATATTTTAAAATATGAACTTGTCTTTTTACTGCATTTTGTTAAATGATTAATTTGCTGTATATTAACTTAAAATGAGCTCATTAAAAGATTTCTTTTTTCTTTGAAAGCACTGCTCATTATACTATCATTTTAAGTAATTAAATCAGAATAAATGGCTCTGTGAAGCTATTTTAATGTAACATCTAATTATGTCTGACCTAGACGCTGAACTATAATCATTAACTACATGAACTGTGTAATGTTCTGCAGACTCTTTAATAATTTATACAGACTGAATTCAGCTGCGTGGAGTCATAAGCTGGAGTCATTAGGTAGCATGCACCTGTAACCTGTATGGGATTTTGCTGCTGGGAATTTGCTTGTCAGCCTGTTTCCCCACAAAGCTACGGTGCTTCCCTTGGCTGAATGTGCCTCCTCCTTTATTACTGCGTGCACGCAAGAATTGAATGTGTATGTCTTGGGCACACATATGATTTGATGCTTTTTTCTGTAGGACGCTAATCAAGATAATATAAAGGCATGCATTTAAACCACATTAGGCTATAACTTAGACATTTCTACATTACTGGCTAGACTGTTCAGTTACAAGAAGCTTGGGCTTTTGCTGTGCTTTGAATTGTCCTAATGCTCTTTGCCTCCCATCAAGGCTCAATCTGTGCCTCCATTTTAAACAAATTTTTCTGAGCTACTTGCATATATGTCAGACTAATGTTCCCTGAAAGACTCACTCAAGTAAGATGTATTCCTTTAAAACAAGCTTATTTAGGGAATAAAAATTGGCTTATAGGGGTTTTAACCTTTCCCTAACTCCAAAAAAATAAAAATAAAAAGAGGGGGGCTGGGTGCTGCCATTGGAATAGATGGTCTATCCACCTTTCTCTGTAACGTTGGGCTCGATGCCTCCTGGAAAGGGAACAGAAGTACCATGTTGTAGCGTATCCAAAAATTGCTGGTGCCACCTATTGGTGGAAAGCTGCAGCCTACAGAATGATTAATGCACGGTATTATCTCCGGTGCATATCGCTTTCCAGCTGACAGGTGGGTCGAACCAGTTTGACTGTTAGTTTTAGTATCAGTTACTGTTGGCAAACAGCTTGCATTCCTCGTGTATCTTGGGTGTGATTTGCCAACACGCATGCTTGCTGTGGGCACGTGGCCACTGATGGACACAAGTAACCCCGGGCAGGTGTGTGCGGAGAGGAGCAGGCTTGCAAACTTCCATGATAAAAGCTGGGGAGCACTGGCCAGAAGCCAGGCCTGCAAAAATGGGTGCTTTTGGGTGAGTTGACAGGGTCCCTGCAGTGCTGCCTGGGGGGCCTTGCTGTGGCTGGAGCCCCATGTGCTGGGCGCAGACATGGGCAACCTGACCGAGGAGGGGAAAGGTGGGTAGGGGTGTGAAGGTCCTGGGAGGGATTTTCCAGCTTTGTGATGGAGCAAGACAGCTTAAATCCCTGCCTAGTGCCCTGCTGGCTGCTGCCTTGCTGCATGAGACCTTTAGCTAAACCCTGATAGGCAACAAAAAGGCACGCTGGCCTCCTGCCTGGTATGCTTAAGGAGTTTTATAGCTGTCATATAGAGCAGACCTATATTAGCATCGGGTTTAATACTCCCGGGAAATATCCAGCCTCAGTACTGACATCATGGACTCAAGGCTCCAAAGGTTCACTTGCTTAAGTGGCTATTTGTAATAGAGTCTTTTAATAAAATCTCATTAACCGAGAGTTCCTGCCTGAGCCTGGTTTTTGCGATTGCTTGAGCAGAGCACCAAAGACCAGCCTGGTGAGGCGCTTCGAGAGGGGGATAACAGACCCCTGCGAGGACCCAGTTAGGGCTGGAGGGAAGTGCTTGGTGCTTGTCGACACAGCGCAGGATGAGAGCGTGCTGCTCGGGCTCAGAAAGCAGAAGGGCTGCTCATGGAAAGAGGAGCAGAGGATCAGTGGTGTGGAGGGCAAGCAGGAGAGATGCTACTGGCTATTGCACGGAGACCGCCCCAGCTGGGAAGGACTGGTGGGAGGCAAGGTGGGCTTGTGGCTTTGGCTCTTCACCCACCCTTTCCTCCTTGGACTTGTCTCTGGCTCTTCCTGCCCTTCATGACCTACGCGCTGATCGTTTTGCTGGCACTGTCTTTAGCCCCTAAACAAGGGGGGAGGAGGGTGTAGGTTGCTCCTGGGGTAAGAAGATGATCTGGGAGGTGAGTGACCATATGCCTGGACCACGGCTCACTGGGAGTGAGGACCCTGTCTCCACTGCTGCTTTCGTACCAGGCTGCATTTGAACTAGAGGCTGGTGTTCAGGGCTTGCTTCACCTTTTTCTGGTTGTGGTTTGGCTGAAAAAATTTTTTTTTTTAACCTTATGCTTCAAGAATAATCTGAATTCTATGGAAGAATTTTTCTAAACGCCTGTCTCCTCTGTAATTTTTCTGTCATGCCATGGAGAGGAGCTGCTTGAAAGACTTCAGCAAAGAAATTATTCTCTACTTCAACTGGGTTTTTTGTTTTTTTTTAAATACCTAAGAAAAAAATTGCTCTTTGATGTGAAAATTATATGCACTTAGAGATATGCTAATATGAAAATGATTGGAGAAATGCTGAACATGGGGAACAGCTCATTTACAGGCGCTCTCCTGCTTTGCCACCTGCATCTCAGACAATCTCAGCCCCATCTTTTTGTATGTGGCTTTGAGTCTAATGCTGGGGTGTTTTTTCTTTTCCAAGTGGAGAGTTTTAGGTCTGTTCTGTTGGTATTTAGTGTTGTGTTGCCAAAGGTGGTGGCGTGGTGCTGCTTGGGAAATGTGTAAAGAAGAGCAGCGCTTTCCCAAGCTGGCCTTTGGCTGCCCCCATCCTGGAGACCTTGCTAGCTCGTGGTGGAGCTGGAGCTTCAGCTGCACTGCTGGATCTTCAGTGAGCTGCGTGTGTTAGCAATGGCCCCAAACCACCTCTGCTTTAGGTTTTGCACAAAACCCCCTTGCTGTTGACTGAACTAAAACTGCCTGCTTCAGCCATTGATTTTTGAGAGGAGTCGGTATGTTCTTGTGTCTGTTTGCTTTCAGATGTTTTGCCTGCAGTTTTTGCATATGCAAAATGAGATAAACTGGGGGAAAAAAGGCTGGTTGTAGAGCAGTAGCCAGGACTGTATCTTCATGTTTCCTCGCTGGCTTCAAAAGCAGAATTTGGAGTGGGAAGGAAGAGCTTGTCTCCTCACAGCTGAGGAGGGCTGTGCACAGCGAGGACCCTGCTGCGTGCGCGGTATGTTGGAGCAGACAGGAAGAGTTCTTGCAGAAATCTCCAAGCGGGAGCACGTGCTCTGTCTGCAAACCTGCTTGACAGTGAACGAGGGCTGGGTTTAATGTGCCTTTGATAAAACCTGGCTCTGTTACCAATCCTGTTGCGTGTGACTGGTCCCCTATGACTGCAGTCCTTGTGACGCTTCTTAACCTCGTGGCATCTTTATGTCTGGTCAGCTCCTCTAAACAACACCTTGCATGTCTTGGAGAGTCCTTTTGTTAATCCTGCTCCATTTCCTTTGGACTCTGAACTTGCAGGATTTTTTTGTCCTGTGAAATTTTGAACCGGTGAAACTTAACGTATACATTTCAAGAGAGGTGTAATAAATGCACTTTTTCACCAGGATGGCACCTGAAAAGTTTCGCTGAAAATCTGCCTATAAGATATAGGCATACACATGCACTCATCTCACCTGTTCAATGGAAAACCGCTGTAGAGGGTTGTGTGACTGGTGACAAATGCTCAGAGTTATGTTAAACACTTATCCAAGTCCAACAAAAGCTGAAATCCAGCAGTTTAAGAGGGGGAGGACGCTTCCTTGTTTCCCTTGGAAATCTGCTCTATATTCTTTTTTTTTTCCTGGCAAAAACGCAGTGGGCGCTCTGTTTGTTTGGGCCCTGGTCCTGCAGTACTGTTCAGATCCTTAGCCCAGAGCTTATTCTTTAATTTACATTAGCATTAAACAGCCTGTTTAGTCTAAAATCTGCATGCACATTTGAGGGCTTGGATATAGGCAAAAAGCTTGTGCTTTCTGTCTTAAATTCAAACAACCTGAAGGGACATGGGCAATGCTGTAATGGTGCTCTGGGCACTGGGAAGTGCTGCTGCGTGATGGACGAGCAGGTGAATTTTCCTGCTAGCCGGCCCAGCACGGAAGGGGCTGGGGAGCTGCTGGCCATTCCGGGCAGTAAATAATGCCCTGGCGTAGCATGGTGGAGAAGCAGACCCTGTATACAAAGCCTTATATTAAAGCAGTCCGTTGTAATTGGCTCTGATTTTTTCCATAAATGTGCCAAAGTTATGAAGCGTGCTTGCGTAAGGTTGTATGAGGAGTTTTGAAAATTGAGTGTTAGCTGTCAAGTGTAAGTAGTTTTGATCCCGGGATGTTTGGGTTTCACATGGGAATGAAGATATTCTGGCTCTAGAAAGGCTGCTAGAGGAAAGATAATTTAAGTGTCTAAAACGTGTGTGCTCTGAGTATATTTAAAACTGTAGGTACTTGGAGTCTGCTAACTGTGCAGCGATGAATCAAAATAAACAAATGTAAATGCCGAGAAGAACAGAAGGAACACTAAACAGATACTACCCTTTGAGCGACTTTTCAGTCACTGAAAGTTTGAATCTATAAATAAAACCTTATCCTAATCTAATAAATGGTCCAGAGGTAACTGGTAAAAAATACTGAACTGGTCACTTGGTTGTAAGCAAATGTATTTCACTCTTGTCTAGTGTTAGGACTCGAAGCCTCTGTAGTTTAGTTGATTCATAGCCCTCTGTAATGGCTCGGTTATCCCCAAACCCAAAAGAGATCATGCAGCAAGTATGGCAATGTCTGCGCTGTGTTTTTAAGAGGAACAAAGAACAACCAGATCATAGTTTCCTGTGGTTTTTTTTCTTTTTTTTTTAAGGGACTGGTTACTGATTGCACTAGAAGCCTGCATAAAAGCAACTGCTTGATGTGCCAGCTGACAGAGAAGATGCAACTTCCTTTGAATTCAACAGAAAGAGGGAAAAACGCAGAGGTGAGTTCTCGCCCAGCAGAGACGTCGGTGTGTTTTGAGCAGATAGGCTGGATCCCTTCCGGAAGGGAAGCAGGCAGCGCGTGCTCCCGCGGGGCCAGTGCTGAAACGCTGGGCCCGGTTGCACGCGGGTGCTGGCTGCTGTGCTGCCCCGGGTGAGGTGCCGATCTGCGCGGATGGATCAGAGCAGTTTGGTTTGAGCGGCCCTCTTATGCTGGGAGTCACTTCTCTCATTTTTCCACTTGTAACCATCGCAGCCTGCGTTGCTGTATTTCCCCCAAGCCTGGGAGTCCTTGCAGTACGTCAGGATGGAGAATAACAGCCTGTTTGCTCTCGGGTTGTGTTGAGAGAGTTGGGTGTCCTCCACTTCGTCACGATTTCCCCCTTTCTGTAGGGGGCTGCTACGTCCTGCAGCATGGTCAGCCCTGATAAGGTACTCAGCTGTAACAGTGAGAAATGAAGACGCCTTTCATGCTGCTCGTGTGCTTTTTCATCTAAAGCCTGGCTGGATCCTGATGGGGAGGAAGGATGTGTGAGGTGCATGTTTTGTTTGGGCTCTGATGCTGGGGTGAAGGAAAGATGACCGAATTTGGTGTTTGGCCTGCCCTCCACCATTTATGAGCATTTCCTTTTGGTAACCTGTATCTGTGCTGGCTCTTGCCCTTTCCAGGGGAAGGCTGGCTCCCTGCTCTGCTTCAGGAGGATGTATTTCACTTCGTATGAAGTGGCATGCAATGTGCCTTGAGTGACTTTGCCCTTCATTGAGTTTACCATCGCTGTGCTGTAAGGGCACATACCTCCTGCTGCTGGCAGCTTTGCTCCAGACAGCCTTAACTTTCTGGACACATCTCACCTACGTATTCGTTTGGCTGATGATTAGGGCAAGAAGGGGAGGGAAAAAAGGAAAAGGGAAAAAAAAGAAAAGGCAGCAGGAAGTGGCATATGGTGTGCAGAGGACCCAGCCTGTACCCACAGGCTGTCTGGCAGGTGTCGTCCTCCTCTTGCAGGAGGAAGGAGCCCTTTGGGATGGGGGGCAGGCAGCTGACAAGTGGCTTGCTTGGCAGAGATTTACCAGTGCCTCAACCAAAGACACTCTTTAGATGTCTGTATTAAGTAATATTAGAAGTTGAAACTGGCTTTACTTTGCTGCTGAGCTTCCTGACCGTGCGTAGCATAACATATTGCACAAAAGCAAGTAACAACCTTGCCTCCTCCTTAACCCCTGGGCAGATGTGCCCCCTTTGCTCGGTGTGCGTGTTCTGTGCAGTCGTGCCGTGAGTGATGGGGATGGTCTGGGTGAAATGAGTTAGTGCAGGCGCTGGCCCTGCAGGCGAACACCCTGCTTGGGTCCTGGCTTTGCCTTGACATCTTTCTGTCTGCTAATGCTCTTCCGCGCAACCATTTCACACGAACGTGAAAACTCCTATTAACCCCTTTTTGAGTGTATTGTATCAACAGAAGACACAAGGCTTTTGCCATCCATTATACCTGACAAATCTAAATAGAAAACTTGGAGAAAGGGTATGGTTAGATAATAAATTACAGGCTAGAGAGGTAAAATTACAGATTCTTTTATTCCCTGTAGCTAGATAGCTGTTAATTAACTTATAATTTGTAGCTACTTGGAACTTATTTGGTAGAAGTGACACAATCTTTCTACAGACCCTGCTTGTTTCTATGTAATGGTCAAGAGCATGACAACTCATGTAAATGCAGTTTAATGTTGTTTTAGAATGCCATGCTTGGTGACTTTTAACAGGAAAACTGGTTTTCTTGATTGAAAAATACCGGGGGGGGGGGGGAGAGAACCCTATGGTTTTGGAACAGGATGCTTTTTCAAGACAGTTTGTAATCAAATCTTGCTTGAGCATTGGTGGGGGAGTTTGGAGGCTGAGCACCTGGAAAAGGCATTGGAGACCGGTTGAGATAAGTGAGAAATTGCGAGGTGTCAGTTTTGGCAGTGGTATCTTGCACTTTGTAGGATTTTTTCAGAGCCTGCATTTTCATTTTATTTTTGGGGGTCTGTCACTTGGTGAATGCTGTAAACCTGGAGATACTATTTCGCATGCAGCCTGTTGTCAGGGCTACCAAGAACTGCAGACATGTGTGTGTGTGGAACGGAGTAAACAAGTAGAGGTTTTTAGGTGGAGGATTTTGGGAGCGTCGTGTCCCATTATTCCGCACTTGTCACCTTCTGCCTGCGCAGTTGTGCTTGTCTTACCCAGTCAGCTATTTCTGGCTGGAGCGGGAGTGATTTACTGTCAATGGGTGACTGCATGCAGCTAAGCAGGCGGCCGGCCAAATTCGCACATGCTAGCACGGGAAGGGGAGACTTGCCTTGCCCTGCTCCTGCAGGCTGGTCTGCGTCCCACTACTCGCCCCCGCTACGGAAAGGAAAGTCGCGGTACCGATGTCTGTCCTCGGAGTGCAGTTCTGGCTGCTTTCTGAACGGCTCCTGTCGCTGCAAGGGCTTGGGTCTGCATCGAATCCAGGTTTCTAGTTTCTAGTTTTGCTCCTTCCTCATGCTGCGAGGTTTCCTGTGGAGCCCTGGTGCAGGAGAGGTTCCCATGCTGCCCAGTGTCATCGCTCGCTGCTCCCCTTGGCCAGCGCTGCTCAGCCACGCGCCTGCACCCTCGCCCCTTACCATGGGCAGCAGTGTCAGATACCCATGTGGGTCTGGATTTTTTTTTTTTTTTTCCAAAGGCCCCCTTCCCCCCAACACACCCTGTCGGATCTTGGATTTAGCTCTTTACTTTTGCAGCCTGTCAATGGAGAAGTAGGAACATCTGGTGAAGCACCAAAAGGACTTGTAGGAGATCTTTGGGGAAAAAGCCAAAACTCTGGGTCTACTGAGTAGGAGCAGGCAGTTAATTCCCTTTTTTCAAATGGTATTTTTCTGATTAGGTGATAATCAGTAGGTCTTTACTGTTTAATTAAAGGGCTTTGTAAAGCAAATGATGTGGAGAATATGCAGCCTGGGATAGTGAGCAGGCAAGAGATGCTTGTTTGCATCCATGTGGTTTTAATCCAGTCTGGCATCCTTTCTCTTTGCCAGTGGGAGTAGCTGGGGAAGGAAAGTCCCTTCACTAAAAACAAACTGGAGTCTTAGTTTGGAAGGTGAAAAGTGATTAAAGTACATCACCTATTCAACTGGGAAAGATCCAGCCCTTGCTGGAGGAGCTGACTGCAGTAATGCTGTTCCCACCAGTAGAATGGAAAGCAAGGCTGTGTCATCATCAAATATTAAAGTGACCTTCAGATGATGTTTCAGAAGCACACACTGATGCTCTTGAAGGATTTCTTCAATTCATGTTTCATTAAAATCCTTGGGAGCTTGGCCACTAGCTTCTGCAAGACAAAGATGGTGTTCAGACTGCTGATATACAAACTTCTTGGTGGTGGTAGTACTACCAAATGAAAAAAATATACTTTAATGCTGTAAATATTGTAAGATTTGTTTTTTGTGTTTGAGGAGGCTTCCTTGGTGATGGCTGTCTTTCTGCATTTGAAAACCTAACTTGGTACAGATTGATTCCATTTTCTATAGTGTCTGTTACAATTTCTGCAATTCTCAAGAGAAACTTGGCCCCTGGGATTAAGAGTCTTGCTGCATATCACTTCAATTCTTTGAGCTTCCAAGACTGCCAGCTCTTCATCTGCTAAAAGGTCTAGGTCCAGAGGTGAAATGGAGAAAAAGCCTACAATCAGGAAAACAGACTTTCATGAGAAGAAAGCTTTATCTCCCAAGGCTGAATCATATTATCTGACTTCAATATCTGTTTGGCACCTGTGTGAATATAGTAACATTAATAATTAGCATGTACCAGACAAGGAGGATCATTTGATGCTAAGCTTTTACATTAAGATTGCAGGAAATGTGCCTGGACTCTTAGCATGAATGTGATCAAATCCATATGAGGACAGGGATATCAGATTCCCCAGCTCCCCACAAAAATGTTGTGATTAATCATGCTAAGAGTTGCAATTAGACCAAATAAAAGCAACATGTTAAAGAAGCAAGGGAGGAGGTGATGCGAGTGTTATTAATGAGCATGAGTTTCTCTTTGTTAGCTTTGTAGTGTTTTTGCCAGAGCTTGCTTGAAATGTGTCAAACAAATAGGACGAAGATAAATGTAAAATCAGCTGGCTGTGCATTACCCACAAGGGTTCAAAGTGAGTGTTGGGAAGAGGAAGAAAGATCATAATTACCCAAAGGAAGAGAACCGAATTTAGAGTGACACAATTATTAATGGTAATCATGGCCATCATTGCACAGATGTGGAAGGAAATGGCTTGGTAGGTTTTCTTGTGCGCCCTACAGGAGAGGGGTTGACCAGATGGGGTGGGCATTCACTTTTTTAAAGGAGATGGGTCTGTGAAGCCTCTTCCAAATGTGCGTCTCTGGTAGAGGTACAGGTACGTGGGAGACGAGGGGAGCCCAAGTTCGCTGGGGCAGCGCATATTTGGAAAATCCTCTCATACTTAGCTTGGCCTGTTATTCATCTCTTCTCCAGGAGCTTTTTCATCAGCAGAATGATACATCTCTGCTTATGATCTACTGTAGCTTAATTAAGCTATAGCACAACACCTTTCCTAAGTCTTACTTGAACATTGACAGCAATACTTAATCTGCCTTTCCTTTCCTCTTCTGTTGGCTATAATCTTTGCATTGGGTGGGTTTTATGTTGGTTCTTTCCAGTATATGCTTTATGATTATATAGCTTTCTTTATCTGTTTTTGTGCTGTGTGCTTGCAGAGATTTATGAGCTGAAGTATTAGATGCAGAGCAGGAAAAGGGGAAACAGAGCTAAAGGTATTAAAAAATCCTGGAATTCAAGCACTGAAAGAATAAAGCACTTTAAAAGAAATGAGAGGAAAAGCCAGACTAGAACCCCAGATATGAAATCCCTGTGCTCTGGCCTTTAAAGAAGCACAGGCTGGGACTGCAATCCAAGTCTTGTGGTTCAGGCTGAAGAAATAAAAAGACTGATGGGAGGGAACTGTGCAAGAGATGTCAATTTTGTCTGCTGATGGTTATGGGCTTTGCATGTGCTTTGTGCATTAGATTTTTAAGGGCTGCAAGGACCTGTTCCGAATATAAAATCTGAAATCATGTGTAATGCAGGCCGCATAACCTCACGCGGTAACTGGAGCACCGCACCTGGTGTTATCCACACCTTAGTGATCAGATAAGGTAGTCTGGTATGTCCCCCCCCCACACCTATGCAGCAGTGGTCCATTAGCAAGTGGTACCTCACTTGGCGTATGCTTACACATTGGGGAAGCGGAGAGGCTGCAAAGTCCTGTTGCTCCACAAGTGCCACACCGCTGCCAGCTGCCTCCTCATACGTTACCCTGTGTCTCTATGCTGCGGAGCTAATGCAAGTGATGGGTTTCTGAAGTCCTTTTTCTCATACACAAGCAGCCCCTCGCAATATAACCAGATCTCCAGATGCAAGAGCAGAGTTGGATATTGGGAATAAATGGGAGCGTTACTAAGCCTGTTACCTTATGTCTCGTAAAGCTAATACTCCACCATGAAGAAAGGCTTAGGCTTGTCCTGTTGTACCTGCAGGTACGGGATGCTGCTGGCTAACAAAAGCAGTGTCTCCTGGTTTCAGGCATTTGCAAAGGAGCAAATGTGCCTCGGTCTTTGAGGACAAGCTGTGCCTGCTGCCCTGCTGTATGGAAGGAAGGAGGCCCTTTTGCCTCTGTTACTCATGGGCTCTCTTGGAAAACTCCTGAGCTGCTTTTACAGCTCCTTTGCTTCAGCCATGTGAGTGGCTTCCTCCAGCTTCCTCAGTCTCAAGGTCAGACCATCTCTTCTTGGTCTAATGGGGTTTTTGTCATATTTATTAGGTGTTCCTGTATATTGTACCACTCAGCCTTTGAAGCAGTTTTCTTTTGTACCTGAGTCTAGTTCATTCTTCTGCGTGGTTATTGGTTGTACTTGAGTACTATATGGATCTGAATGGAACAGTTATTAATTGAGGCTTTGGCCTTTATTGGGTTTTAAAAATAATCTCTGATATTGCAGAACACTGAGGTAAGCAAGGCCTGGGTATGCAAGCTGATGACCCTATCCCAGCTAGGCTGATTAGGTGAAAGCGCTCTAACGAGAGAAAGCAAGTCATCAGAGCTGGTCTCTTGCCATAATAGAGGAGTCGTGCCTCTGAGCTGTGAAGCTTGGGTTTCACAGTTCTTGTTGAATTAGAACAACCATTTTTATCCTCTTTATCCCGATTAGTCAAAGCTTTCACAAATTCTTACTCCTCTGCATTTTGTGGTGGTGATAATACCCTTGCACTACTGATTTGCAACCAGTGCAAGTCCTTGTGTCCCTTGACACAACCTGCAAAGTGATTTGGTGCCCACTTTGATGGGACTGCCTTTTACCTCTTGTCAAGTGTCCACATGTCCACTTACTACCTTGTCTTCCTTATGCTTAGGTGCGGTCACTCACTTGCTTAAATATCTCCAAAAATGCTCATTTTAAGTAAAACAACTTAATCTAGAACAGATGTCTAAGTGCATCTAGAGGAAAATTGCTCATGAATATAGACCTGTCATCGCTCCCCTTGCAGGCACATTTTCACTTGCTCATGTGGTGATCACCTGTAGCTGGTGGTAATATGCTGGGGACTTACATGTGCAAAGTCCAGCCTCCGGCTTTGTTCTCTGCCTTGTGAGATTTTTTTTTTTTTCCTCCCCGTGCTCTGGAGCCTTGCTCGTGTTTGGAGGGTATACGGGCCCATCTCCCAAAATTTCTTTGCTTGAATGTTGGTGTAAGCCTGAATCGCTTCTTTCTGTTAAGAAATGTTATGACAAGGTTTTGTCAGCTTTGTCTATTGTAAAGTTTGTTGGCTGCCTTGCTGTCTTTCACCTAAAAAGAGTTAATCTACAGGGTGTTTGGCCTGTCTCTCATCCCTCCCACCCCCTCCACCACCAGCCTGAAGAAGCAGCTTGTTTCTTTTCTGGTCCTTAGCTTTGTCTTTCCCTTGAAGTTCAGCTTTTGAAATGGTCCTTCCTCACCAGTACAGCTCAGAGGATTGCTGGCAGAGGCAGGATTTCCCCAATGTCAAGGAATAGCCCTCAAGGAAGGAGGGAAATGGCACAGTACATGACATAATAGCATGGGAACAGCTTTCAAAGATGCAGATAGGAATCCACCAGGGCCAGGAGCAAAAAAAATGTTGAGCTGCTTTTTACAAAATGAGTTGGGTCTTATTTATTCTCATAGCAGCTGCAAGTCAAGGGGAAGGCCCTGAGTTTTTAATCAATACACTCATTTTCCGAGCTGCCCTGCCCAGTAAAGAGCACAGTAAGTTCTCTCAGTCACTCTGCTCAGCCCTCTGTATTGATGGTGCTACTGTCTCAGTCCTGATTAATGAGATTAATTCATGGAGAAAGTTAATTAAGTAGACTTTAATATATTAAACTCCCTCCTCCAAGTATCTTGTTGATGTACATCAAGTTCAAGGGGGAAGTCAGATGCAAACAGTCTCTTAGGGTCATAAGAGACTCTGCTGATGGACACTTCCATATCCAGGTTTAGGGCTCCCTGTTCTTCTCCAGTGGTCTGTCTATTTGCAGACTATTGACCCTAATATTGCTTTGCTATGTCCATAAACTTGGTCCTTCAGTTTAAATCAGTGACCTTCTGATTCCTCCTGGGGAATCTGTGGAGTACTTTACAGAGCCCATGAAAGGCACCTGAGTAAAGCAAGCCTGCTGCTGGAAAAAACAGTATCCAAAGATCTTTACTTCTACTGGCAAGATTATAAGCGACCACAAAAAAAGTCAAAACCCACCCGCAACCTGTATAACTTCACTCTAAGTCTACAAGTGTAAAATTCAGCTCCCTCAGACTACCCAGTATGGATCTGGGATGTGTTCGGAGTTATCTTTCCCCAAAGCAACACTGGTGGCTCTCATTTTGGCCAGAACCTCCCTCCATAGCAGCCTTGATTTTCCTCTGATCATTCCTCCGATTGTATGGGAGAAATTTAAGACAGTTCAAGTGGACTTGGTTTATTTCTTCTGCGTCTTGGCTGTCAAAGTGCCCGCTATTGCTGCGGTAGTAGTTGCAGTAAAATAAATAAATGTACTAATTGCTTATTCTTTACTTTAGAAATGATTGTCTTAAACATTCCAATGGGTATAGAAAAGAGATGCAGAAGGGTTGGATCAGGCAAATGAGCTGTCTCTTAATCAACCCTTAATGCAGGCCAATTTCAAAATGTGCAGAACTCAAATGAAATTTCCATGTTGGCTTCAGTGTCCTTTGGGTAAAGCTCATAATGTTTTGCCTTCCAGCATTCCTGTGCTTTTAAAATAGCGTGTATAGAGATGGAGGAAAAGCAAAGCTAGGCAGAGGTAAATCAAGTTTATACTGTGAAGGAATTCACACCAGCTAGAATTGTATGCATGGTTGTAACCACGTTCTGCTGCAACTTGTGAGCCAAAAAATTGACACAAAAAGAAATGACTGGGGGGGGGGAGGGAATGCTAATCACCATCTTTCCTTTCATATAAATGTGTTAATGGTTTAGTAAGTGTTTCCAAAAATGTGTGTGGGGGATTAAAATAGAAACCACAGCCAAGTTTAAAATGAACTCTTGGATCTGGAACAGACAGTAGTGTATATGTGTGTGTGATATGGTTTTCTTCGGGGCATTGTGAGATGTGCAGATGCATGGCTAGGACAGTGGGATGGAGACAGCTAAGTGCTTATCCATGTCAAAAGCTTTCTGTTAGACATTTGAGGAGCTTGGTCATCCTGGTGTGTGGGAGCAGCGCTCCACATAAGCAAAAAGTAACACGTACCGAAGTATGCAAGTGTTGCCATGGAAATCGGAGTTGTTACCGAGAGAGCATGAAAAACATGAATGATCTGAAAAAGCGTGGATTGCTAGAGCTCCCTACCCTCTGCTAGGCAGGGGGAAAGAATTAATTACCCGCTGGCAATCAGATGTTGGTGTGTGCTCCTGCTGGAGCTGCACAGGGAAAGCAGGTATGCTGTTGTGCATGCATTATCTGGGCTCAGGTCACCTGTGCTCTCCACTGCAGCTTTTGACTTTGGCCCACAGACCAGCTCTGAGGGGCACGGACACTTTAGCTGATACAAATCAGAGTAGGGTGTGATAAGCCCTAGGTGGCAAAGTTTCCCCAAATTTTTCAGCTGGGCTATACAGGAATGATATCAGACCTGTTCCCTGAGAGCAGGGCACACCAGGATGCATGGGGCAGAAGTTGCAAGTGATCCCTGTGAGACCTTAGAGGATGCCCCAATGAAGTGCACGGGCTGAGGGGCGAAGCTGGGAGGTACTGGGTGCGAGCAGTGTGCTGGAGCACGTGGAGGGGAAACGTTCCTGTTCCCACAACCTGGAGCATTCAGAGGACACATGCTCCGTAGCCAGGGTGCATGGGAAAGGCTGAGAAATCTGCTCCAGAACAGATCAGATGGAAGCCATGCTGAAATGGGTGTAATGATGTATAGAAATAAAATGTTATTTTAGAACCATGAGTTTAAATGTATATACAACAGTAAAGAAGGCAGGAGGTCTGCACTGGGAATGCCAGCGCTCTTGCTGCTTCCAAGGTTTTATTTTAAAGTCAAGATACTGGAAAATGTTGTTCAGTGTGTTACAACAAGCTGAAATGCTTCCTGGAAGTGCTAAGGTTGTGTTTGCGAAGAAAGTGCCTGGTAGGTCCAGTCGGAGGGTGTCTGGGAGCTGCTCGCACCTGTGGGGTTTATCTCTATCCCAGTGGCCTAACTCTGTACAGAGCCGCCTGAGAAGACAAAGCTCGTGGCTTGGACAAGGCCTCTGGGCAAAGCCACTGTTGCACGGTGCGGCAGAGAGCCACGCTGTGCTGCAGGGGAGGAGTCAAATTTGCATCGAATTCCACTTCTGAGTTGTGATCTTGACATATATTTTATTTTGTGGTATTATTATTATTTTTTTTTTTAAAAAAAAGCAGCTTTCTGGGCCTCTTGCTGGCCCGTGCCAGCCGCTCGCCGCCAGCACCGTGGTGAGGAGTACCCAGCTAGCAGGTGACCTCATGCTATTGGCACAGAGGTTCCTGCTGGTGAGGACTTGCCGTGGAGGAGGACCAAGTACTCCCACTGCCCTGCTGGGATATTTTTGGTATTGGTGTGATCAACTTCCTACTGTCACGCTCCACCCTTAGCATCTAAACTAAGCTGTCCACTGACTACTGGTCTCCAAGCATCGTCTTGCCAGTAGAGCAGGAGTTTTCATTTATAATCCATGAGAAGGATTCGGTAATGGGCTGTTCTCCCCCTCCCGCTGCCAACAGACCTCTAAGTGAACAAACAAACGTCTGGAAATACAGGCAATTTAGCTTGGAAGAGATATCATCAGTGTGGTTCAGAGGTTAATGGGCATGGAGGATTTATAACAAACCAGGCCTATTTAAAAGAAAAAAAAAAGGGGGGGGGGAGTAATCTGGTTGACATCTATTGTTCTCTGGATAACAGCTCATCTGTATTCTATCTGGGGAGGGCATTGCACAGAGAATTTAAAAACACATGTGCGCACACACATGTGTACATATCTATACATACACAAACACAGATGCATATGAACTGAAATATAAGGAGGGAAAAAGCCCCTGCAAGTTTGAACCAGCAACAGTAACCCATATATCTTTATTTGCTGCCAACATCCAAGCGCTGAACTCTCAAGGAGTCTGGATCCCTGCCATCATCTGTCCGTGTCTGATCTCTTTGGTAAATACTGCGGCTGCCAAGAATGAGGCAAACGCAAAGCACTCGCCGATTAGAAAGAAACACATGGCAGCCACTGACCTGCTGAAATCATAAAACACATCATGAAGTAAGGGAAGAGGGGAAACAAATCATCCTCTCAGGGACTGCCCATCTGCTCGCATAAAGCCGCAATCATTATTGCAAATAAATACATTCAGACCGGCGAGGTCTGGGAATAATTTAGGGGGGGGGTTTATCATTTTCTTTGGACCCCTCTGGATATTTTCCTACATAAACACGGTGATATCATCAGCCAGAATTAGATATCTATCAATTGTGCCGTTTCTAATTATGTAAGGAGCAAGTCTTTATTTTATAGGTATAATTAAGAAAAGAAATTGCTTCCAAGACAGGATGGGGCCATAGTACTGGAAATTAACCCCCATGAAAATTGAAGGTCTGTGTTTTTTTCAATGAAGGGTGGACGCAGCAGTGTTTACTTCACGTAAAAGCTCTGCAGTGTGCCTAGGAGTCTGTTTTGCTGTGAAATGAAGGGAGTTGGAGGGAATGGCTTCTGTTAGGTAACTTTATGCATGTCTTGGTTTGCCTTTTTTTTCCCCCCCCCCTTGGCATTCCATAGGGATTTATCCAGGTATTAAATTTGATGCAAAGGCTTCCATTGGTTTCAGCAGAAGCTGGGTTGGGTGGTTTTTTATGTTTAGGCTTATGGGATTAAATTTGGTTCTTTACAGACTGGTGAGGGGCCTGGTGCAGCACAAGAGTCTTATTAAAGCCCAGAATTAAGAGGTGAATAAGGGCTGGTTCAAATGTGCAGTAGGGATAGGCTGAAAATGGGAGCAAAACAGTTTGTCGTCTTTTTGTTTTCTTCGCTGTTTTCTTTTCCCCTCGCTCTTTTCCATCAAGCCGTGCCAGAAGCTTTGACCTCAGGGGTTGCCCTGTTTTGGACAGCGCTCGGTTCCTCGCTGGGCGGCAGCGATAGCTGTAAGGACCTTGATAGCTTGCTTTATTAGGTAGACGTCCGTGTTGCACGGAGGTGACGCGCTCGTGCTGCGTGTGTTCGGAGGGAGCTGCAGGCTGTGCCAGTCCGTGGGTGGATCCGAGCGCTGCCCAAGGAGCCCCCGCTGCGGGGAGGGGGCACTCGGTGTTCGTTGTGTTGTACACGTTGTTCACGAAATGCATGCAAGCGCTTCCAAAATGCACGGGTTGGGCAAAGCAGGATGTGGGAAATGCTGAAACGGGAAGAAAAACCAGATATAAAATTATTCCTCCTTATTTGAATAAGTGGCTGAGTTTGCTCTCTGGAGTGCTGATGTCTCGCTTTTGTCTGTCCGTGTGTCTGTACGCATGTGCCCGCAAAAACGAAAGGTGTTCAACACCGCAATCGCAGCAGAAGGAGCGTTTGCGTTGCGACTGGTTTGCCCTTAGCTGCCTCCGCTGCTGCAGTTGTCTGTTTGGTGCTTAGGCGCAGTTTGTGAGTTGCGTCCGTATTTATGCGTCTGGAATAGATCCGTGAGAGTTTGTGGGAGCCCGTAGCCCTATCTTGTTCGTGGCGTGCTGCCACTTTCTAGTTGCAAATCAAACTACCCGTGTCACACCTGGCAGCGTGCTCGTTTCTGGTAGGGGATCATTTGCCTGTAGCTGTTCGTATTAGGAAAAAACCAAACAAACCAGAATTAGGCATTTTTCGTGATGCAGAACAAACCTTCGCATCCAACAGGAAGCCTGTGCACCTGTAACCTCTGCTCAGTGGGGCGTCTTGCCCTACGTAATCAAAACTCCTGAGCACGCTGCGTTATTCAGTGATGTTAGAGTCTGGTTTTAAAGGATTGCGTTTTACTTGGCTGTTCAGCAGCGTCTCTGGAAAGCCTTGCCCGCGTGAGAACTGCACTGCCAGGCTCTGGGACAAGGTGGGATGGGGGAAATAGCCAGCTCCCTGGTGCAAACTGCACCCCAACAGCCTGCTGGCAGCATTGCAATACACCCGTTTCCCTTGGATAGGGCCATTCTTGGAGCCTTGGCAGACCATTAGCTACTGGGATTTGAAGGAGCAGGAAAGCATTTAAAACCTTTTGAAGCCCAGGACACTAGCTCCTGTTGCAGTTGAGCTGGGGTTTGTGTGACCGTGGCCCCGGCGTCGCTTGGATGCTGCTTCATGCATGCTGAGCTCCTTTTACAGCTCTGCAGAGATGCACGAGGAGCTGAAACACCCTTCTAGGGATGCCCAGAAATGCAGGTTGCTGCTGGCTGTATCTGCTGGGAAGAAAGGCTGTCCGGCTTTTTCACTGCCATTGCTCTGGGAGCCCTGGGAAGCAGCACGCTGGAGAGGATCGCTTGTACAGACCCAAAAGATGCTGACCTTTCCCTCCCGATGCAGCCAGGCTGGAGTCAAATGGTCCTGTTGGTTAGCTTGTGAGAACATCATATAAACTTACAGCTAAATAAAGCTAACATAGTCTCCAAGTACAAGAAGTACATTGCATGATAGAGGGTGGTATTCATTTTAATACATTGGGTCTGTGTTTACATCATCCTGAGCTATTTTTTTAAGCTTATGAGTTCAAACCCCACAGTTTCATAGCCTTCCCAGTCCCGTTCTTGGGCTTTGAGAGTTGAAAACAATTATAACAAGAAAGGCTTTGGTGATCTAGCAGAGTCAGAGCGTCAACGAGGAAAAGCTCCGCAGCTCAGAACATGGGCTGGGTCTGGGACCTCTGTTTCTGGGAAAGCCAACAGGGTACCTGGATCTTGCCACAACATACATAGGTTCCTGCCCCAAATCCAGAATTGAAGATTTTGTCTGGCATGGAGTGACTCTAAAAGAAGATGGCTTTCCCATCCCTGTCTGCTGTCAGCTGCAGTTCTTTTTATGCTGTCTTCCCTTTAAAACTGCATGAGAATCCCAGCTTTCTGGCTTCTCTGAATTTATTTTTAATATTACTTGTCTTTCCACTCTTCTGCTTTATACCCACATTCCTCCGGGAGTCTTTTCTGTGGGTAAATCATAACACGGACTATGGTGTCCTGCACTGCAAGGTACGATCCGCTGCAGTGCATTAGCTGACTAGTCTTATTGCTCGATTATAAAAAACAATGCATTTTAAAATAATCTCCTGAGCATTTATTAGTGTGTATTACTTCCCTTGGATTTATGGTTACCTTTATACACTTTTCAGTCTTTTTCCTAATCTTGTAATTCTCTTAGCTTCTCCGAGTGTCTAACTTAACACAGTAAATCACACCTTTACTTAACCCTTTGCCTGTTTTTGGCTGTGAAAGGCTGGTGCTCTTGTCCTCCCCTATCCTGCAGGACAGGGATTTCTGGCTTGTGTTTTTAGTAGATGGCTTTTTACCAGTATTTATTAGTTTGTGGTATAGCAGAAACTTAATTTTTCTCCTTTACTTGCTTCATGCCAAAATTTTTATCCTTAGTGACAATAGGAATCTAGCTGTATAACATGGGCTGCAATATGTCATCCTCAGAAAATAATGATCCAGCCTATTTATCTTATTTCTAGTTTCCTCTTTATGGTTCCCAGGGGATGTTCTGTTTTGTTTTCTTTTGTTTTTTTGTCTCCATTCCAAGAACATGATGAAATGACATAACTTATCTCTCTCATTCCCCCAAGATACTGCATTTGCATATTTGCTGTGCTACAAAAGTTAAAGCTCCTCATTCCCTCGGGGAATGTTGTCTTCCCATTGCTAAAGCCTTCATGGGACTGGATGCCAAATGGCACCACATACCATGCTTGAGCCCTTTGAAAGCTGCGGATGGGCTTTGCTCCAGCCTCGTAGCCCGGGTACCTTATCCCTGCTGCGTGCTCCCTGCCTGGCGCAGAATGGGACCAATCCATCTAGCTGAGCCTGAAGTCGTCAGGGTTAAAAATAACGCTGCACCAAGGCGAGGGGACTGGTTTTACTCTAGGGAGCCCCGTAGCGGAGGTCACTTGGCAGCCTCCCGGAAAGCTGCCTGGTGCGGATGCGGGGGCTCAGGAGCATGAGGATGTCCGCTGACAAATTACTCTAAATTGCTACTTTTTTTGAAGTAGGGTTTTTGTTTTTTGGGTTTTTTTTGGACCCAGATCACTAAATTTCATTTGCAAATAGTTGCATTAGCACAGCTGAGGAGACAGTGAGCCCTGGCACATGGGTGGGAATGGGCAGCTGGGTATAGGAACCTCTTAAATTTGGCTTTGCCCCTGGAGAAAATACCTGTGTAACTACATCTCTGTGCTATTTTGGAGCACCTCTGGCAGGGTAGCTAGAGGAAGCTGAACTGAAGGGGCTTTGGCACCAAAATTGCCCGTTTGCCTGTGCTCTGGGAGTTTGCATGCAGGGAGATTGGCATCGGAGTGGTACGCTCTTTCGCACCTTAAATAATGAAATTACTTAAGGCTGCTAAACTGAATTTCCCGGTGATGCTGGGCAGTTATTTAACTGTGGTTGTTTTAAGTGGTTGGCAGGATCTGGGGACGAGCTTTTTGCCCAAAACGAAATGAATGGCTTCAGCTTGGGTTGGTGGGCCAGGTGGGGACTGTGCACCTCGAGGCGCGCTGGCAGCCCTCGAAACCGTGACTCTCGCACGGTGATCTTAACTGACGTTGCACGGTTTGGGCCAGAAGCGGCAATTCGAGGCTGTGCCCAAGTTTGGCTCCGAGCGGCGCGCCGCAGGTGCGAATCCATGTGAACCGAAAGAGGCTGCGGCAGTTCCTACGAGTCTCTTGCAAACCAGAACGGATGCTCTGCCTGTTTTCCACTGCCTCTTGCCGTTCGTTACCGTGTTCTAAGGGAAAGCTGATCGGGTGCCAGATCGCATGCTGATGAGCCGTGTTGGGCTGTTATGGAAATTATTGCATTCTAAGGCATAATATTGGCAAGTGTTTTCTTTTCTAATAGTGCATCCTGGGGAAATGATAGGTCTCTCTGCGGCAGAAAGTGAGCGTTTTGTTTCGAGCCCCTAGCAAGTCAAGCACGTTCCCTTTTGCATATGGTTGTGGTTGGAGATGAACACGGGCCAGAAGCACAGATCAGCCTCGTCCTCCTGTCCTGCTGCAGGATTGGAGTTGGACCCTTCCTCCCCTTTTTTCGGTTTTCCTTCCTGCTTTAAAGGAGGCTACCTTGTTTCGCTCAAGAACTTAGGGCTGCTGGACTGAAGCACATCTTTATGCAAATGCACTGTGCTTTCTGTGGAAATCGAATGATATCTGTTAAAATAAATAAAAATCCCTATATCAGCCAGTAGACCCCATAATACATGTCTGAATCCATGGACCACTTCAGTCTTTCAGCCGTAGAGGAAAAAGCACAGCACGTGCTGCAAAGATATCCGAAGATAAAATATCAAAAGCATTATGACAATAATGCCTATTCCCTACTGTCAAACAGGGATAAATTCATGGTAATGTGGGGTATGGGGGCCTTGAGGAATGGGGTGGGGGGAGGAGACAACTGAAGCACGTTTCTCAGGCTGTGGTTTGGTTGGGAGAAATTATCTCATGAGGAAAAAGCTGTTTTTCATGTGAAACTGTGCTATATTCTCTATTCTGGAGAAAGCGTTTCCTAAACTGCACTTTATGAAGGAGTCTATAAAGTAAGGATTGCGTCCTGTAAGACAGGTAACAACCTTGTTCTGGACACGGCAGAGAGAGAAAGTGCACAAGAAACACAGGAAGGATTTTTAGGACTATTAAAGACAACTAAGCAGAAGTGGCTTAAGAGAGACAAAAGCTCTGGCTTTCCCTGAGCCCCAAGGGAGAGGATATTCTCTGCTGCACCCTAATATGCCTTAATAGCCTTCCTGGGCAGGGAGGCAATTGATAGACAAAGTGCTCTCCGTTTCCCTTGGAGAATTTTAAGATTTAAGGGCAAATCGAGGATTAGCAGGCCTCTCAAAGGCTTAGGGAAGTGTTTTGTGTCACTGGGATTAAATTACATTTTTATCAGGCTAATAGAAGGGGGCTCCGCTTCGCTTTCCCAGCGTGTGAAAGCCCTGACTCATGCGGTACCACGTCCCAAAGTGAGCGTTTAATGTCAGTCAGACGCCGACTGACGGTTCAACAGCTCCTGCTTGTTTGCTGGTCTGGGCTGTGCTAGAGAAACCTGTTGGCGCTGGGGGAGAAAAACATTTAAGTCATCTTCTGACTGTATCCCAACAGTGCCTCAGTGCCTTTTTTCTCTTAGCATTGGAGCTAGCTCCAAACTCTGCATCGAAACAGCTTCATCTTTGTGCGAAGACTGAACTTAGCATCTGTTTGCTGCCTTGGTGTCCACAGGGCAGCGCGTTGCTTGGAGTAGGTGGGGGATTTATCCAAAATGAACCACCTCTGCACCGGAGGGCAACAAGAATTCAAGAAGTACCATCCAAGTATTTGCACTCCAGCAAACCTTTAGGAGCCTATTAAAGACCACTGATTTGTGCCAAATAAAATTAAATCCAGGAACTGGGTGAGAAGGTTATGTGTGTCCCCAGTAACCCTATTTTTAGCTCCTCTGAACTGGCTTTGCAGAAGTTAGCAGAGGGTCTCGTTTGTGCTGTTGAGAGCTGCATAGAGAGCCGTTCACTTCAGGAACAGCTTTTGGGAGATATTCATCACTCCTAAAAAGAAAATAGGCTCGGAGGGGCCCGTGCTGCACGCTGCTTTTGGAAGGCCCGCTGCGCGCACAGCGTGGTCCTCGCCGGGGACTGCGGCGATGAAAGCAACCCTAGCTGCATGTGCAGGCAGATCCGCTCCCTGCCTGCGCAGGCAACGCTGAGCTTGGGGACCGGGCGTAACTGCAATCATGGCAATTTTTATTTGTTTTAAACTTCAGAGTTTGTCTTTAATTCAGCATTGCTGAAGCGAGCAGGTTGGAGGCACGTCTGGGATGGTTTGGGGTAGCCGACCCTGCCCTGGGCAGGGTGATAGATGAGCTGACCTAACAGCGTCGGCCTTGTTTCCTCCAACTTCATGAATTGTAGCTGCGCGGAGCTGCTAATTTCAACAAAAAAGCTCGCTTTTGAATCCCGAGATGGGCGGCCCGGACGTGCGGGGTGGGAGGGAGAGGGGTGCTTGTGCTTTTGTCTGGCTGGGTGACGTGCTCCCTGTTCGCCGCTCTGACTGCTTTCCTTGCGTTTTGACTAAGTGCTGTGCTGTTTCTAAGAAATCGGAGCATGAGATGAATATAGCAATTTGCAGTTGTTCTAGCAAGCATTTAAAGAACTGGGAACTAGATTTAGTTTTCCATTCCAAGAGAATTTAACCCTAGAATATCTTGGAGAGAAGGCAAAGGGACCTGCCCCTCTACCCGAGCGTATCCCTAGCCCTGCACCCACGGGATAAGGAAGAGGCCAAAGGGCAGTGATTGATTCTGCTCTTTGGGGTATGTGGACTTTGCAGTGGCGTAAAAGGCTATTTTTAAAAATCACAGCTCGTTCACATCAGGGCTTTGGATGGGTGTTAAAATCCATAACGTAGACTCTGGTGCATCTGTGTAGCTGTGCTGGGTCTGCCTGCCCGGACCACCTGTCTCTTTACATCTAACTTTATTCTTTGCTTACATTTTCCTAAATGCCTTGGGCAAACAAATGTAATTCTCTTAATGAAAAATGCATATATTTCTGTTAAATGGCTCTTGCTGTCACTGCGGTGCTCCTTTCCCCTCATTCAGGGATTGCTAACAGCCTGGGCTCCACACGTGTGCCGAATCCATCATCTGTCACGAGTGTGCACTGAGGCATGTAAGGAGCTGAGCACTAACTCTATTTCCTAGCAACCGGAGGAAATCATCACACACTACTATTTTTTTTTCCTCTGTCAGCAGGATTGCTCCAATTTATGTAACCTACAAAATGTGTGTTATCACCACACTAAACCATACATTCTGAGGCTTTATTTACGGCCAGATAATCACAGAGATGCATCCCGGCAGCCCCGGTAGCCAATATTTCCTTGCTGGGGACCAAAACCACAGTTGGTTGAAAACCTAATACAAATGCACTTAAGTGATTCTTTGACAAGGGTACTGACTGCTTAATTATTGAGGAAGGATAGTAAATGGGATATTGTATGCCAAAGTATTAAAAAAGGGGTGAAATCAACTGTTGCTACAGTAGAACCTCAATTTACAGGCTATGAAGAAGGGGTTGTACCTGGGCGTGAATGGGTAGGATGCGTCGGAAGCGGGTTCAAATGAGAGCTGTGATCCCGGCGTCCCCTTCCGCCGGGCAGCCCTGCCGCTCCCCTGAAATCGGCTCTGTGCAGGAGCAGGGTGCCACCTGCCAGTGCGGGATCAGGAGCCAATTAACTTTTTCTGGAAGAAAAAGGGCTTCTGGCTCTCTGGCGCATTTGCAAATCGCAAGAAGCAAATGATTCAATCAACAGATGAATATCAAGCAACCTCAGCGAGCGGCTTCTGCATCACGAGCCCGTTTAACAGCAGATTGAGCTGCAGATTAGCGAGACATTAGAGCACAGTGTGATGCATCACGGTGTAAATGGGAAGGCTGAAATCAGCACGAGTTTCCTGGAGCGCTGCTTTATTTTTCTGTAATGCCATGCCCATTATAGTCCAAAGGTTCTTAAATAACTCTTCTTGCAATAGATGATAATATGGACTCTGGAAGAAAATTAGAGAACATGAAAGAAGGCAAATCTGTGAAGGAAATGCCATTTGTAGAGGATTCAATAGAGGAGGAAAGCTGTGCGGCGAGAGAGTGCTCAGCAATTTCTACAGGCTCATTACCTGCGCGCTGCAATCATGCAATGCCGAGCCGGGGCGCCCCGCGGGGACCCCTGCTTGGGTTAACCGTCCCCGCGATGCCCCGTGCGAGGATATGTACCTCGCGCAGCTGAATCCAGCTCGAGCCTCCTCAACTGCTGTGATAATGATGATGTATCTGAAGCATGTGCTGCATCAATTTTGGGTCTTAAACTGGAAGAGGAGCCCGTGGCGCCAGGCTGACCCTCGGTGACGCACATGCTGGCTGCAGCCGGTGCAAGTGCCTATGGGTTTAGACAGTGATGCAGGAGCCGCTCGGGCTGCGGGCGTGATGGATGCATCGCCTTCGGGATGCACGAAAGAAGCCGTTGAGTCAGTAAAACAAGAGCGCGGTGGGCTGCGGAGCTTTTGCTTGCTCGTTTGTTAGCTATTCAACTTGAAATAGCGGAGCCTATTTACACGTGTAGCTTATTATTTGAAAGGAGGCGGCATGATGCATAAGGCGGCCTCCTGGTTAGAGCAGAGTGTTGCGGTGATGATGAACGAGCCTGGGAAAGCAAGGTGATGCTTATTTTCCTTGGCTGAAGCTGCTCCCTATTGAGATAGCAGCTTTGCCAGCTGAAAGCGAAGCAAAGCGCAGAGCCAGCCGGGTAGATGTTTGCTGCTGAACGCCCAGCCCTGGCGCGCTGCTAGGGTTTTATGTGGCTGGTTAGCCGGCTGCCCGCGGTGCTGCTGGTAATGCATGGTGAGCAAGGGAGGCACCAGGGCCTGCAGCAAGCTCGGTGGCTGACCCAGTAAGTTAAAACTCTCTGAAGTTTGGGCTTCCCTTTGGGTTTCAGGGAAGCAGCCCTGGCCTCTCCCGGTCCTTGCTGTTTATGCCTTTCTTAAAGGTAGTCGCTCCCCGTGTGCTGGCACGAGCCTGAGAGAGGCTGCGTGGTGACCTGACCTGGGGAAGCAGGCTGCTTAAAAATAACCCTGCGAGAACAGAAAACACCCGGGTGTTATTTTTGGCTTACAGCAGTTGCCAGCCTGATTCACCATGTGGCCTGTGCACAGCTGTGTTGGCCTTGCAAAGGGACAGAGGGATGGGGCATGGGGATGGTTCAGAGGGGCTAACGTCCTCCCTGCCTCCTTGGAGAAGCATGGGTCCGACAAACCCTTTTAGCTATAGCCATGATACGCCAGGGCTCGGCAGCAAGAAAATGCTTAGCTTAATCAGTTTGAATAGCAAATTTTTGCTAATTGAGGTCTCTGAAACGGAGAACAAGTGTGCGAGCAATTTGGCAGTGCAGCCGGGGTCAGAGCGGACACGTGCATCACCCTGCAGGTTCCTGTAGGAATATGTTGCACTTCACCCGTGGAGCTAGAAATTCAGTCTGGGCGCAGGCAGGTGCATATAACCCCCACGGCCGCAGCAGAGCCCCCTCCATCACGCCTTCAGAGCTAGGATCCCTCCATATCCTCGGGGCCAGGACGATGTTAACTTCTGTGACACGGTTCTGAGGATCCTTTGCTTTTAAAGGGTGGTAAGGCATACCCACCTTGCTATTGGAATAATTTGAGGAGGGCTTTGTGCCAGTGGCCACGAACCCTTGATAAGGGAGGAATTTGGTGCGGTTTCTTTCAAGCACCACTCAGAAAGGTGGAAAGAGGGACTATGCGCATCTCATTTGCAGTCCAGTACGGAGCAGGATTTGCTCCGATCTCTGCCCTCCATTCCTCTTCCAGTCAGACAGAGCCGCTGAACACAGGTCAAATTTGACAGCTTTTTTTGGCTGTGGAAATGAGCAGCCTGACGGGGTGGTGTCCTCAGCGTGGCCCCATGCGTTTACATGGGAAAGCTAGAGAAAAAGCAAAAGGGGATGAGAGAATAAATGACCAGAGGGACTGAAGCAGGGAGAACAGGGATACCTCCGCAGTTTGCATGGAGTCACAGCAATTGAGCATGGAGATGCATCTTCACACATCCCATCCTTGCGCAGGCATCTCCTGCTAGCTGGAATAAGGCAGAATGAGATGAATCTGGTTCAGGTGGCTGCAGACCTAGGCAGAAAGGGCAGCAGAGCAACCTGGTGAAAAGTAACCCTGAGGCAAGGCAGGGCCTGGCCCTGCATGGAGCAGAGCCAACGTTGAGCAGATGCAACCTGGACAGCTTCGCAGGTCAGGCAGAAACCAGACGGAGAACGTAGACAAAGAAAGCTGGTTTGGCTCAGATGTTTTGGGTGAAATGCTCCCTTAGCTGGAAAAGGAGAGCGGGAAACTAGGGCATCCATCCAGCAGCACCATGTCGCTCAGAGACATTGCCGCTGGCTGCAGCGCTGGCAGAGGGGCCAGTAGGTTGTGGAGAGGAGGTGGCAGCTGGGGCTCTGCTCCAATGCCCAGGCAGCACTGACCCCTGTTTTAGCTTTATTGAGCTATTTCCGCTAAGTCCAGGTGCCTAAAAAATCCAAGGGGCTCCTCTGTGCTGACAGCGTTTTCTGCTTGGCGTTTCTTTACGCTGAGCAATGTCAGCGGGTAAGAGCATTACCAGGACTTTAGGTTTGTTGAAACAGTTGCAGCAAATTAAGCGTACTCCAGGGCCCTAAGTGCATGCGTGCGCGCTTGGAGTGAGCGCGGGACTTGCCACCCTCTTGGGCTGCTTTCCAGCCCCTTTGAGCTCGCCGTTATTGGACCAGTTCCCTGAAGGATTCATTTACCTCTATTTACAACCCAACGGCTCGCTTGCCCCCAAGCTTTTGTGGCGGAGGCTGGGCTGCTGCTAATGCAGGAGGCTGCTGCAGGAGAGGGGGGGTGCTCTCCCACCTGCTTTTATTTGCTGCGCTTTTATTTTGGCTGAATGCTCCTTTCAGCCGGCAGCCCTGCGAGCGGGGCAGGGGCAGGCGCAGCCTTCGGTGAGCGATTTACACGCAGCGATGCCGGGGACAATCGGGTTTGAAATAAGGCTAATCGGGCCGGCTCCCTGGGAGAGCCCAAAAACCCTAAAGCAACGGAATAACTCCACAGCCCGCTGCGCTTCCACCTGCAGGGAAGCACTAACGGGATCCTGGGAATATGCCAGAAAAAGGAGTTAAATCTCCCCTGGGACCTGGGCTGTGAGATGCCCCTTGGGGCAGGACTGATGCCTCCTCTGCGCTGGGGTGGCTGGGATGGGGCGAAAGCCCCCGAAGCCTGGCAGGCAGCAGGTATAAATCAGAGCCGCTCCGAGGCACCGGGGACTTCAGCTGCACTTTGTTTTCCTTGGACCTCAGGAAGAAAAGGCCAGCTGTAGCATGGGGCATGCTGAGCAATACCCTCCCCTCCCTGCCGCTGCCTCTGGGCTCATTTTCCATTTCTTACATTTTGGAGTTGAACCTAATCATTTCTTGTGCCTCTCGAGGGCACGTCTCAGCGCTGCCTCTCAAATCTCAACATAGTATAAATTGTGCTGTTGTTTCTGGAACAAAGTTTTGCAAAAACAGCCCGTTCATTATAGCAGGAGATGCAGATTTATGGCTTTAATTGCATCCCCTTCCCCTCCCACGAGCACGGTGTAACCTGGGCTCCCCCAAGGGCTTTTGCAAGCTCCTCCCAGAAGGAAAGAGTCAGCGAGGCAAAGTTTGCTGCAAGCACTGCGCATATTTTGAAGTGTTTCCATCTTGAATTGATACCCATCTGTGTATTTTTGTGTAAGCATCTTCAGTTCTGAGCTCTGATGTGCTAAAATATGTCCTAGACAATTTTGATGAAATATATCACTCCTAGATCTGTATGTTAATGACAGGCTGACTGGCCAAATTACTGCAGTGAACCCCGAAGTGGATAATGAATGGGGTAGGTAACCTGGATGAAAAAGAAATCAGCAGTAAGCACAGTTGGTAAGGGGCTGAGACCCACAGCTGAGCTGCTCTTTCCATCTGTGCGGGATGGAAATACTCTAATGCAAAAAAATACTTTATTGCATTTTTTTCCCCAATATGATCTTTTCAAAGAAAGCCTGCATTCATTATCTTCTATTCAGGACTCTCTTACTAGTTCCAGGTGACCAACATGCTGTGCAGGAGAGTGGTTCCCTTAAAAATCACTGCAGTAGTAATGTGCCTTGTGAATGTGACTGTGATTTGCTTATCCTGCATCATTCCCACAGCCACGGCTGGTCCAGGCTGCTGCTCCTTCCCTTTCAGGCTTAAAGGAGAGGGCTTTATCTTTCAAGTTGACTTCATCAGGAAAGGTTTTGCCCAGTATCCCAAATGACCCAAGGATGTGATTCAAATTCAACCTATTTCCGATCAGGTATCGAGAACTAGAGCCCAGATCCTTGGAGATGTTTGGGGGCCTGAGTGCTCCGGAGAAGGTCTGGGTCCATGTTTCTGACCCACATCACTTAAATTAGGAAAAAACAGAATACAACAGTAGCTAGTTCTTAAAAGTGAATTTCATTTGTGTGTGACATGTAGCCTCTGCATTCCTCGCACTGGTTCTGCCTGGGATACCAATGCTACGCAGGTGTCCTGTAAACTCTCTGTAACTGGATATCTGTCAAGGGCTATTTCATTATTTTTTTAGTTGTGTATTCCTAGTGGTATCTATGCTCTGCTAAAACTAAAATGTTTCAGTGGTGTTTTAACATGACATTTGTTTTGAGCTGTGTGCAAGAGATGTGTAGCACGATGAAGGATGGGGTGGTGAAGGTCTGTTTCTGCAGGATCTGAACTGACGCTTTGGAAAGAGCTAGCAGCAACCTTGGTGCATCCAAGGCGCTCTTACAAGTGCCAACTGGGAGCAAACCATCTCCACTCTTTTCCTGTTTTAGGATGTTTTGCCTCTTTCTGCTTGCTCCCCCCTGATTTTAGAAATGGGTTGTTTACAAACAGCAGCTTTCACATCTCCGTCTTGCATGGGAAAAGTAACTTGGGTAGGCGACGTGGTTCTTGCCGAGCTATAACCTATCCAGGACCTTCAGCGTTTCTTCAGGAGCTCGCTGCCAGCAGCGAGGGCGCCGTGCCTGGAGCGCAGCCTGGAAGGAGGCTGTGCCCTCGCTGAAGGTGCTGCGCAGCACTAGTGTGGCTGCAGTAGCAAGGGCAGCTTCATGCTCTGCAGGGTGCTAAATTCACCTTTACAGGCGTGGAGATAATGTCGCTAGTTTTTGGCTGGTGTTAACTTGGTGGATTGAGCTGCTTTCGTCGCCCTTTAGCAAAAGACCTGTTTTGGTCTGCGGGATTGTCCTTACAGTCTTTGCAACAGATCTCCCCATCTTTTCAGGCAAAGAGAAGACGGGGAGGAGGTTGCAGAGAGACCAGTGGATGCATATTTAGGCACAAGAGCAGAGCAGTGTCCTGGGTAGTAGCCGTATGCAACAACTCCCTTTTACCTCCTGCTGCTCCGGGCTCTCAAAGAATAGGGGCGAACTGCAGCCTTTTCTGGGATATAATCTGTTGTTTCACTGAACGAGACTGCTCAAGGCTTTGAACAGTGAAGCACTTCTTCATACCTTCGTGTGTGTGTGTGTGCAGGATACAAGCTAAAATCCTCAGACGTTATGAGAATAAGATGCTTCTAGGTAAGGAGGATTTTTGGCTGGAAGGTACTTAGCAAGGAATATGCTTAAGAGCAGGTCTGAAGCATGCGAGGGAGAACTGTAAGGCTTTTGCTAGCCTAAGGCATGCAGGAGAGTTCATTTTTTTCCAAGCCCTTCCCAGGTGCCCCGCATTCCCCCTTTAGCTTCCTTCTTGCTTGACAAAACACAGCACGGGGGTACGGGGGCACTTTCTGCCCAGCTCTGCCGGGAAGCCTTTCCCTGGATTCTTGCTTCTAGCAGCAGAAGGTTGTCAGGAATTTGTCTAACCTCTCTTCTCCAGGCTTTTAAAGTCTCGGTGAGGAAAAAGTATTTGAAAGGAAAATGGGTTTGAGGCTCTGGTTAGGCAGCGGGAGGCTTTCCGGAGCCTTTGGCAAAGGAGGAGCTTTTGGAAAGCAGCGACCGATGGGCGAGTGGGGTCTGCGTTCGGCCCCGAAGCAGCCTCGGAGGGCAGCTACGGCAGCGCGGTGCTGCGTTTAAGGCACGATAGGGGCTGAAGGCGTCGCTTTTTGCCGGCGGGACAGGAGCCTCCAGCAGGGAGTTGGGATGTCGGCGCAGCCCGGCGAGACGAGGAGCAGGAAGGCAGGGAATAGATGCAGCGGGGAAAACGGGCACCGAGTCTTCGCGAGGTCGTCCTGGGCATCGGCAGCTCATTGACGGAGACGCCGCGGCTCCCGTTTCTTCCCAAACCGCGTTTGTTCGTCTGGCCCCGCCGTCCCTCCGGCTTTGCTGTCGTTAGCAAGCGGCCTGTGAAACACCGGGGGGCCGGTCAATATTTTGGTGGAGTCGGGCCGAGGAGCTCTTCTCGATTTCCACGGTAACTGCTCCCGCTGTGGCAGGAGGCTCGTTTTCCGGGCGGCGGAGCTGCGGCCCTCGCTGCGCCGGGGGGTCGCTCCCGCCCCCTCCTGCGGACACCTGGCAGCGGAGAGCTTCCTCTCGGCGCTGCGTGTGCCCGGGAAGGAGGCACGCAACCGTGTTTTACGCCCTTTACCCTGAGGGTTGCCAAAGCGCGTTAGTTCACGCGCAGTTTGCTGGCGAATGAAGCGCGGCCGCCTCTCAGGGTGGACCCGGCCGTGTTTCGGAGCTGGGAGTGAAAAATAACGATGCCGCCGCCAGGTGAGAGCGCGAGCGAAGCCGGCTGGGGAGGCGAGGCGAGGCGCGGGGGCGAGAGCGTCTTTCCGCGAAGAGCGGCGCCCTCCCTCCCTGCCTCCCTCCCTGCCTCCCTGCCGCTGCGCCTCGCGCCGCTGCCCCGTTTGAGGGGAAAACAGCGAATTGCCGCGCTGGCTTTTTGAAGCGGCGCTGAGCGCCCCGAAGGCCCCGGGGACGGAGCGCGGGCTCAGAGTGTCCCGACCCGCGCTCCGGCGTCGGCGACCTTCCCCTCCGCCGCCGAATCCGGGGCCGCGCATCTGGCGGGAAGATGTTGATGCTGCCGCCTGATCCCCGGCTGGAAAGCGTTATTCCCCCTCGGATTAGCGTAACGGCCCACATGTTTGTAAAGGAAGGGGATGCCGGAGCCTGACGGCTCTCAACTGAGTCGCGGGGAAGGGTTTGGAGGTCTTTCCGATAAACGCGGAGAAAAGAGAAAATTGGCTTACTAAAATCGCAATGGATTTCTTTATCAGGATGAGAAGCACAAAAAAAGGTAGTCTTGTATCAGACCAAATCTTTCACGTGACCTGAAAGAAAATGTTTTCCTTCATCATCATCTTATTTTACCTTTTCGTCAATGGTTTCTTTATTTCCACTTCATTGCAAAATACAGTTTAATATTGGAAGAAGCAAATTCAGGTTCAGAAAATGTCCTGATTACATGTTTGTTTCCACAATTAACTATTTTAAAGTAAATGCTCAAAAGTTTGAGGGTATTTCGATGTTTTGGACTGAAACTGCGCAGACTTGAGAATAGCTGCAGCTCTTCCTCCCTCCCAGAACCTGCCCTTCGACTTCTAGCGCTGCTGTAATTCACCCATCTCTAGACGGATTCAGGCGGTCAGAAATTTCGGATCTGGTCGTCAGAAGCTCCCTCGCGAGAGGGGGCAGCTTGTTCCCAGTAGCCAGTTCTGGATCTCCGCGTCCTGCTGTTTAGGAGTGTTCAGGTTCAAGGTCTCGTTCCTGCCTTTTAGGGATCTTTTTTTCATTATAACGGACTTGAATGTCAAGGTCTCAGTGTCTCGGATGGCGACTACGCTGGTGTCATTGTTCAACGCACGCTTAACCCGTAATCACGGGTGTAGTGTGTCATGGCAAATCCTCGGTAAGGCTCCTTCGGCTGTGCTGGATCTAAAGAGCAGATCAGATTACTGCCAAACTTGTGAACAGAAAAGGGAATTATCCGCACATTTCTGTGGGAAAAATCTGGCCTAAATCTTATGTGAATCACACAGCCTACTTCTCCTGGCAAGATACTGAGTCAACAAGTGAGTGCGGAGAGCCACGGGCTCATGCGTGTAGTGCACACACCAACATCTGTATGATGTTTTTAATAATATGTAGATGGAAAATTCTGTTTTTAATAACAAGAAAGCTATGAGTCACTAGTCCATGACAGAGACTAGCAATTTGCAAAATTACACCCAACCTTTCGAAGCAAGTGACCCCATAAAAGTACCGCAGGCCAAAGTCAAGTAACTGGTTTTACTCAAAAATTGTTTAAACATAAACAAAGAAACAAAAGAAATGTTTGGTTTGTGGGCTGGGTTTAAGCTAGTCTTGACAGTTATTGCTATTCCAGTCCCTTTGCAGAAGGAGACCCTTGAATTTCAATGTTTTCACCAAGAAGATGGTGTCAATTAAGGGGGTGAGGAACAAGCAGTGTCCAAATCGCTCTTGTGGGCATCCAAAGTTTCCAGCCATCGTCCTGCCAGGGGAGCAATATCCCCTTCTGGGATGCTTCCCTCAGGATCTCCAACTATTTTGCTGAAAGATTTAAATAAATAGTTTTAGAGAAGATTGAAAAAAACAGTTTTGAAGTAGTAGCATTATCTTCGCTTCTGCCCATCTGGCTGCGGTCTCTGTTGCTGCCCCGGAGCACTGGCCGGTCGAGAGCAGTGTCCCTCCTGCAATGCTTGAATGCAGCCACTGCAGGCAAAGGACGAGCACTGAAAGGTACGGGATGGATGCTGACACTGCGAATTTGATCTGCATGTGCGGCGCTTTTTTTTAGTGGGGAAAATCTGTCTGTTATAATCTCCTGCCAGGGGTAAACTGTGCTTTTCAAGCTGTGTTAGGAAAAAGCCTGTTCCTGTGAGGTGGACTTGATACGTCTGATATCGGTCACCAACAAGGAGGCCTGCAGCCCTCTCCCTGAACGTTGCGTCACTTGTACTGCTGCAGCCCTCAATTTCCAGGTCATACCCAGCAAATCGCTGCCAGATGATCCTAAAGGCAGGAAACCTGGCTGTAGGATGGTGATATTTTACTATGCTTGTATTACTTTGAGTCAAGGCCAGCGCTTCATCAAGTTTATGGTCTGCAGAAGATGGAGACCGGGCAAAAGCGCCAGCAGGGACTTGGCTGCGGTGCCCATGCTCCGTTCGAGGCAGTGGGAGGACTGGGGTAGTGGTGTGCCAGTTAACTCGGGTCACGGTGCCAGAAATTGGTCCGGAAGGTCTTGGCTCAGTTGCAATTGAAAAAGCATACAATTCCTTTAAAAAGGTGACTGTGAACGTTCCTCTGGTGTACTCCGGTGAGGGTCTCCGCAGCACGGTCTCGGCCAAGGCATCAGAAACGTGCTACTGAAATACCTGCTGTCTCCTTGCGTAATGCCCTCTGCCATGCACTGGTGCGTAGCAGTGGTGACGGTGTCTGCTGGAGCCGCTGCCTCCTTTCCACGCAGCAGTTGTGTTTTTTATTCGTTGTACACATGCAATTCTGTTGTGTTGGGTAATATAATCCAGATGCAGCTGAGTCTTGGGCAAAAATAATACAATAGTGGAAGCAAGGCTATAACTATAGCTTATGAGATACCTTTCCCTAAGTCACTGAATGAGGAGAAAGTTTCTAATTACTCATGCTTTTACTTGTCTCTTTGTCCCACTGTTCCTAAAGCAGCCTGCTATTAATGCAGCAAACAGCTGCACTGGTTGATGTCAATTATAGGGTATTAAGGGATCATTGAGGGGGGAAAAAAACGCTGAAAACGTTTATGAACAAAGTTCCCTGTCAAATATGACATCAGTTGCCAATAGAGCTGGTGAGATCCTGGAAAACGAACACCAGATTTTTTTTGTGTGTGTGTGAATGCCAGCAGTATAAGAGCTTTTGTTTTCAAATGCAATCAACCCTGATCTTATCCTTTCTGCATCCTGCTGGTGGGAAACCTTCACGGCTTGTTTTGCAGAAGAAGCCGTGAACCTTCTCTTTGGCCACCTCGGTGCAGAAGCCAGTATCTTAAATTAGCCAGAAAAGGTGGTTTTGAACTAGACTGGAGCCCCCTTCCTTCTGCTCCCTATAGCTATAGGGAGAACAACAGTGTCAAGGTGGTGCAAAACCAGCCATAGGTAGCAGCTGAGCCCTGTCCTGCACCAGGCAAGGAAGGGCTGAGCTTGGTGGCGTGGTGCATTTGCACTCTTCTATGGGACTCTGTTACTGGCACTGTCAGTATTTCTACAATAGACTTAATAACATACTCCCATGGTGTCTTCTATGAGAACAGTTTCATGTGGTTAGGCCAGGATAGCATCCTTTTTCCAGCCTGGTATCGTCTTTCCAGGTTTGCTCCATTAATTGTTATAATTAATGCTTACTTTATTCAGACTGTCCGATCGCTTCACTGTGAGGCAAAGAAGCACTTCGCTCTAGAAAACCAGACGGTATATTTAATTGGTATTGAGTTGGAGCCATTGCTATTGGATTTAAAAAATATAATAATGAAACGGAAATTGGCATAATACAACATGGAGTTAGAATGGTCTGATGTATTGTCGTACTGTGACCCGACCTGACATGTTGCACTGCTACAACGGTTTGTGTTGTGAAATATAATACAGAAGCAAAATTAACAGTTTTCAGGCAAAATAGTCACAGAGCAATAATCATTTTGAAAAGAAATCCCGTAGCTCTCCTGATTTCAGTTGTCAGAAGCCCTTTAAGTTCTTGTCTCAACGGCAGCAGCCCAGGTCAGCCCAGCAGAAGTTGTGCTGGAGATGTGTCTCGTCCCGTGCTTCACCTTGGATCCTCCTGTCGTTCCGCGAGGCATGTGGCGTTATAATTAATGAACTGGTAATCACTAAAGTTTCCTCGGCGGGACAGGTTTTATCCCGGTCACTGCTGAGTTGGGGTTTTGCTGCCATGGCGTTGCTGAGCTGTCAGAGCATGTGGGTTTGGTCTCCCGCAGGTTCGCTGCACTGCGTGAGAAGCGGCGCCCGCAGCGATTAAGCTCCCTTGGGCGTACGTTGCCGAACCCAGACAAAACGTGGTCCCTGCTCTGGAAGGGAGGTAGCTAGCTAGCCGCAACTACTGAATGTCCAACTGACAGAATGAAAAAAAAAAAAAAACCCAAACCGATGCTTTTTTAAAAATAATGCAAAGTGCCCCTAGCTCTGCTATTCAGCCAGACACCACAGTTAATTTCTTGTTGGTGCTTAGCCTCCTCTCAGTTTGCATCGCAATCCTTTTTATTGGGTTAAATATCACCCTGCAGTCATGTTTTATGAACCTTGTCAGTTTTTCTCCAAAGCCATCAACTTATCGTATTTTCTGATGGAAGTGAAACCTGGTAAATGAATCACCTTGTCACCCACAAGCCGCATTCTTTAAACAGGCCCAGTAATTTTTCCTCGATATCCTCCAAAGTGAAACACGGAATGAGTCTTTCCTTCAACCGACCTGGGGGTCAGGGCTGTGCGGTGGTGAGCACCTTCCCTGGGCATGGAAATCATGGAAGACTGAGGGTGTCGCGTGACTTTTCTGAGCTTCTGGCCCCTGCCATGGTCAAAAAGGCCCCTCTTTTGGACCTGGTGCTGAGCCCTGTCTTTGCACCCAGATGAGTGAAATGCCACTAATATAATTTTGCAGTGAGGCTCTAATTCAGCGACAGAGCTGCCAGCCTGGGAGCAGTTGCGTTGTCTTTGCCTAGAGTCAGCTCGTGCTTGAATACTTTGCTGAATACGATGGACTTAAACATGTGCTAAGTGCTTTGCTGAACTGGGTCTTTCTCCTGATTTATGCCAGGATAGATTAAAATAGAATCAGCCCCCTAAGTGGTCCGTGCCTTGTGTTGTCAGCACGCTGAGATACTGCATCTGCATTTGTGTTTTAATTAAGGGTTCCACCTATTTGCATGGAGTCAATCAATCTCTGCGCACAAATGTCTTTGCAGTTGATTAGCGCTGTACTGCAGACAAATGGCATTAAGCACAAATGGCTTCTCGGAGAAGTAATTTATCCACGTGAAAATGAAAAATATAATTATTTTAACGGATGCCGTTGTGTAATCAATCCCGCCTCGCTCAGCACGGTGCCCGGACAAGAAGCTCCCTGGTGCGCGGGTTTTAACTACCTCTGCGGTGCTCCGGATTCTGCGAGCGGCCGCACTGGGGCCACTTCTGCCTTTTGGTCGCGGGGTCGGTGTGAGCCGATCTCAGCCAACGGCACTGCTTGCAGGCTTGCGTTCGGTTCCCACGTGTGGCAGGACACATGGCCACCGATGGATGGACAGACCTCGGTCGCCTCCGCAAAGACCAACCCCGCTTTGCCTGCTCTGAGGGGGCTTGCTGGAAGAGGGCTGGTGCGTGGAGCTCGCCTCAAGCCCCTTCACGGCATTAATGTGGAGCAGAAATGCGCAGAACGTGGCTTCGCCGCTAGATTTTTAGCGGGCTCAAGACTAACGGGTGCTTTAATGGGTGAGCGCAGCATTCCGGTGTGTTGGAACAGCAATAAGGGAGTCTATGGGCCATTATTAATATACTCCTGGTGATTAAAATCACTCTTCCCTTAGACCTGCATCTCAACATACTCAAGGCATTTATTAGTGGTCCATTATATGCCCACTTCTATATTACTGCTTAATTTGAACCCTAATTAATATCATCATGCTTTCTAAGACACAAATGGCACTTGTTAGTATTTCATTAACATCAGGCTCTGTCTGCAGGCAAGAGAGACAAGCTTTGCTCTTTTTTTTTTTTTTTTTAAAAAAAAAAGGTACCTCTGTAGGTTCATGGAGCCGTCAATGTGAGAGGAATTTCGGGTCTGTGTAGTCCTATCTTCCAGGTCCCATGCGTGCGAGGGAAATTGTGGGAAGGAAAGCTATGACTTCATTTCCCGAAACATTCAGGCAGTAGCCAACAGGACTGCTTATATGTCTAAACGCTTGCTTAATTATCTTACTGAGCTGGGGCCCAAGGCTTGAATTCGCTCCTATTACGAATTCTGCTTGCTCTAGCCATGTAGCCTGGAGCGGGATGAAGGCAGAGCTAACCAAAGTGGAAAGACTGACTGGTTCAAGCACTCCCCGGTGCATTATGCTGCCTTCGCAGGAAGGGTAGAGTTCAATCAGCCTTTGAAAGTCAGTGAGGTTTTTCCCCTAAATGTCTCAAAATGTATCTGCGTTGCTGCAGTTCAAGCCCTACCTCCTTCCCAGCAGTAGGGAAAACGATCATCATCCCTTTCTGAAGCAGCTTTTTATGGACCTGGGGACTTTTTACCACCTCTTCCTTGAGGCTTTTCCTCTCTGAACTAAAAAAACCTTTCTTTCCCTCTGCATCTCCCCGTGAGTTCAGCCCTGTGCTCAGTCCCATTGCTCTCCTCTGTCTCTGCTCCTGTCTGTCTGTCCATCCATCCCACACTGGGCACTGAGGTCCTTACTGGTGTCACCTATGCCAGTGCAGCCTAGTGAGATATTTGCATTTTTCTGCTTCATGCTATAACACCCAGGTCCTTTTCTGCTGGGCTACCACTTAAGCAGTCGTTTTGCATCTTGTATTTGTACAGTCAATTACTCTTACTTAAGTGCAACAGCCTCTCTTGCTACCAGACTGCAGCTTCCTTACTTATATATTATTTTTACAGTCTAATCACCTCTGTTATTAGTCTTTCTTTTTAAACAGCATCAGAAGACATCCTTTTTAATTGGGCTTCCTGAAGGTTTGGATATTGAATGTGCACAAAAGCATGAGGGGGGAAAAATCCCCAGATTGCGGAGGCCTGTGAGCAGCCTCGGACCCCGATCCCAGCCCAGGAATCGGGATTCCCTCCCTGCGGAGTGTTTTGAGTGCACAAAGCGCTCTTTCAGGTTTCACTGTGATTTTAGTATGATGGTATTTGAGGGGAGGGAATATTGAGCGCTCTCACGCTTCCAGGCTTAGCAGGAGCTGTGGTTTTCCTCTGCGGGAGCGTATTTGCGGGCAGGGGGTCCCCAGCGCCCTCCAGCCGCCTCCGCGGGCTGAGCGCGGCAGAGGCAGCGGCTTTGCAGGCAACGGCGGCACTGCAGCCGCAGAGGCGATTCTCAGGGCATTAATTCTTTAAGAAAATCGGACTCGAAATCGGCTTAGCGAGGAAGCGACTAGCCGACGGTTTGGCATGTTGTTTTCCCCTTTGAGATCGCTCCTCTTTGGCCCGTTGGCTCAGACCTAGCGCAGTATTAGCTTGATATCTGATACATCCTCTGTCAGGAGACTGCGTAGGGCTTTTGCAAGGGATTTGACACCGTATGTGTTTCTTCTGCGGCCAGCTTGTTATGCTCCTGCCCTGTCATGATCCAGGTTTTAGCCTTTTAAGCTGATGTATAGACCGGCGTGATGGAGGAGCAGAAAAATTAAGCCTGATTCCTCCGCAAAGATAAGCGGCGGCATGAGTGGGGAAACGATCTAAAGCTCGCTAGCGAGCGAAGCGCTTCCCTGGGAGCCGCGAAGACAGACAGGGTGTTGGTATGAATAAAAAATGGGTGCCGGGGAAAGGCTGTCAGTGCCATTACTACCTGTCACCCATGTGTAAAGTCGTCAAACAGCAGGTGGGCGGCCGTGACAGCCCGGGGAAAGACATCTCTATCAGCACGCGCAGGGCTGCGGCAGCGCGGAGCTGCGGCACGGTCGGGGCGAGCAGGCTGCTCCACTTAAGGTGGAAAATGATATATTTGGCAATCAGCGATTTGATTCGGCTGAGGTTTGCGGCGCTGTAGAGTCCCGTGTGAATCTCCCTGCTGTTAGATGCTGCCCCGGCTTGCCGGGGCAGCAGCGTATTGCAGCTCCCTTTCGGGCTGCGTGGAGCAAACCAGCTTCTGAGCTGGTGGCTTTTGTGCCCAGATGGGTGACTGCTCCCGCTGTAAACTGGATTTTGAGATTATAGGAAAATGCACCGAGAGCTGTGTTTTTTGCACCATCTGACTCGCTAAAGGAGTCAGTAATTCTGCCTTGTGGCCCTTTTTCTGCCCCCAAGGGTTTCTACCAATCTCACGTTAGGCCTGTTATCTAGACGTAGCCTTGGCCAACACGAGCTTTGGGCTGCTGTAGTTTCCAGGAGCATGATTTTTTTTTTTGTCAGTTGGTTTATTGAGGAATATCTGGATATAACAAAATATGCTTGCTCCCTCACAGCCGGCTCCCCCAAAACTGAGCCTGGGGCCTGAACTGCCGGGGTTAGAGATGCATAGCCACGGCTGCGTGGGGCACCATGGGGCAGGGGACTGCCATGGCACAGCAGTCCTGCCGTCAGTGCTCTGGGCATGCTGCCCTGGCTGATTCCAGTATGAGCTCAGGTTTCCAAGTTTTCTTCTTTTAAATCGGCTTCAGCCCAGAAAAGCTGGCCTAAATGGAAGAAGACAGATGACATGCTGCGGGAGCCCAGCTTAGGAGAGCGGTTCCCAGTCCCATCCCACCTACGTGTCGAGGTCGAAGCGGTGCCAGTAAAGGGTCTAGAAAGCTGTGCCTGCGATGGACTAGTTTCCACTGCGTCACCAGAGATGAGCTCGTAATGGAGTTTTAGGCAGTTTTAGGAATTCCTCAGCTACTTTAAAGTCTCAAAAATTGTTACTAATATTGGCCCCCAGGGCTTGAAGGAGAGCTCAGCATGGTTTTTTTGTTGTCTAATTCCTCTCTGTTCCCTACGGTGTTTTGCTCTGCTACCGCTTTGCCTCTATTTCCCTGCAGAAATAAGGTCAGCACACCAAATAGCCCTGCGTTCCTCGCCCTCAGCCCTCTGTCTCGGCTGTCCCGAGAGCTTTCGCTGCTTATTTCTTCCATTTTTCCACTTTGCGCTGTTTAAAAGCAAGCAAGAGCTCCCTGGAGCCAGCCGCTCATTTGCTGGCAAGGACTGCCTGTTAATCAATTAAAGCTCTGCGAATGTGTTTGCAGCAGGGTGGATGATTAAGATGCTTTTTTCCTCTAACGCATGCCCGTGGGATGCTTGCTTATACGTGAAGGCCAGGTGTGTTGGCCTCTATTTTAGCCCGGAGCACCTGCTGTTCTGCAGGGATCGTCCTCAGCCCCCAGCTCGGGCACGTGCGATCAGGGAGGCAGTTCTGCAGCATTTCTGGCCTCTTCCAAGCCCAGGTCCTGAAGCATTTTTCTTGCACAGCTGGGTTTAAAATCTGAGCTGGATCCACGTGAGATCGGTGGCCGGTGTGGTCCCCCCGGCTCCGAGGTGCTCCCGAAGCACCCAGGTCCGTGCCATGCCCAGCGCCGCGGCAGGGGCTGAGCCGGCTGGGCCGTGGGGACGTGGACTGGTTGCGGGTGCCGGTGTGGGTAAGGCACAGCCTGGAGCTGCGGCTGCGAGTCGGGACGTGGTGAGCGCTGCTTCGCGGGTGAAGGGGCGATGTGGTCAGCGCTCAAGCGAAGGCAGAGCTGGCAGCTGCCTCTTGGACCTGGGGGTGTGACGTTCCCGTTCAACTGCTCTGCTGTAAAATCCTACCAACCCTCCCAGCGTGCAGGAGTAAAACACGAGCCGGGCACAGCTCCTGCCGTGATCCGTGCCCCGCTCCCCTGGGACGCGCTGGGAGAGAGGCGAGGAAATGGACAGTGCCGGGAGGAGGGAGCAACCCGAGCGCAGCTCAACACGAGTGTCCGGCTGCCGGGGGCTGCTTCTGCCGGTGTCCAGCACCGTCTCTGTGCGAGGATGCTGGTGGTTATCGCACGCGAGAAACTGAGGAAGAGGAGGAGGGCTGGCAAACGCCAGCCTCAGCCCGATGGGGCGTATTACCTGGGTGCGCTTTGCAGGCAGGCAGCAACGCAGGGTGCGTGTGTGCAGTGCCCTTGTTGGGCTCGGGTGTCGTTTTGGGGATAGCAATGAAATCGTGAAAGTTTTTTTTGTTTTTTTTTAACACTGATGTGCCGAAAGTTTTAGCATAGTCCTTGTAAAATTCCAGCTGCATTCTTGCTTATGGTTATGGAGGTGACACCTAATTGCTGAGCTGGCTGCTGCTCCAAAATCCAGCACCACAACAAGCCATGCCAACCAAGTCTCTGAATTGGTGCAATTTACTGAATTGTGATTTAAAGAACACTAAAAAGCCTATTAGTGCTTTTTTTAAAAGGGCAGAGCAAGGCTCCATGGCAGGGACCTCAGCGTGGAGTGGTCCGTGGCCCCGGCGGGACCTCTGCGTTGGTGTCCTCCTGGCCCAGCCTCAGCATCTCATCTCCCGGTGTTCCCGTTTCCTTAGGCTCTTCTCTGCTAACTGGAAATACTGGAAGAGGAGAATTAGGAAAGCACCTCCTGAGATTTCCCCCCCCCCCCTTTTTTTTTTCCTCAAAGCAAAAGAAATCAATCTAGTTAGTAATAAAATATATATATTTAAATACTGTTTTAATAATAAAGGTTCCCCCATACCAGTACAGAGGAGAAACAGCAGGCGCTGAGCCCCTGCCTTACAGAGGCGCGCCGTCACCACCAGAGAGCAACCTTGTATACTTTTTCTGCGGAAATCGCATGGAGCTGGGAAGTAATGATATCTTTCAGGAGACTGTCTTTTTTTTTTTTTTTAAGTGCTTCCTCGTCAGTTAAAGATGCAATAATTGAAACTTGCCTATCAATCATGTTAGCAGACAAAACAACATTGTTTCTCTTCTCTTTTTCTCCGAAGTGCTATAGCTTGATCCGCTTAGCAGCGTGAACAAAGGCACGAAGTCAAAAATCCCACTTAAATGTTTTCACATATAAAAGCACATCCTCTTCAGGGAAGGGAAAGTACAGAATTCATTGTTTAGCAGCAGTCTGGAGAAATGCTAAAGAGGCAAAATAATACCAGGAACGTGGTACGTGCGCACAAAACATCTTTGGGATGGTTTTAAAAACCTGCCAGGGAATGTGCATGATTTCTGCAGATCTGCAGCCCTTCCACGCTAAGCGGGTGATGCGTGTGTGTGTCCAGTGAGACGTACTGGGGGTTTATCAGTGCCTGCTGCTTGCGCTTCCCTGGAGCGTGCAGGTAACCGGCTTGCCGCAGGCGCGGTTGGTGCCCCGTAGCTGGGTGCGAAGGCAGGGGCAGCCCCGGCCGGCAGGGCTGGAGCACCAGGGCGGCTCGCGGGGCGCTCGGACGGCTGCGGACACCCGTGCTCCGGCAGGAAACAGCTTCCTGCACATCTCACCCGCGTGCCCCGGGCTTTGCGGTTTGGGGGCTTCTCCTCTGCTTCAGCCAACAGAAGAGGCGGCTTTGCCAGCCAAAGGTCCGAAACGTGGGGTCTCCTCCGGGCAAACTGGGCCCCTGCGTCTTTTGGCTCCTAAGAGGGCCACGCAGTGGAGAGTTTGCTGGGGCAGATGCCCTGAAATCCGGGCTTTCTGCTTTTTCAGGCAAGGCACTGCTTGTCTTCTGGATTCTTATTTTGCTCATTTTCTCAGTAGCGTTGTGCTGGGCTTATTTTTTTGTACGTAAGTTCATACAAAATGATTTAGCAACAGATGCTGGAACAGGTCTAAGGTTACCCCGCAGAAAAGCAGAAGACAAATCTATCTATGCAAATCTTCTCCCTTTCTCATTGCCACTCACTCCATCAGCTGGGGAAAATGGAAATAAATAAGCAGCGAGAGGCACCAGCAATTTTATAACTGCTGGAGCAACAGGCACACTGTGACTCACAACAATACCGCCGCTTCCAGTGCTGCCATTAACGCTTCCGTTTGCAAACATTAACTAGTGGTTTTAAGGAGGCCTAAAATTATCTGTCTATTAGTTGCTGTGTGTTTCCCCCCTCTGCCCAGTCCACTGAGAATACTGCAGCTATTATAGCTCATAGACACCATCCCCAAGATGACTTAGGCTTTTAGCTGCAGGTGGTTATAGTTCAGTCTGTGCCGTTAACTAAAACGGGGTCATTAACTAAGATGTGGTCGTTGCATAACCCTATACCCAGTGTCTGTGAGACTTGCTAGGTCACCAGGTGGTGTTCAACTTCACTTGGGATTTTACTGAATGCCCAGTGGGATGGGAGGGGGTCTCTGAGGTGCTCTTTCACCTGTATGGCCCAAGCTATGAAAATGCTTGAGCTAGCGTTAGGTTAGATTGAAAGTGGGGAGCTTTCCTTTTCACTAAAATCTTTGAACTGTGAAGATGCAGGTGCATCATGGACCAAGCATGTTTCCAGAACTGCTCATTGTACATGGTTCTAGTCAGATGGGCAAAAAGCACCAACTCATGGTTGCTATATTTTAGCTTGCTTTGTCCTCCTTATCAAAGATTTCTTTTTAGCTAATTTTCTGAGTTAATACCAATTCTGTTGCAAGCAACTCATAAATCTCTGATTGCTCAGTCACTCTTGGTCTCCTTGTTAATATAATACAAGCATAAGCAAAGTTCATGCAAACTGCCTACACTGGAGAAATGGAACAAGAAGGCATCTCTGAACACTGTGGTTTTTTGAAAGCCTCTTTGTTCAGAGACAGGGAAAACAACCTGTAAAACTTCATCCTAACAAAGCAAGCTGCAGATTTAAGGCTATTGAAAAGAGTCATCTCTCCAGATGTAGGTTGGCATGTGGGTTCACGATCACAAATATGACTTATGATTCATCCCTAGCATACTGGTGATGGGGGGAGTGATTCTATATTAGGACAAATCCTGAATGACAAGGGACAGCTCACAACTTGCAGAACACCAATAATGAGGTCAGGCGAGATGAATTGTTGCAGTGTTGCCAGGCACACACATTCATTTACTGAGAGAAAAGAAATTTCAGATTTTCATAATGGGCAAGATTTGATTGCCAAAGCACAGGTATCTCTAAGGCTGTTCTAAGCTCGGTGCAGCGTCCGACCAGTCTGTCAGATGCCGCTCCAGAGCGGACTGGCTCTTCGGCCAGCCTTCGATGTCTCAGAGGCTCTAGGTGCCCATATCCAGAAAAAATTGATCCTGCCCAAGAGGCTATCTTATGACAAGAACATGGTAACTTTCAGAAAATGTGCAAACAGTTACATGATTCCTTTTAAAAAAAAAAAAAAGAAAAAAAAAAAGAAATTGTTATGTAAATGTAAACCCTTGTGATTCAGGGTGTGCGCTACCCTCTAATTATGGGGGAGTACGAAGAATTTTTCTGATATTCACTTTACGCCATACCTTCAACCTGAGCTGCTTTTAGGCTCAGGTTACGGGTCTGGGTGATCCACTGGCTTGATCATTTTGGCATTTCCAGGGGTGCAGCATTGTGCGTTTGTGATCAGCAAATATGACTTTGTAGTGCCCTTTGCCTTTTATTTGAACTTTATTTGAACAGTCTGAGGCTTTTTTTTCTGCCTCTTGAATCTCATAAAAGATAAAAGTCCAGAAGACAGCCACCCTTTTTTTGATGCTCCCAGAGCCAACATTTTTAAACGCTATCTTCAGAGGAACATCTTGTCATGCCGGCAGCTTAGGCAAGTGGTGTCAGCACATTGGGATTTGTATCGCCTGAGGGAATGGCCTAGCGGAATGAAAGAGGAAATATTGCTAGGAAAGAGTTTGGGGTATGTCCCCAGCTGGGGAGAAGTGATGTAGGCACTTCTTCCTAGTGGCAATGTAAAGCATCTGCCTCGCTTTTGTCCGGCACCAGACTGGGGAGCTCACAGGGCTCTTTGCCCATGCGGCATACTGAAAAGTCACCACAACTGCTGAGACCACAGTGTCCCCTCCCAGCTCTCCCCTAAATCCCTGCTCATGGGCGAGCAGCGAGAACTCATGTTACAGACTGGGTGCTGGGGGATAGCTGGGAGATGGACCCTCTGCACGGAGCCGACCGGTTCTGCAATGTCCTGTGACTCCTTGCCGTTCAGACCTCTTCTTGCCAAAATAGGGGAATTATTGGCCATTTTGAATGTGCTCATGCAGAGCATGGAGTTAAACCCCAACCCTCCATCTGTTCGCAACAAGACATCTTCATTGGCTTAATTTCACTAATTTAGTCATTGCTATCAGGAGTGAATGGTCCCTACCAGAGTCCACCAGCTGTTTGAGTGTGGAAAGCTTCTTGCCTCCCTGTAAACGGTTGCAATTGCTTCCTTTGTGATTTTTATCTATTTTTGTTACAATAACTCAGCTAGTCCACTCCGGCCAGCTGTTCTTCAGGCCTCCTGGCCTACGCTGTTTACAAGCAAGGCTGCTGGTGATGATGTTGAATCAATCTTTCCAACAATTTTGCATCTGTCCTTGGCTCTTGGAGTTGTCCCAGCTGTTCTCAATGTACAGCTGACAATTTAAATCTCCCCCACCCCCAAAAACCCAATTCACTAGTCTATGAAACCTCCTAACTGTGCTCCAGTTTCTTGCTTCGCAATCTGGCGATAGCCACTAAGAATATTGTACAAGTGGCACTTGCAATAAATTAGCAATAGTTTAAACTCTCTGCAGCAATTTACAGATAAAGTGAGTTTTTCTTGGAATCTCCTTGAGTATCAGGATATGGCTCTCTGAGCTTGGATGTGACGTTATGCTGAAGGTCATCTTCATGGATAGCTGTGGGACTTCTTGCGGTAAAGGGAATAACTCAGTATGGCCCTTACTCTTCTGGGTTGGTTTCTGCATCTCCCCCTGTTCCTCCTCCTCTCATTTTGGCCTCTGCTTTGCAGAGGGACTTGCTATCTTTTTTTCCTTTAGATAGTAATATAGATGAGCATGCAGCAGCTTCTGCTTTTCTGTGCCTGAATATTCTCTCCTAGTTGATAGGAAAAAATCTGGCTGTAGCTTTCTGGATGCTGTAATGTCCCTTAAATCCTCCCAGAGATGCCAAGGCACTGGTCCACGCTGTAATCACCAAAGGATTACAACCAGTGTCATTCCATATTAGTGGGATTATTAAGTAAAATTGGCTTGTAGGATCCGGCGTGCTGGTGGCTTACCCTAGCTGAACAATAGCTGCGCATCCTTTCGGCACGCCCACCTGCACTGCCTTCCTGCCAGACTTCTCATTGATTTTAAATTTTATTATTGACTTTTAAAGCACTCAGAGGCTTGGGGTTTTCCTGCACTGTTGATTTATTGCTTTCCTGGGAGCTAAGACAAGCTTTGGGATCTTCATCCATCAGCCTACTGTCTGCGTCCGGGGTTTTGCCCACAGATTTCAGCACCGAAATGCTCCAGGGCCTGGCGTGGGTGGTGCTCAGCAGTCGAAGTTTGAAGCCTGCTTGTTTGTGAGAACCTAGTTTTGCTCATTAGAAACTGTCCTTAATGCGCGGAAGACGTAGGTGGTCGTTGATTGTACCCTGCTCTCTGCCTGCGGCAGGCGCACGGGCTTGCCGGAGCGCTGGGAAGCTGCTGCCCCGCGGGCCCTGAGCTTTGGAGAAATCTTTAACGACTGTTTTGGTCCTTCGGATGGCTCCAGCTGCCCCGGCACAAGCAGTGTGTTGGATGGTGCGGAGAGACCTTTTTCTGAGATCATTACTTTCATTTTTCAGACTTTATGGGGGGGAGGGGAAAAATGATTTTTTTCCAGCCATTCAGTCACCTGAGAAATAAAGTCTTTGAAAGCTCAAATCAGAGGGTAATGTCGCCAGGAGATGGCTGGCTGAGGGATGTTGTGAGGTCCGGCGCTGCAGGGGAGTGCGGCGCTGCTGTGGGCGCCGAGAGAAATAAGTAAAAGTGTTCCTTCTTCATTTCTGTAGCAAAGGCAGGGGAGTGCTGCTCCAGCTCCAGTTTCCTTTTAAAATGAACTTGCTGTTTCCCCTTTTACATCATTGGGATGCTTAACTTTGTTTTTCTATCAATGACAAAGTAATTGGTTACAGAACAGACTGTGTCCGTTAACACATCTGCTCTAAGACGCTTGTGCTTTTTGATACGTGGTATGCGTATAAGTGGCGTATTTGCTCCTGGTCTGAATGCATGTGTTATCTAATATGATTCATCTTCCCATTTTGATTTCAAAAAGAAAACTAATAAAGATGATTATTGCACCATGACAATAAGGATGCTAGCTGATCACTGACAAGCAATATCTGGGGGCGTTTCTGGAAGCTGCCTTGATGACTTCCTAACCAAGTGAGTGAGCGCTGTCTCTTTTAATGGAGTTCCCATCACTGGTAAAGATCTCCTTGACTTACTGGAGCTGTATACTTTCGTCTTCAGTATTAGCACAAAAATCGTTAGAATTAAGTGTTAAGCCTCTTTTTATTCCGACTTGCTATTGTCATAGCAATAACTCTACACCTTTTCTCCTGGCTCCGCTCCAACACTAGATATTGTGCTGGTTCCAAGCCTGACTCGTTGTCCAAGACCACTCCTGTTTGGCCCCTGTGTGGTCCAGGAAGTTTCATTGCTCACACGGGTGGGACTTGAGTGATGGAGGGAAAGCACAAGAAGTCTCTGGAGTCCAACATCTGCTGCTAAACAGAACCAAACACTCCCATACAAAGCAGGATGACCCACTGAGAGTGACCAGAAAATGCATGAGGAGTTATACCTTTTACTTACAAAAATGATAGAACACAGTTAAAATTAATACAAGATGAGAGGGGACTGAGATGACTCAGGTCTTGCCTGCTCAAGACATCTAACTTTGAGAAGTGGAGAGTTGTTCTATTCTGTATTTGCCTGCCTAAGCAGCCAATGTGGATTATTAAAAGCACCAGACTCTGGCATTTTTGCAGAAAGGGTGTGCAAGGTTGTATCTGCATAATTCTTCCATTCTGTTGTGCTGAGGATGTTAGCTGAGATGCTCGACACCACTTGATCCTTCTGGAGATAGACAGAAGCTTACCATCATCTGCAAAAAATCAGAGGTTATATGAACAGGATGGGGAAGAATGCCAATAGAAGTGCATTACTAGTGATGTGTACATCATGGCGAGGAATCGAGAGAAGATAGAGAAATGTGCCCAGGAATTGTGAGTATGTCACTCTAGGCAAAGTACGTGCCTATGGGCGAATGTGCTTGCAACTGAATATGGCCCAGCTGGGCCAGCAGAGGCTCTCGCGGCCCCAAGTTCATGTCATAGGCTGTGACTGTTGAGGGAGGCAGGAGAGGGGACCAAAGTGCACAATGTCGCCTTCCCAGCATCTCCGGCCAGGGCTCTCCAGGGAGGTTTTCTGAGTAAAACCAGTGTCCATTAGGGTTTGTTTCTGCTATGGTCAAGAGAACAGGGCTGGATGTCCTTTTGGGGTAAATGAGGTGAAATCAAGCATGTGCCAGACTTACCTCTTCTAGCAGAACTAGTCTGACAAATAGAAGCAGTCTAAGGGAGCAAGAGTATTGCAAGATTTCCTTCATGTCTTAACATTTCCCATCAATCCATTGAGAAAGTCTCAGGAAAGTCCTGAATTTCATCACAGTGAACAGTTGTTGCGTTTTCCTTTCCCTTTTCCGAATCTCTTACCCTTCCTGCTTCTGCCCAGCTTTGCAGTGCTGCTCCCCAAGGAAGCCCTTTCCCTACTTTACCCTCTGCTGCCTTTCGATGTGTCTTACGGGTCAGAGAAGTGCTGCCAAGGCTTGCTTGGGAGCTCTTGGAGGTGAGGTGCACCCTCCCTTGATGCGCTGAGCACTGTGGTGGTGCTCCGGGCCAGGTCTCCCAAAAACCTATAGTGCTGGTGTCTGCAGCATGATTACATCTTTCTTGACCTCTGAATCATAAACCATGAGCAAAGAGTGAAATAAATACGTATCTCATCGGCATTTTAACACTGCAGACGGCTGGAAACATGATGCAAATACCAAAGGCTGGATCTGTGCAGTGTTTGATGTGGGCCACGGGAAACATTGCCCCAAGGGACTTACGGTCCCTGAGGACCTGATTTACGCCACAGTTGGAGATCAAAAGCCAGGATGTGGGGTTGCACAGCTATAATAATTGCTCTCCAGATTTGGTCCAGCTCCAGGTCTGGGGAGACTGTGCTAAATGCAGCTGTTGGCAGACTAGGAGTTAAATGTTTCGTGTTGGCTGGCTTAGACAGGGGGGTCACTGTTTTCGTCGCGTGCCAGTGCTGGTATAACAACCTATGGAGAAAAAGAAAAAGCTTTGTAATGCTTGACAAACTGGCTGTTCACCACAACCTGAGCCCTGCTAGATGTAGATTTTGTCCTCACAAAACTCCTCTTTGAACTGCGGAAATGAGCAGAGTTCAATTCACGTCATGTGACCCAGAATAACCGCTGATGAGAGTTTTGGATACTCCTGCTTGAGAAAAATCATTGTATAAAGCACCCAAGTGCCAGATCTATTGTTAATAGATTCCTTTAATGACTTTTTAATATTTACCTATACCTGCCATTAAACACAGTCCTGGCCTAAATGTGTAACAAAGAGAAAATCCTACACCAAAGAGCACACTGAGCTTTCTAGGCCCTGGCCCTGTACCAGGGCTGAGCGAACCTCTATTTCCACAAGGACCAGAGAATCTGTTATTTGCTGTTTATTGGGATTAGGGGCAATATCTAGTTCTAAGGAGACCACACTGTGGACTTCTCTTGCGTGAGGCCACCATGGAAATCTGTATGGTCTTTTTGGTTTTGCACTCAAGATCCCTGGTGCGACATATTTTCTGAGGGCCTCTCCATTGCCGGGTGACACACAACTTGGAAGAGGGGTGCTAGACTTCTTCTGTTTGAAAATTTGTATCGCTGCATATTCTGTGATTGCACCCTCAGGAAAACATCTCATCTATACATCACTCCATATTAGTCTATGGCTTCTGTAAATATGAATTTAAATAGTCCATTATCTCAAAGTGCTGTTAATGTTATTATTCCCACTTGTTAGATGCACGCTATATATTGAATGTGCTTCAAATTCATTAGGTTCCATTTCAGGTTGCATAGCTTTAGTCTACCCTTTCTAAAGAGAAGACTAAACCTGACTGTAAAATTTTCTGAACAATTGTTCTGAAGTAGCTTAATTAGTAACTTATAATGATTTTGCAAGCCTCTGAGATAGCTTGAAATGCTTGAGTCACTTTATTATAGGATTTTGGTTAATATTCCTGATTAATAATACATATCAGCATTTATTAAGCTCTAGATAGCACTTACAAACAAAAAATGGTTTATCTTCTCCATAAATACCACAAGGAAGAGAAACTCGTGATGACAACCTGAGCAGGCTGGTGCCTAATGGCTCCGTTATGTCCATAAGGCCAATTCAGTACAGATCTGTGATCTCTCCAGTACTTGCTGGGTTACACACAGTTGTTGATGTACCTGCACTAACAATACGAAATGAATGTGGGTTTTTATGTTAGTGCATTAAGACTCAAGTGTCCCTGGTGTAAAGTCCACTTCTAGAAACATACCTCACTAACAAGGGTAGTCTGTGTGCTGCTCGAAAGATGCAGAGCAAATCTCCCTACAGTGAAACTGGAAGCTTTCTGGGCCAAGTTTCCAGAGCTTTATGGGATCAAACTTTCTGCAGAGCTAAGTGAGAGGCACTATTCTGTGATTCTGTGAATGCCACCAAAGATAAAGCGTGCACCCATTTACGCCAGCAGAGATTCCTGATCAGGCACCGAGATGCTCCCCAGCCCGGTGGAGAGAGGCAGAAGGAAGCAAGTAATGCAGGTTAAATAAGGAAGGAAACTTGTAGCTTGAGAGTGGAGCTTTAGGAAGCAAATCTAAAAACCATGCCAAAGACTGGTGCTGCAATATGGCAGTGCGCAGCACTGTAGGACGGACACAGAATAAGCAAACACCTAGAAAGTGCAGTTAATCTGTGGACTGTTCCCCAATACCTTCAGGGCGACCTTCACTGAGGTGCAACAAGCTAGGGAAGGGCAGGCTTTTCCATAAGGTCGTCACAAGGGTTGCAGTAATGACAAATGCAAATGTATTCAGAGCCAGATTCAGCTGTGTGTAAAGACAGTGTACAACTCATCATGCTAGTTTGTGAGATGCATAGGCCTAGCGCTGCCTCTCTGCACAGCAATGAATTTCCTCCAAACAGCTTTTGCATGGCGTGCGAACGTGGAGGAGGCATGTTAGTGGTACTAATAGCAGGGCCTGGAAGGGAACAGCTCAGATCTAGAGCCGTGAAGGCGGAAGGGAGGATGATTCATAGAATAATGAACCTTGTCATGCTGGGTGAGTGCAAGTGGAAGGCAAGCCAGGAAAAGAAAGATCTGAGGTATCACCTCTGGGAAGGTGGTGAGAGCGCAGTTTGGGCTGGAGGTGGGGCGGTGGCTGCCACAGAGCCGGGCTGGGGCTGCTGGGAGCACGTGTGAGCGGGATTGCACCAAGGGAAAGGGGTCTGTCTCTCCCTTGCTTCTTGTTCTTTCTCCCACTCAGCCCTTAGCAGCAATCAGAAACGTCTCCGAGTGTTTTCGTTAAATGATGCATGTGGCCACAAGCTGCTGAGTCAGCAAATTGCTCCTCCGTTGTCTGGAGTTTAGGAGAAGCTGATCCAGAAATCAAGCTGCAGCTAGCACCTGGTAACGGTGGGTTGGGAGACAGCCACCTTGAACTCCATTTATTCAGTGAGCAAAGGGGCTTCCAACTGGTATCACGAGCGAAATGGAGGTCCTGCTGTGAAGGCAGGGCCAGGCTTCCCTTTTTAGTACAGCTGGATCGAGATCTCCCTCTTCATGTCTGTGATCAAATTCATTGCTGGCTTTCTGGGGTTTGCTTTTGTCCTGTTGTTGTGTTCCGCAAGCGGATCATTGGACGCTGGCTGTGTTGCGTGCCTTTGAATTTTACTGTTAAAATAAAGGATAATACTAAGTCAGGAGACTGCAGACAGGACCCAGATGTAACCATCTCGGGTGGGCTGGTGCTCGGGGAGTTTCCTCAGTGTATCAGCCGGTTTTGAGGCTTACCAAAATCTTTGGCATGACTTGCTGTTTTCAATGTCTATACCAATATTTAGAACAAAGTAAAATAATTGTAACATGGGTCTGTAATGGCAGAAATCCATTTTGAACATTTTTATTTTGAGGGAGAGGGAGCTGCGCTGCCAAATAGATCCACTAGCGGTGCAATGGTTGAATCAATAAGCTCCACAATATAACTGGTTAACGTAGACATGCAGCTCATGAAAACGTCCTGTCACAGCAGTGTTTCCTGACGCTTGAGACATATCATCTAAGGCATAAAACACTTAATCATCCCCAGGCTCCTGTTTGGCTTGTCTCTTGTCTGGTTAAGAGAAGCCCAATGAGCAAAGCTGGGTTAGGACGAAGGCAACTCTCTGTTGTACAAAGGCCTTGCTTCCGTTCCTGCCCGTTCGGAATTGTCCAAGGCAAAAATCCTCCCGCAACCATCCAAATCAATCTAATTGTAAGCAACATAAAATAGTGCTCTAAATAAATCTCGTTTGCATACTTCGAAAAATGTCTCAGCTTACTGAATATGGAAATTACCAGTGGAAAATTATTTATCGCCTCAGTATCAAAATATCAGGGGTTGGCTGGTGCCTTTGGGAAAATCAATTGTGATACAGCAATATTTCTCACTTCCCCATATATAATGTGATCTGCCAAATTTAATCCAATTTTGCATTTGATGGTCCCCGGTAGGATGAAAAGGTGAAGCTAATGTCATATAAACAATGCCAGGCATCATCTTCCATGAAATTTTATGTGACACTTGAAAGGTGCTGAATTATCCCAAAATAGTCTGGGGACTTCACAGTTCATGCAACCTGGCAGTTTACAACAATGCAAATATTTTGCTGCTCACTTGCCTCTGTTCTCTCTTTTTAATTGCAAATTGAATACCAGTATTTCAACCTAGCGGGGGAGAGGATGAAGGGTTTTCATGCTGTGCCGTGCACTATACTTGGTAAGAAAATGCTGCACAGTAGTGAATGTGGAGGCAAAAGTAAGTATTTGCTATGGCCAAATCCTTCCCTCTTCACTCATTGCTGATCAAGCAGAAGTCTCATCTGCTGCATTCCCCATGTAATAGGGTAATTTTCCTTAAGTGTGGCCAAAATGAGAGATTTGTCCAAGGACATATCATAAGCCAAATTGCACTTTTTTATCATGCAAAAATAGCCTGACTTTTTGGCTATTTCCTTGGCTTCCGAGCTCTGGAGATACTGTCTCTATTACATGGACATGTCATCATTAAGGGAACTCCTTGCTTGTCATTATCTGCAAAAGAAATCTGACGCACATGCAGGATGTTAAAAGTATGTACGTTTATATGCTATCAAAAATTACCTGATTAAAGTGAACTGTCGGTGGTGTTTGAGTCCATCCTATGCAGCACTGCCTGTTCCCAGCCCAAGGAAAGGGCTAGAGGTGTTTTTCTGTTTTCTTGTCTGTGCTCCAGAGTCCCTCTTGAGCAGTACTGCTAACTGCTGCTCACCTTTGGCATCTGGGATCTGTCTATTTTATTGTGAAAAATCCCTTAGTACTTATATCTGTGTTGGGGAGGCCCAGTTAATTTCCATGAATGATGGTGGTGTTGGCAATGGGGAATGGAGAGATGCTTGGTGCAGAGCTGGTGCAACTGCTGGACTTTTTTCATTCCTTAACCAGAGCTGTATCAGAGATCAGTGTTATCTGACAGCCTGAATCTGTCAGGTGCTGAGTACCTGCAGCACCTACTGTGTGTTTTAGTAGGCTGAAGAGTTTTCACTTTGCCTATAATGAGGCTAATTATCACATAAACGCTATATTGGTCTCCATCACATATGTCCATGGGACTCTGGGATGGAAGGACTAGGTCTCCGTGCAGCACATACAAATGTCTCATTATGCTGAAAGTAAATTGGAGCTGGCATTGCATGAGCATGGGACAAAGTCTTTTTCAGCTGATGCTTGATGCTTATAGATATCCTGTTAATGCATTTTCTCAGAGAAGGGTGACCGATTTTGTTAAGATCTCAGTACCTTTCTGTGGGTCTGAGGGGAAGGTGGCTTTTCACTGAGTTGCTTTACAGTCAGGGTGGGAGCAAGATTGCTTTGGGTGCAAAATGTTAATGGTAAATTTTTGTTACAGACATGAGTACTGGAGGTTAACGCAGCCAGCTGTAATGAGGTGAAACTGGTGAACTTGCACACCTGTAATGTGCTGGGTATGCTCCTTGCTGCCTGGTTACTGGCATTGGACTCAGGGCTTGCTAACAAGCTGATGGAAGTTGATCCTGTGGATTCATTATCCTGGAACGGTTTGTGGGTTTACAGTGAAAGCAGACCTGTGCTTTTAGTTCCTTTGCAAACTTCACTGACAACACTCTTACATTTGTGCTTGCTTTGGCTAGCTTCACAATTAAGACGTATTCTGTCTACGGCTCGCGTAGCTAATGTGTTGCATGAGTTGTGAGTTTGACCAGTCAGAGATTTTCTGTGACTATCGGAGCTCCAAGCTCCTTTTCCTGCCTGGCTCGTGGCCTGTCGGGGTCCGCGGGAGGGAACGGCGGAGGTCAGCCAGGCGCTGCCCTGCGGACACCAGGGCGAGCGTGGCCGGCGGAGCAGCATCCACGGCCCGGCACGGGGGCAGCCTGCCCCTCGGACGTGGGACTGGAGGGGCAGGGCTGGGAATTAGCCAAGTTACGAGATTAACCAAGTGCGAGACAGTCATAACCAGCATTGCTGCAGCTGCCTGAGAGAAGACGTGGCTGAAACCGCGGAGCCTATCGGGCCCGTAGGATTAATCTTTCCAGGATTTATGTAGCTGCAAATGCGGGCAGAGCCAGGCCTCTGGCTATACTAGCGTTAAACAGTTTTCATTCATCATTTTTGCTGCGAAGGCTGGCTCCAGAGCCCAGTTAAACAGCTTTTTCCATTAGCTTTAATGGGCGCGAGGTTCAGCCCAGGGCTGCAAGCGGGGCTGCGGCGAGGGTGCTCCTGGCCGGCGCCGGCTCTGCCCTGGGGCTGGCGCGGGGCAAGGTGCAAACCCATCACTGGTCCTCGGCGCCTTGGACATTTGGGACGAGACCTCTGCGCCAGCCTGTGCCCATGAAATTAGCCCCAAATTAGCCCAAGCAAGAGCTGGTCCCAGCCTGGAGTGTTTCACAGCAGTGGAAAATCAGAGCAGACCCAGCAGTCTGGGGAGGGATGGGAGCAGGAGGAGAAGGTCGGGGTAGTGACTGACTGATCAGGACAGCTGTAACTGCCTAAGAAAAAGCATTTTCTCCCACTTTAATTACCAAAATCGTAGATGGAAAATCCTAAAGGCGAAGCTAGCATTAGCCAATTGGAAACATCTAGAACTAAGCAAGCCAAATATCTGTTCAAATACTGATATCTTGTATTTTTGATGTGAAATGAGAATAGCTGCATTGTATAAATTATAAGAAGAAGAGAACATCTTATTACTGTTTTAACCCAACTTTTCCAAACAAATTTGTATTCATACTGTATCTTAACGGAGGGATGAAGGAAGCAGGCAGAAATTTATCTTCTCTAGGGAGTGATGCATCAGTGCCTGGTTCGCAGGAACATTTTTCAGACATCTCAAGAGCACCATGCACAAAAATATACATATCATGAATTTCTTGAGAAGACAAGGGCTAACTAGAATGACGACGAAGATAGGAAGAGAACAAACCAATAGCAGAAGCCTGACAGGAATAATCAAGATTACTTCATTGGAAATCCAGTGAAAACAGCTAGCAAAAACTTTGCCTGCTCATTAGGCAAACAGTTTGCATTTCTTTCCACATCTGCCCCCAACAAGGCTTTCATTTAGAGTTCAATTTTCAGGAGCCTGAGACTTTCCTGCTCAGCACTCCAGAGAAATCTGATATGAGTGAAGCATCTCATTCCCCCAGGCTTTGAAGAGCCCTGCGTCTGCCTCTCAGCAAAATTTGAGCCGCTGAAAACTTCTGGAGGAAAGTATTGCTGTCAGAAAGAGGCCAGCTGAGGTCTTTTAAAGACTGTTTTGCAATAAAATGCAAGCTCCTTGGGGGACTTGCACCCCTCTAGTCTAATTTCTCCTGACAAGATAACAGTAGCAGCAGGGTTGTTTGAACAGCGGAGCAGTTACTGTTTTCTTTCTTTTCCTGTATATACTAACAGCTGCTTTCTCCCTTTTAAAGAAATCTGTACAATAGAAGACAAATTGTCAAGAAAGATTAAATCAGTATTTCTGTAAATCATCAAAAGCTGGGTCTCAGATTCTGCACCTAGGAAAGCAAAACATGTAATAACTGGGGTTGCGCCAGTCTCTTAGCTCCAGTGACCATGCTGGGATGGGGAGTGCAGCTTTCCACGTGGGTCTGAAGCTGGCTACCCAAGACAGCTTGTGCCATTGGTTGGGGGGTAGCAGGGACACGTTTCTGGGGCCAGGAGGAGATGGCCTCTTCCATGGGTAGCAGTCCACAGGTTGGCCTCAGTGCACCGAGATAGGGCACTCTGGGACATGCACTTTTGAGGCTCAGTAGCCCCACAGCATGATTTGCCCAAATGCTGCCTCCAACAAGTTGTATTGAAGCCAAAACAGTCGATACCGCAACGCTGGAAGTTATTGAGACCTCTTGGGGAGACAACTGATGCAACGAGTGAGTTATTTGTCAGGTCTGGAAAGATCAATGTATAGAAAGGGAAAGTGCTCTACAAATCCAATGGCTTTTCACCTTGCCTTTGGCTGTTCAGTAGAATGATCATATGAACGGGGCTTAAGTCCAGGAAAATGTTAACAGGACCTTAGAAAGGTCTTAGTTAAATATTTAAGTCTGTCGTGTTTTTCATCGGTAGATGTTAAATGCATTATGAAAGATTTTGGTATCATTATCATGTTACAGGTGACTCCAACAAAATGTTTCTCCTGATGCTTTTAGGAGTTTCTGTGTTGGAAATCTTGGTGCCATCAGAGCACAGGCAGGGGAGCAAGATGCTCCAGCACAGTCCCTAAGTCACATCCCAAGTTTGTCACCCCTCTGACATGCAGCATCCTAAGGAATCTCTTTCTTTTTTTGCTCTGGTTCATCCTCTGACCCTTCTGCCAACGTGAAGCCATGACTATACACACGTCACACCTTGCTGTTATGGTATCACGCACAGGCTTTACTGGGACACTTACTTTTTATTCTTGCAGAGCAATTTTCCTGTTTTCCCCCCTGCTAATAAGAACCATGATAAATAGATAATCAGAGTGGTTGACTGGTTGGTTTTGCTATAACAAGCCAAGAGGGACAGAGCTGCACTGTGCTAGGTGCAGAACAGCGAGAGGCTGCCTTTCCGTGAAGGGTTTGGATGCTACGTACGCAAGAGCTACCAGCAGATACACCGAACAGATGGCAAGGCAGGGTGGGAGAAGAGGAGGAGCAGTTTAATAAGCTGTGTCCCCCAGGGGCAAAACAGTCTGTAAAAACAGCTGACTCTCCCAGATTATTTCTCAGGAGGGTATTTGAAGAATGAGGAAAAATCTCTGTACACACAGGTTGTGGAGAGGAACTTTCCCATGCCTGAAAAGCTGGTCTGGGGCATCTCTGATATGGTGCCAACCTGTGACGGAGGAGAGCCAGGGAAGCTGTTCCCCAAGCCACACTGCGTCCCCTCACTGCTGCAAAAGGTGTCTAGGGGGAATGGCAAGAAAATGCCAGCATGCTGGCCAGCTTGGAAGTTGCCTTTCTGCTTTGGGAAGCTGCAGGCTCTTCCTTAACTGGGAGGGGAGGCCCGGTGCCTGGCTGCCCAGGGCAGGGCTGGCTCGCAGTTCCTTGGCTTTGCCTTCCCCACCTCCGAGGGATCCCTGGGCTGCCGTGACAAGGTCCATCTGGAGAAGGACCCCCATGTATATAACACCCTCAAGACATGCTGTTTTATGGGCAGGGCCTCCTAAATCCGTTCCTGATTACCGTCACGTGCTGTCTGTTTATCACTCATCAGAGCATCCATGTCTCCAAGCTGTAGAAAAAATGATTTTGTAGCACAGCAATGAGTCTGCTGAAAAAGTGGTCTGAACTTGATGATCAAAACTCAGCATAGGGAGGAGAGCTTTCAGTCTCTTTGGGCTTTGTGTGGGTGGTCTGGAGCTTGCAGTGCTGCCTGATGCGAGCTCTGGGGGCAGGGGTTTGCCCTGCCATGGGAAATGCTTTTCTCGTGCATGCCACCTCCTCGATTTGGGCTCTGCTGGCTGCTGCAGCATGAATGAAGGCACAGTTTGAGCCAGCTTGAGCATACTGAGCCTCCTGCAGGCTTATCTGATCAACAGCGGCTCAACAGGGACACTGTGATAACAAGGACGGTGTGATTTGTCGCTCCTGCTGCTGGATGTCAGAGTATTTTTAATGCCTTGAGGATAAAGTATTTGATTAGTGAGAGAACTCCAGAAATGGCAGATTGTACTCAGTTGGTAATGTGATTAGTAATGCAATTATAAATTGCCTAATGCCAGAAGTATATTGTGGCTAATAACTGTCTATACCATGAAAACATATTTGGATTATAGCTCTGATCCTGGGTCATGTGCCAGCAGCTTGCACGGTTCCACCCGTGGTTACAAAAGCCCAAATCCTGGTGGGTCCTCGCTGTTGAAGGAAATCCTGGCTGAGTATACGGTTGGTGCTGTGATTCTCATAGCACGCTGACAACACGGGGTGGTTTTACATTACAATGTGAAGATGCAGGGCTTGGGCTCCTTAGCTGCCTGGAAACCCCAGCGCCAATTGCAGGAGCGGGTGAAGAGTGCTCCCTTGTGGCACTTTCCCCAGCACTGGGCATGGCAAGAGTCTAGTCCTGTAGACCCAGATAGGGATTACCTCCCACCTTGGAGCTGCAAGTTCTCCTTGATTCATACGGCTTCCAGGCAGCAGGGCCAGTGCCTCCCCAGCAGCCTCTTGGCAGCCCCTGTGCTGTCATTAAGTCCCTTAACAGGGGTCTTGGGACTCAGCTTGCATATCAGGGGGATGGTGGTTTCCTCTGCACTGCTCCTCAGGATTCAAAGCCTGCCAGGGCGCTGTGACGTTGCATCGCTAGCTGCTGCATCACGCTCCTGCCACCAGATCTGTCAATGGCAGCAGCTTGTGGTCTGTCCTGCCTTACAGTTAGTGAGCTTTTCTCTGCCAGACAGACCACTGGACAGCCCTAACTCCTCCGTTGCTCTGGCTGATGAGCCAATGATGTGCATACTGCAGCTGCATGGTGCTGAACAACAGCTGTGCTTTGCTCTAAACTCAGCAGCACGTCCCCATGCCTGGATCCAGGCGGGCATCTCCATTGCTCATGCCCATTGCCTCCTCATCACTGTCACACACCTGTCCATGTCTGGGTTTTGTTAGAAAGTAAAGCCAGGCACCGAGGCAGGGAAGGAACTGTCTTGTATGACATTCTGCTGTCTGGATATTTGGTGGTCAGGACACCAGGGAGGGAGGGCCTACCTGTTCCACAGGTAAGGTGCCAGAAGTGATGACATAAACCCAAATGTTTATTAGAGCAAATGATGGATGAACTTGAATGCAGTGCTGCTGGAAGCCTGGATCTGCTAGTCCAGTCCACTCTATTAGGATGGGAATTATTGTTCTCGTTTGTCTTCCCCCATTCCCATCCCACCACATCTGCTGCACTCCTGGATTTCTTCTCCTGACAATAAGTGAGGGAGTTTGGGTCTCTTGCTCCTTGCACAGACACTTCCCGTGTGTGCAGAGCTGGGGGAGAGCCATGGGAGGTGACTCTTCATTTCCTTGCCACCTTTCCATTGCCCTCGCTCCTTGGCTAGGACAGCAGCACCACTATTCTTCCTAGTGCTCGGGATGTTGGCATCCTCTTTCTCCTGGTCCTCTCTTCTGGCCAGTATCTTCAGACAGTATCTGAACTGTGTCACTTTAACCTGCCTGTTTTTGAAATCCAACCTCTTCTTTCAGCTTCAGCTCTGTACCACTTCACACCTTGGCTGCTGAAATCCTACGGCCTTCACCATATAGTTGGGATCTAAGAGCATCTTCTCAACACACCCCTCTTCCATTCACCAGATGACCCTTCCGCTTTATCAGAAATTCATCAGTGTTCTCTGCAAGCTCATTCAGATTTCCCCAAACCACTACCTCTAAGCTCTTCCTTAGCACACCTTTCTGTAGTTAATGCCTGATGTAGAGGGATAACAGCTGGAAGACAGGCTTATTTCTTGCCCCTGAAAGTCCCAGCTGCATCGCATGCTTCAGTTGTCCTCCTTTTTCCCTTTCCCTCAGGCTGTCATTTAGATCACAGACTCTCCAGAACCAGGGAATGTTATTGATGGTTGATCTGTTTCATACGGAAATGCAGCCTGGATGATCTCACGGTTTTTTAGGCCTGTGAACGTTCCCATTTCTACATGGTACAGTACGGAGATGCCACCAACTAGCTGCTCTCCGGGCACTCTCCCAGCATGAATGTTAGTATAATGACCCATAGCAAAGATGCAACTGCCTTTTGGGAGGTGTTTGGGGTAGAAGGGAGGAAAAGGCTCAGTAACTGTAGACTGTACCTAATGTCATGACTTAGATGTTTTTCGGTGCTGCAATTTTATGGCAGGAGATTTGTGCTTGCATGGGAGCTCACTGAAATGAATGAGAGTCTGGTCATATGCCTCCCATTATAGGATTAAGGCCTTGACTTAAAATTCTGGCGTGAAGAATACTCCTATTTTATGTAGCTCTAAGGATGAAAATGTGTGGATGTATCAGGAGAGATTATGAGATGCAAGATGGCATTTCCTTGCATAATTATTAAATGATCATTATCTCATAAGTATAAGCTTCTAAATAGCTTAGCTGGTGTCTTTCTAAAACAAACATTTGTTATAACTTACTCCAGAATTATCAGCACATGGCTTCAGATTTCTGTAACTTCATATTCTTCTGTCAGTCAGCTGAATAATTAAATAGTTAGGCTGGAGGTTTTATTATCCAGAAAATCTGCAATTGAGCATTTGTTGCACAGAAAATGGACGTATTTCTTTTCCAGATATATTTGGACTTGGTAGGGATCTGAACCTCTAGTGATTTCATTTATAGAAGTTTTCCAAGTGTTAATTGATATTAAATTAAGTGAAATGAAACACTTTGAATCTAAATATTTCACATGTCTGTCTAAATGGCTTCTTGTATTATTGAAGTGTATGAGTTACAAGCTTGCCCCTAAATTTTCAGCATGGTGAATGAGGATTTAGCCCTGGGATACCTACTGAAGGTGATGAGAGCCAGAGTATTGCACGTGCAATGTAAAAAAGCAGGAAAATAGCTTTTTCATTTCTTCATCTTTGCAAAGTGCCTAGTAGCCTGTTTTCATCTGGCCTATCCATAGCTCTGTGCTGTTGACACTACAGAATACGTGTTTTTTTCAGAAACAGTTTGTATTAAGGGGTTTGGCACCATATTTTCAATAATCCAGTGAGTAACACGCTGCATTAGGACCTGATCTAGTGGAACGGTTTTGACATAAGCCCATTGCCTTTGGCTTTGGAGGTGGTAGACACTGATAGCTGGGCATGGATATAAGCGCTGCACAGGACGGGGCCTGAGACAAGCTGATCCCACTCACGCTTTGCCCCAAGACGTGGCGTACAATGAATACCGCAGCCCCAGCCCTTCTGTATGGCGTGGAGGAGCTCAGCGCCAGCCGTCTGCCAGTGCCAGAGGCTGTTCTGAGTCGTCAGCGTTTTCACACTGCAGAAAAGTGCCCTGGTCTGAGGAGAGGAAGGACACCTTCTCAGATGGACACTCGAAACGCTGAACTCTCCCTGGTAGACGTACGGGGAGCCGAGATAGTTACATCTCTAGTGAAATTATCTTCCCCAAGTTGGTAGCTGTCTTGTTGCAGCTTGGTTGAGGTTCCTCGCTATGTGAAAGAGTACAAGAAAAGAGTCTGGGCAAGGGGACAGCAGGCAGGTCAGCCCCATCCTCCCAGTCAGGGCACGGGGAGCATCTCTGTGGCACGGCAATGCAGCTAGGGCTCCTGCATCCGTCCTGGCAACCTTTGGACCTTCACTGCCGGGCCTCAGCAAGAGGCAAACCGGCCCTCGGAGATGGGCCTTGCTCTCTGCTGGGGCCTCTCTCTTTCCAGCGGCGGTAGAGGAAGGAGACCAAGCTCTTAAATCAGGTGCTTCACTTAAATGCTTGAAATTAAATGGGATGAAGGGCTTTAGCTCAAGCTTTAGGGGCTTAAAACCAGATTTTAGTTTAAAGACTGCCTCAAGTGAAGCTTATTAAAGACTGAAATATGGAGAAGAACAGCTAGACTTTCAAGAACGCTTGGTACATAGTGTTCCCCCGGAGCTAATGCCTGTATCCAAGAAGGTTCTTACAAAAATTAGTACTTCCTCTCTTGCCCAACTTGCCTATTAGAGAGGCCTTTAATATTTAGTCCTCAAAGCCCCAAGCCAGGCATTAGCAGAGATTTTATGGAGGCTTCAGTAAAGTAAATCTTGTTACTTTGTGAAGCTAATAGTTTGCCTTCTTTTTAAATGGCGTGGTGTGTGGTACTCTCTCCAGGCTTGATCCATAGCTTGATCCAGGCTCTCTCCAGGCTTGATCCATCCATTAAAGTCACTAAAAAGTCTTCTGTGGATGTCAGCAGGCTTTGGGTCAGGCACTTAATGTGATAATGGTACACTTTTAGTGTGCTGTCATCTTTGAGAATGTTTGTTGCAAGAAAAATAGATTTCTAATATATATAACTGTGTCTTGCTATTCTGTTAAAAATAATGTTTGGGGAGTTACCCCCACTGTGGATATAACAGATGGGGAAAAACGTGCTGTGAATAGTATATCCATAAGGCAAGCATTGCTTTAAAGTGTAATTATTGAACTTAAAATATCTGTCTTAATTTGCTTAAGTTGTTATCTTGAAAACTACTCTTCATGGACCACTGAATAGTCTTTTGAGAAGGGTACTCATTTTTGAGTGCAGGTTAAGCTTTGCTCTGTGTTGATTTATAAAGGGGGCTTCCTTCACAAGCCTTCCAGGCTTTTGGGATGTCTGTTGAATGACCACCAATGAAACGAGGCCCATGAGAGAGCTGAGGGCTTTCTTCAGTGGTTTAAGTGTTTGGAAGCACCTCATGACTCCTGGCTGTCCCAGAACAGCCAGTCTGCACTTGGCCCTGTCTGGTTTGAGGCAGATTTGTTTTGCCGATTGAGGAGGGCATCGCCCTGGGACCTGTGGGAGCATCCGCTGCCTTGTCCTCCCTGGTCTCAGGCCTCCCTTGACCATGTCTGCAGCTTTAGCCTGTGCTCTGGAGGTCTTGCGTGTTCGCAGGAAAGGCCTTCGTGACTCAGCCCCTTTTTTGCATCCTCTTTTCACTCTCCAGAAGTCGGGTGACTGCAGCACACTCTTTCCAGAAACTTTGGGGTTACCCCCAGCTCCTTGGGTACATGGGATAGATGGGATAAAACACAGAGTCTTAACATTTCCATAAACCCATCATTCTGTTATCTGTGAGATAAACATACAGATAGAGACAAACCATTCTTGTACAAACTTCTGGGAAGTATTTTTTTTATCACTATGGAGCATTTATTGAACTTAAATCAGTGTCCTAGAAGAATCTCCAGTCCCTGGTGTGTTTTCTCCTTTGAATAATGAATCTCTCCTTCTCTTGTGTACACAGGATGGTGCTTCTTCAGTTGATCCAGCTGTTAAACAAGCCTTTTTTTCTCTGCTCAAGCGTCTCAGTCCCTGAAAATCCCTCAATATGCACCCTTGGGAGCTGTTAAGGTTTGGTGGTTTCCAGAACTCATCATTCACCCTGATTTCTGTGTTCTGTGGTTTGGGGCTTTTCTACCTCAGCCATCCATCTTCAAAAGCGAAATAGGAGAAAATTTACTTTTTCTTAGGCAAGTGTATTCCACTGCCCTGTAGTTTTCTTGTTGGAATGGGAGCCACCCAGATTTAATAATCATCTGCTAGCATAGTTTTGAGAGATGCAGCGCAGCCCCATCAGCAAACACCCACTGCAGACACAGTTAGTGACAGCTCCAAAGAGAGTCCTCAAGTATTTAACTATTTGTCTTGAAGTATTATTTACCAGGTCTAGACAGAAGAAAATCTAATGGGAGAAATCAGGGTGCTTCTCAGCAAGCGGGTGGCAGACAGAGCAGCAATGTGTCTGAGGGAGCCCGAAGGAGGTCCGGGGCAGAGTTGGACATAAAACCCTGGGTCGGTCCTCACTGTCCTGCTTCCCACCAAGCTGCTGATCAGCTAACAGTGTGCTGCCTTTCAGAAAGAACATCGAAAACAGCTTTTACATCATTCCAGCACATTTACGTGACTGAAAAATCTCCAAAGACAGTTAAACTGCTTAATGTCTCTCTCAGGATCTATTGGTGGGGGTTTTGCAGTCTCCCCTGGGGAACTTCTGGCTGCTCAGGGACTGTGGAAACTGGGCATACAGCAGAGTATGCATTTTGGCACCCCAGCCTCATGTCTCTGAAAACGCTGGCTCGTTTTCTTCTCCGCTGTGTATAACCAGCTAACCAGCCAGCTACTACTACTAGGCGCTACTAGCTAACTGCAATAACTAACCAGCCAGGTGCTACTTTGATCCTTTGGAGGGAGAAGCCCAGGCTCTCAGTCGAGTCCCATTTGGTCCTCACGCTTTTGCAACAGCAACTGCTGATGTCCTGTGTTTTGCTTGGAATTGTCACAATTTGCACAGAGAACACTGGCTGCACGGATGTTTTTAAGGTGATTAAAAATACAGAGCGGTATTGCGACAGTGAATTGAATCAAAGGAGTGGCTTTCGGCTCCTGTTCTCTCAAACAGCCAATTTGTGCTTTATTTATAGCTGCATATATGTGCATGCGCTGCTACGTGTTCACCTCTTCCCAAAAAATATGATCAAATCTTCTTGGCACGGATTATACCCGGTCTATGTTTCCTTATTCATCAAAGGACCGTTGCGTCATACTCCATGTCTAAGTCATATCCAGAAATGCATGAAGCAGAGGTGTTTTAAGCTGAATTAAGATCAAATGAGTTGGAGGTGCAGCTACAAGTCTTTGATGTAGATAAACCAGGAAAGCTCTCTCCATGGCTAAGAGCCACCCTCTCCTTTGCAGCAGAACTCCCTATTGTTTTCATAAATTGCGTAAAAAACAGTATAAAATGGTGATCCCATGAGTGCTCGTTGGCTTTCTGCTCACTTTAGAGCTGCCCATTCGTCTGGTAACTAAGATCTTTGTGTTCTACCTCTGTAACGCTGCTAAAGGAGTTGTAATAGTAATTAATAACATTGCACCTGGTCACATTTTACGATCACTGCTAAGGCTGACCAGTGAGAAAATTATATCTGGATTTGGCCTACTTGTTTTGATCAGGCTTCCAAAGCACTTTTAACTTGTTTAAATACCTGTGAGCCTTCATCTAGAGTAATTGTTCCAATTAGTCATTAGAACATGTTGCAATTAGCAATTGATCTTTAGTGCAAGTTGTGTAGCTAGGAAATGGTTTCAGCTGTAAATACCCGTAATGTACGGGTCAGCGATGCGCTCAGAAGGGCTAAAGGCGCTGGCTGTGCAGGGCGGAGATTTTGCTTCTGGCTCGGGATTGCCTGTAACCTTCTCTGTGTTTTTTATAAGACAAGGAAAGGAAAAGGAAAACCTGCAGTGGTGAAGACGGAGGAGAGCAATTTGGGCTGTGCATTGCTTTGCAGGGTTTCAGGTTGGGGCCCCAGCTGTGTCCTGCTCTGCAAGAGAGGTGAGAGACGGTACTAGGAGTTTGGTCATTCACGAACCTCTTTGCCAGTCCTAAAAAAAAAAAAAAAAAAAGAGAAAAAAGGTAAAAATCTAATGTGCAGAGGCAACCTATGGCACACGAGCCAGAATTCAGAGCCCTTGGTGACCACGGGTGGGGAGGCGTCTGCTCTGCCACCGTCCTGCACGGCCCCATCTGGGGAGGGTCTCCCTCATGGAAAGCTCAGCCAAAATGCCGTGAATTAGCCAAACGATGCAACCTGAACATTGCCTCTGACCTCAGGACAGCTCACGTTTCTCCTTGCTTTTGTACCTTCATGTTTGGGGCAGAAGCCAACCTGCTGAGCTTCCTGCGTGTCGATAATCCTCTTTGGGGTCCCTCGTAAAAAAGGCAAATGGTTTTTAATCAGATGGTTCAGTAAGGACGTTCGCCTGTCCTGCACGAAGGCCCTTTCGCTGACCGCGTCAGAGCTGCCCCAATTTACACCCGCTGAGGAGGTGTTTACTCGAGTGTCCAGCCGAAAACCTCCATTTGCCAATCTGCAAATTGAGCAGATAAGCAGAGAATGGCTCTCTTTGAACTCTTTTGGAAATTAAAAAGAAAAAAAAAAGTAATTTGAATCCTGCGAAAAGGATTTTTTGGGTGTTTACGTCCCCTCTGCAAGGGGTGTCCTTGCCTGCCTTTTCCGCACTCGATGCCCGTGCAATGTGCCTTTCTCCGGCCAGCCGGCAGGCTCTGCTTTCCGCCCGTCTGGCAGAGGCTCTTTTGCCTCTCTTCTTTTTGCTCATCCTGTAAAGCAAATAGGATTGGGTAAACGCTAGCAGAAAGGCAAGGCAGCTTTATTTATATGGTGTTTCTCTGTCTTGGTTGCCCAGAGCACTGTACAATTATAGAACGCAGACACTTAAAATAACATCTGGGTAAAGAAACAAAACAAAGTGTAACTTACAGTTCACAATCAATTCCCATATAAAGAAAAAGATGAACAGTTAATGGCTTGTCTAAATAAATCCATCTGTTAATGGCTTTTAGACCTCAAAAAGACAAGGCCAAGCAAATGCTCTGGGATGATGGTTTCTAATAGAGATGCTACAATCTGATGTATCTTGAATTTATTCTTTTAAATGATTTTTTTGAAAAATAATGAAATTAAGAGGAGTCCTTTTGCATGTCCTTTTTGTCCAGTGCCCTTCTTGAAGGACGTACTTGATGCTCGTCTCTCTCAAGCTGGCTATCACAGTTGTATTTGGAGAGGAAAAATCTGGGAGAGAGCTTGATGGCCGGAGATGCAGCTCTCCTCCACAATGTTAGTGACCATACCCATTGCTCAGATCTGTCCCCTGCAACTTTCCTGCAGGGTGAGGGGACAACAGCAAGCGAATAAGCATTATGGAGATGGAAAACAAGTGCTCAGGCTGCAGGGTGTCTGTGCAGGACGGGAGCAGGACGTCTGTGGGCACCCGTAACACCTGGATAGTCAGGTAAGCCTGCAGGGACGGTAAGACAACAGCCCCAAAAGGGGAATTCAGAGCAAAATGTTGGAAGGTGATTCAACAGAGAGCTGAAATGACTAAATGGAGGCTTGAATGACTGAAATAATTTAGCTATCTTACCCTGCCATATCTTTCTCCTGTTGTCATCATTTTGCACTAATTTTAACCACCTGGATAGAAGACATAAAAGAGTATTCGCCTTTCACATTAAATAATGGGCCCCATTTAGTTTCCCTGTAAGCGGCAAATATTTGTCCCATCTTTCTCAGGCCAGCAGGACAGAGAGCTAAGAAATATCCTATTTCCATATTCTTACTTTGATAAAGTAGTTTGCTTACTCTTTAAGGGGTATGCTGGGTGGCCAAGGCAAGTGGAAGCTGAATTTGACACAAACTCACGTTGTTTGTCATTGGACAGAAAATGGGCCCAAGCAACAAAGGTGAAATTTGGATTTTAACCAGCGTGATGTTTCTGATCGCTCTGATCTGGGTTGCTGTGATGCTGCTTCTAGAGGCAGGAGCCGACCACAAAATGTGGACCCAGTCCAAGGTTTGACTTCACCTTGATTTCTAACCTCTGGCTGCTCCAATCCTAACCTAGTGGATGCTGTTCAAGTCGAAGCTGCCTCGCTGAAGTGCTCTCTGTACCTTTTTGTCAGCAGAGGCTTCCTTGATTACCATGTTCCTGCTATTTTTTCAGGCTCTGATATTAGCAGGAGGAGTTGCTGCTAAAGTAGATGTGAGTCAGGGCAACACCCCAGCACGTCTCTTTTCTTTGGAGACTATTATGTAATAAGTTTCTCCGGAGTACTTCCTTCCAGATCCCTGTGCTTTGTTGCTAGGAAGATCTGGGTGATCTTTTGCAGTGCCACTTCAAATGACAAATTAAAAATGAGTCAATTTTTCAAACTTTAGATGCTGCAACAATTCAACATAAACAAACGCAATGAAAATAATTAAAGGTCAAATGGAAACTCGATACCGTTAAAGAGCTGCCATCGTATCCACGCAGACCCATAGCAATTATGATGCATGCACAGTAATAGAAGCCTAATGGTTGCAAAATGTTCTTTGGATTAATTGGCTTTGGCAGCTTACACACTCACATGATTTTCTACATTTTTGCCCGTCCTGACAATCACTCCGTGCTCTAGGCAATCTTTGCCTGAGCTGTCTGTCTTTATAACCATCACATTATTCTGGCTTTTTGAACATCACAGTGCAGTAGCTTGCCTCTCAGCACCCGGTGTGGTTTAATCATGTCCTTATTTGTGTACTGTTGTGCAGAGGACAGTTGTGCCTTTCCTCTTGAGAGAGGGCAGTTTGCATAGGGAAGGCGATACTGTCCCTGTGACCGTGTAGAAGTGGGTGGAGGGGCTTGTGGCTCTGATCTTGCTTCGCAGGGTGACCAGCAGGCAGGGACCTCCCCGGAAATAAAGGGATGTCTTAGCATGGGTTAGGGGATGAACACTGAGCCATGGATATATCTATGAGACTAAGTAGTTAATGCAGACAAACAAGTAGCAAGAGCTAGGAAACAGGGCCTTCAAACCAACTGCAGTTTGATGGACTCGTTCCTGAGTTTGTGGAAACGTGGTGTAGTTGGGCAGCATCGTTCAGCAGGGCAGCCAGAGGTCAGCCAGACCGTGACCCAGGGACAGCATAGACCCCGTGGAGGTATCGTCATGCCACGTACAGACGTGTCCACGTGGCAGCAGAGCAGATTAACAGCGCTATAACCCTGACTTGGCAAATGCTAAAGCCCATGCGTTGAATTAGATGGCGCTTAAGCATGTGCTTAAGTGCCTTGCTGTGTCAGAGCCTAGATTGCTTGGAAAAAGAGAAAGATGACTTGCAACAGACAGGCCACTGTATGGCAGATTAAGCCTGCCTTCAAAATTTAGAGTTATTGAAGCAAATTGGCACCAGTGCCAGCGCTAAAGTGAGCCTTTAGTAGGGTGAAGCATTTTGGATGACTGGTGGAAGCAATGCTTTTTGAAGCTCTTGGCTGCGAGTTTCACAAATACTGCGCGATCGTCATGCTGGTGAGAAGATACTGCTTTGGAAAAGAATGACAGCATCGCGATTTTGGAAAGCATCATGAAAGAAATGAGGAAAATGTCTCCAAATCCATGTTTAGGTGAATATGTGTCGGCTTTGCTCCTCCAGGTGAAATGGTTTTATTTCTGTTGCTATTAAGATCTGCAGTACATTGGGTCAAGAAGGGAACATCTGGGGCTCAGCAGCACTGGAAACCGCATGGAAATCCTTAGCCCTGCATGGTTTGCTGGCAGAGCAAAGCAAACCGAAGGAACCAGCTGAACTTTGAAATCTGGGGCTGTTTGAAGATGAAACTTGAAAACAAACCTCCAGGGATTAACTAATGCGAACTCTTTTGGGGGAAAATCCTGCGACCTAAAAGCGCCATCTGCTCACACAGCAATCTAGTAAATGGGAAAATCTCAGAAAAGCCTCTTGGATAAGCATCAGTTCACTCACTTGAGTCTGATCCTGGAAACAAATACAGGGGCAAGACTGGAGCTGGACCATCCCCATGAGCAGGAAAGGCTGGAACCAAAGCAAGGGCCAGGTAAAAGGATCCTGCAGAGAGGAACAAGTCGGTGGAGGGGAGAAGTCTTGGCTGGCAGGACTTGGGCATGCAGTGGGGCCAGGGCCCGTTCCTCTCTCCCGTGTACCAACATCCATGTACCAAACAGCCTCACCACAGCCCCGCTTCCAGGCATTGCTAACGTTTGTGCAAACTTAAAGTTTTCCGGTCTGGGAATGAAGCTGGGATACTCCCGAATACCCTGCCCTGCAAGGTTCAGGCCTCTTCCAGGTTTCCTTCGGTAATGAGCATTGCGCAGACGGCTTTGGGAAGGTTTCCCGCAGCCCCTTTTCAGCGTGCATGCAGCGGGTGAGCATCCTGTGGCGTTTGCTGCCTCTTCCTCAGCAGCAGGTTATCGCGGGAGCAGGCCGCAGAGGGCACTGACACTCTACATTTGAATGCCGGAGACCGTGCACGGGCTGACGCTCTGCGTGCGAGCCAGGGACGCAGAGTATACACTGAGCTAAGCAGCTTATAGCCCGCTCAGTGCTCGCCCCGAGCCGCTCTTCTGCGCCGCCCCGCTGCGCTGGGAGTCAGCGGTGGCCCACCGGAGAGACGCAAGCTTTGAAGCCGGTGTTGTTTTTGATCGGACATGCAGCACAACACAACAGGGCCCCAGTACCCGCAAACCTCCGGGCTGTGATCCAAATTAATAATCAAGCTGCCTGGAGAAATTCAGATACTTTCTAAGAAACGCATTAATTTTCAAAAGCTGTAGCTGAAGTCAAGGTCGCATTTCTAAAGCTCTCGTACGCTATGGCACGTTGTCTTTTTTGTGACAGTCCTTCAAGGAATGATTAAGCAAAATTAATAGGCAGGCATGGGTACTGAGGTCCTGTCTGCCTGAGGAAGAGTCAGAAGTTAATTTAAGTGACTTTTACAACATGTCACCTAATTCCAGTAGCAGCAAAGCTAATTAAGATGGAGCCGGTCCAAGCGCGCAGCGGTGTGGCGGTGGTAAGGAGCAAACAGTGCCACAAAGGCACAATCAGGCTGCGGTTACGCTAACGAGCAAGCCTGCGCGGTGCAGCCAGCACCGGCGAGGAAGCGCTAAGCAGCATAATTAACTAGATACCTCGGTGCCATTGATAACTTCATGAATATTTCATACTCTTTTCCCACCAATCTGCACAGATGACGTGTGACACTGAACTAGCTTGAGTAAGATGCACTTAATATGCAGTTGCTGGAGCTGTAAATTCATCATCAGGCACTATTTTCTTAAAGATGCTCCTCTAGGAGCCAACTCGGAAACTCATCCAAGCTCCGCGGGCCAAAGAGCAAACAAAGCCCTTCTCTAGTGAATGTTTTAATATTCCTAATAACACAGAGCAAGTTAGCCGCTTGGGTCTGTAGCGCTCATTAGGGACTGCTAAATTAGCAGGTCCCTAAAGATGGTAGCACGAGGTTGAAAGGGGCACACCTGGAGAGTGGAAGTGCCGGTGGTGGCTTCTGCTCTAACAGGAATTAGTAGCTTTGTGTAAAATACATTTGCAAGAATATTTGCAAAGTTCGAGGGTGCCCACAGTGAGATTTTTTGGAGATAGGGTCTATGCCGCCTGTGTGTGTTTGTGCCTTTGCCCTTTAGGGCCATTTTCTGCATGGCGCTGTAGTGCAACATGCATTTAAAATAATGGTTTTGCGGGGAGGATGTGAGAGAGGCGGTGCGTACGTGTGCAGTGTGTGCAGGGTTGTTTTGTTCCCCTAACATCTAGTTTAATGGAATTCCCCCTTTAAAGCTGCCCCCATGTTGGGAGTGAGAGATTTGGCAAGCAGGGCAGCAGGGGCTGAACCGCAACAACCTACCTCTGAGCAGTAAAGCTGCCTAGAGGTAGCTGCAGGCTGTTCCAGCAAAAACAGCCGTGCACGGTGTAGTTGTCTGGGGTACCTCGTCCAGGGGTACCTGCAAGGCCCTTCTTCCCACCGGCCTGCGGATGCATGGACAGGAGCAGCCTGCATCTGGGCTTTTTACTGCAACTCCCAGCAAGAGCGAAGCAAAAGCTGCTTTACTTTGATAAAATGTGTAAGAAGCCACTAAAACAGCAAGCAGCAGGGAGACGGGGAATTGCCTGCGCGGCTGGAGTTGCAACAGGCGCTCGTGCGTCGCGCCAGGGCAGCAGCGAAGCAGGGTCAGTTCGGGGAAAGCGAGCTGAAAACTGAAACTTGTTTGACTTCAACTTGTGGAGGCTCGCCCCGTGCTTAAACCGCTCCGGCGCGTCCCGCGGGCTGGGAGCAGGCACGGTCACGGTGCCTGGCGCTGACTCACTCGCAGGTGGCTTCAGCCGAGGCCGACGCGGCCGTTAGCGCTTCCGCGGCTCCCGCTGCCCAGGGCCGGCAGCGGGATTCAGCCCCCTCCGGCCACGGCTTGCTCACGATGCTCTCGGCCGCTCGCTCGTGATCGCGCCTGCGAAGCCCCGGGGGCGCAGATCGGCTTCCCGAGAAGCGCGTAATGGAAGCAGCTTCTTGCTGCTTTTTTAACGAGTCGAAGGCGCAGTCTGGATCCTGCTGGCTGCTGGAAAGGCTGCTCCGCGTCCCCGGCCTGCCCTGGGAGCGCTGCCGTGGGCGAGGGCAGAACTGTGCCCCTCAAAACCGGGAACCGGATAAAACTGACAGAAACCCGTGTGTTTACTCAAATCTCTTGGTTTTGAGTCGAGCTTGTGATTCGAAGGGAAGGTCTGGGCTAGCAGGAGTGGAAACGCATGCTTTCCTGCCACGTCTGAGCTCCTGGTTCAGCCGTCCGGTAAACCTGCCTCCCTGCTCCCCGTCCTTGTGTGCTTCCCACGGGAGCCAGCTCCCAGGGTTTCCTGCGTCTGCTGCTGCCTTAAAAAGACGGAGCGAGGGCACGAGGCAGTGGGAGGAGAAGCCTTAGCAGTGCCGCGCGGCAGGGAGGATGGGAACAAGCCGCCGCGGCAGGTGCCTGCTCCCTGGGAAGGAGAAGGGTTGCAACGCACCCAGAGAAGGAGCGCGCCGTGACTCTGCAGCTCCCACAAGGCAGGGAGCTTCCTTTCCCGGCTGGAAAAGCATCCTCTCTGCGCTTGCAGGGCTTAGAGCCCTGAGTGATGTCCCCACATCCTTCCAGGCTGTGTTTCCTTCCTCCCGTCTTGCAAGTCACTGTGTCATTCCTCCCTGGCACACACAGCTTTGCAGCAAACATCTTACCTACCAGTTATGGCAAAACGGGGCAGGGGACCACTCTCTAACCAGGTGTAAAGAAATGCAGCAGCTCTGATTTTCACACTATGAGTCTAGGAAGAAGGATCGTGACAAGTCCCATACTTGCACCTTTTGCATCCTGTAGTGGGATAAATTCAAATAATCTCGGCTCTCTTGGGGACCGTTACTGGTGGGCAGCTCTCCTTGCTTTGCACGTGGCTCCCAAATAGCTTGACGTCAACAAAGCTCATCTTACGCTGAACTGATGCACTGTGTCTTATGGCAGAAGCCTGATGCCTCTCCGCTTTGGTCGCCATCCAACCATCTGGCGCATTGGGCCAGCCCAGAGCAGCTCCTCGGACGTCTCCGCTCCCCAGCTCCTGTGACAGAGCAGCACTGGCTTCTGCAACAAACTGGGCATGAAGCGGAAGCAAATGTGAATAACCCCACAAGGCTGAGCTGCCATACGTCTGCATCCCTTACTTCTGCTGCAGGAAGGGAAGCTGGGAAGGAGGCAGGTGTGTTGGGCTTCTGTGGTGGGAGAGGCTGGGTGGGGGAGTCTCTGGCGTCTCCCCGTCCCTCTTTCTCTCAGGGATGCGGCCTGTCGTCCAGCGTAAAGGAGCAGGAAACAGCAAGGACAAGGTGCGCAAAGTGAGCAATCCAGGGAGTCCGCTGGACTACCCGGCCATGGACCTAGATGGTGTCGTCCAGTGCCCTTGGTCTTTGCGCTGCTCTGTCTAACCACGAGAGAGGGGGCTCGGCTGTGAGTTACGTCATAGTTTCCAGCGCACAAGAAGGGTGACGAGGGAATGCAGAAGATGCAAAATCACAGCTCGGGTGTTCTGCATCACTATTTCCCTGCTTGCTGATACATAAATCGTGGCTGCAGCTGAGTTGGCGCTCCTCTTCGGCATCGTTGTGGAGCGTAGGGAAGGACTCACGGGAACTGGTGTAACCCATAGCAGAGAGGATAGGGGTTGGATGTTGAAAAGCCTTCAGCTCGTGGCATGGGGAAGCGCTGGACAGGCTACGTGGGCCGGCAGCGGGATCGCTCTGCAGGGACGTTAGTGAGAGCAAGTTAGAAAAGCAGCTGTCAGGGACAGTCCGGCCAGGCTTGCTCCTGCCTTGGGTCAGGGGCTCGGGCTGCCTCATCTCCGAGGTCTCTCCGGCCCTGCGGTTCCGTGTTTCTGCAGTATAAATTCAGTTGACACTAACATATGGCAACGGACAGCAGCAATTATCCTGCGTTAAATCATCCTGACCCCTTTGGCGAGCCGCTGCTGTCACTGTTCACCGGCAGTCGCGCTCCTCGGGGCTGGGAAAGCGCTTCCAGCAGCAGCGCTGTCGGCTGGTTTGGGCGCAGCCTCCCCACCGCGCCGGCTCACCGAGGGTCCCAAGGGGCTCCCGGCGAGCGGAGGCTGAGCCCGCTCTCAACCGGGCTCGGGACCACAGGACCAAAAGCATCCAGCCAAGCATGCCCCATGGAGAATTTGGGGTGGGGATGTGGCTGGCCAGGGTGCTCGCGTTTTTAAGATTTGAACCATCTTGACTGGCTCCTACTCTGCCTATCCGTACAACGCAATCAGTTTAAAACCTGATGTGTGTTTAAGCAGCACTTAATCAGAAGGGCCAAATGTTAATACTATATAATTTACTTTGCCTTAGTTAACTTCCAAGCACCCTGCTGAGAAAGATTAATATTGGCATCTCTGCGTGTCATCCGTGCAATAGGAACAGCGGCAGCCTGGCCACGGATATTGCAAGTATCTTCTTACATTTTATTCAGTTGAGTTCATTTTTGTCTCTTTAATCATAAAACTATAAAAACAAGATGCTATTACCACTGGTAATTACGTAACAAGCCACTGGGCAAGAAAGAGCACATTTAAAGTTTTGGTATAAGCAAAGGATATTTTGGGGGTATTAACGACCTTGAGTATTGAAGCTGAGAGAGTGAAACAAATGTATGGGGTTACAATGCATTTAAAATACAGGAGGGAAATAATAAATCAGATGAATAGTTGTGAGGAAATTGAAAATTGTGGAGAGAGAGTAACAAAACTACGCCGAGATTGAAGGACTTATGCCTGTTGCTGAGAATGGTAATGAGAATATGTGATCTGAATAGGTCTAAACTGCCCTTGAAATATCATTATAACTTATTTGAAAAGACATTTACCATTTGTATGATTTTCCCAAATGTAATACAATTCCTCGCATCTTTGTTCATTCAAAGCATCTCAAATATGTCTGAAATAAACCCATATTGAAGTTGAAAATAACATAATGTTCCAGGAAATCAAATCAAAAGCATTTTTTAATCAGTAGGGCTTCCACAGGAAAGTATCACTGTATAGAAACATGGGAGCAGCATCCGGGTTAATTTTCTTTTCTTTTCTTCCTCCTGTAAACAAATGACAAAACAGAACGAGAAGCATTGGCTGCACTACAATGAAAAGTGTCACAACACTACTGAATGTCAAAATGTCGTGTATTAAGTTTGTTATTACTACTTATTTTTCTCCTTATTGCAGCTAGCTGCAGCCAAATGCCTGACCGCCCGCGTTGCTGCATCTGCTCCCCTAGACTGTGCTGGATGCTAGCACGGTGAGCGGCGGGAGCGCTGGGGAGGCAGTGCGGGCCCCAAAGAGGCAAAGGGATTTCGGATTCAATCCCACGGTTATCGAATTCCCTGGGAATCATCACGCTGGCTTCTGCAGCCGTCGGCAGAGATTCAAGTCCTTTCGCTCTGACCACATCTGGGCAAGTGCAACAGGCATTACTTAATAATCTCGAGCAGAGAAACAAAAGTGAAAATTGTCTTTGAAAGTATGTGCCAATCTCCCCAATACTATTTCCAGCAAAAGGGCCACTTAACAGCTACTGCTGCTGCAGAGAGAAAAGGGCAACAAAGTCTTTCTCTTCCCACCAATGCCACAGCGCAACAAGTGTCGGTAAATGACTCTGAAAGAGAGACTTTGGCTTTCTGTTAGTGCTCCACTTACAAATAACGTGCAAGTTTTGATAAACTTGGAACGGGGGTTGTAAGCGCATTCCGGATGGGGGTAGCTGTGTATTCGCAGTGGTTGCAAGTCCCAACAGGAAGGTGTGAGAGTTTATTTTAAAAGACGTCTGCAAGTGGCATTGTATAAATGAGAACTTATTATAAGGCTTTAGTCTTCTTTATGCAATATCCCCAAGAAGGTCTCAGTATGGACTGGGATTGTATGCAAAAATATTCCTCCTTCCAAAGAAGGCACTGGTTGCTTTTTTTTAACACCAATTCCCCTCTGTGTGTGTAAGATCCACAGCTCTCAATAGGTGTGGAGGGGTAGAGGACAGGACAAGAGAGAGCGTGGAAACAAAGGAAAGCAGAGAGGCACACTCTACCATGCAGCCTGGTGGTTTTTTCCCCTTTCTTAAAGATTCAGTGCACAAAAGTCAGGAAAATCAAACTTATGGGTCCCCCAGCAGCCATAACTCTGCCCCTTGTAGAGAAAGAGTAAGGCATGATTATAACCACCTTCCCAGCAGTACATGCTACATATGTGCAAGGAGCTAAGTTATGGGTGCTAGGGGAGCCATGATTTTGAATGTCCTGACTTGTGAGTTTAAATCCTCAAGTCTAATATTCTGGGGTAGTTTCTTTCCCTTTATCACTGTGTAGTTGTAAAACATATCGTAGCTCTTGGTCTCCTTTATGCTGGCACCACAGTTTGGATTCTGTAAGGGGCTGAAAACTCTGTTCTTTGTGAGAAGCTGACCACAGTTGTTGTTCTCGGGTTTTCAGGGCTGGACCTCACCTTTCCTGTATCACAAACCTTTAAGCTGATCCATCTCGCTTACCTCTAGAATTAAAGGTGTGACAGGGAAGCATGTGCCATAAGTAACCTCTATGGTAGCTTTCAATGTCCTTCAACAAGGACATGCTCTGGCTGTGTATGTGCTAAGCCCGAACCACGTGTGTGCACGTGTGCAGAGGTAGCAGTCCTCCAATACCTACATGTCAGTGACTCAAAGGGCAGAATGAAAGATTGTGATGCCTGTTTGTTTTAAATTTCAATGCATGCAGAGCAGGGCTGGGTTTAGCTAGGTCTCACCAGTTCACTCTGTCAACTTCATGACAATAAACTTGCACATCTCTTTTAAACTCTTAATTCATTTCTCCAAATGAGGCTTTCAGACACTTGGAAGATATTTGCTAAGCATCGTTAAAAGAGAAAGTCTACTGTGCTGTGCATTTCAATCACGCTTGGTATCCTAAGGAACATATATTGAGGAATCTTCACGAATTTCTCATAAAACTACCCTGTTCTCTTGCGAAAGACACTGAACTACCATTAAAATAGTTTTCATAGAAATTATCATAAAAACTAGTATCGAATAATTACTGCCTTGACTGTCCCTTAAAATAACTTTGCTAAACTGTTAGGAAAAGTCACCAGCCCAGACACAAAATCTGCGCTCTCCATTCCAGCCCTAGGCGTCTCATGCAGAGACTAGTGATGAGAGGAAGGCAAAATCCAAATAACAGGCTGCTCGGTGGTTGAAACATAAGTGGAATTTTATAAATAGAATATTGTAAGGCTATTTTGGCAGCCCTGTGGTACATGAGTGGTAATTCTGACCACACGGTAGGTGTATACAAAGGCAGAATACCATCCTAATTACCTCAATCATTTCCTTTGCTATTGTTCAGATTACTGGTTAAGTCTTTTTTATGGAAAAGTAGGTATAGCCTGGTTGTAGAGGTATAATCTAGGCTCGTAATGTGTCTGAGAAAACATCTGCGTTATCCCATCAAGTTCAAAGTTCATCATCTTGAGTCTGGTGACATTGCAAGGACTGGTTCAACCACCTTTCTGTTGCATATCTCCTTTTAGCCCATGCCAGTTTGTATAAGTGAAGTTACAGAACGTTTAGGTTAGTGTGTATTTTGAAAAAAATACGTTTCAGTTGAAGCTAAAAGCTGTTTAATTGCATTAAAATTCATCCCTGAAAAGGATAATGCCTCAGATTCACACATTTAAGTGCTTTGCTGAGTAGAGATAAGTTCAGATATGTTCTTCGAGGCTTTCTTGATTTGCCACCAGGGTTTCTAAAGTTCAGCTTGTGCTATATCACTGCCTTAAAAAATACATCAGAGTGGTACACGATCTTCTATATATTGTAATCGACTGCAAATCTTCGGTGTGTTGAACTCCACTAATGTTTCTGAACTGTACCAGGCTCTGTGAAAGCCCACGTAAGAAGGAATAATGCGGTATAAATAAGCTCCATCTGACTTTTCTTGCAATGCTTTGCACAAATTTAACATGCAAGTCAGGTGTCACAGTAGCTGCTGGAAATATGTAACGCTGACAGTATTTGGTAATAAAATAATAATCACTGTGTGTATCTCTGATGGAAAGAGATTCACATCCTTTTGAAACCCTAATTGTGTGCCACACTACATTAGAGACAGATAGTTCTATTGTCTCCACCTCTCAGAGATATGAAATTCAAAGCAATATGCAAGATGTTCTAGAAATAAGCCAGTTTAATGAAGCAGCAAATTAGACCCTTCTATCTCTTTATTTAACATGTAGTCCCTTGAATTTATCAGAGTTCATTACAAAGGTACAAAATACAAAAGAAGCTGCAAATTTCATTTGTGATTAGAGCTAATGATTTTGAAAATGGTTTTTCATATTTTTATAGATAACGACCATTATTTATTATTAAATTTATGTCACTTTTACTCTAATGAAATTACTTTCTCTCCTTTCCCTTGTTTCTATTGTTTATGCTTTGGTTTTATGAAGGGAGGAAGCAGAAAGGCACTACACATTTCTTGCCAACTATAAAGCCTTTGATACAGCTTCTGATAGCTTATTCCTGTGACTCATGTCAGAAGAATCATTTTAAATTTTCCTTCCCAATTTAACCCTCCCATAATACTTGACACGTAATGATTCCAAGTAAATGCACCAATCCATTTTTCCCCATAATTTCAATTTCATAGCAGGAGTAATGGACTCCAGACTGCAAAGTTAAGGGAGGAAAAAGCATTTAAACAGCAAAATAAAGACATTAAGAGCTCATGCCTCTTTCCAAGGCCTGGTCTCCGTCCTGCTCCTGGCAGGTCAATAGGTGCAAATTCAGGGAGGTTTTTCTCCACCATTGCTGGTTCTCCTCTGGGGAGAGGCAGACAGAACAGAGCAGCGGCTGAATTTTCAAATAAGAGAGGATCACCCCCAAGTTTGTTCTCCTTCCCCGCATAGCACATCTACCCGTTTTACCCAGTGCCCCTGAGCATCTGCGCTGAGCAAAATCCCAGTTTTGTCTAAGGTACTATCTTCTGAAGAAGGGTTTTTGTCTTGTTATGAATTTAATAAAGTGCTTTTTGAATGCTTAGTGATAATCAAAGCTGCTTGAGTTAATGAATTACCAGCCCTTTAGTTCATTTTTCCATGTAATCTCTTTTCTCAGCTTTCTTTTATATGTGTGTATGTATATAAACAAATTTAATAGTTAATGGGCCTTATTCTAGAATAGCAGGTATAAGATCACCATTTCTGACATACGATGTTAAGTGAGCTGTTCAAGTTATTTTTGAAAAGGATCTCCTGAAATGCTAATTATAATGGCTAACGTTACTTTGCTGTGCTCTCTTTCTTTCTTTCTTTCCAGCCCCTCTCTTGTTTCACTGTTTCTTCCACTTCTTCTCGCTGTGATGAAAACTGACAATGAATGGGAAAAGTTCATTCGGTGTCAAGCTGAGGAAGCTGGTGGTATTACTTCCTCCTATGGGGAGTTTGTGCATGACCATTTCAGCTGAGCGAAAGCAGTTTATTTAGCCGACCACGTGTGGTCTCTGGGCAACCAACCCCATAATTTCCCGAAGTTTATCCCATAGGTCAGACGGCTGGTCCATCCTTGGGAGATCAGGGACCGCGGTATTCCTTTCTGCAGGCTGCTGCTTGCTGTGTCTCTTGCGAGTCTGGAGATCGGTGCTTGTGCTTCTTTACCTCCAATTCTTCTTGCGTAACGGCCACGTGCCCTGGTCCTCCTCGTCCGATTGGTGACCTATCGACCTTGCTTGTAAGTTTGTTAAAGGCATGACTAGGAATCAGCTGTAGCAATCTACCCACAAAACTCAAGCAACACAAGAAAAGCTCATTATTCAATACCTTGTTTCATATTCTGGAAACAAAAGCAAGAAAGCACTTCCTCCTTTTACTGCTGTGCAATCGCGGTGAGTTTTTTCAGCTCATAATGAGATTTAGTGTTTGAGACGGACATTTGTGCCAGAAGGGCGTAAGGTCTGAGCTTTCTGATCAAAACGCTTGAGATCTGTAGAAAAGCTCCTACAACGTTTGGACCAAGCTTCATTGGTGTATACGGAGGGATGAAGCTACTGTCACAGCTGTGAAGCACTTTGGAGGTGTCACTGGGCTCCTGCCAAGCTTGCAGCTGAGCTTGCATTGAAACCCTCCAGGCTGGTGGGCTCCTTACGGGCTGCAGAGGGACCCTGCCTGTACGCCCAAAGTGCTTACATCCATTAAAATCCAAATGTAATGTATGCAATCTCAACCTGGAACCAAACCATTTCGTCTCAGAAAGCAATTCTCCCCTCCCACTTGGAGAATAGGGTTTTACAAGGTGTGTGGAGGGCTCTGGTGAGGCAGGTTTGGGAAGCTGAAGGGCTCAAGCCTGCCTCTTTGGGCTGAATATATTTTGTTTGTGGAAAGTGCTAGGTCGTACTGAATGAACGCATCAGAAATTTACCTTACACCCTAAAAAAACTTTGTCCCAAGGATGCTTGGACCAGCCTCCGTTAACTACTGGGTTAGGTCATGCTTGAGATGATGGCAATATACAGTTATTCTCCTTTCCTGGGTCACCATTGGGAGTTGCTTCTGCCATTGGGCTCGCAGAGAGGACGTGCTGCTTTCAGAGTGATGGGCATTATATTGCAAAGTGAAAAGAGCAAAAAAACTCTGTGGCTGTGCGTCTCCTGCAATAGATTATAGCTGAAGGGAGGAGCGCAGTAAAAGTATGTCTTCTGCTAATAAACTGAGCAAAAGCGACAGGGAAGTCAGAGCACGACACACAAACGCACGGTATGCACCTTACTTTTTGCCATTTTCCTGATGATCTTGTCTTACCCCAGGCATTTTGCAGATGAGTGCAGTTTTCTCTTATCCCCGGTAAGGATGCAACGTGAAATGCAAGTGCTGGAAAGGTTACGCTGCTGTAGAGCCGTAATTACTCTTAGACTTTGCAGCTATGTAGGATTATAAGAGTAATAAATTTTTGAGTTTATTATACAGCAATCTTAAAAAACCCTGACTGAAATCGATCTTTGTGTTGTCAGAGAACTTTAAAATGTGAATTAGTTTTTTGCAGCTATGGCTGGGTACCATGTCACGAAGGGTTGGTGCATGGCCGGGGGTGCAAAGGGGTACGTGTTCCTCAGTACTTTATTGAGCATGCACCAGCCTGGACCCCGACCCGTGGCTGCGTGTACACGACCCAGCGCCAAAGGCAGCCTGCAAAAGGCTAAGCAACTCTTGCAGCTTGATCTCCACAGTTTACACAGCCAGAGCATCCTACCCCTGCCTCAATCATTCCATCCTGGCTGTTACAGACAGGGACCAGCCGTGGGAATTTGGACCAAAATTACCCACGAGCAAGATTACAGCAGCAGAAGCCACGGTTCTACGCTTTCCTTATAATTTGGCCGCTTTGGTCACTGTTACAATGCCACAAGGGCTGAGGCAGGGAGAACACAAATAACTCGGGGCTCGCTCGCTCCCGGCACCTGCGGCGCTGGTGGAGCTCCTGGGCCCCGCGGCGGGTCGCTGCACCCTCGCGGCCCGCCGGCTCCGCTGCGACGGGAGCCCTGCTCCTCGCCCGGCTCCTGTCCCGGCAAACCCCGGCAGCAGCTGCCGTCACCAGCAGGGCAGAACCAGCCCAGCCCGGAGGCTGCACCCCGCCGGCCCACGCTGAGAACTGCCGCCTTCGCAGCACCCCAGGGCTGGCCTGCGCCGCCTCGCGGGAACCGCCATCAAAGCTTAGCCACGCGCTTTCAAGTCATTAATTTCCGTACTAACGCAGCCCACATGATTACTCCCGGGGCTCTAATCTTAATGAATCACATAATATGTTATGCCCTTTGGAAAGGCAAACACAGCGCAAGCAATTAGGAGCTGCTGCCTGTTTTCCAGATGTCCAGCTTTGCCTTTTCAGTCTGCTGACTCTATACGCCTATTTCCTTCGTGCACCTTTGCCGTTGGAGCTGAGGTGGACCGTCAGGCGAGAACTGAAGCTAAGCTCATCCCGGGCACCTGGATCACCAGTGTGCGCTTGGAAGCGTGCAGTCGGGTACTGGCGCTACCGAGCGGCGACTGCAGTTACCTGCTTCCCCAAACGGGCGCAGGAGAGCGGCACTGACCCGAACGCAGCGCTGCGCTGGGAGCAGCCCAAGGGCCGCTCAGCAGCCGAGAGGCGCCGGCGTGCGGGGTGGCTGGCGAGGGCTGCTTCCCCGCTGGGAAGTCCTGGCTCCGATGACCCCGAGAAGCCAAGACAGCTCGGCAGTGCCGGGACCCGGGTGCCGGCAGCAGCAAGTAGACGCCCGTCTCATCGCCCCAGGCGCAAAGGGCTCGGGCGGCTGCGGAGGCGGCTGCGGGCGCCTCCTGCGCCTCCGCGGCACAGCCGAGCCTTTGAAGCTGCTATAGTCGGGGCCGAAGCTGCTCTGACCTGGAGGAAATAATTGAGGATTTGATTTATTCTTTTTCAAAGGCTTTTATTCCACTGACAGCTGAGCTTAAGTCAGACCTGACTGTCCGCTGCGTCGAGCCCTTAGATTTTTTTCTTCTCTAAGTTTAAAGTCTGCACTTTACATACAGTAAGGGAAGGCTTAAGCTTGACTGTCAGAATAAAAGCTTTTTCTTTTTAGATCGTTTCCTCTCTGCAGTTCAAACCAGCGCCAGCCCAAGTAACGTCAGCTTCAAAGGCTTCGCGGCGCTGCAGCCTGTCTCAGTGTCTCCGGAAAGCCTGCGCATCCGAGGACCAGCTGCGCTTTGCCAGTTGTTTTCGTGGCAGCAGCAAAGAGCCGGGCTGCTGGTAACAGCAGGACGGGCTCAGCTCAGATCCAGCGTGCTGGGAGCTGTCGTGGTAAAGCTGAGGCAAAGGGAGCCAGCATTTCTCGTGGGGGATTGCTCTGTCCTGGTAGCGAGAAAATCATGAGTAATTGGCCCTTGTGCATAGAAACCCTTGAAAAGCTTCTCCGGTTTATACTGGATTAGAGAAAGAAACATAAATTACTATCAGCCCTCCCACGGCCGAAGGGAAAGCCCTGTCCCCCCAGGGCATGGAGAGTTAATCCTGCATGCGCCTGGTTAGACTCATGTTAGGGTTAGGCTGTGGCAAAGCTTTCTCTTCCCGTCTTCGTCCTCGGCAACTTTTCTGGTAGAGGAAGTTGTTTAAGATGCTGATAAAGGTGATGATAGTGTACAAAATGATTTCTATAAGGTCCTGATTTACTGAACACCACGCTTAACTTTTTTTCTCCCCTAAGTTTGTGTTTAACATTAAGTGAACAGGACTATTTAATTGTAGGAAATTATGTACATGATTGAATATCTTGCTCTACTTAGTTTTATTTTTAACAGAATATCCTGTTTATGTAGTTAAGGAAAAGTAAAACCCATGTCCATGAAAGCTGCTGGTGCTTTTTTTAATCCACATAGGCTGTTGGCCATATGAGGCTGTAATCAGGAAGGGCAGAACAAGGACCAGTCATGGGGAAGTTTCAGCTAATAGCATTCATTCACATGTGAGAAGGGAACAGCAGGGAAAGGTCAGCGTAGGCTAACAGTTACGCGTTTTCTCCAAAGGAATATACACTCTTCTATCTTTTCTCCTAGGCAATTATCATAATTGTGTGAACAAGCTATTTAGCAGCTTTCTGACTGAATAAGCTATCAGCTTTGGCTACTAAAGGTAAGTCACTTGACATTATTCTGGTTAAACACAAAGCACTTTCTGCTTAAAATGTCACCTCAGACAAGGCAATGAAATGAGATAGAACTGGACCAGCGCTGACTATTAACCTTGGCAAGATGAAGTACGGAAGGACACTGTGACGGCACAGGCAGAAAGAGCTAAAACAGGTAGAACGCAATAGGTTTTACTGAGGGATTTACATGTCTGAGTGGTTCATTGAAAACTGATTCGTTCCTCCTTTTCACTGTGCTCAGCAATGCAAAACTAAGGGAATTGCTGGTTACATCACCCACTGGAATTTAGGGTAAACTGAAGGAAATGTTTCTTCATCTGTAGTGTAGTCACTCTTCATTGCCACAGGAAGTTGAGTAACTGGGTTTAGAAAGAGTTGGCTTTAGAAAGCGTTGGAGCAGTACCTGCCTGTTCCTCTATCTATATCTGACAGGTTTTGAGATGCTCAGTTATGAATGCAACTGCTTTTTGAGGCACTTTTGACAGTTGTCTCAATGCTTCTCAGAAAAATGACCCTTGAACCTCTAGCGCTGCAAGAAAATCCTGCCTGAGCAGTGGTTTCTCCATCACAATCACAAGAAAAGCCATTTCTGATTTATTCGCTGAACCAGTACATTGAGTGATCAGGGGAGGACTGGCTTTAGGAAATGGTGCTGTTCCCCAGAGAGTGCATAATGGATTGAGTGTAGGATACTGTGCTTAACTGGTTTCTCGCTGCTGAACGCTACTGTCATGGTCCCGAAATGCGATGGTCACTAAGGAATGCTGAAATTAGACGCGCCATGATTTGAATTAATAGCAATATAAAAGAAACAACACTCTGTGAAATATGAATTAGAGCTCTCCATAAGCAACAACCCGCTGTTTGAAGAGCCCCAAAGTCCATCGAAGTTGGCCACAGGTTGTCTCTGGACTCAGCAGTTTTTGCATGAGGCCCTGTTTAAAGGGCATGAGCGTTTTGAACATTTTGGTTTATTTTCAAGCCACGTTTTCAAAAAATTCCAGAGCACTGGACAAAGGGATTTGCTGTGTAGTATTTGTAAATCATTTCTCTAGAGTGAGAGACTGCAGAATCCTTCCTTGGCAAACAGCCAGCCCCTGTCCCAGGGCAAAAGGCCACTTATCTTAATGATCTTACCACATGTGTGAAAACTTGTTTTTGCAAATGTAGCTGCTTGTCTTGTTTCCAGCAGGGTTTTGTCAGCTGGTATTACCCCAGCACAGGGTTAAAATAGATATCTTGAGCTCAAGTATATTGTCAAGGCAACAAGAAAATACATTATGGTCTTATCCAGCCATTTACCACAACCATGTTACCCTCAGGCAATGCTATTTACGTGGGACCCCGGTCACAGGGAACGAGGCTTCTGCAGCGATAGGAGATGTCGGCTTTTGGGGAGCAGAGCAGCATGGGAAATGTCATTGCCACGTGTCCTCGGACTTGCATTCCTGTTTCGGCAATAGTCAGTAAAAGGGGAAAATTAATTGTGTGAATCTGGGCTGTGAAATAGGAGTGGCAGAGAAGAGTGCAGGAGTGTGGGAAGTGCAGGACACTGCTGGCTCGGAGAGTACGTCTGCGTAGGGCAGAGGCAGGCAGGGTCCTGCCCATGCACCTTGGGGATTCACTCCCAAATTTTGGCATGGCTGGGAGGCAGGAGGCTCAGAAAGAGCTACCCAAGGACCTGACACCAGTGATGAACATCTGGTGTGTGTGCTCTGCACCTGGATTTTGGTCTGCAGCAGGGAGAGACAGGGCACCCCAAGTCCTTCCCCTGGCTGTGCACAACCCGGTCCCTTCATCATGCCCTGAGGGAGACACAGCAGATGGAAGTAAGAGCATATGGTGCACCTGTGCAGAGGCTTTGAGAGAGTCTGAGCATGCTGCTGGGCTCCGTAGTCAAGCCCAGACAACCACTCTGCCATCTCACTCATCTGTCATACTCCAGACAGATTCTTTTCTGCTGCTTCCTTTTTCCTCAGCCTTGGATCATTCTCCTCCTCCTCTCCTTTCATTCCCGGCCATCTGTGGTCTAGCTGCATCTACCCAGATAACGAGCTGTTCGGAGAATGAGATGCATCTTCCCAGCATTTGACTTGCCACCGGGGCAGAAAGCCAACACCAGCCTGCATTGTTGGGGTTTTGCTTTCCTTTGATCTTTACCATAAAAGCAACCAATTTGGATTCCTGGAATACTTAACCACCCCTTGCACCAGTGGCTCTTGAAATGTGAGTTGGCAGAAGAGCAGAGTGGGAAGCAGGAGGGTGAGGTGGATCATTTGTCCTTTGTAGCATCTCATCTCCAGAAGGTGATGCAGTAGGTCACCATCCTCCCTTGAAAGCCAGAGCTTTGCTGGCACTTCGAGCTGCCCACGCAGCTGGGGCTTCCCTGCACGCCTCCTGCCGCAGCCTTCTCCTGCCCTGGCCCCGAGGCCAACCCCACGTTCTGCATGAACCTTCAGAGGAGCCAGTCCTGGTCAGAGCTAATCCAACCAAGAAAAGCCAAATGGCTCATTCTGGGCCCAGATCCAGTTTGGTCTACCCTATAGCAACCCTTTGGTTTGCCTCACCTGTGCTTGTGCCTGCAAAAGGGGGTGCGGCAGAGCAGGGCAGGAACAGGAGGTTGGGGCAGAGGGAGGGCATGGTCCTCTCCTTCAGTACCGGAGTGCCTCACCTTGAAGTGTTCGCAGAACCACAGCCCAAGCCAATGCCTTCACCTACACGCTACTCTCATTTCTTTAGTAGCTATAAGGAAGTTGCTTGAGTGATGGTTGTTTTATTAGGCTCCCTGGTATTTGTCTAAAAGATAAAACTGAAATGCTGACCTGTTGTCGATGTTAAAGAATCCAGCAGCCCTAACATAGTCAGAACATCTAAGTTCTGTATTAGCTCTTTATTTTCCACATCCTAAAAAGAGAAAAACACAAACCGAAAGCAAAAACCCACCAAAACCAAACCAAAGGGTCTTTTTTCTTTCCTAGTCCAAAGTTGCTCTTTCATGTGGGCAAGTGATGTTAAATGGTTGCCAGGTGCCACCCCAGACTTGGTGGTACCCCACCCACAGCTAAAGCAATTCATGAGAATATGATTTGCTAAGTGCTTTGGGATGCTCAGAAACATAAGTCACTAGAGATATTTTGTAATTTTCTAAGCTTATATCTAGGGGAATGGTAAGTGAAGTTTCCATGCTGGAGATGGCTCTGGTGAGGTGAAGCGTTTTGCAGCTGTCCCCAGAGGGTTTTTAATGCGTGCTTTTGCTAACATGCTGTTTCACTGAAATTTTCACCTTTCTGAGCAGAACTTGCATGTGGACAAAAGGGGGAAAAAAGGGAATCCAGTGGTACTCCAGGCCTTGGAGGCACCTCAGCTATGCCCTGTGCTGGGAATGCCTGCCTCTTTACTGGTGATGGCATTAAAAAATGAAACAGCACTAAGTACAGGGGAAAGAGAAAAGAGGCAGAAATGAGAAAAGTGAGAGGGAAAGAAGAAAATCCTGTGAGTGGGTCCTGAAGGCAGGGATGGATCAGAAAGTGGATTAGATCCTTCTGGGTGTACATCCTCCATATTTCTGCTTTGGATGACCAACATTACAGAGCAGCAAGGGAGGATGGTGGGCCACAAAGCTGCAAATGCTCCTATTAACAGTGATAAATGCCCCGTCCAGCAGGAGATCTAGGAATACAGGCCCACCTGCAGCACTGCATCTACTTCCCAAGCTGCAGATCCCTTCGCAACACCCTACCACAGACCTGAGACTTATAATAATTGCCCCAAAGTTAAAGAACAAAAGCCCCAGCCATAAGGTGCCCCATGAAGTGGCAGGACACAAGGAATGTAAAGTCCAGGGGCTCTTTTGGATGAAGTTCCCAGCTGATTCTGGGAATTTGCTACACCCATATTGCAGAGGATGTAAAAAAACAAACAGAAAACTACAAAAAAAAAAAAAAAACAGAAAAAGAGTTGTTTCTGGCCGTTTCCTCTGGGGGTAATTCTTCCCTGACCATACAGCTGTGATGAGAGCTGCCAAGCGGGCGCTAGACCTGCCGGGCCCTTAGGAAACGTTAATCCGAACAGGAGTGCGAGCACAACCCGGCATCCCGGCTCGGACCGCGCCCAAGCTCCAGCGCGTCAGTGAAAGCCTGGAAAAGCAAAGCAACGCCACCAAAACAGAAACCAAGCTGTGCAGCAAGGAGGAAACGTCTCTGCCTGCTCCCGGCAGGCAGCCGGAGGAAGCCGTGCAGCCTGCGCAAAGCAAAGTAAATACGGAGCGAACAAGTGACCTCTTCTTGGTCCCCTTGGAGATGTTAGTAGGCGAGACGTTAGCAGCGTTCATAGCTGGCTTCCACGGCGAGCCGGGCACAGAGGAGGCTTGTTGGTGCCCCGGGAAGGTGCAGGCGGCTGGGCACGTCCGCAGGGCGGCGGGGCGCCGGGCGCGATGGGGACGGGCACGCCGGGGCCCGGTGGGGGGTACAGGGGGGACCGGTGGGGCACGGGCAGAACGGGCACTGCCGAAAGGTGGGCTATTTTATTTACTGATTGTGGGCTTACAAAACACGCTCGGCGTTGGCCTGGCGGGCTCCTGCTGAGGCATACGGTAAATACGGCGTCTTCGGTGGGAGCAGAGTTGCAGCAATGCCCTCCTGAATAACCCGTCTGAAATTCCTACTTTCTGCAGATTTCTATGGCTGTAGAAACTTTTCCATCTCCCTTCCCGACAGGCCGGTAATTCCCACCCCAGTGAATAACTACCTTACTGTGTTCACCCGAGTGTCGGCAGAGACCGTGGCTCCGCAAGCCCGGTCCCCTACCCGCAGCTTGCATCCGCTAACCCATTTTGGCATGTATTCAAAGGAAAGAAGTTTCCTACCAAAAGTAATCACTAAGAAGAACAAAGGTTGAAAGAATGTTTCCCCGAAGTCCAGCTAACTCCCCAAACCAATATTACATCTTCTTGGCAAAAATTCTACATTTTTTTTTGAAAACATATCTGAAAATTACAGAAAGGCATTGAGTCCCCGCCCGTCACATGAATCTCCCTCTCCTCAATTCCCACTCCATCGCTCAGGATCATGCTGCCCTAGGATTTGTAAATGCAATCACACAAATATGTAGAAGTCTGAATAAAATATGTATAAAGTCAAAGGATTCATCTCTCATGAGCAACTAGAAAATGTTAGTTTGTCTTTTGCTTGTATATCTGCAGCTTTTTTTGGTCCACCAATACCCGATTTCCTTGACTCGTCTGTGTGTAATATTCCACTTTAACCTTTCTGAACTGATGGGAGAATGTGTACTTTACAACCAAAATGATTCATGCAGTTACGTGATCCAGTGCCGAATAAGAGTGTAAGAATCCCTAATCTAGAATATTAGCACTCATCTGTTAAATACTCCTTTTTATCATACTGCAGGACCATCATCTTATTTCTTACATAAGGTTCTTCATAGACTACTATGACAACGGCAGCAGAAACGCCGCTGAAAAGCAGCATAATGAGACATGAGGATCATTAGGAACATGCCGCTAGAACAGCAGCTCATCACAGTTGTTCTTATCTGACCTCAGAAGTAAAGACGTTCTTAGATGCTGTTTTGTTGTTAATGCTTTTTCAAATCCATTTCATTTTATTAGTGTATTCACAAGGCTGTTTCAGTTTACATTTGTTCCATCTATAAGAATATATAACTAAAAAGAGAGCTGCGTGGATATTCTTGTGGGGTGAGATATTGCAAGCTAGAAAGCAGTAATTGGAAAAGACTGAAATTTCCTGTTTAGGTAGGGTGGTATCTCTCCAGTGCGGTGCTCAAGCCAAAACCACCACGTTTTCTGTATTATCCAGGCAGTATGGAATGAGCCAAAAGATGTCTTCACCCCTATATATGTCTTTACCCCCGTCTGTGGTATTGGTGAGAATATTCCTGAAAGAATGCTCAAAACTTCACAAAATTTGTTGATGTATTGGAAAGGGTTTGGAGAAGAGCTACCGGAATGATTTGATGGTGACAAAAATGTTGCTTTATTGCAAGAGAATAAAAGGGCTCAGCTCGCTTTATCAACAAGGAGGTGATATGGAATTTGTTCACAGCCAGTAACTGCTGGCAGAAGGTGACGATGGCTGATACGAGAGGGCATGAGATCATCCATTGGTCTGAATCAGCAAAATTCAAACTGGAAATGAGGTTTTCAGAGCAGGAACAGTTTGCCAAGGGAAGTGGTGAATTCTTCATTGTTTTCAGTGAAGGCTTGATTGCTCCTGAGATATGCTCTAGTTCCAAAACAAGCTGTCTCTCCATATTTGGGATTTGCTGATGAAATCTGTGGCTTGATTTAGTAAGATTTCAGACTGTAGTCCCCCATCTAATCCAAAAATCTGCAAGTCTCCTGACACTTTTTTGTTCAGTTGGTTTATTTGATGACTAATGTCTCTAAGTCAAAAGAGGACAGAAGGGAGCCTGTGGTGCAATACTCATGGAAAAGACTGCTGTGGCTCACTCCGAGCTGTGAATGGTGTGCTGTCCCCTTAATAATAAGCATTTTCCTGTTTCTTGTACAACTGGCTTCTGTTTCGTTGTAGGTGGACGTGCCTGCTGCTTTCCTCCTCCTCCTCCTTCTCCTCCTCCTCCTCCTCTTCCTCCTCGCACGTACAGAGCAACACCTGGGCACATAGACACTAACTGGTCAGGTTTGTGCACAAATTCATGCAAGTAACAGTTTCCATGGCCCTCTCCAAATGCGACTGGAATATAAATGTGAGGTCGTCTCCCTGAGTCACAACAGATACTGTATAATATTATAATTACCGTTCATTTTCTTTATGTTATACAATTACACAAACTGCTGTAAATAACCTAAAATCATACCTGTGGGTGTCCAGACATGCTTAAACAGTTTATGTTTTAAATCCCAACTGGTTTTACAGTTTCAGTGAGAACTGCAGGTAAGAAGCCTTCGTTCTCAGCCAGCCCACTGCTGGTAACTTGTGAAGGTATTGGCCAACTTCAGCCCTGTATGAGAGGGAGGTAGAAAACTTCAAAATAGTTTGCAAAAATTTTGAAACTTAAGGATAAGTTGGAGAAAGCTTAATGAGAACTGGTAACTGAGTCTAGGGACCCAAATTAATACCTACCCAAAAAGAAAGACCCTCTTCTGCCTTCTGTACGCTAGTGCCCGAGACAGAGGGCAGAGGAGCGAGGAGTTTCTTAGGCCAAGCCCCTGTGAAATGGGGTGAATTGGGCCTGGGCCCGGCTTCACTCAATGTTAATTATTTGCATAAAATGGAAGTGCCAGGGGAGAGAAAGATGGCATCTCAACCCAGAGTACCAGCTTTCCTCGAGGGAAAAAAATTAACATGCAACCCTGTGTAGCAGGATCTATAACGTTATACAAATCTACATAAGCATCTCGGGTAGATGCTTGTTTTCACCTTGTGTTGGAGCCTGCAAGCTTGCGCTGCTTTGCTGAATCCAGACCACTGTTTGATACATAGTGTGAAAGATTAAACAAATTAGATACTGTAGCCATTAACAGACTTTTTAGGACAAAAAGTTAATTCTCCTGTCTCACATTATATGCTTTTTCTCATTTCTTTTATGAGAAAATTGTCTTTTTAGAGAGCTCATGTATTCATGTTCTTATTCTTCAAAAATCTGTAAACTCTGTAGTGCATTATCACTTGAATAGGCCAAATAATTATTTGAATGCCTACTCATAGACAGCTTGCGGTAAAATTGAGGCTTCAAGAAGAATTAGAGAGAGCTACCAACTGCATGGAAGGCTAAAAATAGGTACTTCACTCTGGTTCTAAAAGCAATTGAGGTCTTTTAGATGAGTCTTAACTTACTGTGTCAAATTTAAAGCATCCTGATTAATTTAGAATGATATTTCCTAATTCTGATACTGGAGTTTTTATGGTAGAAGAAGCTGATGTTTAATGGATTTGTGAAGGCGCTATGAAAATGGGACCTCATGGGTTCACCCCTGCGAGGGGAACCTCACTTTTCCAGAGCCCAGTCCAAGCTGGGACCCTGCAGACCCTTGGCCCGCAGGGGAGCTACACCGGGTCCTCCACCGGGTGGTTTCGTACGGAAGCCACCACGTTTTTGTGAGCTGGTTCAGTGACACTGGGATGAAAGCGCAGAAGTTGGGGGGGGGAAGTGTCCACGGTAGCTGTGATAAGGCAAGAGGGGGCTGGTCGGCTGCTTCTGCGCTGCCCTGGGTTGTCCATCACTTGTGCCCCTGGGGACTCGTGTCTCCCCCGCGCGACCCGGCACCTCGGTGCAGCCTCCTGCAGCAGCAAAGCAAACGCTCCCATGGCATGAATGAAGCCAAATGATTCACTTTCCCTATTTTTTCCCATTCTCCTCAGATTAAAGAGCAACAGCTCGAGCTGCAAAGGAGAATGTGGAGGCATTTTTGTTATTGTTCCAGCAAAGACAGAAAGAGATACTCAAAAACCTGTACGTGTTTCAGAATGAATTGGTTCAGTAAAAAAAAACGACAGTGCAAAAAGCTTTGAAACCGAGAGACCTCATCTGGAGCTAGCCTTCCGAGTGGATTAAAACAAATAAAAGGACTTCTGAAATCCTGATACCTTTGTGAGATGGGCAACAGGAAGATTTACGTTCAACATTGTCTGTGGATTTTTCACTACTTTTCTGATCAAATAGTGTTCCAGGAGGTAATGACAGTTTGAAATTCAGAGATCAGCTATCAGGGAAAGATGTAGGAAGATCACAAGATCAGCAAAAAGCTGCTGAAAGAAAAAAAAGGGAAAAAACATGCCTATGCTGAATGCACTTTTTGCCTACTGTAGGACCACAGGGCACTTCTGGCAGCACAAGGGTAGCCCAGGGCAGGGTAGGGAAAAGGGGATGAAAGACAACTGGCAACCTTTCATAAATCATATATTTTGAATCAAGTGGCTTATTTTAAAAGGAATGACTGACTCCACATAAAACTGACCAAAATTCTTTCCTTCCCCCCCTTTTCATTCATGTTGATTCTGCAGTGTTTTTGAAGTATCAGCAGGTTTAGAGTTGAAAATGATAGTCTGACTTTTAAAAATTCTGGACACCTGGGAATTATGAAAATATTTCATGTATTAAATTCATTTTTAGTTTCTAGATTACAAATAAAAATTAAAATAGACTAGAACCTTCAGCCGGTTGCAAGTGGCAGTGGTTCAAGCCAGCCGTGCAGATTTACAACAACTAAGGATGCAGCCCAGCTATTTTTAATACTCTTGTGTTAAAATTGGCCTACCCCAATTTGCTTTTAAAGTATCCTTGGAGTAAGGCTCTATTTAGTCAGACCGTGTTTGTTTTGCGTGCATTTTTGCGACGCAGTCATAAACACCAAAAAAGCCAAGTTTGTAATGAAAACACCGCCAGACAGACTGCCCCCCTTAGGGGATGCCGTCTAACAAATCGATTCGACAGCTCCTGACCAGAATTGAACTAACCAGGATTTCGTGGAGACAATAAGTGCATTATATGTTCCCTTTCAACTGCTTTTAAAGTCACTTCAGCCAAGGAACGAGACTGTTTTAAGAATCATGTAAATATGGGCTCTGCAAAGACTCGACCTTCCTGTTTGGAAAAAAAAAAAGAGTTTGAAAAATCTGTCCGCCGCAGACTATCCGCAGGAATAACACGCTTAGCTTCCCGCTGCAAAGAGCGGCTTCGACCACAGTTGTGGCTGCCACTTCCGTGTCCCTTGGCCTCACTGCCCGCTAGCTGCCTCATTTAGCGTGTGTGTGTCTCCACGACGTTATCTCGTATTTTTGTGCAGTTTGTGCCTCCCTGCAGCCTGTGTGCGCGGCCCTCCTTGTCTGCGGGTCTGGCCACCTGCGCCTCCCTGTTTGCTCTTCTGGGTCCTTCTCCCTGCAGAGGGGCCAGGAGCTCCTAAAGGTAGTGCCGTTAGTCATTCAGCTTTGGCATTAGTTCATTTAAGTGGTGCAGATCTAGCAAGAGGAGCCCGCCGAGACGATCGCGGTATGGCTTGGTGTTGGGGTTAGGATGGTCTCGCGGTTCATTGCCTCCAAAACGGGAGGTCCCCGCTCAGCCTCACGCTCACCCCACCGCTCCATCCTGCCCTCTTCTGCCTTCGATTTAGCAAGCTACACAGTGCGCTGGTTCGGGTGGAAAATCAGCTCTGCGAAAGGAGAGGGAAGAGCTGTTTTCCGTCCAGTGAGCCAGCTCCTATGACACATGGTGTGTGCCCACGACGGTTCAACGTGAGGAGAGCGCGGGGAATGGGGGCGTCTGACCGCAGCAGCGAGAGTGAAGCGCGGTTAGGAGGGGATGCATGGGTAGGAAGGGGGTTTGCGCTCCAGAGAGCTTTGATGCTCAAACAACCCCACAAAACAATATGAAATAAGCTAAAAAAGTGCACATAAGTGTTTCTTTTTTCACAGAATTGCCACACTTCTTGGGCTAACTAACTATAGTAAGGAGGAACTGGGGTTACTTCAATTCTTACAAGGCCTACGGGGTAAATCTGCTTCAATGCTCCCTTACCCTGACAAGGTGAACTGGTGCCTCTGGGTGCCCACCCCAGCTGGGGCTTGCCCACACCGCTGCTGGGCCCAGCAGATGCGGGGATGCAGGCACGTCCTGTTTTCATGAAGGTGAGCAGACAGAACGTCTGTGTTGAGACCAGCGGAAGGAAAGTGGCTGAGCCTCCATCAGACCAAGAGGTTTGAGGGGCACAAACTGCGGGGACACGGGCACTGCCACCAGAGATGTGTTGCGTGAGGAACCCCCTGGAAGCAGGGGCAGGCTGCCGTGCACAGGATGCTGTCTTCAGCAGCTGTGGGATGCCCCCGAACCTGCTGTGGGATGTTCCCCAGACCTGTTGCTGGATGTCCCCCTGACCTGCTAGGAGATGTCCCCCAGACCGGCTGCGAGATGTCCCTGAGCAGCGGTGCGATGCCCCCCCGCTGCCCCGGGACGCCCCCAAGCAGCGGCGGGGCGGGCGCGGGGCGGCGCGGCGGTGCGCGGCGGTGCGCGGCGGTGCGCGCCCCTGCCCGCTGCCGCGGCGCTGCCAGGGCGGGGGTGACTCACGCTGCCGTGCATGGCAGCCCCGAGCTTTATAACGGCTGGGGCGGCCGTGGCGCCCCGCTCCGCTCCGCTGCGCCGCTCCGCACCGCGCCCGCGGGGAGCGCAGGGGCCGCGGCACCATGCGGAGCTGGCGCGGAGCTCCGCTGCCGCCGCTGCCGCTGCTGCTGCCGCCGCTGCTGCTGCTGCTGCTGGCCGTGGCCGCGGGGCACGGAGCCGTCATCACCGGGGTGAGCGCCGCCGCGGGGCGCGGCACCGTGCGGGGCGGCGTGGGACGGGCGGCGTGGGACGGGGCTGCATGGGACAGCACGGCATGGGACGGCATGGGACAGGGCTGCATGGGACAGCACGGCATGGGACGGGGCTGCATGGGACAGCACGGCATGGGACGGCATGGGACGGGGCTGCATGGGACAGCACGGCATGGGACGGCATGGGACGGGGCTGCATGGGACAGCACGGCATGGGACGGCATGGGACGGGGCTGCATGGGACAGCACGGCATGGGACGGGGCTGCATGGGACAGCACGGCATGGGACGGCATGGGACAGGGCTGCATGGGACAGCACGGCATGGGACGGGGCTGCATGGGACGGGGCGGCACGGGACGGGGCTGCACGACACGGCACGGCATGGGACGGGGCGTAGTGGGACGCAATGGGACGGGGCGGCACGGCACGGCACGGCATGGGACGGGGCGTAGTGGAACGCAATGGGACGGGGCGGCACGGCACGGCACGGCACGGCACGGGGGCGCGACGGACCCACCCGCGGCACCGGACGGGACGGGACGGGTCGCGCCGCCACCGCGGGCTGCGGGGGAGTCGGTGCCCGGGGCCGGGGCGCCTCCGGGTCGGTCCGGGGCTGGGGGGCTCCGGGGGGCTCCGCCGGGGGGCGAGGGGTGCCCGGAGCCGGGGGTCCCTCCGGGGTGAGTGATGCCAGGACGTGGGGGCTCTCGTGGGGTGAGGGGTGCCCGGGCTGGGGGTCTCCCCGGCTCGTGCCGGTGCAGCCCCGGCCCCGGCTGCCCCAGATGCCCCGGGGAGGAGCAGCTCGGGGCGCCTCGCCGCCCGCTGGCGCACCCCGAGCGCCTCCAGCTCCCCCAGCCGTCCCGCTTGCAAGGCCGGCACCGGTACTGCAAACAGCACAAAACGCTGGGGTTTTCCTTTTTCTTTTTTTTTAAGTATGACTGTGCTGCTTTTTTTTTCCCCCCCTTCAACAGCCACGCATTGCAAATGAGTCCTCTATTGTTGTTGTTATTGTTTTTACCCTTGAAGTTTACTTTGGTTGTGAAAATATTTTTTTTTTCCCAAGTTGTTATTTAACCCGAAGTATTGCATCACTCTTAAGTAAAATGATTTTCTTTTTAGTGTTTGCTTTGGATTAATAACCCCGTGCTTGCATTCTTTCGAGAGCTTACACGGCTTTTGTAACTGTCGGAAGTTGTACTCACAGCAGCGGGTTGCTCCACTGCTGTCCGGGCTCCCGATTCAAAGCACGCTGAAGTCAATGAAACGGCTCCTAGGGATTTCTCTGCATGCTAGCTAAGTTCCCAGGACCAATTAATTTTGAGATGACAGAGTGTGAAGGGATTTTTTTTAATATTTGAGAATTTCAAGTTCCTTTTAAGTAGAAATATTTCAAGCTATGAAGGGTCAGTTTAAATAGGTCTTAGTTTTTAAAAAGGCTACACCTTTAAAGCATAATTAATCTATTAAATAAAGTAATTGTAAAGCACAGAATAACAGATCAAGGACAAAATGTATTCAATCACTAAGAGTACATTAGAATTAGAAAATGCTGCTTCCTTAACTACTGCAGGGCAGTTTTTGCTTAAATCCCTTGGATGAGCTTTTGGCACCTGATGAATGGGCGCATCTCGGGTGAAAGTTCAGTTAGCTGTTCCTTCCCAAATTCTGCGGGGCTGAAAGGCCCTTTTCCTTTGCAATTTAAGGAGTTGACCGAAACCTTCCCCACTTCAGTGAAGGCTCCTCTGCTGGCTTCCGCAGGCTTTGGAGCGGGTGTTTCAGCTGGGACTTTTTTTCCCTTGGGCTGAATTATCCACAAAACCATGTTTGAATGGGGTGCCGAAGAACAATGTTCTTAATGTTGCGTCCTCCGATTATTAGGAAAAACTTTTTCACTGTGAGGGTGACAGAGCACTGGCACAGGTTGCCCAGAGAGGTGGTGGAGTCTCCTTCTCTGGAGATATTCAAAACGCGCCTGGATGCAATCCTGTGCAATGTGCTCTAGGTGACCCTGCTTGAGCAGGGGGGTTGGACTAGATGATCTCCAGAGGTCCCTTCCAACCGCAGCGATTCTGTGATTCTGTGATTCTGTGATTAGGAATATTGGTACGACTTTGGAGATAAGTTGTGGGGAGTAGCACTTGGTTTAATATTGTCATGCATTTTTGGAAGGGAAGTCTTAAAAGTTCTCCGGGACACACACAAACACACATGCACACGCACATATATATGTATATATAGGGGGAAAAGGGGGCAGAGGTATTCTTTTTTTTCCTTTGAGATATTAGAAAGTAAACATTATCTACTAAACATTATCTATCTGCTGTAATGGTAGTTTTATGGCCATACTACTCTTTTAAGTAAATACACTGGTGCGCTTGGGCTCACTTGTTGTATAGAGCTGTTTGCTTTGTTAAATCCATATTTTAGGAGGCATGATAGCCGTTTGGGTTACGCACACTATTTAGTTGCTTGACCCTAATGCAACAGCTCTTTCCTAAATGACTAGCTGGTCGGTAAATATGTATTTTGATCTGACTTCTGCTTTTTGAAATAGTGTAATATTTACCCAGTAGAGTACAGTCTAATGGCACTTATCATGTAAATCCCAAGGTAAGAGATATAAGCTTTTTCCATAAGCAAATGTTTGTTTGCTACGGTCTTCCTCAGGCCCATTACGGTCTTTTATGTACCTTTCTGCACGTTTGCCTCTTTATGTCCCACTCACCAGAATCCCCAGCCTGTCAGTCGTGCTGCCAGACATTAAAACAGTAGTGATTTACTTAAGCTTAGTTTTATGATGTAATCAGAGCCTTTAACCAGCGAAATTTCTCATCTGAGAAAGAAAACTGGCTTTTGCACCAACATCATATAATAAGTCTGATAATCTTTTGCTTAAAGAAATAAGGGAAAGATGTGCAATAACCTGTTTCCAAACTCTAATATGCCAATTGCTCTTAGTTTTGTTTTGTTTTAATATACCCAATAGTTGGATTTTGTTTTGTGCTCATATAAGCCACAAAATGTATGAGATAAGTGGCTGAAATTTCTATTTCCCCCTTGGAGGGTGAATGCATTTTCCTGGATGTGGATTCTTATACGAAGATTTCCTATCACATGTTTAAGACCTCTTGAAGTTGCATGTAATTCTAGCTGGCAACCGGAGACTACAAAGTGCTGCCCATCCCAAATCAGATCCCGCATCAGGCAGCGATGGCTTTAAACACGCTGGGCTCCTCTCCGAGAGGTGCCATGGACTCTGTACTCACGTGAGCGGGAGATACGCGGACTGTGGGCCGTGCCTTATAGCCTGTTGTTTGTCCTCAATGCGCCTTTATAACTCGTATAGCCCTTAAGCACCTGGCCTGGCCCATGTATGGAAAGGATTAACTGTTTCGGTGCTCTTCGCTGGACTGCAGGCCTGCGACAGAGACCAGCAGTGCGGCGGGAGGATGTGCTGCGCGGTCAGCCTGTGGATCCGGAGCCTGCGGATGTGCACGCCGATGGGCAACCTGGGAGAGGAGTGCCACCCCCTGAGCCACCGCGTGAGTACGGCGCGCTGCGGCCGGCGCTGGCGGGCCAGAGGGACACGACTCGCGCGCTGCGGGTCCGACCGCACGAAGCACCCGCGCGGTGGCAAGCTTAAAAAGCTGCTGAGAATATAGTGATGCCAGAGAAAACTTGCTCTTGAGAAATCTCACTGGGGGCTCTGACTGCTAGATAGTAATTTCAAATATTTATGTATGCATACACACACACATATATGTAACACTAATTACGTATTAGTACGTTATCTTTATATGATATACTATATTATTATTATAAGAATATTAATACATGAAGTATATGTATTTATGTATATTCTATGTACTATACCAAAAGCCATATTTATATGTAAATAATGTAATCTCGATAGGGAAGGCTGAATGCGATGTTGCCAATGAGTTTGAGACCTCGGTGGTTTTCAGGAGCTTCCTCAGGGAGTTAGCTCGTTGCATCTCTCGCTATCGCGTTTGATGCCTAGCTTCTCAGCTCTGTATCTATAGGCTATTTTCTCAGCTTTAGGAAGAGCAAGGCTCTGTCCTCTTAGTATTACATTGTTAAATCTTCTAGTAAGACACTGGGGGCCAGATTCTCATTTTTGCTATGCAATGTAATAGGTTTCTCTTGCAAGGGGTCTTTATATTTGCAGGATCCTCGGGATAAGAGAAACTGGCTTCTAGTTGTTCTATGAGTTTATTGCTATTCCACAGTAATTTACACTAGCTGATGCATTCGAAGCTAATCGTACACATAATTGCAATCAGTGAAGATGCCTGTCCACCCCAGATTTACGGTCACAGTCGCTGATGTTTATAAGCTTTATGAGGTTAATTTTAGCCTTGGATTCCTCACCCTGCTGCTCTTCATGAAAACCAGAAAGCAAATTGATTTACTGCAGTATGCGAAATTAAGCATTTTCAAAGGTGGAGAGCTTGCTCAACAGTTTCCCTCCTCTAAATATTTGGGTGGGAAGGAGGTTAGGAGACCAGTTGCCCTGAATATCAAACCCTCCATTTGCCTGCAGGTCAGGTACGGCGCAGACGCCGTCCGCTCAGCCTTTCCCCGCGTCGCTATGCCATTGAATTTCATCACTGCCTTTGAAGGCTACGTAAAGTGAAAGGCAATTAGAGCTCAGGGATTTTTAGCCCTGCGCTTGCATCAAATCACACACGGGGGGGGGGGGGGGGGGGGGGGTTGTGTGCTCGATTTGCCCGAGCGGCTGCGACAAAGTCACCGCAGCCTTTCGGGTAGTGCAGAAAAGAGGGTCTGGCCTCCGCGCGAGGCGCGGGTGCACGTGGACCTGCAAGGCCCGTTTCTGCCCGTAACACCCCTGTCAGCGCCGTTAATGTCGCTCCTTCCTTCTTTACGACCGCCGCGCAGAGGAGCGGGGCCGGGTGGAGGAGCAGGTGCCCCGTGTCCCCTGCCAGACCAGCGCCTGCAGCTCCCCAGTCCAGCCCCTGCCCCGTCAGGGTGCTCCTGCGAGCCCACGCAAGGGTCTGCGCTGGAAAAGCCCCAAAGTTGCTAGCTGGCCAGAGCCCCAAGGCGGCCACGCGGGGCGGCTGCAAGGCTCCCACCACCGCGGTCCTGCGGAGCTATCCGGAGATGCCCCCGGGGAGCCCGTCAGCCGCCCGGCTACTGGATTTCCACCGTCTAGTTTCCTTCTCAGCAACTAGGTGGCGTTGGCTTGATGCCGTTAAAACCATCGGCTGGCGTTTCGGAGGCGCGGGGCGGCACTGGCCGGCTCGGAGACGTGGCCTGCACGGAGCCACCGGGCGCCAGCCCCGGCCTTGGGGCACCAGCCCGCGCCCGCAGCACCCCTCCAGGGCTTTATTTGGCCACATCTTTGGTGTGGGAGTTTCTTGCAAAGAAACACTTCCTTCCCGCGAACATAAGGTTTTGAATAAATTGCTCGAGCTGTTGGAGGGCTGCGGGAAGCGTCTCTGAGTCAGCCCGTATCGGGCAGAAAGCCGAGAAGCGAGGTTTTCCCGCGGTGCTGCGCGCGCGTTCCCGCGCGGGGTGATGCTCGGGGGGGGTCCCGTGCATCCGCAGGCGGTGACCTTCCTGGCGCCCCGGCGTGGAAAAACCCACCGGATGCCTTGCGCTGAGCTCTGCCGTGTCTCCTTGCAGGTCCCCTTCCCCGGGCGCAGGATGCACCACACCTGCCCGTGCCTGCCCGGTCTGGCCTGCGTGCGGACCTCGCCTAGCAAATTCAAATGTTTACCCGACTTCAGGAAAGAAGATGTCTTTTTCTAGCAGGAGCTGTCCTTCGCTGGGAGGAGCTGCTTGATGTATTATTTTTCTTGTTATTGTGATGGAAATGGTACCCACCGGGGGAAACGCTGTAGTATACTTTCCTGCCTCACCGACATTACAACCATACGTGAGATACTGTGCTGCGACGGCCGAGATTTTCAGGAGCGACTAGTGATGACGGATGCTTTCATTTTGGGGTGGCCAAAATGAGATTTGCTAAAGCGATGTCATTTTTGGAGGGCAGGACCTGAATAGTTTCTGATGGGTCTCATTCTCTTCACGGTTCCAACTTAACCCAGCATGAAAACATCCAAGATTATTGTCAGTTTTAGAAAATTGTGGCCACTTTTTTACACTTTGGAATGCCTAAATCAAACTGAGATTTGAATAATTACATAATGCAAAGCATAGGATGATTGCCAAAAAAACTGTATTTACATTGCATTTCAAATCTTTATTAATATAACTGTATTTGTAAGTTAGGCACATCTCTACAGTAAACATTTAACCAATAGAAGTAGTTTTTACACTTTTTAAAAGTGACAGATGGAACCAAAGCATTTCAACATTCAAAGCATTAAAAGATTTTGTTATTTTAGTATTCTATGAGAAAAAGTTGTTGTTACTTGATTTGGTGTAAAACTAGCTGATCATCTCAAACTATGTATTAAAATGTAGTTTATATATTAAAAAAGGAACTCTGAGGTTTATTGTAATGGGCTGCCCGACTTCTTGTACCTGTATCAAATTTGCTGTGTAAAAATTCTGTATCAGAATAATGGCAGTATATGATTTGATTTATTTTAATATTATAACATTATTTTGTCATTGTGGTTTTCAGTTTTTATTTGGTGTAATCTGCTATCAGGCATTTCATTCACCCAAACTAGCAGAGCTCCTTACAGATAGTTTAGTAAAATATTATATGCCTCTGCCTGTTTTTAGGGAAACTCAGCACTTTACAAGGTGTGAACCCCCCCCAGCTAAAACTTTGATTTAGATGATGGGGAATTTTTGGTGTAGCTAACATGAGAGTTTTTTTTCTTGGCACATACCTCAAAGGAACGACTTTAGCATGTCAAACATACAATTTGTGAGGGTTTTATGAAATATTGTGCAACTTCATGTTTACTTGTCAGTCCCTATAGCTGGAATTCCAATAGTTTGTGTGAGTTTCACACATTTTTGGCTCTCAGACATGCAAACATATGCCGAAACTGGAAAAGTGAAGTCATTCAGCTTTCAACAATCGGTGCCTCTGCCGCCGCTGCTGGGGGGTGAGAGGAGTTAGCAGGGCCGTACGAAAGCAAACACCTGCATCACCCAGAGGAGACGGGAAGCGTCCCCGCGAGTTTGACAGGCGCCTTTCACTGGGCTCCCTGCAGGGACGGGGAGCCGCGTCGGGAGCTGCTGTTTTACCCGATCCTTGCGGATCTTGCGTGTGCTAGAAAAACAGGGGCCTTGGGAATTTTGGTTGCATCTGCCTGATCCCAACCCCAGGGCTCCCATTAGGAAGCCCGTGATGCTACGTTTTTCTCTGCCCTGTCTCTGCGCCCCATGCACTGGTGACAGAGCAGCCACGCAAGTGGCAACAGACTCAGCTCCAGTAAAAAAAAAAATAAATAAAAAGCAAAGTCTAAGGTGTCCCCGAGCCAGAACAGCAACTTCTATACTTGGTTTGCATTAATGTCATTGGGTATAAGGTGCCTGCACCAGTAGATTTGAACTTCGAGGGGCTCAACTCACTCTTTTCTTGCAGGTAGGATATTTGCAAGGAATTTTCTTCCAGGCTGGTTATGGAAAGCTTGGGTGACCTGAATTTGTAATTTTAAGCTCAAGTCACCGAAGCTTTCCATAACCAGCCGCCTGCAAGAAAAGGAGTGAGCTGAGCCCCTCAAAGTGCAGACCCACTAGTGCAGGCACGTTGTACCTGATGACGTTAATGCAAACCAGCTTAATAAATACCATGGACTTCAAAACACACTTAGGAGGAATAATCAAGAAGGAAAATAGAAGCAGTGCGAATGTGTATGTGTGCGTGTTTGCGCTGTCTCTCGGTCCATGCGTTTTTACCAAAGCACATTGTCAGGGCCCTCAAAACCAGGAGACATAGCAAGAAACACCAGCCCTGCTTCTCATCTCACAGCAGCATAAATCACCATAACTCCGCTGAAGGTAATAATCCTGTTTTATATCATGGTAAGTGAGTGGACAATTCTAGCTGATGACTGCCTTAGACCTGCCAAACACAACTCCTCGGAGAGTTTATTCTACAAGAGCAGAGCAACTTTGTAGTTGTAATTTGTGCCAATTAACTTGTGGGATCAGGTGTTCATCTGGGTAATGAGAACAGCCCCAACTACATCAGATCAAAGTTCGCAGCACGTACAGGAGACCGAAACACCCTTGTCTCCGAGACGGTCCCTGCCGAGGGCAAGGGGAAGGGGTTTCTCTGAGGGAGACGTTGTCCTGCAGCCATCTGCGACCAGCTTCCCTGTGCCTCCTGGTGCCCTCCGAAGCGTGGGCAGAAGTGCTACAAGCAAAACCTATCTCACATCCCCAGTATAGTTGTATACCACAACTCCCCTTCCAGTAATTGAATTCTTGTTAATTGGCACTCACAGTGAAGGTTAGTTGATCGGGGAGATCATTTTGGAATGAAGATTAAGCTTTGGCATCCTGGTTCTTTCCTAAATTCTGCCTTAATCAGTTATCTTTTGCTCCCATCCTAGAGAAGATTTCCTAATCCATCCACACCTGCAAAATGCCTTTAATTTACTTCTTTAATTTATTTTAATTTACTCGTGGTGGCAAGTGTCACCAGCAGATCAGGCAAGACACCACGTGCGTGGCAACACCACATCTCTGGAGAACTGCAAGGCCAACTTCCAGGAGAAACCAGACTGAGGAAAGAGTGTAAAAGTGTTACAGTCCTAGAAACAGCTTCCTGAAACAGCTACGTCCCCTTCTCCAGTCTACCTGGTTGGCAAAGTGTTGGGAGAAAGGCTGGCTTTAATGCTTTCCTTTATTCACTCCACTTAGGACATCTGGGCCAATGTTCAGTTTAATTTTATTAATAGTGTATTAATATTATTAATTATTAATAGAAGTGTATGCATTAATTTTTGATATTATATTAATATTGATATTACAGATATGCTATAGGATAATGACCATCTCCCACCAAACTGTAAGATTTGCCATGTTTAGTACCAGACAGTGGTTTTGCAGAGAGTGGTTTCAGGAAAGGACTCTACCATATTGGGTGAGTTGTGGCCTTAATTTAATTATACGCTTATTAGGGAAGGTGAAGAAGTCATGTGTTTGATGGGTCCGTATCTGGTGTAGTAGGCATGCACCTGTAAGCCTGGGGGGGGCGGGGGGGCACAGCAAAGGCAGCTGCGGGGCAGGAGAAAACCTCATCTACATCCTCCTGCCCACAATTCCTCCTTGGGGAATTTTGTCAGCTTGTTTGGAAAACTGCGAGTTTTTTTCAGGATGGGAGTGACACTAAACAAATTTTACAGGCTGTGAGGCAAAGAAGGACTCAGACCCATGTGGGCAACTCCCTGGGAGGGGGGTCACCCTGACCTCATGGGGGTTTGTATGAGCGGCAGCTGAAGTGCGAGTAAGCTGGGGTTTTTAGCTAAGGCGATAGCTAGGAGGCTGGAGCTTGCAGTGATATGGAGATAGTGTGCTGGGGGCTGGCCAGGTGCTAAGGTAAGGTGGTGGGGCTGTACTCCAAGTTGCAGGCTGTTGTTGTGGGTTGTATTCAGTTACACCAACACATAGTGCAATAAGTTTGTTAGTACTCAGACACCAATGAAACAGGCTTGTGTAGGGGGGTGGTGGTGGTGGTGGTGGTGTCCTTTGCCGGATGGGCTATGAATGATGCTTTGAGGACAAGGGTCATCCTGAATTTTGTTGCAGCTGCTCCCTGCAATTGTTCCCCAACCACAGTGTCCAGACACGGGAATCACTGTGCTCCCCAGCAAGCGTGGACACACCGCCTGGAAACGTAGGGCTTTGCTTAGCAGATAAGTCTCCAGCATGTTGGAAGGTCTCATAATGCACCTCCTAGAGAGGTACTTTGCTATTCTGCCCCGTCAGCGTAATGAACCGTACCGATGTACGACACCAGCCAGTGTGACCAGGGACCTCGCTGGCGGCCCCCCGTAACTCTCCAATTTGTTATTACTGCACAGATGGATGCTCAAAAGAAACAGAAGGTGCAAAGATTCCCTTGATTTAAACAAGATGTCTCAGGAATTTGATCTTGACAATGTGTAGCATGTTTTCCAGAAGGAATTAGAAAACTGCAGGAAGAGAAAAGACTGTGCGAATACAGGAGGATCTTGATAATAGCAAAATCAATGTGCCTTTCTCTGTTACCCGAAACAACATGCCAAACCAGCAGGGGTACAGCGGCTGGAATAATCAATAATTCTGAGCGCAGGAATGGAGGCGACTTTAATATACATTCAACATATAGCAAATCATCTCTCGTTTGTCAAGGAGAGTCTTGAGCGTGTGCAGGATGAGGCTAATGAGATAGGATGCGCGGTAAAAATTTGGAGGGGCCAATTTCCCTGTATGTCCCTGCTGGGGGGGGGGGGGGGGATCGCTGGCCTTTGGGCCAGTCTGGGTTGTGAAGGAGTTAAAGGCCCCCGTGCATAAAGAGCTGAAGATGGGTAAAGCTGGCGCGCTGCAAGGAGAGTGGATGGCAGTGTGTGTATCATGGCAAGGAGTACTGTGCGGGGGTAACAGCGAAGCATGAAGAAAAGGAGGAATTACCAATATAATAACATAACACGCTTGTGAGCACAGCCATGGCAGGGGTTTCCCAAAGGTCTGAGTATGAGATAGCATAGCACGGGGAGGGGGGGAAAAATGAAGGCAGCCACAATATAAAAATGACAGAAAGTCTCCTCTGTGCTGCAGACCCCGGGTTGGTATTAGCTAACTGTGCATGGGGAGCGCCAGGAGCATCCCAAATCGATGCTCGGCCGCACCGTGGCAGCGGGCACCAAGGCAGGAACGGCCCGTTCCCATTCCGGGGAGCCAGCTCGGGGTCTGCAGCGCCCATCCCGCGTGTGCGCGGCCGGAGCCAGGACGGGAGGCGTAGTCCTCATCCTCCCCTCCGCGGGTCCCTCGGCAGCCCCAGGCCAGACTGCGTGGCTGCTGTGTCTCCACCGCAAAGCGGCAACACGTGGAAGGGATTAAATCTTGTTTAAAACGTAATGTGGCTCTGTGAATCCCAAGGCTGTAGGATAGTTGAGAAACAGGCTGAAAATATGGTCTGGTTCCAGCTAAGCAAACAGGACTGAGCCTTCTTTATTTACTTTTTCTTTTGTACCTGCGAGTGCATCGCGACGCTATTTCACGCCAGCGTTTGCAGGCTCTTTTACAGGACGGATAGGCAGGCGCAGTGCTTTCTGCAAAGGGTTCACAAAGTTGCTATTAATTTCAGCGAGTGCATAGTTGAGCCCACTTTTTTTTTCTTCTTTTTTTTTATTCCTGCTTTAGGGTATAGTAGAGGCCAGAAGGCAGAGCACATCTCTGCGTGCCTCGGTGTGCTCTGCCAGAGAGGTCAGCTCAGGCAGGGGCACTGGGGAGGCAGCTGCAAGCATGCTCAGTCTTTCCAAAGATTTCACTACATCCTGGCAAAGCAGCAGATTTTTTTTTCCTCCCAGTTTCTTCTCTCACATCAGTAAAAGCTTGACAGGAAGGTCCCTCACCCTTTGAAATTCAGTGATTAAAAACTTACTGACGTTGTCACAATTCCATCCGCTGCCCTGGTTTCACTGAGCTCCCCAAAGTCACTAGCAGCCTTCCACACGTTGCAACAGAGCCCTGGATAATTCCAATTTGGTTTGCATCAGCACTTCTGCTTGGGCCACTATTGCACAAGCAGGAAGGAAAAGGTCCTTCTGGCTGAGAGTTTGGGATCCGAAGAGAAAAGCGAAGCGGCCTCTGTCGCGACCCCCGGCATCGCTGCCGCTCCCGCTTCGCGATGCTCGGCCTCAACGTGTCCCGCCGTGCTTTCACACCACGGCTCCGAGTTATAGCCCTGCACGCAATTCCGCGCGCTCCTGGGCACGGGTGCCCACGCTCTCCCCTGCAGTCGCGCTGCTGAGCATATTGCACCTCCATCCGCCTTCCTCCGCGCCCAGATGTCCCCGCGGCTGCTGCCGGAGCGCGCTCCCCGGGGCCGCGCGTGCCGCCGGGAGCTGGCCCCTTGCGCCCGGGCCTGAGGAGGAGGAGGAAAAAAGGAGGAAGGAGAGGAAGGAAGAAAAAAAAAAAAAAAAAGCCCAGCTGATTTACTTCACTACCAAGCTACTCAACTGCTTGCTTTCCATCACCCTCCTGCAAGCACCAGGGTGACAGATGGGAACAGATTGAGTGGCTCGATGCAGTGAGGTAATATTGCACTAAATCATTCCTCTGGCTCTCACTGTCAGAAAGCACCGTGACTTCAGCCCTTGTTTCTGAGCCTGCCTCTGTTTTCCCCCTTTGGATTTTTTTTTGATGGAAGAATCTATTTTACAGCTACCTTTGCTAAAATTTCGGAGAGAGGCAAGCACTAATATTTGTAAGGTATGATAAAATGGGTGGTGTAAAACACTAGCAAAAGGAAGGAGTGACTCAGTGCAGGATGGAAAGGATCTGTGGCTTGACAACTGCTGCTGTTTGCTGCCGTTTCTGCCTTTTTTCCCCTGCGGCGCTGGTGCTGGGGTGCGGGCGCTGCCCTCGCGGCGGCCGCGGCCGGCACGGGACCCCGTCTCCAGCAGGTGTGCCGTAGGCAGTGTGCGGGCTCGCTCGGCACATTTCACAGATGGAGCATCCATTTTTTCCCTGGATGATTTGTTCCAATGGTTAATCATCCTCACACAAACACAGGATTTTTTTCTTTTTTTTTTTTTTAATGACACACCAGTAGATAACATTCAGAAACTTTAGGAAGGGCTTTCTCTTCACCGGGCAGGCTCTTGGTTTCTGCCCACTCTATTAGCGCTGTGATGACTGCCTAAAATTAGCTGGGACTTCACAGCTTCCCTGCGCCCTTGCAAGACGAGCTTTGAACTTGAAAGCCTCCTACACGGAGTGCTCCACGGTAGCAACCTGGTCACAGGAGAAGCGAGAAACGTGGCACTGAAGAAAGTGGCTTTCCAATAAATACTTCCGCGGTAAAGCCACGCATGACTCACAAGATCAAAGGCGCAGTGCAAGTACCGAGGTCATTAAATGCGAATGGAAATACAGAAATGCAACAGCTTGCATTAAAGGCTTAGCTCGACTTTAAAGTTAAGTGATGAAAGCCTGTGCAGTCAGCGATTGTTCACCCATAATGATGGTCGGCTCTTGCCATCAGTAATTCGCTGTGCTTTACGGAGGTGAGTAAGAATAATTAATCATTTTTCAGATAAAGCGCTGAGGCACGGGGCAGTTAATGACTTGTACAAAGCGAAAAAGGCTCTGAGTCGCTTAGCATGGTCAGCTCGAGGGAAAGCCGGAGGCAGCCGCAGACATCAGGCCCACTTGAAATTCGGCTCTTGGTTTCCAGCTCTACAACGGAGAGCTCAGCCCACTTGGATGAGTAAGGATTTACCTGCACAAAAAGTCCATCGTGACACGTGTGGCATGAGAAGCCAACATCGTGAAGGCAGCTTTGGGGTAAAACGTCCAAAGACACGTCGGAAGACCTCCATGCCCCAGCCCAACACAGTTCTACACCAGCTTTTAGGAGACCATCTTCACTGATGGTCCTGCTTTCTCAGATGGCTCCATTTCTTTGAGATACCACATTTTATGATATGCTGAAGCTTGCCAAAACCCCAGCACAGGAGATGCTTCCTGGTTCATATTAGAATAGAGTTATTGGAGCCTGTGCAGTGTTTTGAGCAACTGTAATAGAAGCTGTGCTAAAGTTGAGGACATTAGGACATCTTTATTAGAAAACAGACATTCTCTCACTTTTTTTTTTTTTGATTTGTAGCATAACTGTCTAATAAGGTTTCTGGGCTATTCTAATATGTTGCAGTATCATCTGATCTGCAGCCTGTTAATGAAGTATCTGGAGATACTTTACATCACCTGCTGCCAATATAGGTATACCGCACTGTTCGGAGCCGCTTCTCTGCTGGGGTGGTTCACCGGCAGCACGCCGCCAAAGGAGAAAGAATACATCCTCAGAGGCACCTTCCTCTCCCCAAAAAAGCCAGCAATGAGGGCTCATTGGCTACATGTTCCCCAGGCTTGTCCTCTACCTCCAGCACGGCCACTGAGGACGAACCTTCACTCAACAACATAACTTGCCCTGGGCCAAGTGTTTTAGCCCCTTTCCTAGCCAACTCTTTTCTCAATCTGAGCAGCAGAGTCAGAAGCTCCCCACAGCGTCACCTCAAGCTTTGAGCAGTGCAAACCACAGACTCCTGCATCCAATACTTCCTGAGATTTCAGACCGGTGTCATTTTTCACGTTGGCTTGACATTTAAGTTTATGCTAAAAACCGCCACCGACTCCAGCACGGCAAGATTTTGACTGGGGATGTTTGCGAGGAATGTGTTGAATACCTGGCGGGTGAGCGGAGATGCCGGCAGCGATGAGGATTTTCCAGTGCAGCACAGCTCACGGCACGACTGCAATTCTCCAGCCACAGCTATGCAAAAGCAAGCACGCCGCAACCTCCGGGCCAGGCTGCGGAAAATCCCCGGAGAGATGATGGTGGTATTTCCTGTGATATCAAGCGCTCGTGCTGCCAGGAATACGGAAAGCTATTTCATATATATTCCAGATACAGGAGGGGTGCAAAGAGGACTAAATCTAAATTCTGCTCCAGCACGGGTAGATGGCAAAGTCGAGAGAGCCGAGCTGTCACCCAGCTCCCCGAGCCCTCTGAGGGCTCGGCGTTTCGGGTGGCAGCGTTGGGGATGGCGCCCTGCACTCGGCCCCTTCTCCTTAACATTATTCTCTAATTCTGCTATTCGGAACAGGTTTTACCCTCTCTGACACTCTATGATCTTGGCCAAAGCATTTAACCTCTGTGACTCGCTTTCCCCATTTGCAGGCTGAGGGATGCTGTGAGAACATGCTAGTGCTGTGAAGCACGGTGAAAAAGCTTAATTTTCTCTTTTCTTAGATTTCAGAAGGAGTGTTTTTCCCCCTGGTGTTTCTCCAGCCCTTTCTGGCCTGTCATCCCTTTTTTTGTGCTTTCCCAGCCAGCAGGACAGATTTGGGAAGTGGGGTTTGTTGGCTGCACTGAGGGCTGTTTGGCTTTCTGCATGCGGAGCTGTCCTTGACGTTTAGTTTCACATTTTCTGGAATTAGGCTTTGTTGCAAAACACCCATCTAAACCCTGAATTAAAGCTACTGGAGTTCCTTCTCTTTTGTACCAGCCAGAACCAGAGTCTGCCTGATGCTACAAACACCTAAAATATAAAATTAATTAATTTAGCCCTTCATACAGCACTCGCTCTGCCCTCGGAGTATGTCAAAGTCCTGAGAGAGCCCTGAAAGTTATATACAAGCAAAAGGCACAATATACAATATACAGACATCCATTTTTTTACTTTTTTTTTTTTGGTATACTTTTGCTATAGCAAGGCCAGGTGTGATTGCAGTGATAGGTGACAGCGACGCAGCTGTGCTCAGCAGTGAGTAAAAAACAGTCCCCCCCAGTGGGGATATCCCTGGGATGGGGAATGCCAGCGTTCGCAGAGCGTGCGCAAAGATAGGCACTCACTGCAGCAGAGAGCCTTGATTCACTGCCTTTCCAAGTCTAAATAAAACCATCAGGTCACCCAAAAGTGAATTTTTTTTTTTCTTCCTCCCCCATGTATATGGTTGACTACAGAACTCGTGTTTAATTTTTTGAGGGGGGAAAAAAAAAAGTGATCCTTGCAGTTTTTAAGGATGTTTTAAAATAACTGTCGTTTTAAAATAACTGTTTTCTCAACACCATGGCTAAAATAGAATCATAATCATGCTACTTATAGCTTGGAAGACAGATAAGATCCAAAAATATCAGGTATTTTTAATAGAGTTGGAGAAATAAAACATTGGCTGTTTCCTATTCCTGCTGGTATGAGAAAGCAAGATTTAAATTAGAGACCACAGTTCTAGGCTCCCGTTATATACTTTTAAGGCATCAGTAACTGTTAAATACTTTTACCTACACAGGAAGTTTCTTTTTAAGGAACCATGATTTGGTAAAACTTGAATCCCACTGAAAAGACCCAACAGTCAAACAAGCTGACCAGATATACTCAGCACGCGATTCCCAGTACCAGCGCCGAAGTCTCGTGCGTCCATCTGTGTGACACAATTCTGGTCACTCACCAGCTAAGATTCACGGCTATATGATCTGGTATTTTGGGATGCAAACGTAATGAGCACTGATAACCAATTTCTGCTGTGGTCTGGAGTTCTCCACAGCTCTCCTTCTGCACACAGACGCATTTACACTAGGAGTTTTGGAAATGGTCATTAAGTCTCACTTTGTTTTCAAGCTTTGAGATGCCCAATCTGTTATCGTATTTCTTAGTCGGGCCTTGACAGTATCAGGGCAATGAGTTAGGTGCATCTGCCTGTTGACTACCTTCTGTACAGTCGCACGGAAAGTGCAAATCGCAAGCCTCACATCAGGCACTTCCAAGAAATGTTGCCTCTGTGGTTTCCAAATCAGAGTTACAGAAGGGCAGGAAAAAAAGGCAAGACAAAACCAAACCAAATACCCCACCTGGTTTCATCACTCACTGCCTAAACTTGAAGCTGTCACCTTAGCCCTCTTCTGAGGCAACCGTCCAGCTATTGAGCATGTCTCTTCCGTAACCACTTCAGACAGGACCGCTACTTCTCAGCTGACATACAGTAATTTTGGACTACTTGCTTAGAAATGATTTCTACCGAGATTTCTACATGGAAACTGAGCTCATTACCTCTGTCATTTGTGTGCAACTTGCTACAAAACTGCGATGATTAATGTTTCTTAAATGTTATATGATACCACAGAAAGCAAGCACGTCAGACATAGCTTCCTCTGGGATGGCTAAAAAAGTTGTTTCAGGATGCTGCCATCAGGCTGCTAGTTAACGTACTTTCAGAGAAGTTTCTGCGGAACGATAAAGCAGGTTAAAATGCCATGCAGGATAGCTTTAAATTACCTGTTAAGAATATAGTTTACAAATGAGTACAGTATTAACCAAGACACCATGTTAAGAAACTGCTTTGCCTAGCAAAATTAGTGATTCACAATTACCCAGTCTTTTCTATCATTAACAGAAGAGCAATTCGCTAAAGCGGAAATTTGGTTTCAGTAGACAAAAAAAAAAAATTGTGCTATTTAAACCTGTTGCCCATCATGAACTTAAGTCTTCTTAAAAATAGCTTTAGTCACTTTTATTGGTAGAAACACCTAAATTGAGATCTAACAGCAAATAAGGATTGTGCTTGTCCATAATAACCTCAGCTGTGAAATCTACTCAGACACAAGACATACAACCTTCTATATACATAAGTTACTTGTCAGCAAAGCAGTATGCTGCCATTCTGAGACAATTACATACAGTAAAGGTTTTCAATATTTTATTAAAGAAAACAGTCAAAATGTACAAGTATTACCCAGGTTTGTAGATAACTTCCTATAAAGGCAGTAAAATATGAATTTCAATCTAGGTTTAAAAACTGCTATAGTTGATTATTTTTAAAGTTGATATTTTAAAATCACGTTTCACAAATAGTTCTGAAATATTACCAAATGAATAGTGCAACAAGAAAATTGAAATTAGTTCTACACTGTGTTTGCATGTCAAGCAAAAGTTATAAGTAACTGCTTTAAATACTTAAATCATTTGAGAATGAATAACCCAACAGCTCCCACCAAAAACTGACTTCTGACCACATTAGAAGTGTCCTCTTCTTGTTCTTCAATTAAAATCAAATAATAATAAAACAACACCTCTTGAGGTCATCAAAAATAACTTTAGTATAAAATTGTCTTGGCCTTTATCAAATATTACATGAGTAAAATTGTTAAGCCTTTATCAAAACAGACAGGAATAGGAAAAAAAATGTCATGGCCTTAATCCATATCTGTTGGAATCACGTCTAGAAACGTTAGAAGCAAGACCAGAAACTTGGAGCCCTGTTTTGTTTTTAAAAACCACACAATCACAAAGAAAAACAGCTTCTTACAGCCTAAGGTTTGGGGGTGTTTTGCTGAAGTGCCTGTTCCCACAGACAGCAACCTTTTATGTTCTGAGGAGAGCATACGCAAAATATAGAAAAATAAATAAAATAGCTTCTTACAGCCTAAGGTTTGGGTGCTGGGCAGTGGCTTAGTACGTCCCCCACAGGTCACTCTCTGGAGATCATATGCAGAACCACAGAAAATGGTATCCACCTTTCTTGCTTTTCAGACTGAGAAAAGCCTCCCTACATCCCAAAGCTCTTGAGATCGCAAAGGATGGTGCCCTGGGTGCTCTGGATGCTTTGGCAGCACGGGAAGTGGGCTCGGAGACAGACCCTGAGCTCCTTGTTGAAGATGAAGCAAAGGATGGGGTTGACCCCTGCCTGGGCAAACGTCATCCAGACAGAGGTGGTCAGGTAGACCTGGGGGATGGAGCTGGCCTTAATAAAGACCCGCAGGTAGCAGGCCACAATGTAGGGGGACCAGAGGAGCAGGAAGAGCAAGGTGATCATGTAGAACATCTTGCAGAGCCTTTTCTCCATCTTAAACTCCTCCAGCACCAGAAGCCTCTTGATCTGGCTATGGGTGGCCTGCCTTATGCCCACGAGGGTGGGTGGCGTGGGCCCCCTGCCAAAGCCAGCCGTCCAGTTCGCAGCTGCTTGGCCGGTGGCCCCCGGCCCGTGGAAGGTCCAGTTCTGGCTGATGGCTGGTACCAGCTGGGCAGGCTTCATCTTGCGGTGACCGTGGATGAAGAAGAGCAGCTTGATGTAGACCAGGTGGGTGGCGGCGATGACGGCCGCCAGCATGAGCATGAAGCCCAGCGTGTCGTTGGCCTTGACGTAGCGGTGCTCGAAGATGCACTGCTCCTCCTCCCGGATGAACTTGTAGGTGCCCACGTCGAAGACGGGCGGGAAGGCCATGGCCATGGAGAGGGTCCACACCATGCACACCACAGCCAGGCAGGTCCAGCCCGTCATGCGCTTGGCGTAGAAGCGGTGGTGGGCGATGGCCATGTAGCGCGTGACCCCCACGCAGAAGAGCAGGAAGGCGGCGTGGAAGCAGAAGAGCACGGCCAGGAAGGCCAGCACCTTGCAGCTGAGGGGCCCGTGGGGCCAGGCGCCGGCGCCGCTGCGCACCGAGAGCATGACGAAGGGGAAGCAGGCCAGCGAGCGGAGCCCGTCGGCCAGGCACAGGTCCAGCAGCAGGTAGTAGGGCGCGCGGTGCAGGTGCCGGTCCTTGAGGATGAGCCAGGCGAAGAGCACGTTGCCCGCCAGGCTCACGCAGAGGATCAAGCCCAGCGTGGCCAGCTTCAGCCCGGAGGCGCTCAGCAGGCCGCCGGCGCTGGGCAGGTGCGGGCTGCTGCTGCTCCCCAGCTCGCTGCCGTTCGCCATCGGGGCCTTCCTCCTCCTCCTCTTCCTCCTCCTCCTCCTCCGCGGCAGGGCCGGGGTCTCAGCGCCGCGGCAGCGCGCCGGGGCCGCGGGCCGCTCCGCCGCCGCCGCCTCCCGCCGCCCGCCCCGCGCAGCGCGGCGCCCCCATGCCCGCCGCCTTCCTCCCCCCCCGCCGCCCTCCTCCTCCTCCTCCTCCTCCTCGGCCGCTCCGGCTCCGCGCGGCGCCGGCCCCGGGCTCCCCGCCGGGCTCCCCGCGGGCCATGCGGCCGCGCTAGGGCCGCGCCCCGCGGCGCCCGGCTCCGCGCCGCCGCCGCCCCATGGCCGGGGCGGGGGCGCTGGGGGCGAGGCGCGGAGCGGCGCGGAGCGGCGCGCAGCCTCCCCCTCTCTCCTTACCGCCGAGCTGCTCCTGCGGCGCGGGGCGAGGGGCCGGCCGAGCCTGCGCACAGCGCACCGCGGCGGCGCGCTCTGCGCGGCCCCCGCCGAGGACAATGGGGTAACCCCCCTCCCCGCGCCTTCCTCCTCCTCCTCCTCCTCCTCCTCTGCCTCCTCCCCCCGCGGCGGCGCGGCCCGGCCCTGCGGAGCGCGCGCCTGAGTCACCCGCGCAGCGGCGCGCAGCGGCGCGGCTCCCCGCTGCCGCAGCGGCAGAGCGATGCGCATCCGCCCGGGAGCCGCCGCCGCCGCCGCCGCCGCGCGCGCCGGGCTCCGCGGCCGCGCACCGGGGCGCCAGCGCGATGCGCATCCCCCCGCTCGGGAGCCGCCGCCGGGCGCGCCCGCAGCGCGAGGGGCCGCGCCGGGCTCCGCGGGCGCGCACCGGGGCGGCAGAGCGATGCGCATCCCCCCGGGAGCCGCCGCTGGGCACGCCGGGCTCCGCGGCCGCGCACCGGGGCGGCAGCGCGCGGCGCATCCCCCCTCGGGAGCCGCCGCCGTGCTCCGCGGCCGCGCACCGGGGCAGCAGCGCGGGGCCTCGGCCCCATCGTGGGCACCAGGCCAGGCGGATGTCTGGGCCCCAGCGTGGGTCCCCCTGGGGTGCTGCCCACCCGCTTGCCGGGCAGGAGAAAATACCCTGGTTTTGCTCTCTGTGGCGGCGTGGCCTGAGGCAGCCTCCCCGCTCTCTTCCGGGGACAGCAAGGGGTGAAGTGTCTTCTCGTGCATGCAACCCGTAGCTGTGCATGCACCAAACGCCTGTGTATACGTACAGTCCTGCTGTGTACGTGTTACATTGATGTATACCTCACCCATGTCGCATTCACAGCTGTGTTTGTGCCAGTTTGGCCTCGCTAGAGCTACGTCTCTGTACTACAGCCACTTGGCCCAGGAGCAGCCCGTGGGCTTCCATGGACCTCTTACAGCGTCAGAGCCTGTTTGGGCTCGTTGTTCTTTCCTGGACAGCAACAGCGAAGGTTTATGGCGGCTTATGTGCAGCAAACACTTCGGTGTGGCCGTAGGGTAAAAGTCGCCTCTACAAGTCAGCAGTCTGACTCTGGTGTTTTTAGAGGGTCTGGGGTCTCACGTTCAGTTCCTAAGAAGACAGAAGGGGAAAGAGTGATGGCAAAACATCTTTAAAGCGCATCTATGCTTTCTGTGCTTGTGTGTTGTGTGGGGGCTGACCCAGCTTCAAGCTGAAGTTTCACGCGGCCTGTGCAGAGCTGAGCAGGTGGTTAAAATGCCTTTGGCCTAGCCAGCACCGAGCTTATGCTGGTGTACGGGTGCTGTTGGTCCACGTTTACAATGGGCAGTTCAACTAATGTAGGCCGAGAGCCAGAGGAAGGACTGTGAGACACGGAGACTTGTCCTTCCTCTCCTGCTTTGTCTTCCTCGTCTATTTAGGGCAAGGCCTCTCCGTGTGCCTCGCAGAGCAGACATCGCAGCAAGAACCGGTTCTCACTTGAGATGCTAATGTAATTATCATACTATTACCGAGTTTCCTTCATGGCCTCTGGTGAAGGACACCGCTTGGATCCTTTCAGAGAGTTCTATTAAAAGACATCAGCAAGTTCAACGTTACTCCAGAACTATGGCAATTAGATTGTCTGCCAGCCCCCCAAGTTGTGGTGTTAGGTGGAACAGTTTGGGGGCAGATCTTGGTGGCTGATTTCAGAACGTGACTTTTTGGTTGGCTGGGGCCAGGTGCTGATGCCCCCGGACCTTCAGAGTCACCCTGTTGAACTGATGCCATTTAAACGTTGGTAGAGCCACAACCAGGCTTTGGCCCAAAGATCTGTTGAGGGCAACTCATGTTGTCCATAGGTTTGTAGCTGTTGTTTATTGTTATCCTTTGGAAAACGGAGAAGTCCCGATAGCAAAAAAACCAACCCACCTAAAAAAAAAGAAGGCAGATAATGAGGCTGCTTTCTGCTTTCTACCAGTACCTCCGAGCTGTTTTCAGTTGTTAGGTTTCTCATTTGCACCGAAGTTTTACTGTGACAGAGACTTGCCTACGGGCTGTTCAGGGCTTTGTGCAATTTTCAGGGCGTTTCTCACATTTGTGCAGTAGGCAGTGACTCGAGTATGTGGTGTGCAGTGTCTCCTTTACAGCCTGCGCCAGCCTGCCTTCGCCGGCACTGGCGGGAGGAACGGCGCCTCGCAGGAGGAAGCGGAGGAGCCTGGTCGCTCAGTTGCCCCCGGTGCAGCAAGGGAATAAATTAATGACTTTATCACAACGGGGTGCGGGCTGCCCGGAGCACAGTGCCAGGATCAGTTTTCTTTTAGGATGCATGGCTGTCCAGAGGAGTAAAAGGGAGTGAGAAAAGGCCACCGTATGGCCTGCGTTAGCTCCGTGAGTTTTGCCATCAAGTGAGCAAGCGGGAAGGACACCCCTGTGCCTGCAGGGAGGCTTTCTCGTCTCCCTGCATGTGGGCCAGCGCCGCCGAGCTGGCGCAAGGGCTGGCGTAACTCACTGCTGTCTTGCCGGGCCTCTTTCTGCCACCTGGAGCGAGGGAGAGCAGGGAGGGGATGGTGCTTCACATAGCCTTCGCGGACCCTGCGTGAAATGTGCCATAGAATCAGAGTTCACCCTTGTGTTTCGGGTGAAAACCGCTCAGGTCTCCACTTTTCTGCTCCTCTTCTGCCAGAGGACGAGCGGTCCCCACTCCGGCTGGTTGTCCAAGCTAGGCCAGTGGGCCAGCACGGCTGGGGGCACCTGCAGCTCTGGGTACCTCTGGTCAGAGCCATCAGGTTCAACCAAGTTCCTCGTCTGGCCTCAGCCTCAGTTCAGGCATTTAAAGAGGGTCCCATTTACATTATTTGGAGATCAGAACCGGGTCTGTGGCTAAAAAATGAAAAGCAGGATATTTAGTAGCCCCCCAAAATAAACCAGTGTCTTCTGCCTACTCCTGCATGCAGGGAGCGCAAAGTCCTGCTGAAACAGGAGGGCTGTGTGTCCCAGTGCTGTCTGGTTGGTAAACCAGGTCTCGGTGAATCCTGAGGAAGGGAATATTAAAATGTCCCCTCTGTTTCTGCTGCGGTGAAGCTGCTCATGGAGCTGTTCCCGTCCTCAGGGACCGTGGTGCGTGAGGAAGCTTCTGCCACGAAGAGTCAAAGAGAGACACCCACAATATCTCCATGGCCAAGCTGTCAGGCTACTGCTGAATGGGGGCATCTTTGCCCGTGGTACATCCCTGGATGGAGACTGTGGCGCTGAAATGCCAGGCTCCTACCTCCCGATGTGCAGGTAGGGACTGAAAACATTGGTTGTGTACTGATTTGGACATTGCCCGATGAAAGCCAAATCCGTGCCTTCTCTCAGCGGTGCTGGGGGACAATTAATTACCAGGGACTGTGATGAATGCGTTAAGCCATTTCCCTTTCTCACTTCAGTCACTTGCACAAAATGAGTTTAATGAAGGGCTATTCTCTGCTTACAAAAAGGTACTGTGAAATTCCCCTGACCTTTCCATGTGCTTACGTTAATTGGCTGCCTCTTCGTGTTCCCTTCTCGGTGCCTTAAACGGTCAGCGTTTGGAAAGACGGCTGAAATACAGCATCTTGAAATGCTATGGCGTGTTGCCTTCTTTCCGTCAGTCACTGGTATTCTTATTGAAGTCTTTGTTATTTATTCTTGTTGTTTTTTGTATCCACGTGTCTGGGAGCTCTGCGTAATGCTTTGGGAAAAAGGAATATCCTGGACTCCTTGGTACTACTGTAGTAAAAATCAAAGTCTCCTCTCCAGTGTGATGTAAGAGAAGAAGTAGGAGATACCTGTGGATGTGCCTGGAGGATAAAACCAAAGCCTCTGCTGTGGCAGGGACACTGTTGGGAAGTAGAAAGGACAGGTGAGAGCATCAGCCAAAGCAACTCTTCATCACACACAGTTCAGGCAGGGAAAAGTTTTGGGCTCAATAATCAGGGAAGCGCAAAGGTCAGTGTGTACCAGAAAGGGATAACGGAGGCTTGAATCTGATATTGGTGCAGGAAAGATTTGGATCCCACTTACCAACTTCCTTTAATTTCTCAACAACTATCCCTATTGTATTCGTTATTTCTGCTATCTTTGCACCTAACAGGATGAGTCAGGGACCGGGGCGCTCCACAAACAAAACGCAGAGGCTCTCCCTTCTCTGGGGGAGGTTAAAATCCGCCTGTGAGATGGGAGCGAACAGATGAAGCCTGGGGATGGCAAGGGACTACCCGTAAACAGGGAGATGGCAGCAGTCAGTGCGAGAAGTTTTAAGTCTGCAAAATTTACATTACTGCTCAGAACAGCTGCTTTGCACGGGAATCATGCTTGCCTTCTGTAACCATGGTGCAGCCGTGTTATGTGCCAGGTGAGTGAATGAAGGGAGATTTAAAAGAGCTCCAACCCCCCCAGCCGTCACTCTTGCTTGCAGCAGGTGCAGCTGCCGGGTCGGAGAGGGACACTGGGCGCTGCCATCCCATTGAGAAGAAAACAAACCAGCAGCGGCCAGGTCTGTCTTTGGCAAAACACTGATGAAGTGTTTGGGAGGGGGTGTTTCTGTTCACACGAGTCTCAGCACAGTAATGCAAAATGCACACATCAAACCAAGTCAGGTGAGAGTATTGATGCCGTCGCTGAATCCGGATTTCCTAGACGGTAGCACAGCGCCCGCGGCCGAATGTGTGCAGAACTGCTGGCGTCTAGAAGAGAGGAACCTGACAGCTAGCTATCACATTTTTCAAGGGCTTATTCCTAGCTGTTTAATACCTCATATGCTCTTTTGGGGAGGGAGTAGAGAAGAACGGGGGAGTATATTTGGCACAGCAAGGAAGTGGACTCGGGTCTCTTCCATCCGCTAACGCTGTGCAGAGGGAGAGAAAGTGTAGTGCCGCAGTGGTGCTGATCCTCCTCCACAGCGAGCTGAACGGTTTGAACTTGAGCAACTCCTCTCATTTTTTTCCCCATGTGATTGTGAGTCAGGCTGAGCTTCTCTATTCTTCTCCATAATTGAGTAGGAGATTATTTTGACTGGAAATAACCAGACGCAGGTGTCATGGCTGTGAATGTCTCCGTGCATGCCACTAGCTCCAAGTCCTGTAATGTGCTGCAAGGGAAGCTGGCCTTTAAAGAGTGGGCTCAGTGGAGAGGGAAGAAAAGGAGAGGGGAAGAACAGCTCCTTCCGGCTCACCGCTGTCGCGGTCTCCTCTAAACTGAACCCGCCGAGTTGTTGGTGGCATGCTGTTCCTCAGAAGCGCCTCTTTTGTGGAAGGGCTCCCCTGCGACACGGGATGAGACGGGAAGCCTCAGTGACGTCGTGTCTTTCTGCAGGAGCTGTTAGCTGCTGTTCCACTCCCTGCCATAGACGTGCCAAGACAGTTGCAAAACATCCTTCCTCTAAAATCTCCGAGGGACTCTCCCCGTGCGCAGATTTTCCTCTTTCTTCACTTCATTTTTCTGTAGTGCCCTCTCACGGCCGTGCACCTGGGCTGTGCTTTGCACCCCTTTGCTTTGCCGTGGGCTCAGCAGGCGACGGAGCGCAGCCCAGCCCAGCAGAGGAGCAGACCTGACGTGCATAACGTGCGTACGTGCATATAGGCAGGGGTGCGTGGGTCTCTGCCGCGGGGCGCGGAGCCCTGCCGCGTCGGGCTCGTTGCAGGCGGCAGGGAGGTGGGTGCAGGCACCGCTGCGCGGGCTGAGTCTGAGCTATGTGCATGCAAACCAGCAAAGCCGGTTACTCAGGAGCGTCTGACTGCATCAGACTTTCCCTGATTTGTACCTAAAGAAAAGCGGAATTGCTTCAGTCTGTTGAACCACGGTGCTGCGGACTAGCCAACCGCAGAAGTCTGGCTGTCTGGTAACCACCTCCAGGCGCTGCTCGTCTGCGTGTGCACCTAACGTCCCAGCTCCGTGCTGTGGAGCTAGCGAGCTTTTGGAGATATAAGGGTGCTGCAAGCTCCTTAGTCCGTCGATAAGCAGCTTCTTGTCTTTAGGAGCACCGGCAGCCCTTGGCTCAGGGTCTTCTCAGCAAGTAGAAATTCTTCTACCGTAGCAGGAAGGGTTATGAAGTCTTGTCATTAAATAGGTGCATTGCTAATTACCTGCATGCACGTGTGCGCCGCAGCCACCTCTGTGGGCGGAGGTCACAACTGGCCGTGGCACAGATGGGCAATGCGTTATACGCTCCGTCGTCAACTTTGCCTGCTTGGCTGAGTTCAACCTTAACAAACGCTGCTCCCGGCACAGGCACCGTGCGGTCTCATCGGTGCAGCGTGACTCCTCCGCTCTCGTAATGGTGAAAATTGACATGCAAAGCAGATTTATCACTAACAGCATAGACAGTTTCAGAGCAAAAGGTGATAGCTTTAGTTATAAACTTATTACAGTTAAATTATTTAGTTGTAAACAACTTATTTTCACTGGTTTCCTTTCTCTGCTTTCAGACAGAGCTACTATGAACGCCTGTCTAGAAAAATCACTGGCTCAAAATAAAAGGTAATGTACAACTGAAAGTTTATTTTCAAAGCCAATGTGAAAACACCTTTTTACTACTTCAGCGTGAATTCAACCCTTCTTGTTTTCTCCGCTCTCTATTTACTAGCATCTGCCATCGAAAGCAATCCTGCTGTAACTGGTCAATAGGACTGCTCCTGGCTGTAATTGCTGCTCTTACGAAATGCTCTTATTAGCCTCTTTGGCTAGTCAAAGCATCTTCATTTTTATTGAGTATTTTACTTTTTTTTCCCTTTTAATTATTGTCCAGATATAAATGATCCCAAAAGCACTCCTGCAAGGTGTAACTAGGAACATAATTTGGTACGTGTTTCTAAAATTTATTTTAGTTGCTCTCCTTGGAGCAGTTTGGGAATTGATCTAATCAATGGGGAGAATTATTTGAAATGCTAGAGGTACTAATAATGGAATTCTGTCCTGCTGGTGAAACTAGTTCGTTGGCAGATTTGCCAACGAGTATCTTTCAGTATAATCTATATTGAGGTATGATCGTATGAGATAACGACTTAAGTGCAATTATACAGTGTAATTGTTCTACTGATAAATTTTTTTTTTCTTTTTCCTTTTGCAGCAATACAGAAAGCGCCTAGGTAAGAATTTCATACTGTAGTTGCATAGATAGTATCTGCACATGTGTTTTGTCTGAAAGTTTTTCCATACTGACATCAGTCAGTGTTCCCGGCATTGGCTGGCGTTGCTATCACTCCTAGAATTCAGCAAGCGTTTGCAGAGTCTGCTTCAGCTTGCACGTTCACTTTTTTTTAATTATTATGAAATACCCAAAGGGTGGGACTGTTTGGTTTTTTTTTAACACGGTGCTATTCCGATACACACACACACACCCCTTCTGACATCATCTTTTAACTCAAGCAACTAAAATCCGAAATCTGATTTCTTTACTGGTGTATTGTGCTTATGTGTTGGATTTCCTGTTGGTTTGCGGATGATCCTTGTGCACAGCTTAGGCTGAAGCCAGTCCTACTTTCTCTTATTTTGCACGCTGTGCCGATGGACGTCCCTCCTTCCCCACCGCCCCTCCGCTGCCTCACAGGCTCCCCGGACCTTGGGCACAGGTTGAAATGAAAGCATAAGCAGTGCAAAAACTTTCAATGTGAGCAAAACTGTAAGATTTGGCAATATAAGAGAGTCCATGAACAGTTTACACTGGTTTAATGTAAGTTCTTAGTTAACCTGGTGTTGTCTGTCTAAACAAGGCCCTTGCCGGTGTGCTGGCCTGGGATGATAATTCAGCAGCGTGTTACTGTGGCCCTAAGCGACTTTTGGGGGCCAGTTCAACATTTTCCAGAACTACTTCTGAAGCCCTGCAGACAATTCAGCGCTCTGCCCAGAATTAAAATCAAGCCATCCTCGGATTCGTGTTCAGGGGCTGAAAGCTGCTAACTGACACTTCTGTATTTAAATTACTTCTGCAACAAAGACATTGTCTCGTCTTTTAATTTTTGAGCTCTAGAAATAGCACGTAAAAAAGATTTTGCAGTTTAGAAGTGTTCGTGGGTCTGGACCAACTTTTGCGGGCTAAATAAAGCATGAGAAATATTTTTTACCAGACTATCAACAGAGCTTTTAAGGCAGTCTAATGAAATGGAATCTATTATTTTAATAGCACTTTCTCTCTGGTAAAAGTTCCTACTAACTTACTGAAGCAGGGCTTGAAATAACAGATAAAACCTGTCAGAAAAGCTGTGATATAGTTTGGAGCTGATAATTGTGACCAAAATCTAAGCTTACCCAAACCCTGAGTTTAAATGACAAAATGCCCTGAAATTTTTCAGATCATCATGTAAGCTGTTAAAGATAACAAACAGCTTATTTGTGCGGGGTGTTTTTTTTTCCTGTTGTCCCTTCTGTACTAAGGTTTTTTCTTTGGGAAGATTGAATGGTTTCATTATTTATTTATTTGGTCTTTTGCTCCTGTATTCTATCTAATGAAGTTCACTTCACTGACCCAGAGCTGATACAAAATGAGGGGAAAAAAACCCTCCCCAAAATAGCCAATATTCACTTTGCAAGCACATGGACAATAAGGAGAAGCACGTTTGGTTCTGAGGACAACAGGTTACATTAATCTGCCAGAGCGATACCTGTAAGAGTTATGCTCTTAGCGTGTTAAACCTGCAGCCTTTATAGCTGAGAGGAAGAAGGTAGGGCTTTGGGGAAAGATCCAGCAGGACTTCAGACTTTCTGTGATCAATGTTGTAGTTAGATAAAAACAAAGATTAGAAAAAAAGGCATTGGTTATGTACATAGCTTAAAAGCCTCGCGCGAAGCCTCTGTATATCCTTTGGACCCTATTTTACCTTTACGATAAGGATGCACATGGTTGGAAGCACTGTCGAGATCTGTATGAATTTCATGCATGCAATGGGTGAGTCCAGCCTGGGAAAGGAGCGTCACCTGCCAGGCTTTATAAGGACATTTGCCACCGTTCTTCTCTACGGAGAGACCCAGCTTTGTTGCCAGTGAGTAAAGTGGGAATTTTGACATTGATTTCCAAGGGAGCCAAATTGAGCTCCATGAAAATGGAGCATTAGCATGCAGCGCTCCTTTTCGTTTTTTTCTTATTAATGTGACTAATTAAATGTTTGTATTTTTTAAGCACTAACTGGTTTTTGATAGTCATTTAGAGACTTTGAGAAAGTCAATAATTTTGATGCAATAAGACTGTAGACTCCAGAACAAAGTCCGCATGGAATCTGTGGTGTTGCTAGGATACAGCTATTAGTATTTTCAGTGGCTGGGGTATTTTTTGGTGTGTTTTTTTTAATAGCTTCAGTCTAACCACTCTTACAAACAATAGGAGAGTATGTGACTGACTGATCTCATTTACACAACACTCAAATTTACAGTAACTAAGCCAAATTTGACCCATTAGTTTCATCTAATGTTATATGTGAAGAAGAAACACAGGGAGTAATTTTGACCTGAACTCTATGGAGGACATTTTATTCCGATTTCAACTTTTTTTTTTTTCTTAAGGTGTAGAATTTTCTACATCTGTGTGTTACATTCATGAACTCAGTCTCCCTCTAGTGGTTCATTTCCAAAGGGGTCCTTGGCTTTACTGTCCTAGAGACTTTGATGGGCACAGAATTTGCTCGAGTGTGATGCAGAAAGTTGAGATGAACCATATGAGCTGAACCATAGAGTAGCAGGGAACTCATAATTTGCAAGAGATGAGTATAAAACCAATGATCATTTTATTATTTTCTGTGTTATTTTTCCATTTTAGATTTTTTAGAAAGATTTTTACAATATAAATAGTAGTTGAGGCTTCCCATCTCAGGCCTACTCTGCTGTACGGACTAAAATGTTTTGCTCAGTGTGTAGGATTTGCTTCCTGCATATTGTTTCCTTCAGCTGTGTACTGTGATGCCTGTAAAAAAGAGACCTGTATTTAAGCTGATGTTCCACATCAAAGCAGTTGCCAGATGTGGTACCAATAATACTCTTTTTGACTTAATATAACATAAAATGAATGTGGTGGATGATGCTATTTTGGGGCCCTCATGTTTAGGGAAAAGATAATAAGCGGAACACTCTGCAGATATTTTACTGGGAATAAGGAAAGAAAAGCTGTTTGGAGTTTGTTTCTTACGTATAACAGAGCTTGCTTTCAAAGTCCTTTGGGCTTCTTGCATTTCTGCATGTGATCCAATGCCTTACAAGCCTGGGGAAAGGAAAGGTGGAGGGATGAAAGCAGAAAGCTAGTATCCAAAGCCAAGTGAGAAATTCAGGTCTCTTTACAGTGGTGCATGGATTGTGTGCTGAGCTAAGCCAGTTCAGCTCCCTGGAGAAGACTAGGTAAAGAATAAGGATCTGGTCCAAAGAATATTTAAGTCATTATGTGCCATTATGTAACTATAAAGGGCTTTGGACCAAGAAAACTTGGAGAAATTTAGGATTACCTGGCCTAGAAGTGAGCAAACTCCCATTCGATCTCCATAGGCCCCTGGAACTGGAGGTTATGGGATGCTGTTACCTTTCTGTGAAGCATTTTACAGTGTATTCAGCTATGTAACAACTTTCAGGCTTTTAGTTTTGTTTGGCCTTTACTTAACGGTCAGCTTCTATCAGGCAATCAGGAATTCCTGATCCCTTGAGATATCACTTAAAACACTTTCCTGTATACACCGCTGTGTAAGAGGTGCACAGTGATGCCCGTTATAAGTATTCTGTAGCCATTTTTGTCTTTCATTTTTGTTTTCATATTTCAGACTGAAGTTTTCACACATAGTGTCCTGGCCAAAGGTGATTTGATTTTGATTTTTAACTTGAGCAAGAACTATTCCATTAGTTTTGTGTATATAAAAACCATGTATTTACTCCTAGCAGATGGAACAAGATTTTTTGCACTTTTTCTTTCTACCAGCTTTACAGCTAAAAGAGCAGATGTCGGAAGGTAGGAGTTCAGTGTGCCCATGGTCCACTCTGAAATTTGTTCTAGCATCACTCACAGACAGTAAGTTAAGAGGACTCCTACGTTTACAAGGAGGTCATGGGCATTTGAGGGGTTTTCATGAATACATGAATTGGTTTTACTTTTATGTAATTGTATAGGTTTTTTGTTTTTTGTTTTTTTTTAGACTTGGACAATGCATATGTAGGAATGTTTTTGAGAAGGAAGGAAAGGATGCAGCTGAAAAAACCTTTTTGGACCAGTAAATCCTACAAGCTAAGGAAGCTTCCTCTGCTTTGTGAAGCTCCAAAGACTGAGCCAAAGATGGGTATCAATATCAGCTGTTTCAGGGCTCCCTCCTAAACCACACTTTTCCAACCAACCGCACGGGTTCCTTGGGAGTAAACTTCAAATGACAAGCTGCAGGAATAGCGCCTGGCTAAATGTCAAAAGGGAAGAAATGCCATAGCTGAGATTCCATGCAAACCGTAGCTCTCCCGGGACTTGCGCACCTCGTTCACCTTCAGCAGGCTTGCACATTTGAAGGAGGACATCCATGAATGGGCACTCCCAGGGATCAAACGTATCCAAAACCTCTCGTGCGGAGCATTGCTTGGTATTGTCCTGTGAAACTTTCTGTCCCAGATGAGACTGGACTCAAGCGTGTAGGAAAAAGAGCGGGGCGGGGGCAGTTTGTTTTTAACAAAACAAAGTTATGCAATATCTTGTAGTGGTGACATGTTCCCAACTTGCCGCAAATGAAGAACTCACTAAATACGGTATATCTCTGGCCATATCATTTGAATACATCTTGTTTCCATGGCAACCTCACTTAACAGCTTGGCTGATATGAAATCATTCCTAGATGGGGGAGCTTTTGCCAAAAGCATTTGGACTCAACACTTTAATACCATGTTTTAGGTTTTTAAAAACATTTATTTAAATCTACGGAGGCAAATACCAAGTAAAATCCCTTCAACTTCACCTCTGCTTTGGCCTTTGGTTGATCAGTTTATCTTCCTAGGAGCCTGTCGTAAGCAAGTCTTGTGTTTCTGAATATGCTTCTAGAGTCACAGTCAATGATTCTAGAGCAAGTGATCATGGTCGTGTACCAGCATTTGGTACAGAAATTACGTTTCAGAGCTGTTGGCTGATCCTGTGACCACAGGGGCACCAGCAGCCTGGTGACAGCTCAAGTCAGTGAAGGTATCTGCTGCCACTAGCTTTGGCTCCACGTAGAGTGTCCACGTCAGCTCTGGTTAGACAGAAGTCCATCATCTGCATTTCATGCAGTTCAATTTGTATTAGGAACACCGAGTGAAGCCCAGTTAATCTACTAGAAGTTCTGCAAGGTGTCACACCTATCATCTCTAAAATAGCTGATGAACTGTGGAACATTTCCAGTATAGACATGAAATATGACTGCTCATATGGCGCTTGTTCTCTTCCTCACTTCCAGGTGCTAAATTGCATTAAAATACAGCTAAAATAAGCCTAATGCGTGCCTCGCGTTTCTCATGCATGCAGGTATTGTAGTTGCCACAGTGACAATGCCCAGCTGTCGGTGAGAGGAAGGGTGGTCCTGAATGCCTGATGATGTGCTCTGCCCGTTCGAACCACCGTGTCTCTAGACTACAGGGATTCTCCGCTGTAGCTGGGAGCAGGGGCTGCGTGAAAAGCTGTTTGAACAGGCAAATAACTTTCCAAGCACATGTAATATACCCATTGCTGTCAAGACTTTGGGATCAGCAAGGATTACAGGAGCATGGTTTAAGATCTAAAGTGAGACCATGGAAAGAGTTATGAAGTATTTGGTGTTTTTTCTGGCTATAATGTGCATCCTTCAGCTCTAATTAGCCCCAGTGTGAAACGACTTGGGCCTTGCTGTGGCCAAGAGGTTCAGGTACTTTCCTGGGGGCAGGAAGGCAGTGCTAGTAGCACGCAGAATGTGTCAGAACAGTATTTCCAACTCAACTTTTCTTTTGCCATTTGTTGCCTGAAATTAGCTGAGCTGATCTAACTGCTGACTGCTGTGGTAGTGGGAAGGTCGCACTCCCTCTCTGCTGCTCTCAGTCACACAGATCTGCTTTTTAAGGCCCTTTTATAATCTGGTTCAGTTCACTAACTTGAAATTATATTTATCCAGAAAACTCTGCAAGCAACTGGAGCACATGGCTGGGAGCTGGAAAAAGCAGTGAAGATTGGAGATAGGCAATCGTTCTGTCACGGTGAGCTTTAATTGACTCATCTTTGCACCACCACCTTGCAGTGTAGAACTACACCATAATATAGTTTATATTTATTGTAAATCTGCTTGAAGAGGTTCAAAAACACAGGAGATGGCTTCAGCTGAGTTTCTTTAAACAAGAGGCTTCCAGATATATGGCAAACATCAGGGAAATGTGTATTTTTTAATTAAAGCCCTATGAATATCCAAAAGTGCTAATATTTTCCTGGGATTTTAAATCTCTGAATTGATGTTGTTCAAGAAGTGCTGGCAGCGCAGGGTGGCTAAGCAGAGTCAGGATATCGTTCTCACCATCGTTTTTCCTTGTGCGATGCATCTCGGGAGACTCATTTTTGCTTTTGTGTCACGACTTCTTAGAAATCTCCATAGGCAAAGGATGTGCTAATTCAGTGCATCCTGTGATTGCCCTTCCTCCACAGCCAGATTAATTTACTGTTATTTGAGATTCCCACAATGTACTGTGTGCCGCTGTGAAGCCTGGTATTTACTGATGTAAACAAGAAATGAACTGAGGCTTTTTTACATGTCTCATTTGGAATAATGATGCAGACTCTGTAGCCTGGTATTCACTCGGTATCTTGGAGGCGTGGGGGTTGTACTTGTATATTGTTACTTACAGCTCAGATTGTTTATAACATAATAATTTGTTTTCAACCTGAGACATGTTTTAAATCATGACTAGCTCAGTGATAATGGAATCTGGAGGTTTTCATTGAAGCTTATGGTTCCCGTCACAGAGGCAGGTGGTAGATTTTAAGTTGGTTAGGTTTTTGTAATATACTCTAGTAATTTTGGCCTTATTTCCAGAGTGCTTGTGCGGCATATCCAAAAATTGACACCTCACTGGCAACCTTAGCAGAGGGATACCAAAAATGTAATAGGCGTGCAGGCTGACAGCTGCAATCACAGAGGCAAGATGTGGTCCCTTAGGGTCATAAGAAATCAGCACTTTCCTCCTGCCTTCTCTTCTCCTGATCTGAGAAAACCCAGGCTATTGGCCCTGGATACAGCCACTTATTGGTATTTTTCAAGATTAACATTTTTGGTGGGCTCATCACCAAAATAGAGAGAGAGTTCAGAGCGGGCGTATCAATGAATCGTAGCATCCAAGCTCTCCCAAATGATCATTATCTTCTGTCTTCTATTTAAAGAGGAGTAAATTAAATTGCAAGAGATGGTGCAACTGGTTTTCCAGATCTTATTTAATTTGGCTAAGCAGTTAGCATTTTCCATCTGCACAATATAATCATTAACTTTTTTTGTCTCTTCGTGTTACTGTACATACTGCTTTTTTACGGGTGATCTCTGCCCTTTCTTACTGTTAGATTTCATTTCTATGAAGGAGTGTGGCTTCACTGGTTTTTCTGTTAGGATGAAGTATATATAAAATTATTCATCCTACTAAATATACTTGCAAGGAATCCTATGTGATTCATGGTCTTTGATCCTGCTATCACTTATGTGGGTGTTTAGCTTTACTACTGTGCATAGTCCCACTGGGGAGAGTCTTAATTTATAAAATACTATTATGAAAATAACGTGAGGCTTCAGCACATGTCCATGCTGGATTAGGAGGCACCTCCAGAAGCAAGCATGTAAGTTAAATAGGCTGCGAGGAAGACAAACAATTCCTCTGCCCCCCCAGTTTTGAAGCAGTTCCTTGTGGTCTTGCTGTCTCCATCCATGGTCAGTTTGTACTGTTGTCGTCCCGTCGTTTTGTGAACATGTCACCGAATGTGAGAGTTTTGTGTCCTGAAACTTGGATTTTTGGAGCTATTTAGATACTTTCCTGCTCAGCGCTGCCATGCCAAACTGAAGCAGGAGCCGGTCTTCGAGAAGGCGCCCCGAAGCCTCAGCTTGGCAGTTTTGCAGCCCAAGGCTCCCCGCCACGGTGCCTGCGCCAGCGGGTCGGCGACGGGCCGGGGGCGAGCGCGGGGCCACGGGTCAGGTCCTTCCCTGGAGCTCCCCGGGGGTGTCCGCGCCCGGCGTCCCCCGTCCCCTCGCCCGTGTCCTGCTCCCCCGTCCCCTCCCCTGTCCCCCTCTCATACCTCCCCCTGCCCCCCGGCCCCGGGTGTCCTCTGTCCCTCCCGTCTCTCTGTCCCCCACTGTGTCCCTCACACCTCCCCCGTGTGTGGCGCCCCCGCTCCCGGCCCTGTGCCCGGCGCCCCCCGCGGCCTGGTCCCCGTCTGTCCGGGCCCGGCGCCCCGCGGCCTGTCCCGGCCCTCTCCCCGGCGCCCCCCGCGCCCTGTCCCGGCCCTGTGCCCGGCGCCCCCCGCGGCCTGTCCCGGCCCTGTGCCCGGCGCCCCCCGCGGCCTGTCCCGGCCCTGTGCCCGGCGCCCCCCGCGGCCGGCGCGGGCGCTGCGGGGCGGCGAGGCGAGGCGAGGCGCGGCGCGGCGCGGCCGAAGGAGATGGCGCTGCGCCCCCCCGCGCCACCGCCCCAACCGCCGCCGCCGCCGGGCCCGGAGCCGCCGCGCCGCCGCGGGCCGGAGCTGCGCGACCGCGCCGCCGAGGCGCCCGCGCTGCCGCTGCACTCGCCGTGGACCTTCTGGCTCGACAAGTGAGTGCGGGCCGGGACCGGGGCCCGGGGGCCGAGGCGGCGGCGGCCGGGCCGGGCCTGCGCCCCCGCCTGGCCCGCCGCGCCCCGCCGCCCTCGGCCCTGCTGCAATTTTCATACCCCCTTTCACCTTCCCTCGTAGTCCCGTCCACCCCCCCCCCCCGAAAATAAACGGCGGCGCTTTCTGTTTGTGTGCTTTTTTTATTATTATCATTATTTTTTTCTTTAAAAAAGCAGCATTTGGACTGCTGCTTGAGCAAGCTGCCCCGAAGATCTGCTTGTTTACACCGGCGGCGTGGAGGCGAGCACGTCTACCGCTTACTCCCTGCGCCCGAAGGTGACGTCCACTGCGCCTTGCGGGGTTCTATCACGATTTTTGTTGGGTTTTTTTTTGATTTCACCGTATTTTACACTTTCAAAAAACAGTTTTTCTACTGATTTTTTCCCTATGATTCCATATAAGTACATTTAATTAATGGTATTGTTGTTTTTTTAATTGTAAAACGAGGAGCATGTGTAAATTTTTAAAAAATATAACTGCTACCTTAAATTTCCAGAAGTTTGGGGCCTGTTGTAAAAAATGTGGGGCCAATGGTCAAAACCTAGTGATTTAGATGCAAAACACTATTGTGTTTTGTTTACCAGCAACAATAATAATAGAATAATGTCAGGGAGGGAGAATGACAGCAAAACAGCAGGGATGTTTCATGCATTTGAAAACCATTTAAGGCACTAAAAAGCACACAAGAGATGCCTTTTAATGCACAGCCATAAATATAACTCACTGCAGTGTGCGCGGGTTCGTGTGTCTGCGCGGAGCCCCGGAGCAGCAGCTGCAGTGTTTATCAGTACACCCACACAGATAGGGAGCGGGAGCACTGCTCAAGTGCGTGCAGGATGAACTTTCCATAGGCTATAACCACATGTATGTTTTTTTTACTTACTTTGGAAATACACGGTGTGGAGCAGTGGTGCTTTCCCATGAGATGAAGCTGATTTTGACTACTGTTACATATCACCCTAAACTTGGACTGAAATGCAGGAAGAAGTGACTCTTAAGAATCGGGCTAAATAGATGCTGAGATGGATATGCAGAGTTGCCTTTTTTTATTATATTACTGTGAGAGAAATCCATAACTTATGTTCTAAGAGCTCCATAATATATCGTTAAGTTATACTGTTAAAATAAATACCCATCAGCTAAATAGTGCTATGTATAGCAACAGTGATATGCCACCAAATAACAACTGCCTTAGGTTTAATGACCTCACCTTATAATATTGTCACTTGATGCATCTCCTGTTTCAGAAGTAAAAGTCTTTATCTCACATCAGCACTTATTTCTGTAAATGCCTTGGCATCAGCATAGCATCTGGAGGCTGTAATCCTGTGAGCAGGTCAAGTTCTTTATCAGTCTCACTTATATTCTTGGACATTTGCATTTCCTGTAAGCGCTAAGCCTTTTTTGGTATGCATGGCTACAGTATTTACCATCTGATGCTGCTTTCTCATATATTACCCCATATTTGTTTTAGAAAAGTGAGAATGATGAAAGTGTTTGGGAGAATATTATTCACCAGTTTGACAAGTAAGATCGTATGTATGATCTTCAAATGTCAGTAGATCAGCCAGTTCATAAAAGAAGTCAGAAAAGCTGTCATTTTTTTTCTCCTCAGAAAAACAAGATTTTCTTTTTAATTGTAAACATTTCTTAAGGTTGCGTGCTAAAGGTCCTAAAACCAGGAGCTTAGCTGTTTTCCATGCTGCAGGTCTCCGAGTTCATACCTGTGTATCCCAGGTAGTGCTTTTGCATGCAGCGCAGTGGTGGCGTTACAAGACGTGGGATTTCAGCAAGGCGGGCAGGTGCCTTTGGTGCCTCCTTGGGAAGCGGATTCACGCCGGAGAGCTTTGCACTCATGTTCGCCTCAGTGAGACTCTGCGCTGGTGCAGGGTCCTCTTCAACTCTCTGGCTTTTGAATGAAAGATTGCATTTCTAGTTTTTGCAGCTCTGTCTTTCAATTCTTCAGCAGTCTTTTGATTTTTTACAACAAAATACAGTTATGCCTCACTGAATATAGCAAGTTAAAAACAAGGATTAGAAATCTGGTCATTGTATTCAGGTTGTGTAGCGCGTTCGACATGGGGATTGTTCAAAAGGAAAAGTCAAATGTGATGAGGCCATCAAGGGCTCGGGTGTCGTTGATAACAAATGCTGTTCAGCATTTGAAACCATCCCTTAGTGGGGTTTTGGGATGTAGCTCTGGGTGTGATCTTTGTGTAAATACAAGGATGTGAAACTGCTTACACTTTTTTCACATATGTATGGGCATGAAGCAAATAGCCTACTTTGTAAACCGTGCAAATCATGGCTATAGTTTAGACTGAGTACTGTATGCCATTTTATTTTTAATGCTACACTGAGTAAGCCTTTCTGTACAAAATAATAATGAAAATTTACTAGCACTAGTAGCTGCCTGATTTTTCAGGCTCACCGTGAGAAGCTGAAGGTTCTGTCTGTGGTGAGTTTTTGGTGCAACGTGTGTGAATGCACATGCGGTGATGGGGACGTTACATATCCTTGAAAAAAGACATCTTTTGAAAGCCTACCTGCACCCGAGCTGCTAGTATTGCTAATATACCGATTTCAGTCAACGATAAGAAAAATATCAGTTCCCTTCTTTACAAATCAGTGCTGTCAGAAAACGAGCATAGATCGCATTAAAGTCTGGTACAGAAGGCTCGTCTCTGGCTGAATTTTGTCAAAGATCCACTTCCTTCAGGGGAAGTCTGTACGTCTGTACAGATCAGGCAGTAGGATCACGGCCGGCCTGTTGTGTCTTCTTGCCTGACTTCTGGCAGTGATTTTAAGTTAGTTTGTTTTTGTTGTAAGAGCAGTTTAACTTTTATGTATCTGTTGAGAGGAAGAACATGCTAATAAATGTTACCAAATGTAATGCAATGCTATTAGTCTGCTCCAGGAAGGTGAAAATGTTCTTAGAAAACGCATTATCTTTATATGCTTATTTTTCTCTCTCCATGTTACACTGATGAGTTTTATATAAATAAACTAGTAGATAAATTCTGATAATTGAGCCATTTTCATAATAATTGTGAATTTTTATAGCTGAACACATCAAATATTTGAAACAAAACTTAATACTTTCCCTTCTTCCCTATAGCAAAAACTTATTTATCTAGGATCATCTATTTCGTCTATTAAAGCTCATGAGTAGGTGGCTTACAATGAAAAATGATAGTTAATATTATAAAAATGCTCAAACCGGTAAATGCATTTTGACAGGCTTTGATAGCTTGAAATCAGTCTTTGTCTGTATTCAGAATGGATTACTAGATTTGTTTAGTTGCCACAGCATGTTTTTGAGTATATGCTTTGGAATTAAATATTTTGCTTATTTATACCAAAACCAGTTGCAGCTAAATACTTAGAGTGATATTTTCTGAAGTGCTCGGACACTTTTAAAGTTGCTCCCACTGAAGCTGTGATGAAATTCCCATTGGGAAACAAAGGCCAGTGTGACAGTGTGAGCACCTTTGAAAAAAATCCTACCCTTAGTTCGTCGTAGGGAAACAGAAGAGCTACAGTTCGGCGTTAGACATTAACATAAGCACGACCACCTGGAGATTTATTCATGGATAAAACAATGGAGTTTATCTTTGTATCTTTGTTCATTATTCATGGAGGAATAATAAAGAAGTAGCTGCAAGCTGGCGTTAGGATTCAGTTTGGGCAGGTTATTCACAGCTCCGTTTTCTCGCGCTCTTAACTAATGCCTCTGCAGTTTACTGTAAGATACGGGACATAAGTGGAAATTAGTTATTCGCCATGGCTTGAACTGAAAGTTCAACGTGGCCTATCAGATTAATATTGTTGCTGATGGCAGTAAAATTATTCCAAATGAGGGAATTCTGTAATGGCTTCATTTTAAGAATCAGTATTTGCAGTTTTCCTGTTGTGTAGTAGCATGTGTAGTGAGTTTTTTCAGCAAAGTACACAATGATCTTATGACTCCTAGCTTATATCATAATTGAGTGTGTGTTGGAAAAGTTGCAGAAAAAGGAATTTCTACATTTTTTTTCATTTGAAGCTCATCTACCATTTGTGCTAATTTAATCTAAACTTTTCCTGTGTACTCAATTTAAAAAAAAAAGGTCACTATTTTGTGTGTTTTGAGGCACAAAACCCAATCAATTGTCATCTATGCTGATCTATGGAGCTTATGGGTGTCTATCACGGAAACGCAGCACTCTGGATTTGTCGGCATTCTGTAATCTGGCAGGAAATTGTGTGCTTTTTCCTCTTGTTGTCTGTAGCTCGTGTACTTTGTTTTAATGTCTGCCACTTTGGCTGGCCGTGACTAATATATTGTTTCTGCCTTATACTCATGCATTAATCCTAATTTATGCAAGTGTAATTCCTCTTAGTGTGGCAAATGGCGCAGAACTGAAACTTTTAAATTGATGTATGTTATCATTTGATAATTTGCAGTCCTTTCAATAGTTTGTTTCTCCTGGTTAATCAAATCGTGAATTGGGGTTTTGGTTGTATACAGAAATAATAGGTTACAAATGATGTAGAAGTATAGCAGAGTATTCCTGAGAACTTTGAACATTATTTAAATATAAGCTGGATATAACATATAAAAAAGGATTAGTTGGGTATTTGAATAGTTATCTCGGAGATCTCTTCATCTTCTCTAAGTACTTTTTTAATAAAAAAGCTTTTGGCGTTAGCGATAAGCCCAAAAGATCAACGATACTTTCCAGAGTTGGATGAAAGGCTGAAATAGTACTGTGTAATCTCATGGGCATGAAGCTCTGCCAAGCAAGTTACTAGAAATAAAAGAATAGTCCATCACCTTAAATTTTCAAATACATAATCTGCTGGTTGGTTGGGGTTTTCTGCCAGCTGGTCACATAGGTTCTCTGGAACACACTATCTGCAACTATCAAAATGAATCATCTGGTGACCTCAGAGAGGAATATTCTGGATTTCATTCTTAGCTGATTTTGGGAATGGCATTAGAATTGCTAAATGGCTACTATGAGTACCTAGGTAACCTTTGGCTATAGCTACAGAATATCTTTTCATCTCGTATTTGAATAGACTTTATTATCACAGCATCTCAACAGCGATATCAATGTGAATATACAGAATGATGATACTGTAAAGCAAAGTTAACTCCATACATATTGGTGGCAGAAGTAGTACATAGCAGAAGTAATTTCTCGGGCAGTGGTATGAGACATGGAGAAGCAAAGTTATCTCTGGTTTTGCCCGTTCGTGAAACAATATTTGAGAGGTTCTGCTTTCTGTCAGTGCTAAGAAAACACAAGTGATACTGCGTTGCAGACCCCTGCTACTCCCTGCTGACAACTAAAGTTAAATCACCTGCAAAGCTTTCTGTCCCTTTTAAGTTGCTACTTTTATTGTATCCTGCATTAGGAAGCCATCTGACTGTCTTTTTTTTTGTTCAGTTAGTTTGAATTTCTGTTTATTCTTTAATGTTGAGTGTAGAGTGCAAAAAAGGCAACTTTAGTTTCTCAGTTTATCAGTCTTCTCATGATATTTTTCATAGTGCATAGATCACGTTAGTAGAACCAACACCATATCGATTTCTTGTCTGTTTTTGATAACTTCTTGTTAAAGTAATTATTGAGATTTGGACACCTAATACACCATTTTCTCATCAGTTCCATCGCTGTGATGCTGTCCTGTGTCTATTGAGTAACAGGTAAGTAGTTAGCTAGACATTAGTTTCTGTTCTGTACTGAAAAAGTCGAGAGGGGGTTCTCTGCCATTTTTCTATGTATTTTAAGTCATTCATTTTGACAGGTGCCTTCAAAAACTTTGGAGCTAATATCAGAGTTTTGAAAATGTGATGCTGTTTTTGTAGTTTTGCTTAGGTTTAATTATTCAATTTCTTCCTTTTTATGTATATCCAGCTTTTACCCAGAGCCTGAATTGTGTCTTTAATGACAGAGAGGTTGTTTAGTGTGTTCCTGAATGTGTCTGTGCTGATCAGAGGTATCAGGGCAAGACAGCTGCTTAGACGGGGGATTACTGCTTATTTCTACCCTTATCCTTAGATCTTTCTTCAGCAGGTACCTGGGCAACAACTTTGTTTTGCTCTCTGTTTCTTAATCTACTCTGTTGCTCTTTTTTCCAGGTTCAGTCATCCTATATATTTGTGTTTCCTCTTTTTAGGATGAAAGGGAAGGTTGCTTTGTTTCAAAATAAAGATTCTTTGGTGATCGTAGTTCTGCTTTAGAAATAATACTTTAGAAATAGGGCTTGTATGAGTTCAGTTACTCCTCTAGTTATGTGAGTTTATAGTTTTGTGCCATCTAGCGGTGTGTGCAAGTAAGCAGGACTTCAAATTTAGAATATAATTATAATTAATTGTATAGCTAACGTTTTTTAAAAGAAGATGGAAGTATGAAATGCTGAGAATATCTTAAAATGGCCAAAGAGAGATCTGGGTTGTGTTGAATGCAATTAAGAAGAAACCTTGAATGTTAGCTTGAATTCAGTTACTGATAACCCCTAAAATTAAAACTTTTTTTTTTTATGCCTAAAAGCAGCAAAGAGAGTTTAAAAGGAATACAGTTATATTTGGTTTAAAGTCTTAATTCACCTGTCTAATTAAAACATACTTTTGTAAACTATCTGACAAATCTCAATTCATCCTAAAGTATAAGAACAATTGAATTCCTATTTTTAAACAAGTAATGATCATCTAAATTGGAGTTTACTGTATAGCTTTGGCGTGTGAATGTTTCAACTTCTTGCTAATACGTTCCACTTTTCTCCATCCGTCTCCCTCCCTTCCCCCCTACCCCCAGGTAAAATACATATTTTTATTAACTCTACTTTTTTTTCCAGGTCACTTCCTGGTACTACAGCAGCTGAATGTGCATCAAATTTGAAGAAGATTTATACAGTACAAACAGTACAGGTAAGATTAGCTTTGCTGCAGTAGTTCTTACACATGAAAAATGAAACTTAATGCGTGAAGTTACGTTAACACTCTCATGAATGAGTCAAACTCATGCCTTCACTCACCTGTGGTATGAAATGTAAGTACTGCTCTTTCTGTGTGGTATCACTTAGTCATTCTTTGAATTTCATTTGGCTTTCCAGACCAGAAAAGGATGAAGTATATTGGTTTGCTTTGATCAGACAAGCCCACTCTTCTTAACCATTCCAGTTTCCTCTGGTGCCGCTATTGGATTGTTGTGCTTGATGTATTTTAAGTATTTATCCTGCTCTTTCTCAAATTGTTCTTTAATACAGCAAAGTTAGAGCTTGTGGTTGGTTTTCCTGTCTCTACCCTTGAGCATGATTTTTTTTTTTTCCGGTGAACTGGTTTATGGTTAGGTACTTTTACATCATGGATGTTTGCAGCAATAAGAAATTCTGCATGTTTCTATGTCATCTAGTTTTAAATCATCGGTGCCAATCAGTGGGCATCTCTTGCAAGTAAAATGGCATTTCTGTTTTACTGCCAGAGTTGGTGTGAAATACAGTGAATTGGTATTTGCCTTACCTTAACGCTAAGCTGACCTAGTTCACTAGATCTCTGAACTTCTAAGATGATGCCAAAGCCTTCTCCTTGGAAGAACCCAACCGTGGTGATCTTCTGTAGCTTTAAGTGAAGCTGTCGTACTAATGTTTGTACAGTTTGTTACCTTACATGAGATGTTTCCTCTCAGCTGATCGTCCTAAGAGATAAACTGGTTTTAGAAGTTTTCTGGAAACAAGGTCATCAGTGGCAGCACTTTGGCATAAAGCATGTAAGTCTGAGGTTGTTCGCTGCAGACCTTTGGGGGAGGTTCTCTTTCCCTGTCTGTGTTAGCAGAGTGTCCACATCATTCAGGCAGTGAAATCAAATTTGACAACACAAGTGGGTCCATTTCAAAATGGGGTTGAACCAAGTGTCATCAGCTCATCCATAGGATCACCCGTTTGTGCACGCTTCTCCATTTTCACGAGGAGGTAAGGTACTGCGCAGGGCAAGGACTGCACAGCAACAGTCTGGGGCAGCGGACACTTGTGAATTTGAGTCAGTCGCATGGTAATTCTTTGCTTACACATCTTTTCTGTGATCAACTTCAGCAGATTACTGCTTAGCATTAAAAGAGCAAAAACAGGACACAGAACTCAATATAAATATTCCTACTTCTGCCTGATTTTCATATCCATTTTTATATTTTTAATAGTTTTTCTTCTCTTTTAGTGACTGGATAATGGAAATGGCTCTTAGATGGAATTGCCAAGGGCTGCCAAAAATTATCACATAATGTTGCAATGTTTGGTTTTAAAGTTGTATTTATATCTAATGTTACATCACTGCATGTTGTTGCAACATACATCTTTAAAATCTTTAAGAAGTGAAATTGCAACAAGTTGATTTCAGAGCATTTTTTTATAGAGTACAAAAAGGAGATAGTTCTCTATGAGTAAAATATGTGATGGTTCTGGAGAAAGTGAACAAAGGAAGTAAATCTGCATGAAAGTTCTTCTCACATGTTAATGCAACTATACTTTTTTTTTTAAAGAATTTCTGGAGTGTGTACAACAACATCCCTCCTGTGACAAACTTGCCCCTGAGATGTAGTTACCATTTAATGAGGGGAGAGAGACGGCCACTTTGGTAAGTGTGTTATCATTAGACATTTCTGGGAGCGTGCAGTGAAAAACATTAAGTAAATGGTGAAAGGAGGCAGGAGTGGGACAGAAGTGTCTTGTCTCTGTTGCCCGCAAATGGCTGAACTAAGGTTATTTCTATTGTGGGTCTGTCAGGATCTTGTTAAGCTTAAAAGTTACTTGTGCTAAAGAGAATCTGTATTAAAAAGACTGTAACTTGATTGTCCATTTTGGAACATAAATGTAAATAAGAAATTAAATTATGAATTAAAAATAAATTATGTCTCTGAATTTCAATTCAAGAATACACAGAAAATACTTTATGGTATATTATGCTTTCATGTGCATTACTAGTATTTGAATTTTAACTTACAAATTTTTTTCTCTTCACCGAAGATAGTGTAGTAACAATGCAAATGACTGATACTCCTTGCCAGTTTTTTACCCATGCAAAAGTATGGTTCATATGCATATAACTGTATATATGGGCTTAGATTAAAGCTAAGTATAACTATTTAACTATGCCATTATGAGGGGATAAGTTGCAGCAAATTCCTATGAGATTGTAGAATGGAAATGGAATAAAGTATAAATCTTTTTTTTTTTTTTCCAGAAGTTGAATTTAGCATACCTTCTTCCTTTACTTTCTAATTAGGTAGCTTAAACATTTTCTGAGGAGATTTGATCTTTTTGGCATCATTTGCACTAGATAGTGATTGAATTAGAGTTCTTTAACTTGATCATTGTATGTCTAACTGGATGTTGACTTACTACAGGAGGTTTCCATCCTAATCTGAAGAAGTAAATAATTTTCTGAAGTGAAATATGTCTGAAAACATACATTACTTTTCTAAAAATACCATAACTGGTCAGAAGATCTAAAGTGGGTTGAAAAAAATATTGGTGCCTGTACAAATCAAGTAGGCAATTGTGTGCAGGTCTTGATATCTTTTTCAGGATGAGTGGGAACATTTTGTTTTTTCTCTATTTTTAGTTTTGATTTGGTAAGTGACTAGTAGGGGTGTGAAATGCAAAGATCTTTTTTGAAAACGATACATCTATTTTAAGACTACCCAAGTAAATGTACATGCTGTATTTTAGGAAAGGGATTGCAAGATGTTGATATCATCAAAGCCCACTAACTTTTCAGTAATTACTGCACAGAAGCTTTTCTCTGATTACAGTTACAGCATGCTGGCTAATTGCAGCATTGTTTTTAGGAGGAAAAACAAATTCTGGAGTGCAAATTGAGGACTGCAGATTTTTGAAGATGTCATTCCAAAGTTTGCCTCTCTTCTTTCCCCAGTGTTTGTCTGGATTGGTGGGAGGCCATTGATCCTGGGGAATCTTTATAAGTTTCATATTCAACCATTGTAGGTTTAGATATTCAAAAGGTGAATTTTAGAGTATGCCTATGAAAACTTCAACTTTGCTTTTACAGAGTTCTAACAGAAAACTAAAAGCAAAGTAAAATTTATAAAAAGAATGTTGACAGAATAAACTTGAAAAGTCTGCAGGTTTGTTGTTGTGCCTTTGCTATTATAAAGCAGTTTCTGATCATGTCTGTCCTGACCCCAGACAACTTCCGTCTTTTTCTCTAAATAAGGACAATTAATTTCTAGCTGTCATGGAATTGAGATGAAGTGTGTTCAAGTTCTTCTGTTAAACTGAATGAACTTGAGAGTAACAAGTTGCTTATGCAAAAATATGCCAGAGTTTTTCCAAAATAAAAGGTTACCATAGCAAAACATAAAAGTGCTTTGTGGCATATTCCCATATAATGTGCAGCCACTTCAAAGATAGTCTGTGGTCAGGGAAAATGTAAGTATTTTCCAACACACAAAACTTAGGAGAGGAATTAGGTGTTGAGAAATATACTTCATATGAACAATGAAAGATTTATCTCTGATGTCAAAAGTCATAGCTTGAGTCATGCTACCTGGAGTTAATAATTGCATTTCAAATGTTTTTTTTCTGGGAAAATTAAACCCCAGACATAGGTTTATCTCGATGTGGATTTGAATGTTTATTTTACTGATATATTTTCCATAACCAGGGAAGAGGAAAGTAATGCCAAAGGAGGTGTATGGAAAATGAAGGTCCCTAAAGAAAGTACGGTACGTAATATTCATCTGTTACTTAGAAATGATTGAACAAGGGGGTTTCTTTAAACTCTGTGAAATAAAGCTCTTGTAAAGTTTTTCAGTTTTGACATCATCCAGTACAACAACCAAACACCATTTTTAAGTCCGTAATCTTTTATTGCAAAGCAGCGAGAGAGCGTTTATTTTTAGCTAATTCAGGATCTTGTTTTTGACAATACTTGCCACTGTATGGTCAATCAAGCGAAAGTTGAAGTGTTGTACTCCATTTCTGTTTGGCAAGCGTAGTATTTTGCAAGGGCCTTTGTTCTCAAGACTCTGTTTTCACACCTGTAAGCACACAAAATATAAAAAACTTTTCCTGGTAATACTAAATGCTAAATTATAGCCAGAACCTTAGTGATGCTCTTCAGGAATCCACGCACAGTTCAGCACGACTGCCAGAGTTTTGCTTAAGTGCCAAGTGCACCTACGCTCTGTGTCAGGCTCAGTAGGACTATTTGTGCTTAACATTGCTTGTATGCACCCGTACAGAGATGTACGTAGCACTGTTTGCCCTGTGCCTTTCTTGTGCCAGTTGAAGACTAAGGCTTTGTTTCCATGGATAGCTAATCCCGTCTAATGGCTTGCTCCCACTGGAAGGGGGAAGATCTTGCTCATCCTCCTTTCCCGGTCCCACTTGTACTGGCAGTGCTGCTCATCAGATCATTCTGTGAGCCAGTTTAACACACAAAGATGGCAGAAATTTTTTTTTAATTTGAGCAGTATATGACCAGGAGATATTTTTGATGAATCTATGGGGTAAAGGAGAAAAGAGGAAAGAGTGGGATAGTCCCCTTTGCTGGCAACAGTGAGCTGTCACAGCACCTTGTGCAAGTCTTGTGAAATTATAGCACTTTTTGATTTGCTCTTTTTTTGTTTTGCTCTTTTTTTTGATTTGCTCTTTTTTTAATTTGCTCTTTTTTTAATTTTAAATTTTAAGAGAGAAAATCTGTTCAGGCGTGTCGTTGTTTTAGCCCTGCTGAAACAATTTGTTTTCTGTGTGCTGGGCTTTGTGCCCCTATTAAAAGCATGTGAGTAACTTTTCCTGTGAACTGTCACAATGAAGAGATTTGACCTATTCACATGTGTTATTTATGTGTGTAAGTGTGTTCTGGATAAGGCCTTTAAATGCTAAAAGTGAAGTGTAAGAAAAATGTGACAGCCTTGCAAAAGGCATTAAACACTGAAAGATGGTACTTGAAATTTCAGCCAAAAGTTAATTGATTTTGCCTGTGGGGTTTTTTTTCCATATGTGAATTGCAGCTTTCCTCCTCTCCAATCCCCAGTGATCACAAAAGACTGAAATTTTCTTTTTCCCTTTATAATCCAAAGTGTGAAGATTGTCAGAAGTGACAAGTGGTTTGGGGGGCCTGCATTTTTGGGTGGTGAATTTAGAGACCTCAGAGAGACATGTTTTTTCAAAGGCTAAATGATCGCCACTTTTTGAAAGAAGGGAACTTTTTGATCTCTCAAATTAAATATCACACATCCCTGGTCACTTCTGAAAGTTTTAATTGGAGATGAACTTGAGTCTGCTTTTAGTACCTTTGTAAATGGGGTAAATAATATCTTCATGCCCATTTTTGACTTCACACTTCTAATGGTCACACATGCACACAATATCTGTTTGGCTAAGAAGAACTGTCTTGTACAGACCTAAGTGGAAAGGATGACATGCTACAGCAATGCTTTGGTGAGGGTGTGGAGGGAGGGAGATGTAGTTTTCCCAGAGATATCAGTCTTTCAGATGGTATGACAAACTGACTGACAAAATACTGACATTTGAAAATGTTTTTGCATGTGTACAGTGACACTTCTGTATGTCAACTTCTAATACGAAAACTAATACTTTTTAGATCCTCATAAGCCTGATCCTGCAACTGCTTACTACTGGATGAAGTGCTTCCTACCCATGAGACCATTAGGACAACTCACAGTAGTGAGCACTACGCCTGGTAATGAGAGTATGCATGGTCAGTCTCAACGTTCGTATATGAACTCTTCCATTGGCAGGCAAAATACATCATGTCAAAGATTATCACGCTGACATCTTCAAACTGCCTCAGGATGCAGTGCATCAAATAGTTCTTTCCATAGCCTACATCTATATTATGCATTGGATTAGCTGATAATTATCGGGTCACAGAAATGCATGGTGCTCATCCTTTGTATCCTAGAAGATGGCTTAGGAGTGCTCAGAAACTCAGAAACTCCATTAAAGCAGTTTATTGGTTTATCTTCTTCATAGCTGCTTGCTTTTTGTTTTAACCTTGGTACATTTGATTTGTTTTTCTTTTTTTAATAGTACTAAAACCCAAGCTAACTCAAAATAGCAGAAAAGACATTCCTTAGAAGCAGTATATGAAAAAGTCACTATGGTGGTATAGACAAATATAGATATTGCCATATTCTGAAAAAGAATTTTATGTCTCTAACCACACACCTTGGAGCATATTACTGAATGAGTTCGTCGGAGTTGCATATAATGTGTTGGAAAACAGATTCCAAGTTTTGAATGCTCTTTGGCTTAGGTGATAACAAATGTCAAAAGCAAATAACAGTGTAATTAGTCTAACAGAGCCAAAGAAAACTGGCTCATAGCTTTTTTCCTCCAGTTTTCTCTAGTTAGCATTTAAATTTGTTGAAAGTCATGGTCAAGGAGAATCAGACATGATGTTTAAATATAAATCCATTTAGTTTACTGGTAGGGTTTTCTGGTACTTTTCTTAAAGTGGATAGTAATTATTTTCCATAGAAACAAATGATTACAAGTAGAGCTTTATGGTCTTTTTACCATGTGAAATTCTTGGGAGAAATCTGCTTTCATGCTTTACAGTAATTAGTGCATTCAGGATGAGTCATGGACACAGATGTAGAGAAGGTAGATTTATACTTAAATATTTAAAATATTTATTAGAACAACTCTGTGTTACAGTATTTATTATCAGAGTCTAAACTTGCTCCAACTATGCTGAAGAAATTAATAATATAATACAGTGTGCAACTGTTCATTTGCACACTGTTCAGTGTACAATGTACTCTTTTTCTGTCCAGACAACCTCAGAAGGAGAATGCACTCAAAACTGAGCTAGCAAGCTTGACACTTAAATTAAAAGAAAATAACACAATAGTAACTGTTTTTTTCTTCTTAGGCTGCAGTTTGGAAAGAGCTACTGTTAGCAACAATTGGAGAGCAGTTTACAGATTGTTGTGCAGCAGGTAACTTTTTAAAATAATTTAGGCTAGCATCACAAATACTGGGTTTGAATGCAGACTGTGGAAACAGTACTGAAAATATAGGACAGGGCAGGAAATCGTACTTGTATCCATTTAACATTAAGAGGAGGACAAGCTTGTCTGACTGTCTTGGAGCAGAGCTAACTCTAGCTTTGAGTTCAACAGCTTGCATCTCTTGGAGGCCAACAAGTTTTCTAGGGTTTAAACGTCTGTCTGTTAGCCAGCGTTCAAATGATTAGTGCTGATTCCACAATGCCAGGATTCTGGAGCCCCCAAATTACATTTCCATAGGAGATTGCTTGTACTATCTCATTTGGAAGTGGCTAAATTAGATAGACACCCCTGTTACCCCTCATGGTCTCTGTTGATTCTCCTAACAAGGTGATGAGTTGTCAGGGGAAGCGACAGAGAAGACCTGAAACAGAGAAGCTGAGTGTTTTGCCCATGGTTACACTGAAAACTTGCAGCAGAGCCATGATACGAACCTGGGTCTCCTGAATCCCAGGTTAGCGCTCTAGCCAAAGGTGGTATTTTCATTATCGCTTAAAAATATTGCTTAGGTCAAACTAGTCTTTAGCATAATTGAATTTACATAAAAATTCTTAAAATACCTTGCTGGTTTACTGGAAAACAGTCATTAATCATCCAGAAACTAGTACATGATTTTGTTCAGGTGTAATAATTCAGTGAAGTCATTTTCAGAATAAATTTCATCTCTGTGCTTGCAAGCTTGCATGTTTCATTTGGAAATGGTCCTCAGGAAGGGCTTGTGAGTGCTACCTTGCTTAAGATATATCATCAAATGCTGTATCTTAGTCATGAAGAGCAAATATGAGTCTGTGACCATTTCATAAGCTGAAGTTCAGTTGCAGAACTGTTTCTTGTTACTGGGTAAAGCAGATGATTAACTTGTCAATCCAGCAGCCTACAGGGAATGAATTCCGAGAACTGATTACTAAGCTAACTTTTCAGTTTAACATGATATTTTCCATCATTTCTTGCGACCATATTTACTTCTCCTAGACATATATATATGATTAAACTGGCTTTTATTTAATGATAAAGAATATCCCATTAGGAAGTGTTCCATCTCTGCTTTATCATTCAGGAGAAAAGAATTCAGTTTCTCCAATTCACACAGCAACTCAGCAAAGATTTTTCAAACAAATATTATCTCTCAAACGTAGTTAATATAGTAGAGCAGGCATATTGCATTAGGTTGCTTCTGGTATGTTCAGTTGGTTGTTCTGTTTTGTTTTTTTTTTCTAAAAGGGTTTACTGAGCCAGTTTCTCAGATAATATATTTCATTGCTTGCCTGACTTATTTCAGGATTGTAAGAGAGAGAGTACAAGCCTCAAATCCTTTACCTGCGAAAGACGTTTCCAATAGGTGCTTTTTAAAATCCTCCATATGCATAATTGAGCTGATGCCAAGAAGAAGGGAGAGTTTCTGCCCAGGGAAGGGGGAGGTAGTCGCTGGGAGGAAGGCAGAGGCAGCCTTCCCTTGCAGCAGCAGCACGGTCTCGGACAGAGCTATCCACACAACTGCATCCGGAGGATTTCACACCAAAAGTGCTTCTCCCCTCAAGTATGGAGTTACCAACACTGATAGCAGCAGCAGCAGCAGCAGCAGGCCTGGCTGTGGTTTTGTTAACTTTTCTTTGCTGCTGCTTTGACAAAATGGAAAGGGAAAACAGAACAATACAGCTTATAGTCTGGAAAAAGTAACATACAGTCTCCGCCAGGCACTGTTCATGGGGTATTAGTTGCTTTTCCCCCCAAAATTTTGCTTTTAGTAAGTTGCTGAAGTAAATTACCTTTAATAGTTTATGTTACTAACTTCAGTGAATATTGTGATTCCCTTCTAGTCAAAGATAAGCGTGCAATAATACAGATGAATAACCCTGGGACAATTTATTAAAACTATTGTGAGGTAATATTTACAATAGTTTCTACGAGCAATAATGTTTGTTTCTTTCTGGTAACTATTTTGTCTGGTTTCAGCATTGGTATTCTCTTCATTGGAGATTTCTCTCTTTCCTTTCTTGAGTTTGTTCAACTTTCAGTCAGTGTTTCATAATACATAAGTATCAGATTAGACATGTCTCACTTTTAAAGAATTCTTTAATAATGCTTTAATAATGCTTCCTCTTCTGTACAGATGATGAAGTAATAGGGGTTAGCGTCAGTGTTCGTGACCGTGAAGATGTTGTACAAGTCTGGAATGTGAATGCCTCTTTAGCAAGTGAAGCAAAAGTTTTAGAAAAGGTATATAAACTTCTGCCACACACATCTTTTAAAGCAGTGTTTTATAAACGTAAGTATTTTGTATTAGTTCATTTCTACCTTCACTAGAGAAATAAAGTGCCAGTAGGATATTTCCATGGGCATAACCTGCTTGATTTATCTTTAAAGATTTAGAAATTTAGCATCTCTCATTACATTCAAATTTTTACTTCAAAGTTATAGACAGTTATGTCCCTTCAATGTAAGAGTTAGCTACCATTCAAAGTATAGAATATTTTAAATTCAATTTTACAATATACTTGGTTTCATATTTAATATGCAAGATTCCTAAAGTGAGTTGGATAAATCTCTTGATAACTCTCAAGATTGCATGCTTTTTAATTTAGATATTCATGTGGTGCAACCATTTACTATCAGGATTTTAAGGGATGTCTTATTTTAGGCTGTAAATGAATGGACTATCAGAATAGTCTATTCCCCAAATCATTGTTTGCATGTTGTGTCTTCCTTGACTGCTCACACATTGTTGTCTTCTGTTTTCCTCCTTTTAACTTCTTGACAAAGTTTACATGGCAAAGTTTACACTTTTTATTGTTTCTTTTTTCCCCCCTCTCTCTTCCTTAGCACACAGAGAACATCATGCTTTTGAAGGCCGACGTGGAAAACATTAACGGCAGTCTGTACCAAGTTCCTTCTTTGTTGTTTAGTGTTTTGAAGTGCTCTGGACACGGAGAAGGATGGACGAAGCCCTGCAGAAGCACCACATGCAGTGCCCTTTTGAGTTTCTAACATTTCAGATTGGGCTATTGCTACTGAAAATGAGGAAAATGGTTGCCTTGATTACTAAATGCGCCGTTCATTACTTTTTGTTTGGTTGGTTTTTTAGTTCTTCATTATTTCTTTGAAAATATATTTTGGCCACTTGTTTTTTTGATCAGATTATATTTGTCCCTGTTTCAGTAAGAAAGAAAGCTTTCCTTTCTTCTGTACTGTGCTTAGTTAAGTGCAAATGTGCACAAACATGGTATGCTGCTTTTTCTAGATGTGCTGTACATAGAGGAATACTGGCTTAATGAAATGTGTTTTCAATTTTCGTTTTGAAACATTCCTATCATGTTAAGATTTACTCACTGTCTTTGTCCCAAGAGAGAAAGAAATTGCACTGCATTATTCTAATATACCATGTAATCTGGTCTTGCACTGGCAATAGCCACATACTGTAAGAGTAAATAATAATCACTGAATGACAGACTAAAGAGAACACATTTTTTAGGACTAACCCTCTGCGAGATGACGTTAACCAGTAACTTTAGTAATTTCAAAAGAACAGTTATTCAGACTGAGAGATCTTTCAATAGGAAGCCCTACAAACTCTACACCTCTCTTATTTTAAGAGGGGATGGTGTTTTTAATGGTTTTATATTGTATGCTTCCTTATGATATTTTTCTGTAATGAAAAAAGTGTCATGAATCATTTCTAATGCATTTGACTAACATCCCCCACACTTAGATTATTTTAGGCCTATGTTTGCATCCCTGAAAGCATCAGTATCAGAACTGCTGTTGACTTCAGCACAAAGGTCCCATCGTATGTAGTTTCAAGCTATCGTAGCACCTTAAGTGAATTTTTTTTTATTTACAGAAAAGAAATGGATTTTTTTTTACAGTGGGAATGTGAATATGAACCATGCTAGTCTTTAAATGTTTGTCTGTATTAATTATTTGCAGTGTCAGTTTGTTTTGCTATGCTACCAAAGATGAATTTAGTTCCTTTTACAAGAAGAAGCTGCAAAGTAGAGATGAATGTACACTCCACTGAGCATTACTTCATTGTTAAGAGTTTTTATTTGGCAACTGTTCAAATTGCACTGATTTCCACATGTTTAGTATATTAAAAGGCAGCCATTAGAATCAAATAAATTTTAAAATAAGAATCACATTTGAGATTTTTACAACTTCATCTGTATTTATGAATTAAAGCTGTGCAGTTAATGAGCATTATTAAACAAGTTTTCTAAAATCAAATATCTTGCTTCTGTAATTGCTTTTTGAGCTTAAATGTTACTGAACCTTTTTTAAACCTGTGTATTTTTCAGTGAAACTTTTTCTCTTAGAAGCTATCTACGTTTTGTTCATAGATAAAAATGTCTTTTAAATGGAGTTTTTGTATTAAATCAGAAAGGAGGCTTAAAATTTAGTAGTCTCTCTTGTATATTTTCAGTTACTACTTAAGATATTTTTCTTGCAGTTTAGATTATTTTCTTGCGGTTCTTTATATACTTTATAAAGTATACAGGTAGACTGAGGTTTAAAAATAGAAAGTATAGAGACTATTACCAGTTTAATTATTTGACATTTTATAAAATTCATATTGTTGCAGTGACCAACTAACCTCATTTGCTTTGATTAGTTTTTACCACTCCACTTTTCTAAGATGCAGCTAATGCTGCAAGGATTTCTTTTTATAATAACGTTCCCTTTGGATTACCCCAGAATTGTCTGAGACCTGTTACAAAAATATATATATTGTTAATGTTATATTTAACTACAAACAGGGTTTGAACTAACAGCGCAGTTTCTTTCATAGGACCATCCTCATCTACTAGATGTACTTGTTCTAGACTGGCTAGTTCGGGTGTTGGTGCGGGTGTAGCTGTGTCTGCACAGAGGCCAGCAAGGACTGATGTTGTGCGTGCAGGTTTTTCAGGCAATACGAAGGGCTGCGATGTCTCAGCAGCTCTGTTAGCACTGCCCAAGTCAGCTGAAACGTGGCGGTCCGGGTTGCAGGACTCCGGTGTAGAGATACTTCATCTTACTGGTACAATGACATCTTTAAATAAGAGAATGTAAAAAGGTGCTTCACTTTCAAGGTGAAATGAGCTCATTTTCTGTGGCAATGAGTAATACTTCAGCTACTACAGTTTTTACTGAATAGGGTTTAATGTAAGTGCATGTTTACAAGGCCCTCGTTTTTATCTGCAATGAGAGTGGCTGGTGTTCCCCTTTTTCTAAAGAATGGGTAAAGGAAGGCGTCAGAATAACAGTTACCTGTTGCATTCTAGCTGATATTTGTGGGTTTGATGTATACAAATATGGAAAAGAAATGCCTCCAGGCCGGTGTTGCAGAGTCGAAAGGTGGCTTCAGAGAAGTGAGGGTAGAAAACTTTCAGAAAAATGTTTTCAACAGCTTGACGAGCAAGATTTCTCACTTGAAATACTTCCCTATCTTTGGAATACTAATAGGAAATTAATCATACGCTTCACCGTTCCCTTGCCTTTACTTTTGGAAACAAGCCAGCATGTCTTACCTCTCCTCCAGGTTTCTCTGGTGAGAGGAAATTCCCTGCCACCTCTCTGGCTGCAGATCCATTAACTTCAGGAGAACAGTATCTGCTGGCAGAAACAGCAAATTTGGTGATGTAACCGGAACTTGCTAGTTTAAGATGCTACACTATTCATCTTACCGAAGGAAATGATTTTTATGTAGTTGCCACTTTTTCCTTGAAGACCTCTGTGCTTGAACATTGAATAGAAATTGAGAGAAATTTTGTCCCAGCTGTATCGTGTCCCTATAAGAGCTGTCCATTGTCCACCAAAGTCCAAATTAAAAACTGTTGTCAAGTTTTTATTGTTCTAAGTCCCCACTCTATTATATAAAACTTGGGAATTTTCTGTGTAACTTGAAATTCTGATGATAATTGTTATTATTACTTGATACCAGGGTTGACAAGAATATCTTCTGACTAAAATTCAGTTTATCGTATGCCACAATCCAACTTTGAGCTTGGATCAAAATGTACAATACAAGTTTGTAGGAACACGACAAATTATATATGTGAATTTTTAAACTTGCAAGCATTAAATCTAAAGACTTTGTAGAATTTTCCAACTTCCATCCAGACTGATCTTTATAGCACTTATATGTTTTTACAAAGTGGTGTTAACAGTTAATTTCTTAAAGTCTTTGAAGATTTATTACTTTTACCTGGAGATCTGCTTTACTGAACATAATTAAATGAACCCTCCACTACTTCAAAATCACCTAACTTGTTCAAATACATATCAAAGAAGGAACTACACAAATTCCTATCAAAATGAATTTCTGGTGGCCTTTCAACATAAAATTAAAACGTTGAACTTCCATGGCTACAGACAGCAAAGAAACTCCAAGCATCTCCATGAGCTGAGCTAAAGAAACACGGTTCCCTCTGGTTGTCTCTCGTGGGGACCCACATCGGCATAGCTACTGGAGGGGCTTTCCCGTGGCGTTTATCACTAGCATAGCAGGTCGCACTGAAGCCTTTCACATAGCTGGAGTACTCGTCTCCTTACTCAGGCAGGTATTTTTATGAAATTTGTAGGAACTTCATTATCTTTGATACGTCTGACCTGTCAACCAGGTCTGACAGGTCTGGAGTTACTGTTGCACGTGCACCCAGGGATGGCTTTAGCCTCCTCCTAGGAAGCGGGGCTGAAATCAGAAGTAGGTGGACAGCTCTAGCTGTCTCCTTGAAAAGGTTCACGCTGCTTGGTGAGGGGCCATCACCACATCTGCCAGGTGAAGGAGCTAGGTGCTGAGCAGCGTTAAGTGGAGGAGGAAGAGGAGGAGGAGCAGGGCCAGCTGGGGAAGGCTGGCTGAAGAAATGCTGACTCAGGCTCTTAGGTGGGTGCGAGGAAATTAATGGGCTGAGAGGGGAGGTGTGTGCTTGGTGCCCAGGGAGCAGGAGCCCAGGCTGTCTCCCTAGAGGGTGGGCTGGTTGAGGGGGTAAGGAGTGTGCAGACCCTTGCTGGGCTGCTCCTGAGACAGGTGGAGCCGAGACTGAGAGGGAGGGAGCTGGACGGAGGAGAGACAAGTGAGAAACGGTAAGAGAAATACCTTTTTATGTCTGAACACTGCACTTCTTGGAACGTACAAAGTCTGGAGTTGCCCCATGTACTGGCAAGGCTTGAAGGAGAGACTGTTCCTGGTGAAAGGTCTCTTAGGAAGAGCTTGTGCCGCTACAACGTGTGAGGGCTGCTGTGTGCTCTGTGATATCCTCATCTGCCTGCAATATCCCAGGAGCAGCTCCAGGCCCTGGTGGTGCATGCTCCCTCCAGCTTCCAGGGACCCACGGCCCAAGTAGCAAGGCTTTAATGCAGATCCTTGCCACACTTGATGCTTTAGTGGTTGCTGAAATGTGCCAAATCCTGTCACACGTCTGTTCTGATGCTGCTTATTGGCTTTCGGTCATGTTCTGTGGCCCTGCATGCGATTCCTTTCGCTGCAGCTTTATTGGGGCTGTTCTGTGCCCTCCTGGCTGAAGGTTCCCACCAGGTCTGGGCTGGGCTCGCTGATCAGCTCCCCTCTGACTTTGGGGCACGTCTGGTGACATGGTGGTCTCGGTGGCTCCCCAGGCAGCACCACCACTGCTACTACAAAGATTAATTGAGACTTGCCCTTAATAGGGATGAAGAGCTGTCTTCTGGGGCAGGCTAATTAACAGGATTCTGCTCTAATAATTATATAGCAGTTTATTGAACACAACTTATTTGATGACATCTTTTGAAGACATAGCAATTAGCAAACAAGGAGAGGTTACTTTGCCTCCAAAGCCTATTTCCAAGCATTTGCTGGTGTGGCTTTAACTTTCATTCTCCAGAAGAGTTGTTACTGACTCTATTTTATTTATTTTTTGCAGCTGTCATTTGACAGCTTGTCCCTGCTCTCCTGTTAAAGGAGTTGGTTCCTTCCATGGATCCATCTCGGCTTTGGAGATCTTCTGCTTCACCTGTTGCTTCTTGCTCTTCATTCGCTAAAATCTTCCTCACCTCTTCAATTCTGCATAACTGATGATAAAATATTTGCTCAAGAAGATTGCAAAGCTTGGGGGGGGGGGGTTGATTTCTCCATAAATTGAGCTCTGAAAGGTGCAGTGCACTCAGCATTTATGGATTGCCTTCCCAAAAGGTGCAGCTGAAGGTAGCTGGTGCAGCTGAGGCCCCTCCTGAGCTGCAGCAGCAGGTCCAGGACCTGCAGGTGCCTCACGAGCCCTGATAAGAGAGGGCAGCTCTGCCCCCACCCCTTGCCTGTGGGGTCAATGGTGCTCTCTGGGCTGGCAGAGCTGCCCAGGGCTTGAGCTGGCTGCAGGCAGTGCCATGTGCTGGTGCATCGCCGGTGGCCCTGATACTGCCAGCTGCAGTTTTGGAGAGCGGTGTTGGAAAGTAGCATGGAGAGAGCAGGTAAAAGGTGTAGGAAGATGGGCTTTGTTGTTGATGTATGATGTGATGATTTAAAGTCATTTCTTGCTACGGGCTTTGCTCGGTCTTCTGTGTGCTTTTATTTCAGTAGGGCAGGTTTAGCATGTGTTTGCACATTTTTCATCAGTAATAATTAACTGAACTTAATACTTCCAAATGATGAATACAAAAGAAGTGCAGGCCATAAGGGGCTCGATCAATACTCAGCTCTTGCCAGCTGACAGGAGCACAAAAGAAAACACTCTTTATATTCTTCCTGTGGCAAGACTGACCAGAGGGGATGAAGCTTAAGAGTCTGCTTAAAACACAAATGTGAGCACAACAGAAGAAAATTACTGATCCAGAGTAGCTTATATAAACAGTCTCATACCTACTCAGATGTGAAAGGGATGTTTTCAGTTAGAAACCATTCGCGTCATCACTCTTTCTCTTCTCTTTTCTTTCTTTTTTTTTTTAATGATTCTCTTAGGACAAGGAAGATGAGGAAATTAGATTAGACAAATAGTGGGAGATCCCACAGTTTGCTATAAAAGCCATCTCCGATCTTAGCTACTCTTTGACAGGTCTCAATTTCCTAATTTGACAAGTTAATGAAGCCTGAATTATTGCAGAACTCAAACGCCCCTCCCAACGGTGCGAGCGTGCGCGGCGCGCGTGGAGCCAGGGAGGGCAATCGGGGTTGTGCCAAAAATGGAGCTGTCCTCCCAGGTAGGTTGCATAATTATTGGGCCTTTGACGAGGAAAGTGTGCCCCGGAAGGAGCTTTGGTGGCGGCGTTTGCAGAGCGGTCAGCGCAGGGATTGGGTCATGCAGCAGCTCTCCAGCTGCTCCTGTGCGTGGCACTTCCATGAGCATTCCCGCATGGGAACGCTCTTCAGGGCATCTTGGAGAAGTTCTGCTTTAATATTTGACCTTTAGGTGTTTTGTGTGGCTGGCTGTTACACTGGTTCCTTCCACTTTACATGAGGCTGTATACAGAGAGTAGAAAGAAATGGCCCAGTGAGAATCTAAATAAAGCAAGAAATGTTCCCGTTGCACCTCCCAAGGTGTGGAGCACCCCGGATGCCAACACGTGGGCCTGCAGGGTGATGGATGCAGCAGGGTGCTCGCTTTCAGCCTGGTGTTGGGGTGGCAAAGCTGTCAGAGTGCTGGCAGCACTGTAGGCTTTGCAACTCCACAGGTGCCGCTGCCATCTCCTCTTCACTCCTGCTGTACCTGGGACCACACTCGCGTTTCTGAGATGTGGGATGACAAGAAAGGGCTGTGGCTTTAAATGTGGTGGAGAAAAACCCAGAAAACCCAGTGTCGGGAAATGCTTTGTGCAGGAAATGAAGCAGTTCCCGCGCTGGCAGTCCGGGGTCATCTCCAGTGGGGATATCGGGGCTTCACATGGCAGGAGGCCAGGAGCAGTATTTCATGCCTTACTGCTCCCCAATTTATTTTTCCTCCCCAAACTGCCCATTGCAAGCCTGGTGCCCACAGTGCATTCTCCCTCATGGGAAAACTGGGGAGGAAAAAGGTTTTCCATCAGTGCTGCTGCCAGTAAAACTCCATAAATCGGCAAACCAGAGCAGGCTGAAAGCAAAGACCAAAGTAGGTATCATCCATCACGCGAGGGGGCCTGGAGTATGTTCAAGCTCATAATACATACGGGCGAGCAGTGTTATGAATAGGCATGGGATGAATCCCCTTCTTTTTGGATCATGATTCTGTGTAATAAACACACAAGACAATTTGTATAAAATAGTGAGGATTCTTTCCTAGAGAGGTCATATAAAGCTATATTTGCACATCAGGGAATTGTTCTTAGGAACGTTTGGCAGTTAAATTTCCATACAAACATGTAAAGTGAAAACAATGCGTTTCCCCAGTGATAGTTGATGCATGTAAACCTGTGCGACACGGCGCAGCGTGCTCTCCTGCTTGCACCTTCACGCAACACCCGGTCTCCATCAACCATGTCCCACGCAACCCATGGGGACATCTTGTTGCCATGTGCCCCCTACAATAACGTACTACTGCCTGGTCAGCAACTTATATCCATCAGTGCTGGATGTTTCACGGTTCAGACTTTTAAGGAGTCTTAAGGGAACCTGATTTCGGTGGGGCTAGGTGTCCACGCATCTTATCTTGGTGGCTCAGAAGTCTGGTGGTAGCAGAGGTTTGCTGTATCTCCAAAGCTTCTTCATGGGCCAGCCCCAGCCCTCCTTCCTGCGACACCGCTACAGACTGCACCAAAGGGCTTTGGTCAGGTTATAAACGCAACCTAAGGTAGAAGGGGATTTTCCTGAATATCTCCTGGTCACAAAACTGTGTTTTGAGAGTAGGAAAAAGCTGGCCGCAAGTGCATTAGCATTGCTGGATCTTAGCAACATTTAAAAGTAATATTTGCTTGTAAAAGCAGAGAGTGTCCCACAAGGTAAAATGTGAAATGTTCCAGCAATGTGCAGCACGGGAAAGCTTTGCATGGAAAGTTTGTGGGTTTTGTTTTTTCCCTCTGGGTTATTTTTTCAGGTTTGTTTTTGGTTTTTTGTTTGGTTTTGTTGTTTCCTTTCTCTAGTGTTTCCCAACTAGCTTGTTAGTCACTCCCCACACCCTGCCAGAGCAGCTGCGCAGCTCTGCTGGCTTTGCTGATGGGCTCCCCCACCCTCTTGCTGGTGCTGCGTGGCCAGGGGACTACCAGGTTCCTTAACCACGGTTTTTCGGGCCAGCCAGCCATGCTCGAGCCCCACGGAGGACCCCCAAACAGCTCACCGCCGGTGCTGATCGCTTTTCCTAATCACTTTTGCTAGATGTAGACCCAGGGTTTTTTCAAGGAGAGGCTTGGCACTTTTTGGTAGGAGATGTCCTGTTCCAGGCTGCAGAACGTTCTTCTGGAGAATGTTGAAATGTAAAGATGGGGGGAAACTTCCATTTTTTTTTTTCTGCTTCTTATAAGAGTTCAAACAGGTTCCTGTTCCCTGAGAAAGGGACGCTTTTGAAGTGTGGGGGGAAAAAAGCTGAGAGCTCTTTAGCTTCTGAGTGCTCTTCCAAAAATGCCCATCACTTCCAGGGTGTAACTGAAAAAGCCCTGATCTAGGAGAAAAGCTAAGCGCAGGCTTAAACTTCCCATGGCCTGAGCATGGCTCCCAGGCTGCCTCTCAGCTTCAGACAGGACAACTTACCCAACAGGAGCCAGCAGCGCTCGCATCTGACTGGGCTGACACTGCTTCTGGCTGCTTTTATTGCATTTCATGAAACCCAGTTGCTCAGGTTGGGTGCTGCTCCCGGGAGCAGATTATACCCTGGGAGCTGAACCAGGTCCGTTCAGTGAAGTGTTGGGTTTCTTCTGCTTGGGTATCTGATGCTTGGGCACCATGGCTGGTGCATGGAAACTCCTGCTGCTTGGTGAGTCGATAACGCTAGTTCTGGAGGGGCAAAAATGGATTTTATTTTTTATTTGCTTCAGATTTACCTCTTGGCGCTTGTAGCTCCCCTGTAATTGATTACCGTGCTCACCGCCCATGGACCTCGTTCAGCAGCACAATGACGCTAACATCTGATCTGCTGCAGTGGTCTTAGGCTTCTGAGGTAGTTTGGGGTGGGGGGAAAAAAGTAATTTTTCTGGTCGGGGCCTGTTGAAGCAACCCCCCTGCCAAGACCCTCTTGTGCGCACTAGGTTCGCAAAGAGCGCAAACCTGCCTTCTCCTGCTTGCTCCCAGATCTTAATCTTCTGGGATGGGCCTCTGATCCTTCCACAAGCCCAAGATGAGCCAAAACCTTGAAGAAAAGACCTTTTGAAAGCCTGGCTTTCCCAGCACGTCTAATCAGCTTGCAACATGCCATGAGACAGGGAGTCGTGTCTAATTTCGGGCTCTTCTCCCTCTCCTCCACGCGAGAGCTGGTCCTGGTGCTGCCCCGCGCATGGCCGTCGTGGGGACCCAGTGTCGCCAGAGCCGGCATCTCTCTCTGCCTCTGGCACTGCTCAGGTTGGATGCTTCCACTGTTAGAAGCTTCTTAGAGCCATGAAAACTTGAGTGGAAATTCAACATTTGCAATAGTTTTGCTTTTCGATGGCTGCAACATCTTCCAGATTTAAGTACATTTCCCCCCCACCCCCACCCCCAAAATAAAGGAGCCATTAGAGATGGTCTGTAATATGGAAGACACATGTTGGTATAGTGTTACCAGTTATATTACAGCAGTCTGGACTAGAAAGCTGATCATCTTATAAGAAAATAAATTATCTCTTTGCTGCTCATGCTCAGTCCTCTGATTCTCTTTTAAGGCTCTTGAGTTTGGGGCATAGAGCTTTTGGTAATTAAAAACTTATTTAATCTTTGGATTTCATTTGGGCTTATAAATCTAAAACCTGACAGATCAACAAGAAAATACCTGCACACACTCTAAAGAAAACGGATCTACCGTTAAAAGTTGGCAAGAAAGCTGCCGTGAGATGGCACTGCAACATAAAGTATGGCGAGAGGCTGCCCTATGCTAATAGGGACTGACCTGACTGCGGCTGCTTTCATCCTGCCAGGGTGTGCACAGAAGCACCCTTCCTGGTGGGGGAAAAAATACCAGGGAAGAGAAGGGACTTATGTAAGGATAATTCTGCTATTAGTCAGGGGAAGCTGTCATGGAGCCTTGTCTGGACTGGACTTTTTCTGCTTGCAAAAAACGCATAATGCTGCAGGAATTCGTGTATAAACAGTGCACATAAGAGGGGGGAGACTGTCTAAATTATGAACAGCGCTAAGGAAATGGATTGTCTTCTTTAACTGTTGCTGGCAACTTTGGAAAGCCTTTGATTTCCGGGGGGGGGGGGTGTTTCTGAGCCTAATGACAAGTCTAAAAATAGCCATGGCATAACTTTCTACTAGTTTTGTGGGGTTTTTCCTTTCTCCTGGGCACACGCACAGCTTAAACTTGCCCCCAGGAAGGGGAGCGGAGGCGCGCTGGCTTGGCAAGCCCGCGTGGCCAAGGCAGGGCTGGCGTCGCTCCCTGGGGATCCTCGTGCAAACGCCTTCCCGGAGGTCGGCGCTTCTGCTGGCGTCCTCGGCGCGAGGCGCCCCGCGAGCAAAGCTGCGGCCTTCGCGGGACAGATTTGCTGTTTTTTTTTGTTTGTTTGTTTGTTTCTGAGCTCGGCTGTTAGCGCGGGAAGGGGGGCTCAAGGAAGAGCAAAGCTCAGCCCCAGATCCTCGGCTGAGCCTGGTGGCATGGGGCTCCGCTTACCCCACTGCAGCTCGGAAACGCTAATTGCAAAAATCAGAAAATCGCAAAAATCAGGAAAAGTTAGAAAGGCGGAACTATCGGAGGGCCCCTCTGTACGTGCTGGGAGAGGCTTCCTCCCTTCCTTGAGCCGCGCTGAGCGGTTGCCTCCCCGCCGCTGCCCAGAAATGTGCTTTTTTGAGTGCTTGGGCAGGGCCTCGGCTCCGTCCAACTCTTCAAAGGTTAACAGAGGGGCATCACATCGACTTCTGCAGCCACAGAGTAATGGTGGGATGCGTCTCTGCGGCTTTTGTCCTGCCCTGACGAGGTCAGGAGAAATTCTGGAGGAAACTGGCAAAACCAAACCATTTAAAGATCCTTCCCATCGGTCAGCAAGCAAGCGGGGAAGAGTGTTTCAGAGCCTGACCACATTTTTCCGAAGACCCTGCATTTTCTTCCCTTTCTTTCCTTTTCTTTTATTCTTTTTTCCTTTTCTTTTCCACTATCAAAGTCGTTCTGATGCACAGTGGCGATGCAGAGATGCAGCTCGAACCTCAGCTGGGAGGAAGCGGTTCTCCTTGCGTTTTCCGTGCTGATCGAGCATCGCTGTGATGTGCTGCGTCCCGCAGCTCAGGCGCAGCCCCTGGCGTAACGGAGCGCAGCATCGGACATCGCAGGGTCTGGCACAGCCCAAAAACCATCCAGCAGCCAGAGAAGCTCTAAAACCACGTGTATGGTCTGTGAAAACAGCCAAGGGAAGTGCTGAGATGAGTCCAATTCTGCAAGACACCATGTGAGAGAGGGAGCGAGAGGAGGAACTTTCCTTGTTAGCTTTTAGCATTGGGAAACTTTCCCAAATCTCCTGGTTATTCCAATATCTGCACTGAAGCCCAGACAAGGAACAGAGGAAGGACATGTTAGTAAGCAGCAAAGTCTCCGAGCAGCAGCTCTGTCCTCTTGGGCTCCTTCCTGCACCCCTCCGAGCTCAGCTGGGACAAGGCGATGGTGAACTGGGCTCTCCATGGTAAGAGCCATGTTCCCCCGTCCAGTCCGGGCAGCACTGTGATTAATAGCTGACTATCATGTAGGAAAGATGGTTATGGTGCGTTTTTTTTCTTTTTTTGTCTTTCTTCCTCCAAAGGCACCAAACGTGAAGGCACCTCTGTAGTTTTTAAGGGTGTTTTTTTACCGTGGGGCTTTGGGGAATAATTGCCCCTCGTGCTTCTTCAGAAGCGTTGCCAGTGCACTTAGCGGTCCCTGGCTCTCGGAGGCCTGCGCCCGTGATGAAAACGCGCTGCCTTAAGCAGCCCATAAGTAATACAAACTTTGACTGACGGTGCTTAGCGCAAATGGGCCGGCGGTCACGTGGCCGAGTCTCCTAATGCCATTCAGGATATTTTGGCACCAGCCGCAGCCTATTCATCAAAATAAAATGCCAATAAGTAAAGCATTACCATGCTTTCAGAGGGGAGCGCGCGGAGGAAAGTAGGTGAATCCTGCCCCCAAATGGATATTCAATCTTATAACAAGTACCGTGTATTAATGGAACGGGAGCGCCTTGGCTCCTCGCCACGCCGCGGTTGTAGAGCTAATGTTTTATCCCTCTTATCGTTCGCTTGTACTCCTGCCCCTGTTGCACGTGAACCCTGAAATGAAGTAACTCCTGGCGAGCTAATTGGGATCTGTTTCATTAGGTTTCTGCTAAAAATGGTAGCCTGCGCCCTGGGCGCAGATAAGAGCTGGCAGGATGCTGTGCAGGCAGCGGCCGCGGCTGCCGGGAGCCTGAGGGATCCCTCGGGCGTCCCCGGGAGGCGGCTGTGCAGCTCTCAACGCCCCGGCCGCGGGCCCTGCCGGAACGACGACGGGCAAGGAAAGGCCCGGGGCTGGGCTCGGGAGGGGGCACCGGGGCGACGAGACCCGCGGCCGCGCTGCGGCCAGCCCCGACGGCGAATCGCGCATCAGGCGTCCAAGCAGGGGCGGTGTTTTTAAGAGAGTTCTTCTCTGCCCTCTCCATTTTGAGCTCCTGAGCGCGCTTTTCCCAACTTTTTCTCCAGGAGCCCAAGATCTCCAAGACTCTTCCTGTTTTAGCACCCTTCCCTGGGCTGTGCAAGGGGAAGCGGGGGGCCTCGGCCGTGCGGTTGCAGGACATGGTGCTGTGCCGGCAGTGGAGCCAGAGAAGTTTTCAGGTGTGACGGCAGGAGCGCAGGCAAGTGACTGCGCAACCCCAGCCCGGCTCCGCGCCGTCCCCGTCGGCACCGCGCACCACCGCCGCCGGGGCTCTGGCTCACCCCGCTCCTATCAGTGGGTGTTTCTTCATTTAAACCATTACTGATGTAAATGATCTCTCTCGATTACAAAAGCCTGTGCGAACTGGCGTCTCCAAAGGAAACTCTGAAAGAGCTGCTGGCACCAGGCGCCTTCAAATATTCGGAAGCTTTGCCGAGCCTCCCGCAACAGAGGGATGCGCAACCCTCCCGCTGCCCTCCTGCCTCCGCGTCGTCCCCGCGTATCGCGCCGAGGCCAGCCGAGATCCCAGGCCCTCCTGATTTTCGTGCTTTTTGCCTGGCTGTGGTGGCCTAAGCTTTTTTTTTTTTTTTGGTCTTCTTCACCGCAGCCCTTTGCAGGGAGCTAACTGTGCAGCGAGGATGCCCCGGGGCAGTGAGCTGCCCTCGCGGCGGCGGCGGTGGTGGTGGTGGTGGTGGTGGTGGGGCTCCCGTTTGGCCGGCGCCGTGCTGATCGCTGAAACGACGCGCGCCGTCAGCGTGTTGCCCACCCAGGTGGGACCAGGTGGGAGCGAAATGAACGGTTAAATAAACGCGGTGGCCGCCTGCACACGGTGTGACGGCCCTTCCCACGCCATGAAGCATGTTGTTTCAGACGCAGTATCTCCTATCAATTGAGATTGGAAGTATCGATCCGAGCTGATTGCTGGGGACAGTCAGAAAGCGAAAGGGTAATTGACTGTCATGTCCCTCATCGATCGGGCACCGCAGTTCACAGCAGCTAACGTTATTTTCAAGTACTCTGCTGCATCTCTTCTAATAAAGAAATATAGAATTTAAGTAACAAAGTGACTTACGTGCGCTACCCTTTAGAGGGTGGCTGAGGCTGTGCTCAGCCTACCTGTCGTTGCCTTAACTGAACCGAAAGATGTTCTCCAACGCAAGGTGTCTGGGAAGGAAAACATGGATTTGTGTTTGCGTGTGAGTAACTGTGAGACAACTCAGTGCTGCAGGACTTGTATAGGACTATTTTATTCTTCTTGCTGTTTGACCGCAGCAGGTATTAAAGAGCAGCCTCGGCCGCAATGACGGCACTGCACGCAGGCCACGTGACCTTGTCTTTCTCGGTTGCTGAAAATGTTAAAGCAACAAATATTTCAGACCCTGTGCTCCACCAGGGCTCACTAGCAGCTGATCCAGAAAAACTGTCCTGGGAGAGGAGCAAATTGGGAAGCATCCCAAGTTGCTGCAATCAAATCCACAAAAAGCTCATATAGAATTTTTACATATAATCAGAAGGATGGAAAAATTACCTTATTCCCTGCTGTGCGCTTCAGATTAATATAGCCAAACATTATTCAAGCCTAATACTTACAGTGACCATGAAACATCTTCCTGTACTTACTAGGAAGAAGCAGATAAAATGGCTCTGCTCCTAGAGGACATGTATCTGCTGTTGGTTTTTATGAATTTGTACTAGCTGGTGTTCCTGTTCTTCACCCATACGCTCCTTCAGGTGGGGGCTGCTCCCTAAGAGCAGAGGTCTAGTGAAATCAATGGGATTTAGTTGATCGGTGAGATTTTTTGTGCCTGAAGAACCTGGCCCTCATAAGTCTGAGCAGGTCCGGGGTTAAAAGTCCTCATTTTGCCCAGCAAAACCCCAATTTTCCCAGCTGTGCAGCAGAGGGTGTCTCGGGTCCACCGTGCTCTGGAAGTGTCATGTGGCTTTTCTTGCAGCTACCCCGGCCGCTGTTGGAGCAGCCAGCTCCAGCCAAACCCCACAACTCGCCCCCAAAACCCAACCTCTGAGGCAGCATCCAGTGAGCACGTTTCTAACTAGCAGTAACTAGCACAGGATTTAATGCCGGGCTCGTGGGGTTTGCGTCGTGCAGCGACATTTTGCTCCAGTGTAGCACAGCTCCTTGCAACGCAGTTGACAACGTCCATTCCAGAAATGTCCCAGAAACGGTTGCATTTTCGTCATGGCTAAAGCAAATCGGGCTGCAAAGCGGAGGGTTATCCTATGTGCTGGTTTCCCCAGGCATTTTCCACCTGAAAGTTGCATAAAGGCAGATTTTTGAGGGTTTTTTGTGTGTTTGTCTCAGATTTCCCAATGTTTGGCAGCCTGTTGGGAGCTGCCAGACGTCCAGAAACTCTGACCTTGCCCGCTAAGCATGCGCGAGCTCTTTCACAGCGAGCTCAAAGCGAGCCCAGTGCCTCCAGAAGCAGGGGCCAGGCATGCAAGTGCCGTCGGGCCCTTTTGGGAGCGTGCAGGAAGCCCGAGAAACGCCAGGTTGCTGTCGACCCTCCATGCAGTTGGTGCGATGCATGCCGAAAACCTTGTCCTGATGCACAGCGTTATTTATTCAGGTCATTTTAGCAGTGTTTCAGGAGCAACGTACTGATGGGAAACCATATGCAGGAGCCAGCTGATGGATTTTGTGCATAGGCATGAAGCAATGCCTCCGTGAGATACATGCACAGCCTCTGCCCTAGCATATGTGGAGTGCTCTGACCAGCAAGGCGGGCTTCTTACTTATCAATTAGACTTAATGAGCTGCCCCTGACCCTAGCTCAGATTTCCTAGTTCCTTCCCAGGTTTCGGATGGCCCAACCCCGTTTCTGTGAGATTTGGGCCCTTCCGGCCCATAGGAGCAGGCCAGCCGCCCAGGCTGGGCTGAGCTGCGTTTTCCAGCCCTCGCCTCGGGTTTCAGGCTGTTAAACAGCTCAGCCCAAATTGCTTCTGATTTGTTTCATCTTTACTTTTTGGTGCTGCTGGTGAAACGAAACCCTCACTGCTAGCAGCGCTCTCGTGTTTCAGAGCGCGGGGCAGAGCTGCCAGGAGGAAGGAGCCCGAGCTATCGAACGCTTGCAAATGCAGACCCGCGGGTGTGCTTGGGGCTATGAACAACTTATATCTGCTGGTGAGAAGATGAAGAGAAGGAGGAAAGGAAGGGTTGGATGAACCAGTACTAAGGACAAAAAATTTTAAAAAAGTTTCCATGTTAATTTATACAAAATAAGCAGCATTTCTCCTTAGTGGGTGGATATATTGCAGGAATATATTGCAGAACAAGCGGGGCAAAAGCATGCCACAGCTTAGTGAAACAAGAGTTAAACAACATCAAATCATTCCCTGAGATGGATCATTAAGACTGTTGAGTCTAAATGTGCAGTGAGATTACGGCATCGTGCAGATGTTCGTATAGTGGAAGCTTATTTTGCATATTGTAAAGGATATAGATAATTCTTAGCAGCCAACATGTGCAAAGACTAGTCAGTCCCGCAGCGAGTGCACGTTTGGCTTGTTCTACAAGGTGAATTTTGTGGGGTGGGAAGGACGGCTCTAAGCTGCTCACTGGGATTGCAGATGTCTTGGGCTGGCTGCAGGACCTCTTCGCCTACGACCTCTCCACCTTTGCCTAGCCACAGTTTGCAGGATGGGCAAACGAAGAACGAGTGAGATGGGTTAAGTAAACAAGAAATGGAGACTAACTGAGTAAACGTTGAGGATTTCTGGTTTTTTTCACATGTGTAATATCGTAACAAAATTTAAGGCAACATTCCTCCTGCTAATTAGTGTTTCCACGGCACTGCAAAAACTACAGCTGTAGGAAGAATTCAGGAAAAGTAATCAGCAGCACAATTAAGCAATCTGCCATAATGACAGAACACAACATTAGGGTAGAATAATCAGAAACATATATATTTTTCCTTCTTGATTTTCATTTCCCACCCAATGATTTGCTTTTGCAGGTTGTATATAAAGTGATGCCTGCTAGAAATGCTGGTGTTTATCTGCTACAACTTGCAGCTCTTGCTCCAGTGAAGAAGCCCGTGTTAATTTTTCCCAATCACTTACAACTAGTGTTATTTTTACTGTATTTTTTGCAAATCCAATATTTCACCTTCTTTAATCCTGATTTTGCCACCCTGTCTGTCTCATTTTAACTGGAAGGTATCAATCCAGACCAGAGAGCCTGGAGCTGAAGGCTCCTGCGGTCCTGACAACCCTCCCGCTTGGGGAAGTGGTGCAGGGAGGTGGCTCACACAGTGTTTCTGCGGCCTTGAGCTCCTGCCCAGGAGAGGAAAACACCTCCTGCCTTCACCTGTGAGCAGATGAAGAGGGAATGGGCCTGACCTGCTCCATCTGTGCAAGGCATTTTCCCAGAGCTGCAAGATCCCACCAAGAAGGTAAGCTCTGCCCTCATATGGTTTTGAAGAAGGGAAAGTACAGTCTCTAAAAAAGGGAGGATATCATACGTTTTGGCTTTCTACCAGCTATGTGTTGGAGCTGGTTGGGCTGAAGCCAAGACGGACAGAAGCTCTCCACGTTGCTGTGGGAAGGTAGGTCTTCTCCTTCAGCTCTGCTCAAGGGGACTTCCTGACCGCTGCTATTTCGGTCACAGAGAGAGTTCTTGCTTGTTAGTGGCTCTTCTGGAAAGAGTTTGCTGATCTGAGAGGTTCTGGGAAGAAGCAGCTCAAGTTTGTGATGTCTGTTGCAAGGGACACCCTGGGATGTTTGAATTTACATGCGGTTGCTAAAAAGTTCACTTCTGGGGGAAACACGCTGGAAAACATAAACCTGTTCTGTTGCTAAAGCTTTGTAAATGCAGCAGCTATTTTGCATTCTGTGTAACTTAATGAAATGACAATTAGAAAATTACATAGTTGGGGAATTAAAATCTCATACTGGGATAAGAGTAGCTGGGAGCATAGTACCTCTGTAACCTGAGATATTTATTTTTTTGCCTTAAAGAGAAACTCAGGAGAAAAACTTTCAAAATCACTTAGGTAGGAGCCCAACTTCCCCTGACGGACAGGGGGATAGAGGTACTAAAAACCTTAGTGTCACTTAGTTCAGTTACTGATATCTGCTTTTACATGGCCAGTACAGATCAGGGTATCTGGTGGCCAAATTCTGCTGTCACTCAAGCTGGTGGAAAGCCACACTACCATTACTCCATCCAGAAGCGCTTTCTTTGGTTCGAAGTTGCTATTATTTTGCATATTTCTGTTTCATCTGGGAGATTATCTTGCCAACACGCACAAAGCTGTTCCTCCTTTTCTCGGTGATATATTGTGCCCATGTGAGTGGGAGCTATCAAGGCTGCTGGCTCCAGGGATTGGAGCTCTGTCTGCAAAACTTGTCGCTAAACCCTAAGCCATGTAGGAATGCTGGGTTAATTTTTCATCTTGGTATCAGCTGAGAGTAATGTACACCCCAAATTAATGCAGACAATGCCTGGTCTGGTCTGCAGGCCCTCTGTATTTTTAAATTCTGTTCTACTCAAACCCAATAAAAACATGGGGGTGGAAGGTGCTGCTGGGAATTTGCTTTTTGTTCTGCATAAGTGCTGTATTTCTCAGCAGTCTTCAAGTTTCTCAGCGTGAAGATATTGTTACATCAGAACTACCGTGGGTTTAACACAATTCTCAATTTGCAGGCAAATGGATGCATTGTGTTGGGGCTTATCCGCAGAGGACTGTGAAACTACAAATTACAATCCAGCTGCATTCTCTTATCTGGATTTTTTTTTCCCCCCCACGTGCCTGCAAGTCCTCCCCTATACATAAGTAGAAAGTGCAAAGAGGGACTTGAGTGAGAAACAGAAGGGATATCGGCCCAAAGTCAAAAGGGACGCTGACAAGTGCAGGCCTTGCCCGCGTCTGGGGCCGTTGTGCTTGGAAGGGGCAGCGCGGCCGGTGTCCTTCCCTAGCAGCACCGGTAGCGATTCTCTCAGCATGAAAAATACATAAACGCATCTAGAACCTCAGCCCAGACTTGCAAAATGTTACTACTTGGGTGTGAACTCTAGCAGATCTGGGCTTCATCAAGGAGTTTAGGTGACTAATTCTTGGCATTCGTTCCGGTAAGAAGTGTCGTTCTGTCTGCAATAAGTTCAGGTGGAGGATGCCAGTATGGAGCTAGAAACTTGCTCTCAGAGACCTCTGAATAAAGCCAGTCCTTTGGTGTCTTGGTGGAAGTGGTGTCTTGCTGAAGTCTAGCTCTCCAACAGGCATCATCCCCTGCATCCTCATGAGCTGAAAGGAGCTTCAATGTTTTACGTTAGCAGAGGATTTCATGCACCTGAAATCTGTGTGTTTTGCTGCTGCCTGGAGATGTTCTGTTTCTGTAATTCTCCCTACCAAGCCAAGGCAGCTGGTGGGGAGAGTCAGCACATCCTCTGAAGGTTGCTCAGCCAAGGAGCAGGGGAAGGGGAAGGTCTCTCTCCCTGGGACTGATTACTGCAGCAAAGTAGGGGATCCGCTCATCTAACTTTCTCAGCTGTTCTTCCTCCTTGTTCCCCCTCCTTGAAGGGAATCTGACTTGGTACAAACCATCCCGAGGGCCGTACAGAAGAGACAGAGAGCACTTGCGCTCTGCAGCAGTTTGAAACGCGGTTTCACCACCTCTTGAAACCCCAGACGGGTTTCGGCTCCCTTGTCACAGTCCCACACCTGAGCTGGGTTATGTGCCAGCTCCCCCACCTGAGCACGTGGACACTCAGCTCCTGGCTCAGATGCGGTGCTGGAACGAGCCGTGTCCGGCTGGATGGAGGCGCTACTCCACTGATGGCCAAGGCAGGCTCTCAGCCTCGACTCCGCAACGTGAGGGACGATGTTACCTGATTTTAGTGACATTCTGGACACCTGGTAGCCCGTAATAGAGCTAAAACGAAATGATACCGTGGTAATATCGTTATGTTTATTTGCTTCCTTTCAAATGGCCGTGGATATGCAGGAGACTGACAAATGGGACCTGAACTCACGCATTTAGTTGACCAGGAAATAAATATATTAGAGTGACAGTACTATTTTGGGCTCTTTTTGAGACCTGGGAGTTGCTGGCTCTTCTGTTCGCTGGCTCAGTTCGAGCAACAGAAATGTCCATGTGTTCTGTCAAAGCACTTTACTTGTGACAGGCAAAGTGCTGCCCTGAACTGGAAAACCATTCAGAGCAAATAAATGCATTAGTTCAATGCAGAGTATCTTATATTTGATACACGCCACTTCCTAATCACTTTACAGAACATCTGGATTGCCTTGAAATGAAACCAGTGCTGGCGTCATCTTCAATTTGGACACGGGCTCCGTTTCTGAAGCCTTTTTCCAGGGGAGCACCTCTTGGATCTCAGTAGCATTTAGGTTGGGTCCTACAGGTCTAATCTATAGTAAATAAAAGTAATGGCTGCTTCAGTATTAAAGGAGAACAGAAAGTAGTACACAGAAGCAGCTGACCCCTTTGGTACTTGTAGCCCAAATTGTAGAATCATATTAAAAAGTGCAGATGTTCCTGAGTGGGAATTTTTCTTGAGTTCCTGTTTTTGAAACAGGGTCTGTGTCTGCTTCTCTTAGAAAAGTGCCCAGTACAGGTGTTTTCTTGCAGAATAAATAAGAATAATTAATTGGAACTGCTAACGCGGCGTACAAGAGACTGAAATTAAACCCATTGTGCTGGTAAAAGACGTGAAATAATACACAGCATGCAAAGACACTGGCTGCTCTGTGTGAGCCAGTGAAAGAGGCAGCAAAGGGGATGACATAATAGACGGGAGATGCATTGCTATCACTGCAAGTTGGGCTCGGTCGAAGAGCAGCAACATCTTTTGTCAATATCTGTTTGTCTTTGGGTTCATGAAAGTGGAACAAATTTTTATTAATTTTTTTTTTTGTGCTGAAATTTTGCACGATTGTTTCCGTTATTTCGGCAGCCAAAATGATGCTGGAATGTTTCACCTTCTTTTTCCAAGTTTTTGAGATGGGTTGCTTGGTTGAGGTTTGTCACATAAATCACGAGGTTTTACTTCTGCTGCAGCCAGATCATAATCCCTGTATCTTAAACCTTTTGCTATTTATTATTTTTTCTTAAAGCTCCAGCTTCTGGAATCACGAGTGTGCATGAAAATCTATACTCTGCTTTTTGTCATGTGCTTGCTTTTCCTTAAGTTTCTGCCACTAATAGCTGTGGAGAAACTCTTGGGTGTCATCTGAAAGATGAAAAACCGGAATTCATTAATTTTTTTTTTTTAACACCAGTTAGATAATTTTTGGAAACTGTGACTCATGACTTTGAATGCTTCGCTTTGGCAGCGCTGCGGTGCTGTGTGCTGCTCCCACGTGACCTGGAGTGCTGGAAGAAGCCATGTGGGGCTTGTCTACATGGACAAGTTACAGCACAGTAAGCCAGGGTGTGAATTTACAGTGCCCTAGTTACGTTGCACAAATTCCCTGTGCGGATGCAAAGTGTGAAGCATCTACCCTTTGAACGCGCTCTCGGGGCATGCCTTTACGTGAGTAACATACGGTGCGCGGTTCAGAGCCCCTGCAGCCAGCAGCAGTGCGTCCTAGCTCAAGGACCGGTGGTGGCGTGGCCGTTTCATGCTCTGAACCGTTTCCGTTAGTGTGGACACGGCTCCGAGCCGACGCCACCGTGCTGAGATGGGTCTTCCAAGGGGTCTTCCAAGGATTTGAGTGGTTGGCTCAGCACTGAAGTCTCTTGTGGGGCCCCTGTCTCTGAGAGCTGATGGCTGCGAAGGCAGCGTGTCCCAGCTCCTGGGAGCCACGGGGGGGGCATCAGCGGGGTCGGGAAAGTCTCGAAAGTCCTTGCGGGAAATGGCTTGGGACAACCTTGAAGGGACAGTTTTGGGTCCCTTCTGGCTGTCCCCATGAAATGCAGACAGAAAAGGGGCCATTGGGGTAAATCTGGTAATGTGGACAAGGTGGGGGGAAAGCCAACAGGAACAACTCAGCTCGCAATCAAAGAAGAGCGGTGCTGGCTCCTGGATGCTTGCCCCATCCAAGGCCTTCTCCTGGCGCCTGGCCGTGCTGCCATGAGAAAGCCCAGGTTTGCCCGGCGCTGCCTCGCCGCTAGAGCCGTGGCCGCTCTGGCCAGGCCGAGCACAAGGCCGGAGCTGCTGGGACCGGGGCGGGAGCGCGCTGACGGGAAGGAGCGACGCCGTGTCCCCCGTGCCGGGGCGGATGGCGTCCTCCCGCCGTGGGCCCACGGCTGCCGGGGGGCAGAGAGCAGGGTCAGGAAGCGGTGAGGGACTCCTGCGTTTTTCGAGCCGGCCGTGGACAGGATGCTGAGGGTTTGGAGACGGACAGATTTCCTTCTGCTGCGGATAGACGGGGGGTGGGGGACAGCGACTGCAACTTAACCCTTGCCGGCTCCTTTCATCGCCTAAACGAAATGGTGTCTTAGGAAACCATTCCGAGAAACTGCAGAAATTGGAAGCGAAAAAAGTACAAGGTTGCTGGCACGGGGCGATGCCACGAGTTTTATTATATCAGTTCTCTCACCCCCGGGTGCGTTTCCCTGGCTCTGGCATTGCTTTTCGCTTTGAAGTTTGTTTGTTCAGTGGCATTGCTATGCCCCGAGATGCACCAGCGATGCCAAGGGAGAGGCTTACAGGACATTACCCGACGTCAGGCAGAGGCAGATCATGGGAGATGGCTGTGGATTTGGGTGCGGAAACAGCTTTCCCTCAGAAGTCTGAAAAACACGGGGTTTCACTTTCCTTTGATAGCAAGGGAGAAAAATCCCAGGAGTCGCTCCTGAGCTGCTCCCGCTGTAACTTGACAGCAAAGGCTCTTCGGCATCTATTGCAAAGTCAGTAACAGGCAGCTTGGAGAAAGCAGAGGAGAAAACACGACTATTAGCAACCCCCCCCCCCCCCATCAAATCTGAGCCCTTGGAAATGCTGCAAAGACTGGATCTGAGTGAAGACCTTTAGGGCGTGAGTATGTAAAGACATTTGGGAGAGGTACCAGGCATAAGGGAAGCCAGGGAAAACGACTTTGTTTACTGCGGCAGAGTCTCCCAGAGCAGCGGAGAGTCCGCACGGCTGAAAGTTGGCAGCCAAGGTGCAGGTGTGGTGGAAGAGCCGTGTTTTCTAAACACATTAAACACTTATTGCTCTGGCCTTTTGTAGATAAGGATCAGCTTTGACTTTAAAAGAAATTATAACAGAAGTGCTTGTATCTGGGAAGATGAATACCTACTTCCAGGTTGGGCTTTGTAGACCTGAACCTCATAAACAAAATATTTGATGTGATTAACAGAGGGCTGGTGGAAATGTGCCTCAGACTCTCACAGTATCGGGGTGGAAGCTCTAATATGTTAGCCAGAGAATTACCTTGTGTAGGAATAAACAGCCAGGAGGTTCCTGGCTGTGAGGATTCCCATTTTCATCATTTCTTCTCTCTGAAAAAAAACCCGCAGCAAAAATAATAGCCCTCCTGAAAGTCTGAAATTTGCCGAGATCCAAAATGTTGTCTTCACTCTGCAATGTTTGATGTGCAAAGATGGCAGAGAGCAATTCTGAGCCGTGGAGAGGCAGAGAGTTTGCAGCAAAACAGATGGTCTCTAGGCCCACCAGAGAGAGAAAGCTTTTGGTAGCTCTGATGATGTTTCTGCCCTATGGTTGTGCTAATTTCAGGAGGAGAAATGGCCCCTCTGCTGACCTCATACAAAGCTTGCAGGTTGGCATACAGAGACATCGGCCTGCTTAGCCCGCTGGTAAATGTGATTTTTTTTAAAAAAAAAAAAACAACAGCCTTTGTAGCAGAACCTGAATATGTGTTGATTAGGATAGGGGCAAAAAAATATCATAAAATGGAAAGCATATAAAATGTGGAACTGAGTAAACAGCAAGACAAACTGACCCTCCTGCCTGCTGGAGGGGTGAAATGTTTCTGAATGTCACTCACGGCCCGTTTGTGAGCCGAGTTCACTGAATCTCAAGCTGATGGCATCGGTGATGGTAGTAGCTTTTGCTGCTTTTGGCAAAATAAATAATGCAAAGGGGAAGATGAGACCTATCGGGAGAAATCCATTTCTTTAACTGGGGATACCAGGTCTCTACTGATACCAGAGCTCATTCTCAGACTGGGCGATGCTGGACAAGCTGGCTCATCCCCTCGGGCTGCTGTGGAGAGGGATCAGGATCAAAATCCTTTGGCGGCGAGGATGTCTTCAGCAAAGAAATGGCTCTGCTGTATGGAGGCTCTGACCTGGGCTAGGGTCCCTGCTCTTTGAGAGAAACACAGCAGCTGGCCCTGGCTGGAAACCGCTTGGGACGGAACAGCATGCTTTTGGGAAGATTTGAGCCCCGCACAGTGGACTTAGCTTTTACCCAATTAGCTCTGTGGTTTGTCTTTCTTTAATAAGAAGGTTGCTTGAGACCTGCTTGTTTTTAAGTCCGGCTCTCTTTAGTCTGTCCCACCCATCGCTGAGGTTAACTGAGCTTCCTGCCCAGCAGCTCTGTTGACAAATTAGAGAGAAGTAGCAAGACGTTGCCCCCAAGCGTTCCCCCGCGTTGGCCTTGTCCAGCAGAGCCCCGGTAAATCGGGTCATGCTGCCTGATGAGCGATGCACTTGAGGTTTGACCTAGCTCCTGTGAAAGCATGAGGGTAGGGATGGGGATGGAGGCTGGACCGGAGCGACGGCTGAGACAGCTGGATTTTGCAAGAGCTGGGGTGGAGCCACCCTTCATTTTTGTGGGCCAGTTTCATTTGCACAGGAAGGAGATCGGCGTCTCCCTACGGGAGCTTTTGTCTTTGCTGGAGAGTGTCTAGGACAATATTGCCAAGATACCTTGGGGCTGGGCTGGGTGAACACTGAAATCAGCCAACGAACTAATCATTGTACAAGCTCCATCTGAAACTTCTTCACGATTGCTATGTGTAACTGTCATCTTCGGCATGACACTGGCCTAAAATCTGACAATTTTCCACTGAATGACTCGCTAGCTTCCTACAGCCCCGGTCATACGGAGTTATCTGTTCAGGAGGAGGCAGGATTATTCTGCTCAGCTCTTTTGGGCAGTCGGATGTCAACCCTGCATGCGATGGTGATGGGCCAATAAGGATACCACCATATCACAGTCCATACTCGCAGCACAGAAAAGAAGATTAGCGCACTAACAGGAGAGACTCCTCTTTTGAAAAGAGGCTTTAAATGATGTCAAGAACCACCACAATGATATGGTTTTTACATAAATAATAATTAATTACATGTAAATCAGACTTTTCCCCACCCCTTCCATTAGTATCGTCTTTGCTAAGCTCTCTGTCTTGTTTCTGTCCGCTCGCTCTGACTAGTTGAATGGCAGCAGACATCATTTGCAATGCTAACGTCACATACAGGTCAAGATGGACAAGGAAAACACAACCCGGGGTTTTATCAATGCAATAACAACCAATTCTGTCTAGAGATGGCAGCATCCTGGGGTTTAACCTCTTCGCTGCCACGCAGGAAGAACCATCAGGAAATTACTTTTCTGATCTCTTCTTCCATGTTATTTCTAACTTATTTTCAGCCTTTCCTTCTCCTGACCACTCTTTATTTTCTTCCCTTCCTGGTGCATACTAGAGCATCTGGTAGTGTTTATCTTCCCAGACGAGGGAGACTGCTATTTTCATAGATATGTAACTAGAGTGAAAGGTTTAATTATTTTTGACGTTGGACCTTTGCATTAAAAAAAGTCATAATAGTGGCGAAGTTAAGATGAAATATTATTTTGGCCATTTGAGACAGCGTCAACAAAAAATTCCATCATGGGGAAAGTTGCGGTTACCTATATTTCCTTCGCTGGCCGCGGGCGAGATCATTTCAGTAACGGGAAGGGCAGGGAGTGAAGAGACCATCGCGCCGAGACGGGACCGGTGATGCCGCTAGGAGCCGGACCCACGGCGCGTGCGCGCAGCGTTTCGCGAAGGCTGCCATCCAGGAGGGGCAGGGGAGAAGGTGGTTTAACGCTTGCCAGCGCTTGAGGCTTCGGGGCGTGTTTTGGGGCAGGATCCCGGCGTTTTTAACTGCACGAGCACTTGTTTCTCTCCAAGTCGTCATGGATGTGAGCAGACTGAAGTCGGGGGCGAGGCCCCGCTGGCCGAAGCGGTTTACCCTGTGAGCGCTCCCGCCCGCGTGCCCTGTTCACCGCCGGCAGCTCCGCACCCGGCTTCCGGGAGGTTCGGATTATCCCGGGGGGTTGGCAGCCCCTGTGGAGCGAAGGCTGCGCTGGAAGTGTGGGGAAGCGGTAACGTTCTGAATTTGGTCTCTTGCTGTAGAGAAGTACTGTGATTTTTCTGCAGAAACTTTAAAGATGCGGAGACTGGGTTAATTAGAAGTTGTCAAGATGCAGCAAAAAAAGCGATGCTGTCACAAGAGAGATGTAGGAAGTATTATAGAAATCTGCTGGCAAAAGACAGGTGTCTGTTATCTACAGAGGTGAATCCAGGCCTACGCGTGTTTATGGCAAAACTTTTTTCTCCTCTCCTTCCTCTTGTTTTTAGACACTGTCCCAAACCTGCAGCGATGCCGGCTATGCTGGAAGCAGACATGCAAAACCCGGATGGCTGCAGGCTTAACAGCAAGAATAATTTCAATTGCTCATATTGTCAGTGCTTCGTGAACTGGCCCCGTTAGCACATTTTTATAGCAATAGCATGTCATATAACTCAAAGCTTCTAAACTAAATGCCGTATTTCAGGTGCTATGGACTTCCTTCTCTTTCCACTCCAGCCTTCCTGCTAGGGAAGTACTGAGTGAAACTTGGGCAAACTTCTTGGGAGAAAACATCTTTCGAAAACGATCGCTTTTGGGACGGTTGCAAGCCAGTGAGATGGAGCTTAGCGCGCAACCTTGTTACGGCAAAGGCTGTAATGCACCAGGCTAATAAATTACCTGAAGTCGTCTTAGGAACAGGTACGCGGCAGCCTGTCGCGCAGCGGCACGTCAGCAGCAGACCTCCGGGCAGCCTGGCCGCACCTTTGCACCTTCTCCCGCCGACCAGTTCCGAAAAGCACCTGCTACGTCCCGAAAACCAAACGGTAAAGAACTAATAAGCCGAAGAGGAGATGACAGGCGTCGCCAGGGCTCCGTTGCAGTGCCATAACCCCGGGGGGCTGCGGCCGGCGCCGGCGCCCCGAGCAGAGGGAGCCGCAAACGCAGCCTGGCTGCAGGCGGTTTTGCCCAACCATTTCTTGCGTGCAAAAATGCAGATTCAGCAGCACCAAAACGGTTCGCGCACACGTGCCAAACTTGTCATTTATAAAAACTCAAAAAAGCTCTGACAAATGCTGAAGCTGTTAGTTTTGACACTTCTGACATGAAACGCTTTGATTTTTCATTTTGAAACTACTTTGTGTTCAAAATGTCCTTTAATTTTATTTGCAAGTAAAGGGAGGGGGGGGCTTTTTTTATTCCCCCAAAAATCAAAATCGAAGTGAAATCTTTGGGTTGACTCAAAATGAGATTGTTCTTGGATTTGGGTTTCGCAAGGTTTTTCAGATGTTTGTGTTCAGTTTTGAGTCACTTTCCCCCTCCTCATCCCTAAAAAAAAAAAAAACAAAAATAAAAAATTGCCAGTTGGTTTATCAGGAGCTGCAAAGAGCATCAGCCCTTTCGAAGGGGCGCAGCCACCGCAATGGAATGATTTTTCGTGACTCTGTCAGTCACACGCACAAAAAAAGCCTCATCTTGCTTTCCAGGAGATTGAGCTCATTTTGTATTTAACCGAGGGGGAAGCAACAAACAATATTACTTCTTTTGCTGCGCAGGATTTTGTTACGTTATCTGTTTAAACATTCCGTTAGGTTTTAGTAATGTGAATAATCCCGATCCCTTTGCCTCCGAGCTCTGCCTCTTGGCTGGGATGCAGGAGGTCCCGGAGACACCTGGCAGTGTTGACAGACGGCTGAACTCGAACGTGTCCGACTGCGACAGGGCAAGCCCAAATATTTTGGGAAGAGTCCTTGTTATGTTACGGCACGGGTTGGTAGCGCTAGCGCCGGAGAGGCGTTTTGCTTTAAGACTGAGCTGATTACTGCTTTATTATGAGAGGAACAGCGGGAACTTTGGCACATGGATTGCTGTTGGGAAGGAGGCTTGGATTTGGGCATTCCTTATTCGTAAGGTGCCGGTGGCACTGAAGGTCTTCTGAAAAGGTCCTTGGCCTCAAAAGAGGCCAGGAATAGGAGACCCTGAAAGATGTTATGCTATGGGCAAGAAAGGGGAAAAAGCAAAAAAAAAAATTTTTTTTTTTTGGTAAGAAATCAAAAATTTCAAGTATAGTCCCTATTTGTAGATAAATATCTGGAAGAAACTTGTATTAAAGTGCCCTTATCATATTTTCCATCACTAAAGCCATTGTTTGCTTCCTGCAGGATATATCTATCTTCTTTTATAAGCTTCCTCTCCATGCCGTCTGCTCCGCTGGAGGAAGGCTGCGCGTGTCGGTAGTGCTCTGCGCATCTTTGGCGCCGCAAGTGCGTCTGCCTCGTGGTGTTTCAAATTCATTGGTCATAGACTTTCAACGAGATTGGATGTCTTGTGGTGTTCACCAATTCACGCACGGCACGTAATTATATTCAGGAAGCAATAGGAATTAGATGACATTAATTCCCATGAATATTCATTTAAGAATCTCTAGCAGATTCAGGCAGATTAATAGTCCGGCGCAAATACAATGGCTATTCATTGCCCCCGCAGGAAAAGGAAATACGTATTGGCTGGCAACTCGGGACAAGTGGAAACGGGCTGTAGAAAAGTTACCTCTGGGTGGCTTCTGATCCTCTTGCCGCTGGAGGGACACCTCAAGGAGTAAAGCGGATTAGCGTGGGCAAGGATGCGGGAAGCTGGCCTTTCCGGTCTGCTGGGGAGCCCCTCGGAGGCAGGGTTAATTCGAAACTCGCGTCTCCGCGCCGGCCGTGCAAATCCAGAGACTCACGTCGCAGTAATAGAGAGTAAAATATAGATTATTTTGTGCCTGACTCATGTAGGTCTGGCTACAGTTCTCATTCAGGGCAACTTTCCTTTCTTTTTCTTTTTTTTTTGTTTTGGTGAGACAGGCCAGTTTGAGGCCTTAGTTATGTCCCCTTATTTTTTCTCCAAAGTTGGTGCGGGTGTTGCCGATAGCTCTGGGCTCGGCGCCTGCGCTGGACGTCTGTGCCTTCTAATATTTACTGTCACGGGGACTGGCAAGTCAGGTCCTCACATCCTTGAAGGTGTCCGGGCCCAAGAAATGTCCTGTTTTATTTACCTTCTCACGGCTCTGCCATTTGATGGGCAAAATGGCATCTTCTTGGAACAGTATCTATCTAACAGTCTCTTGGAACAGTATCTATTGCCAGACTGATCCGACTCTCCCCAATCCTCAGTGTAAGGCAGGGGAACGTGAAGAGCTCAGTAACCTCAGACTTCTCCCCAGAAGGGAGATGTTGTCGTGAGCTCCAGCACGTGGGTACTCGCAGGCTCTCCAAGCACTGTGGGAAAGTTGAGATTATTTGAAAAACTCAAAGTCATAAAAACCAAACTGTGAAACCAATATGTTTCTTTTTTTTAATATGTCCAACACTTTTTTTTTTTGGGTGACATATTGCATATCTCAACTTTTATGAAAAGGGAGAATAATAGTAGAGCAGGCAGAGGGGCAGGCGCGAGAGGCGGCGAGGAAATCGGCCGCGCGGGCCTGGTGATGCGTTCTGCATAGCCTCGTAAACCAGTGACTAAAACGGAAAGGACTTGGAGGCCTGGCACCGGAGCCGCCGGAGGTGTGGCGTTACAGTAGCTTGGAAAACATTCCGACTTTAAAACAAGTAACACCTATAATTACGGAGGCGTCATCACCTTCATAATTTTTTTTAGCTAACAAGCCGCAGTTGTAGCCCGTGTACACCCTTGGCAAAATCTGCCGAGCGTTTGCTCTTGGGATGATCGTGGTGGTGGTGGGAATATCAAGCATCTTTCTCCAGGCACTTGTAAAACAATACAGCAGTAAACAATTCAAGTACAATTAGCAGCTACATCGGTGGAGGGGGAGGGCCAAGTCCCACCGCTGTTATTGTCTACGGAATTAATCATGTTTTACAGAGTTGATGTACTGGTTTGGATTTGCGTAGTCACAAACAAGAGACCAAGCAGTTTCCAATAAACAATGTTTATTCCAGGATGAAATGTAAAACAAATACTTTTTAGAAGAGTGAAGCAGGGGGAAGCTTCTAAAAGTGCTCTTTTAGTAGTTCCAGCTCCTTTATCTTCCTACTGAAGACACGTACAAGCAAAAGGATCAACCAAAACAACGAAAGCTTTGACTTCAAGTATTTTTTTTAAAGCTAGTTTCAGTCACATAAATTTTGGTGTTATCAGCTGTATTTCAGCTTGGTGGACTGGGCTGCTAAAGTAGGCTGTTCTTGACGCTTTTTGGTAGCTGTGCCTTTTCAGCACTGCAGCGACACAACCCGCGCGATTTCCTTGCCGCCTTGGAAGATCGCTCTTAAAGAACGGCAAAAAAAAAGAAGAAAGAAGAAAAAAACCACATCTTCGCCAATATTTATTTGCAACGATTTTCCTCTTAATTATTTAAAATATAATGAATTAGGCATAAGTACTTTGCCATTACTGTAATTTCGAGGGTAATTGCCGTGCGGGCGCCGCCGGCGCGCGCGCCCGCGGATCCGGGCTGCCGGGAGGTGGCGCCGCGTCCCCGCGGCCGCGACACCGCAGCGCTGCCCGGCCGGAGCCCGCCCGGCCCCGGCCCCGGCTCCGGCTCCGGCTCCGGATCGGGCTCGGGCTCGGGCTCCGGCGGCGGCCCGGAGCGCGGGTGCCGCCGGCGGGCGGCAGCGCCGGAGCGGGGCCCGGAGCCGCCCCGCCGAGCCGCGCAGCGAGAGGCGCAACCGGCCGCGGCGACACCTTTGTTCCGAGGCTGCGGCCGCCAGAAAAACAAAGGGGCGCGGAAAGCCCCGGTCCGGGACAGGTTGCGGCGGCGGCGGCGGCAGCTCCCGCTCGCGGAGCCTGGGGCTGCGCGGCTCCCGCCCGCGGCCGCGGCCCGCCCGGGCAGCGCGGCGCCCCGGTGCAGCTTTCCGTGCCTGCGCGCGCGCGCGCTGCTCCGCGCCTCGGCGCGCACCGCCGCGCGGGACACCGCGCCCGGCTGCGCTTGTTGCCCGGCCGCGCCTCCGCGCAGCCGGCTCCCGCGGCTGCCTCCGCGCTCGCGCGCGCGCGCAGGAGCTGTCGCTAGCGCGAAGTTAGTTGTGCCCAAGTTTCAAAGCAGCGCGGTTCGCCACACCGGCCCGCGCCGCCGGGCGCGCTGCGCTTCCGCGCCCGCGCAGCGCCCAGCTCCTCCCCGCGCCGCCGCGTGGCTCCGCCGCTCCGCGTTCCCCAACTTTCCGCGGCCGCGGGGCCGCCTGGCCGCCCGCTCCACGCCGCGCGGGGGGGTGGGGGGGGCGCGCAGCTCCCGCGGGCCGGGCGGCGCCCGCGGGAAAGTTGCCGGCGGCGGGGCGCGGGCGGGGGCGGGGGGGCCCCGCTCCGCCCCCCCCTTTTCTTGATTTTTTTTTTGATTTTTTTTTTCCCCTTTGCACCGAGCCTTGTTTACCCAGCAGGTGGATGTGACGTCAGAGACTGACAACAGCAAAAAATAACAACATGTCCCTCCGCGGGCGAGCGAGCGAGCGGGCGGGCGGGCGCCCCCGGGCCGCGGGCGCGGCGGCGCGGGGCGGCGCGCGGGGGCGCGGGCGGCGCGCGGGGCGGGCGCGGGGCGGGCGCGCGCGCGCTCCCCGGGCGGCGGCGGCGCGCGGGGCGCTCTATTGTTATTTATTGTGTGGCGGAGCGCGCCGCCCGGGCTCGGCGTGCCGGGAGGCCGGCCGGGAGGAGGAGGAGGAGGAGAGGAGGAGGAGGAGGAGGAGGAGAGGAGAGGAGGAGGGAGGAGGAGGAGGAGGGCCGGAGGGCGCGGGACGGAGAGGCCGCCCCGCTCGCCGCCGCCCGCGCCGGGGCCGCCCGTGCTCGGCAGCCGCAGGCCGGGTCCAGCGGGTGAGTCCGGCGTCTCCCCTCCACTTTCCCGGCTCTTCCCGGGCTGTTGCACTTTTCCCCCCTGCGCGGCCCCGCTCGCTCCTTCCCTCCCGGCCCCACGTGCCCGCCCGCGCCCTCCTCCCCCCACCCCCCCCCCAACAACAACCCGCGCCGCTTGCGCGGGGAACCGGCGGGGGGGCGCTGCGCGGGCGCGGAGTCCCCCCTCCCCGCCCACTTTGGAAACTTCCCCCCCCCTCCCCGCCGCCGCCGCCTTGCGCGCACCCTCCGCGGGGTGTGTGGGGAGGGGTGTGTGCGCGGGGGGGTGCGGCGCCTCCTGCCCCGTGTCCGCCCCCGCCCCGGGCTCCGCGCTTCCTTCGTGTTTTCCGCCTTGCGCCGCCGCGCAAGGGGCGCGCACGCCCTCAACTTCGCCACTCGGGGCAAGAAGTTGCGGCGGGGCCGTGCCCCCCTTCCCCCCCCCCCCCGCGCCAGGCCGCCCCGCTCCCCCCGGACACCTGTTGCGGCTCCGCGCCCGTGCTGCCCGCTCCGCACGCGCGGAGCCCCGCGCATCCTCTCCTCGCCCCCCCCCCCGCTTTTTTTTTCTTTTTTTTTTTTTTCTCCCGGAGACGAAATGTCTGAATAAACATCTGCGCCGCCCCAGCCCAGCCCCGGCGCAACTTGGTGGGGACCGCGCATCCCGCCGCGCCCCGCGCCGCCCCCCTCCCACCCTCCCCCCTCCTTGTCCGCGCAGAGCCGCGGAGCGGAGCCCGGCGGACGGAGCCGCGGTTCGCTGCGCGCCGCAGCGCCGGGGGCGGCCGCCGGTGCCCGGTAAGTAAAGCCGGGCCGGGCCGCGGCGCCCCGCGCACCTGCCGCGCAGCGCCGCGCCGCCCCGCGCAGCCCGCCTCCGCCGGGGCGCCGCGAGGGTGCGCGCTGCAGGAGGCGTCCGAGCGGCGTGTCCGCGCCTCTCTCCTCCCCCCCCCCGCCCCGCTTTTTTTTTTTTTTTTTCTTTCCTCCCTTTAAAAAAATAAATAGTAAAAGGAGCGCGGCGGCGGAGCGGCGCGGACCAGCGCGGCGAGCTGCCCCCGCCCGCCCGGGGCCGGGGATGGTTTCCAAGCCGCCGTGCGCGGATCCCAGTGCCGGGCTGGCTGCGGAGCGCGCCGCTTGGAGCGTGGCCGCGCTCGGCGCCTTCGCTCTAATGATTTTAATTGCGTGGTTTTTGCTTTGAGTGAACTAAAGCGAGTGCGATTACTTCTTTTTTTTTTTTCTTTCTTTCTTTCTTTCTTTTTTTTTTCCCCGGTTTCACCAAAAGGCGGTCAGCATCAGTTATTCAGACGTAACGTACCTACCAAAGGTATACGCTGCCTGCAAGCGCTCTGAATGCCACTTCTTTAGAGGAGCCCAACTTCGGTGCTCAGAAGTTTAAGGTTTCATTTTTAGTAACTGTTCTTTGAATGAGTAATGTATATGTGCTGTTTGTAGCGTGTTGTCTACACAATGTAGCCTTCTGATTTCTAGAGGACTGAATGGCTATAAGTATTAAAAAAAAAATCTCTGAGCTGTGTTTCCTGTCCATATAGTTTTTCTGAACTTAGGTTTTACCTGTTTTAACAAAATGTTACTGTCACTAATGACAGTCTCTTAATTAGACAAACTTTCAAGTACGTCGTCGAAGAAACTTGCTTCTTGTGCTGTTAATCCACGGTTTGCTTTAATTTTGGTGGAGGGAAAATAGGCATTTCACTAGACATAATATTAATTTACAGTTTCTGTTACTGCTGAGAAGCTCCTGCTTTTTTATTTTCCTAATTTGAGGGGTTTTGAAGTAATTTGAGTTGCCAGAGAAGTAAGTGCATGCAAGGAGGTGCTCTGCATCTTTGCAGCTAAATTTGGGAGAAGGGGAAATCAGGACTACTGGTTTCAATTTCTCTCCTCGCAATCTTTTCCTCTGCACATTTTATTTAAACTATCTCACAGTTGTACTGAATGGACCAGGGGACTGGGGGAGGAAGCTCTCCGCTAGTAACCATTCAAAAGGTGTCGGCTAAAATCTCATTGCAAAAAGGTATTGTAGCTTTAACATCTTGCATTGGCAGCATTCTTCCCCCTTAGTCTTTGGATTAGTCATTGTATGAGAGACAGAAAAAAAATCACTTTTTTTTTTTTTTTGGAAAAAGTAAACAGCCTCCAACAAGTGAACCTTGACAACCCAGATTAAGGAAGGCAGGAGAGATCAAACAAAGCTGCTGCTGGGCTGTTGTCAGGAGCTGCCTCACTGAAAGCTCTGGACTATTCGATCAGGCAGCAAGGCTATATGTTCACTTATGCAGAAATGGACCATTACAAATGCCGAGCTTTGTTGTGAAACCAAAGGATAACTTTGAGAAAAATAACTACTATTTCAAACAAGGTTTTCTCTTGCTTAAGATTTTGACTGCAAAGTTAGTTGTTGTGCATGGGTTGTTTTTTTTTTTTTTTTTTTGAGTGATAGTGATTTGGAGAGCGGTGTATACACTTCCAGAGTGACTTAGGATTTGATTTTATTTATGCTGTCTAGAGATGCAGAGGAGAAGGTGTTTCACTAGTATAATGAAAACAGCGTAAAAGTTCTGTGGAATTCAGCTTTTATTTCTGGATCTCTGAATTGTAAGGAAACATGGATTTTTTTTTTTTCTTTCCTCTGTATGTAAGTGCTGTAATGATGTATAGTAGAAGAGTTTAGTTGTGGTAAAGCATTGTATTTTATATGACTGAGTTCCTAGAGTTTACAAGACTTCTAACATCTTTCTTTTTTTTAAAAACATATTACCAGCCAGTTAGGGGGGCATCTTATTTTTGATATATCAAGATTTTTGTAAAACTATGTGTAACTTGACTTCATAGCTAAATTAGATTCAATTACTGTGTAGCTTTTTTCAGTGGAAATGGTAGTAAGGGATATTAATTGATACTAGGTTTTGCTTTAATAAACATATCAGATACAAGTATTAATCAAACTTAACCAGTGCAAGTTAGGTTATTTTTGTTGCTTGACACTTTCATATTTGTGTTCAAACACTTCACTGCAAACTCTACAAATATGCACCTATTTCATTTATTTAAAGCATTCTAAAACAATGGACATCTCTATTAAAAAATATCTAAGGAAAAAGGCTATTACCCTAATGTATATTAAGCAGGAGGCAGACCAAGTACACATGTACTAAAGAATTAAAAAATCCCAAACCTTTTCATATAAGTATTTCTTTAATTAGCAGTGCAGATCACACAATAAGTACCTTATACTTTTTATAAGGTAAGGTTTCATAACCATACTGCATAACTTATTATAAAGCCTGTAGTTTTTTTTATGGCATATACTTTAATTAGACAATAAAAAGTATGTGTGTTAAACATGCACATGTATGCTATTAAGCCATTTTGGGTAATGGGTAATGTTTTTTAACAACTATAAACATTTTTCTGTTTAAATCTGTTCCACTGGTAATAGTAACTCAGCCAGTTTTTATACCGTTAAGAGAAGGAACAGGAAAGTTGAGCAAAGAATTATGCATTGGACTTTATTACTCAGCATAGGCTGCAATATGCTTTTCTGTTGGAGAGGTTCACCTTTTTTTAAGAGCTTAAATTTGCATTATCATCTTTGGTATGAAATACTGTAAACATTTTGGCTCTGGAATTATTCTTGTTTTATGGTACTGTAAAAATTAGGGAAAAGGGTGGTAGTAAAAAGCTAAATTTAAGGAATATAGCCTAGCATTTAATGTTCTTACTGCTTGTGGTCATTTATATTGAGAGATTGAACTGGATAATGTAATTCCTTTTGTGAAATGCCTTTTGAGGATCTATTTGTATATCAAATGAAATAACATATGCACACACATATGTAGAATATGTATGTAAAATACAGTTATTTCTGCAAGGCTGTCCGGTTATTTATAGGACATAATGATACTTCTGTCATCTTAAATTTTCTCAGAGAAGCTTTAATAAATTTAAATAGATTATATGCTGTCAGAAAATAGTATAAATTTTGTTTACGATTCACTTGCTTTAAGGTACTTATACTAAAGAAGCTCATTTAACCCCAAGACTGAGGAGCATTAAGTGGTGAGAGGAGTCTGCCGAAGAGCTGCCACTGCCCTTTGCTCTTGCGATAATCTTAAATTACTACGATTTAATTGCAACTTCGAGGCACTGAGCTGAATTTCTTTTTTTTTTTTTCTTTTTTTTTCCCCTTTTAATGCAGCCGAGACGGGGTGGGAGACGATGCGGCGAGGTTTTCCCCCGCAGGTAGCTGGGTTCCTTCTCCGAGGAAGGGCTTTTGTGCGGGCCTGGGCAGGCCTGCGGGAGGGTCGAGGCGCCGGGGGGAGCAGGACGGGGCCCGGCCGCGCGGCCGCCTCGGCTTTGCTCAGCTCAGCTCGGGGGCACCCGCGTGCCGTCCGTCCGTCTGTCCGTCCGGCGCCGCCGCGCGAGCGTGCGTTTGAATTAAAGGGCGCGTGGTAATTATTCCTCGAGCGCCGCTGGCTGCTGGGGGCGAGGCCGGAGCCCGCGGCGGGGACGGTCCCGGGGGGACGCGGGTGGCCCTGTGCTGCGGCAGCCGCCCCGCGAGCCTGTGTCGCTAACTCGTGTAACCGAAACTTTGAGTCTTCTCCCTCTCTTTCTTTTCTTTTTCTTTTTTCTTCCCCCCCCCCCCCCTTACACCAGTGTGTTTTCACACCCGGCGAGCGGTTTAGCAGGGGGATGATGTGCAGCGGGAGCCGAAAAGCGTGTGCGGAGCGGGGCTTATAAACGCCCCGCGCTAGAGATCAGCGGCGCGTTTGCAACTGTTCGTAGAGGTCCTGGCAGCAAAACTTTGCTCGTGCGCTTAGAAAAGCGCGGCCGGGCTCGGAGTCCTTGGCTTCATGCGTTTGAAGACGTGCGTAAGTCCTTAGCTATGCTGAAGGCACGGCGGCGCTTAAATTGTGATTCCCATTGTTCTTCCCTTGGCCAAATCCTTATAAAATGTCTTGTTGCAATAGGAAATCGCAAGATTTGGTGTTTGCTAGAGTCGCTTTCCTTTGCACTGGCAGAAACCCTGCTCGCAGCCTCCTGCTCTCACAGCCTCCCGTGTCGTTTGATTCCTGCAGCTATCGCTGCCTTAGTGACTGCAGCTGCAGCGGGTTACGAGGGGATGCCGGTATCGTATGGGGGGAAAGCCAGGGCGGAATAACCCATGCAGCCAGTAGAGAAAAACTTAATTGTGGGAACTCTGTCATGTTTTAATTAAAAGGAGGAGGAAAATAAAAAAAAAAAAAAGAGAGATTTTGTGCTGAAGATTAAATAAGCTGTCCCATTTTTAGGAGCTCGGATATTTGTTGTTTGGGATGTCTCTAGCATGTGTCCTTTTTCTCACTTATGCGTTGGACCTACCAAGTTACAGAAGCTGCTGGCTCTATTAGCGTGCAGACTTCTCTGCAAATGCGCTCTAGGGTTTTGTCTTTCTGCTCTCCTGGCACCGGTCTCTTCCATGCATGCAATGAACAGACTTGTGTATAATGGCTGTTTGTGTGTGGCAAGAATCCAGAATAATCTCGATTAACTTTTTGTTCGGTCCCATCCTGAAAACGAAGGGAGTATCCTGCTAAACAGGAGAAAACAGAAGAGCCGGGGCAAAATCAGTTTCTCTCTCTACAGAGCATCTGGTACCTGAGGAGGACTAAATAATTTTTCTCCTTTTGTTGACCCGCCCTATGCTGTTTTTAAAACATCTCCATTTTAGTGCCTTGAAATTGCAATTAAGTTGTAGTAATTTAAGATTATTGCGAGAGTGCAAAGGGCAGTAGAAGCTCTTTAGAAGTCTCATCTCAACACTTAATGCTACTCAGTCAGGGGGTTAAATGAGTTTCCTCGATGTAAGTACTTAAAGTAACTAAATCGTAAACAAAATTTATACTATATTCTGACAACTAATAATCTATTTAAATTACATTAAAGTATGTGTGTGAAAATGTAATTAAAGACAGAAATACTGTCAAGCCCTGTAAATATCTTGACAGGTCTACTGAAATGGAACCCGTATCATAAAATATTTACATATACCTGGTATGTTACAGGGTTTCTGGGAGTGCTCTTCTACAACTAATTGTAGGCTTTTTTTTCCCTCCCCGTTTCCCGTTCAGTTGGAATGGTCTCGGAAAGTAATACGAATACATAAAGCGTTTTATTCAGATGATCCTCAAGTGTATTGTTTACCGTTAATCGGTCTCTCTGCACAATGCTTGTCGCTGCTGTGTTTTTATTAGAAGTGCCTATTTCCTCAATAAGTTAGTTTAGAACTGCTGTTAATTCAGGTGTAAACCCTGAAAACACAGGCATCTCCTGCAAAGGACTAATGTTTTACGGTATTCGCAGCGTGACAGCATCAGACGTGTGATCTTTAAGTCAACTCTCCTCTGCAGGTCCGACTGCAGATGAAATGGCCCGGAGCACCGTGCCGCAGGGTCTGTTGCCACTGCTGATTTAATTGATTTTTCAGACAGAAAGGCCTTACGATTCCTGCCCCCTCCTCCCAAATTTTGGAAGACGTGTGAAGGCGTTTCCCGCAGTACGAGTGCCCGCGCTGGCTGCCTGCGACCCCCCGTCGGTCTCGGCATGTTGCTGCTACCCGTCAGGGTCCGGTGTCTTCCCGTGGGCTCCCCACGGTATTCTCCTTGGGATCCCGCTCCCAGCTCCTCTCCCGAGCTGTTTATTCATTAATTAGCAGGTGAAGCGTATTAGCACATGGGTGCACTAGAGTGCTCGGGCTTCGCAAGGCATCTCGGGAAACCCTTCCCAGTTTTATGTGACCGGACATGCACTATTGCTGATTTAGATAGCGGAGCCGATGATGCCAAAGTGTTGTTAAGAGAGAGATAAATAGAGGGAGCGGAGCAGTAAGTAGAATGTCATGTCTCTATTAAAAAGATGGTGATAAAGGGAGATAAAATGGTGAGGGGGATTGGTTGCGCGCTCAGAGCGGCAGCGAAACATCTGATCGCAAAAATCGATGCAGAAGTCCCGGTCCGGCGAAGCAGTTGCAGGTATAATTAACGGAGGAGCGCGGTTTGGCTCGTTGCAAATATCGTAGCCCTGAATTTCCCTTTATTCTTCCCCAAAAAGGGGTCTTAACCGCTCTAGAGCTGTCCGTGCCCGGATGAAGACGCCCTTGCCTCGCCGCCCATTGGAGCGGCTGCCCGTCCTGTTTTGTGCTCCCGGGGCGCTGCCGGAGTCGCTGCCCCCTCCCGCGTTTCACCTTTATCTTCGTGGCACCGTCACTCCCGTGGCCACCTTCGCTTCCCACCGAACGCGCGCTCCTGTCTGGGGCTCGGTCCTTGGCTTCGCGGCGGGATAACAGCAATGCCGATTTTTGCGTGTTTGAGTCTTTTTCTCGGCCGGGCTGCCGGTGGCAGAGGCCGCTCTGCAGAAGTGAAAAATGTAACTGATGGTAAAGAAATGAGTGGTTGCAGCGGGAGAGAGGGGAGCCGTATTAATTTTGCCGGTTCCGTAATGAAACGTGCAGTATAACATTAAATCATCACTGCCTTGTTTGCTGAAAGGGTGTTAATCATTCCATTAAGAAGGATTAAGTAATTAACTGATATTTCTTTAGGAAACAGTGTCAATTTTTAAAAGCATCTTATTAATGAAGTAGAGTGAATACCAAGTTTACATTTCTCTCTCTGCTAGCAGAGAGCTCGGCAGTGAGATGGGTGGGAGCAGCCTTCCAAAGAAAGTTTGGGAATGGCAGGGTAGGAGAATAGGTTTTCTTGCGACTAAAATGCGATATTCTAATAGTGTTTCAATTACAAGGCTGTCTTTTATGACTTTTGTCAGCTGTGTTTCTTGCAAACCTTATTTCATGAGTGGCCTATTTGGGATTAAGAAGTTAAAACCTTCTTGAAGTGTTCATCTTGGTGCTCTGTCTCTCTCTCTCTCTTTTTTTTTTAATAATAGCTTTTATGTTGTAATAGTAAGCTAGCTGACGGTGAGTCATGAACTCTATCTTCTGTGAACCTTATGACAAATTTTTGCTCGCTGGTCAGGCAACTCGCTTAGTTCATCCAACCCAGTTCCCACATCTTAGGCTTGCAGTAGGAAGAAAAAATTCCATTGAAATCGATGGTGTAAATCCTACTTTTCTCCTGTTGCAGAAATCCTCTTAAAAGCAGCGTCAGTGCAGTGTGTCGTGGAGAGCTGTTCGGGGGACTCGGAGCTCGGGGGCTTCCTGGTGGCTCCTGGAGAGCGGCTCCTTCTGGGGGTTTGCAGGCGGGAGCCGGCAGGGAATGGACAAACCCGGGGAAGGATGCCGTCGGCGAGGCTTTTGGCGTTGGGGAGTGCTCAGGAAGGTCGGAAGTAGGTTGAGGAGAGGGTGCGTGCCCCGATGGGCATCGGAGAACAGTGGAAATACTTGTCGCAGTTTTGTTTCTGAAGGATCGAGTTCGGGAGCCCTGGCTGGGAGAGCGCGGGAGCCGGGGAAGCACCTGCGTGGGCGCTCCTGCATCCCGCACTGACCCTCCTGCCTTTCTCCCATGTTTTTGCCTCGACAGGGAGCGCAAATTTGGCGTTTCCTTGTCAGGTTTCTCGCAGGTTTCCTGCCGTTCCTTGCAGAATGGCCCCTACTTCTAATATTGCAGCGAGCAATTCCGAAACTTAACCCGGACTGAAATTTTCCCTGAGTGATATGAATTCTGCCTGGCAAATAGCATAATACAGTAGCAACAATTGCGTTAGTATTGATACGTTGTGCTTTCATAACTGCTCCACTTCTCCAGCAGGGCTCCTTCCGACAGCATCATGCAAACTCGGCTGATCGGTGAACTGTAGATTATTTCCTCCCCTGCCCACCGTGGGTGAAATTCATAAATAGGTGCAGTTCAGTGCATGCTATATGAGGCAGCCAGATTTTGTTTCCTTTATGTGGCAAAAGCCCCCCAAACCCTCTGCTGAAATCACAGAAGCTTCCTTGGGTAGACTGAGTTTAAAAAAACAAAAAACATTTTGTCCCTGAGAATAAAATCTCTGAATATTCACGCAGGCCCCATAAAATAAAAAACTATCTAGATGTTTGTATAGAACATCATAGCCTATATCTACCTTAGCAGATTTAGAGGAGAGATTTTTCTCAGTACATTTTGCAATAATAAGGTGATAACATCTCTGGTGGCTTTTTTTTTTTAAGAGTCGTGTCAAGGGCCCGATCCTGTTGCTATTGAATTAAAGTGAGTGCTGGGAGAAGGGGTCTCTGAAATAGTTTGTAGTAAATTGTTTTTGTTAGTTTTAAATTATATGCTCGTGCATTTATGTTCAGGTAATGTATATTAGGTTTCTTAAAGCTTCTGCATTGTACTTCTGAAAAAGTGAAAATGTATTTTTCAGTGATAAATTAGTACTAAAAAGGCTTTGCAAGAGGAATGTTAAAAGTATGCAATGTGATTTCAGGTTGTGCAAGTATTTTAAAGTTATTCCCTGGCTAACCCGTTTTAGTTTTTGAGGGCCAGTAGTGTAAAGAATGGCTGTCTTATTCAGGAAATCTTTTTAATCCATCAATTCAGTTACGGGGTTTGACTGAGAATGGGAGAAACTCATCTTGGTATATTTTAGTAGATATTATAACATGTACATTTGTTCTGTTTTTTTTTCTCTCTCCCTTCATTGCTATAAAAACAGTATCTGCAGCACTCAAAAAAATACCATTTCATAAAATTTGGAATGGAACATTACCTGTGAATTAAACTAAAATATTTTAAGACAATCTAGCATATTCCTAGCATTAAACAGTCAGAGAAGACTAGATATTTCCTATTTATTTTTCAGATTGGCCAGAATATGGTCTTTCCGGAAAAGAGTACTTGGCCAGTTTAAGTGGAAGACTGGCTTTTTAGTGAGTGCTTTATATTTGCTTAGGAATTCTTTTCATGCAGAAGCATGTTGTATGGAAATGGAAATTTATTAACTAGGATTTTTAGGGATTAAAATAGATTCCATTAGATTGAGGCACACTCAGAGAGAGGTAAACTGGTAAACCTGAAGAAACTGCAAAATAGTAGATACAGGCTTCTGGCTCTGTTATCAAACTTGCTGCATAAGCCAGAGTTTATGCACTGTGATAATGCTAATGACCAACAGAACCAATGATGCATGACTGGAGGAAATCGGTGGTATAATCAGAGAAAGTTATCAGGTTTTTGTCATTAAATATTAGTGATAAATAATACACTTCATTTTGAGTAGATAGGACATATTTAATTCTGATGTAGAGTTTCAATTTAATAAGGGGCATTGCTGAGTAAAATGATAATCTTTTGTAATTTAAAGGGAAAAATAAAAATGCATTTGTTTCAGCATAATCTCCTGGCAGTGGCCCTGCAGCGCTGTTTGTCTTTACTGGTGTCTGATCACGAGGAATATTTTTGCAGCTATTTGAGGTGGCTGTTTATAGCAGGGTGTTTTATTTAAGTTATTAGTTTGTGCAACACAAAGCTAATTACATGAGACCTGAATCAGAGGAGCTGTTTAGTATAAACTAGGAATCTCCTTTTATTTTCTGCTTAAAAATGTTAATATTGTAGCAAATCTAAACTATGTGCTCCATGTAGCGGTTCCTCTGCAAAACAATATGCATGACAAGACATTAGCAGGAGGAAAGAAATTAAGACAAAAGATGCAGATAAAAGATATATTAGGTCTAATTTTGCAGGTTAAGTTAGTGGGAGAACAGGGAAGAGAAGTATAGCTTTAAACTGAAATAAGGAGGATATTAATAGTCTCTATAAAGGACAGTTTTCACCAGGAAAAAAAAAAAAGCTGGCTGGCTTTTTTTAGCCGAATGGGCTAACACCCAGTGTAAATCTGTGTCATTAACTGAAGTAGCGCGTGATTTTTGGAACACGGCTTTCCCTCCTCTGAAGCTTTGCCCACAGAGGTCCGTATCCTCGGCTCCAGGCACACGCGGTGGAGGGTTTTCCTTGCATACCCTTGGGTCGCGAGCTGCGGGACCCTCTTCGGATGGATGCTGCCGCCTTTGCCCCATGGGCGGCTTTGTACCGTGGCCAGGATCTTCCCACCACCCTTCGGAGTCGTGTTCAAACGCGGGATCTTGTCTCGAGTTTCCAGAATTAGGTGGCACAGTGAGTAAACACCGCTTACTTGCCAGTTCTCACATCCTCTTTTGCAGCGAGTATTGCAGCAAATCCTGCAGTTTTGACTCATTTCAAAAGTTCTTCACTGATTTGAAGCAAATCTCGCCTGACTTTTGAGAAAGAACTGTAAGTCTGGCCACGGTTCCTGAATGCACAGTCTTTCTGTATGGGAATGTAATATGCTTGATTTGGCCTCGGCATAAACTTGGGCAGCTCTGAGTAACTCTAGCTAGAGTTATGTGCCTGTATCTAAGGGTAAAATTTGGCCTGCAGTCATCCCTTATTGAAAGCTTTATGGAAATACTTTGTTCTTGCTACACACAAATATTTACATTCTGGTGGGAAGATTTCCCCCCTCCCCCCCGTTTTCTTTTTCACTTTATGCCACAAGCACAAGGAGGGAGTGGAAGTTATTATGCTTATTGCCCCGTCAATTTAAAATAATGCAGAGGTTTTCAACTAGCATTTTTCATAGGTCAAAAAAACCCCCCAAACAACCAAAACCTGCCTGTGTTGGAAGCAGTGTCTACTTGTCTGGTTGCAACCAGCCTTCCAAGGTGGGACGTGGCTTCCGCGTAACACTACAGGTAAATCGCAATGGGAAGGGCATACAGAGCAGAAAATTTCCCTGGAAAAATAAAACCGGCATAGGATATAACCCCCCTTTTAAAACCAGCACATCCGGATGTTTCTGTTCGTGGTGTTGAATCACCTACGTGTGTCAACCTCTGCCTGGCGGATGCTCTCAGCAGAGCGAGGAGGACGACGCAGGTTGTTCTGCGAACCCATTGCCGCGCTCCGCCGTGACTAAGCGAGAGTGGTCGCTTTGCGAAGCCTTTATCTTCTCAGAAGTTTTCTCAGATGAAGGGCGACGCTGCTTGTACAGACTGACAGTGCTCGGTGCTGCACGTAGTGAGGATTTGGTTCAGTTGTAGCTAAATAGGTGGAGGCGGTGGCTGCTGCTGGAGCAGACCTGCCTGCTTCTCGCTGTCTGCTCCCGAGCGCTGTTCCCGTCGCTTCCCTGCACTTCCGCTGACTCCTGTCTGACCAGCGAGCGCGGCGACTCGGGGAGCTAACCCAGCAGAAAACAAACTTGAGCAGGAAAAAATGTTTTCTGCCGGTTGAGCATCCTGGTTTGACTCTTTGGAGGTCGGATGAATGACGGGGCCAACGCGAGGAGGGGGAGAGGACCACCACCTTGAGAAGCCGCTGGCCTCCTGGTGAGCTTAGCTATAAGGTGACACCTTGGCCAAAGGCTCTGCTCTCAGGCTTTCTGCCCGGATCCACTCTGCCGCTTCTGTGCGGACGAGAGGCATGCTTAACCTTAACCAAAGCCCTGTGTTTCCTGGCCCTTTGTCCTGCGGCGCTCCAAGGAGAGAGTAGCTTGGGGTCTCTGGCTCTCCTTCCCATCTTTGGGGTGAGCTAGCGGGATATAGCACCCTTCGCCCGGAGGTGCGTTTGGGATGTGCACATGCGTGCTCGGAGCAGCGGGAAGAGCTTGCACCACGTGAGCTGGGCGGAAAAGGGGAGAGGAGCCCCACGGTGAGCGGAGGACCGGGTCGCTGATGGTCTGGCTGAAAGGTGGTAGTAACGGACTGAAGACTTCCAAGGAATGGAGATGGAAAAAACACTTTCCTAAGGAACACAGCTCCACCACATTTTGGGCCCATAAAGGGCACAAACCCTCTTTGTCTTGTGTTTCCTTTCAGCCTTTCCGCCACCCCTCTGCTGCTCCTCTTGCACGGGCTGCTCTGCAGTGGGTTTCTAGGGATACCTGTTGATAGTGTTGAGGCAGAGACAGCTAATGCAAGCGCGGTTTTGTATTTGCTTCCTTAACAGTGCTCTGTTAGTGCCAGTCACTGAGGTCACTAATGTGAATTTGCTTAAGAACCCAGCATCGCTTTTTCTTTTCTTCAAGTTTTCTTCTTTCTTGTTAGCAGTAAGTGCTCAGCTGATCCAAGGTTGGGTGTTTTTGATAAGGGCATTGAGAAATATCTGAGTTAACTAGTTGCTATTGCCTTTTTTTAATAACTTATCTGTGTGATAAGCAAATAAAGCTGCACATAAAACTTTAATACAACCATATATCCAACCTGTTAACTAACTTTTGAGTTAACGAGCAGAAATTGATGGGGAAATATATAATCAGAGCTCAATGGCATGATGCTGGCTTACACCAAGTAAAGATCTGACTATTCACTCTCCATGCGTTAGTGTAGGAACATATATGTTTGGTGCTTGTGGCTTGGAAGGTGGCTTGGGCGTGTGACTCCCAGTGTTAGTTACTGTGATTCAGACTCGGTCCCGATACCCATGCACTGATAATCATGCAAAACACCCTCCTCTTTGTCTGGTGCGAAGACTGGTTGAAAATGCCAGGTGTTCGGCGACTAGTATATATGGTCGTTAATGCAGTGTTAGGTTCACTCAGGCTTGTATTGGGTTTTTGAGTAAAGCTTTAAATACGGTTTATGCTTTTATTGCTTTTGAAATTGGTGCAGGTGCACGTTAACAGGAAGCGAAACGCTAGGAGCCCCGAGGGAGCTTCGTTCGAGTCGTGCCAAGCAGGTACAGCGTGTGAGCGTTATCACCTCGCTGATAACCTGGCGTAGCGCTGGCGTTCGCACGTGGCGTGGGGATTATGGGGGTGAAGTCACGCCACAGTTTGGCACGGGCTGGTGCATTCCTGAGACGCCGTGGGCCGGCCGCGCGGCTCGAGGGCCCCGTTGCTCCCGGCAAGCTGAGCAATGCCGAGCAAGGGGGGATCTCCTTGTCTGTGACGACTTTGCTCTCTTGAGCGATCGCTCAGTTGCTAACGGTGCAGACCGTCCATATGCACGAATTGAAAGGGATTGGTAGGTTGTTGTTGTTTTAGGAGGCATTAACAGCCAACGCACGGTGCTGTCAGATGTCTCTGACTTTCTTCTAGCCCTTCTGCATAACGGGTGTGTCGCTGACGGGGCGTAAATGAGGTGGGGTGACGTTGGCCGGCCGTAGCCGGCGCACAAGGAGATGCCAGGCGCCTGTCAAGCCTTCGGCCTCGCTCGCCCGCTGCGATTGCTGGAGCTGGGGCGCCGTGGTCTTCGCCAGCCCCGCCGTGCTCGGCGCAGCCTGTTGCGAACGCGGGGTCATACGGTGCCAGCGATGCTTGCCGCATCGAGACGCGTCTGGGGGAAGCGAGACCATGAGCCAGCTGTCTGTCGCGGGGCCTCCCTGGTGTTGCACAAAGCTGTCTGGCTGCTTCAGCCGACAGCCCTTTTACTACCTGTTTTTGCATTGTCTTGCTCAGGAATTTGAATGTGGAGTCTATGAAGCGAGGCATCAAAGCACTAACCCTTGCTTTTAATTATTATTTCTTTTTCTTTTTGGAAAGGAATAGCAGACAGAATAAAATAATGATTATCCACCTTTCTCTTCCTCCTCGTTTCATGCCTGATGTGAGTCACAGCATCTCACCAGTGCTGCGTGCAGTTTGAAAGACGTCCAGGTGAAGCAGTCCTTTTGAGGCAGAAGTGCAGTCTTTGGCCAATACCGCCTTCAGCCCGGTTTCTTCGCTGAGCGATGGCTGCGGCGATAGATCTCCTGTGCTGCCTGTGCAATTGTACAGGCTCCTAAATAACAAACTTGCCTTGCGTGAGGGTGAGCTTCCGTTTGTTCCTACGTGGCGAGAACGTATCTGCCTGCAGGGTTAATTGCTCCTTGTGCTCCTCTGTTTTCCTCTCTCCTTCTAGACCAGTTTGAGAGTTTGTTCAGCAAAGCCAGCGCAATGGTATCGGGATATAGGCCCTCCCGCTTACCAGCCTGCACGCACAGCGAGCGTCTGGGAAAATGCCCCCTCCGAGTCAGTACAAATTAAGCGTCAAAGACGGAAGCAGAGATGAAGCTCTGTGAGAAGACCTGTGACCCGATCCAAGAATTGTGTGATGTGCAAAGATGGAGAGAAAAGCAAAGCTTCTCATCCGAGACATCTAGGCTGCGATGCTCCTGCCCCGGGGCCTGCTGGAGCCTGGCTGGAGCTTCGGTGCAGCCCACTGAAGCCTCCTGAGATCTCTGCTGTCCCATCCATGCTGGAGACCAGTGCGTGCTAGCTAGCACCTAAGGCTGTAGCGGTGTAGTCGGGAGGTCCTGTACGAGCTCTAGATTTAGTTGGTGAAGTTGCTCATGGCTGCTAGCAGCTGAGTTTGGCTGTCCAAGCCGACTCTGCCGTGTTGTACTGGTTGGGAGCTCCGTATGCGTCGTGTTCCCTGAATGTGCCTGTCTTGTGCGTGGGGATGTGCAGGAGGGACCTGAGGTTTCATAATGGGAGAAATTAGCGTTGGTGCGAGAAGACGAGTGCAGAAACCTTACGTTCGTGTGGCTCGTCACCCAAACCCTGTCGTCGCGGTAAGGAAATGGGAGGGACCTCCATGAGAACCCAGGATGTCAGAAGCTAACAAAACAGCACTCATATATCAGCCTTCATTGAACGATTTAAAAAAATCAGGCAATGGTAGATTACCACTTGGTTTTAAGCAAGTGTAGTGTTGAGCTCAAATTAAGAACAACCTTGAAATGGCAGAGAGTCATAAAACTGTACACTGGGATTTTAAAAATTACCTCCATTGGAATCCTGGAAGCATCTGTTACATAATTAATGCACTTAAAAATATACCCTATTTATGATTAATCCAGGACTGTCATGTGTGTGTGTGCTAGTTAAATGTCTAGATCCCAGGGTGCAATGCGAGGAACGAAATGCAGTTGTAATCTATTTGACAGTTATAGGAAAGGACACTTTCTACAAATAAATATATTTTCCTTAGCCTCTTTATTTGTGAGGGCCAAGCTTATGTCTGTTGTGCTGAGTTTGTTGACTGGTAAACGTTTTGAGACTTATTCTGGTAATTTTGTAGATCTACTGGAAAAAATAACTCAAGAATAATTAGGGACATTGGCCATACAGTAATGTATCATACGTGTGACAGTGCTACTGGTTCGATGATCTCGGGTATGGTATATACAATTAAAAGCGCTAAGGCTCTGTACTGTGAAGCATTTTGAGCAGTCTGAGATATACACATGCTTCAGGGGCTGCATGTTTCGCGAAGGATAATTTGGCAAAGTTACTGAATGTCTTGGGTCTGTTCTCCGAAGAAGTGTTTGAGGATGAGACTTCCCCTTGATGAGAGCGGTTGAGCATGCACGGTAATTATCCAAGCAAGCACAAGTACAACTTGACAAATCTCAGCCTGCACAGTTTCCTACCAGGAAGGTTTCGGGGGTTCTCCAGCCGGGTTTGCGTGGAGGCGTGTGGATTGGCACCTGGGTCCTGGAACGGTTTCTGGCATCTCGCTTCCTCCGACAGGTTTTTCTCTCCTCCGTTTCTGTTCCTTTTTCCCCCTTCCTCATCTGACCGCGGTCTTGCCGGGTTGGTGTGGGGCCGTGCTGTGTCAAACCAGAGTCGTCTTCCGTCTTGCCTTGTTTTCGTTACTGTTTTGCAAACGGCCTGCGAGCCGTGTGCCGGGCAAGGCAAGGGGAGCCTGGAGGCGCCGTGGTGGGACGTGGGGGGCCTGGGGCTCCCGCGTGTTTCTCCACCCTCCGTGGCCCAGCCGAGCGCCTCAGGTGCAGTCGCAAGAACCACAGGATGCTGTAGAAGCTTGTAAAAAGCTTCAAAATAAACCAGTGGTTATTTCTTTATTTTATTTTTTTTTTAAGTGTGCGGTCGTGGGGGGTGCTGGCTGCGGGAGCGTTTCGAGGTTCGGCGCTGCAGGTCTCGCTGCACCTGGTGGGGCTGGAGGCACGGCCGGGAGAGGTGCCCCGCGTGGCGAGCCGGCCCTGCTCCCCGTCCCGCTTGTGATCCGGCGTTTCCCACTCGTCGCGGCTTATTCCTGCGCTTCGGAGCCCTCTCCCCGACACCCGCGCCGGGCGCCGTAAGGGGGAGGCGAGTTTCAGAAATCTCTGGTCCGCGGGCGGCGTTCTTGGCTCTTCCTCGCCGCTATTCCAGATGGGAACGCCGCTTCTGACTCTTCCCGCTCCACAGTGCAAAACCCTTGTTATCTTCGCCGTGCGAAAGCGTGCTCAGCATGGGCTTCTCCTTTCAGTCCTGAGGAGAGATTAACGTTGAGATACGTGTGCGCCAGACTGTTTATTTCTAGAAAATTGGGACAAAAAATTGATTACTATTGGTAACTTAATTTTCTGCAAGCTGAAGAGCCCCAAAGAGAAACCCACTTCAAAAGCTCTTTTTTCTTTTTTTTTCTTTTTCTTTTTTCCTTTTACAAAGGAGATGTTTTAACTGTATTTCAGTGGTCTAGGGTTTCAGCCACTTTCTTTGATACGGATTTGTGTGAAAGCAGTTGTGTTAGACAGAAGGAAATGATAAAATCTCAGAATTAAGGTATAGGATGAGAAGGGCAGTGAGGAGCATGAAATTGAGACATGTTCAGTTCTAACAAGCGTTCCTCCAAGCAGACCACGGTTCCTCGGCTCGTTGCAGGTCAGGGCGTCGGTGTTTGGTAAGTTTAATGGATTGGGGTGGGTGGCTGGTAAAAACAACAACAAAAAAAGAGATTTTTAGGAAAAGAAGAAAAACTGGTGACTACCGTAGTACAAGTTTATTTTTAGACTTTGAATGCATTTGAATCGCTACCATTAGAAAAAAAAATGAAAAACTTCTTAGCTCACATTATCCTCTGGATTTCTTTAATTTATTTTTAAAGTGGAAATTTTGCAAGCTGACGTTTTGCAGCATGCGTAGTACGAGTTGGCTGACAGCATTGTCTGGCAAAAGAAATAACCAAATTATTATTCAGTCATGGGTTTTTAACAGCCGCAAAGCAAGTGGATGTTAACTAAATGATGCAATTTATTCCCTTCCTGCTTATTGCCAGCTTGCCTATTACAGAGAGACTGCCAGCTTTAAATAAGTGGTACCCAGATGGTAGTCGCATGACGCCCACTTGGTTACAGAGCCTAAGCAGGGAATAACTCGGCAGCCACTACAAGCTGTGGGTCAATTGAGGGGGAATGCCTGTTGCTTCACAGTTTTGCATATGTAAATCTGTTAATGTTATGGCAGTATTGTGCGGTCTAAACACAAGCGCTGCCTTTCTCCGGGGCCCCGATGAACTTGGACGGCCGCCCGGCGAGCGGGGCCGGGCAGGGAGCGCCGCCGCGGCCGCTTCCTCGGCGCGAGCCCGCCGCTTCCCGGATGCGCCGGCTGGCTCCGCAGCCGGAGCCGCCTCCGGGAAGTCCCGCCGATAGGCTGCCGCCCCGGTCGTCGCGGGGGCAGGCGCGGGGTGGCGAGGCCGGACCGGGCGCCCGCGCCTCTGGTTTTAGCCCCGGTGCGGCGCGGCGGGCGACGGGCTTGGCCCGGCCCGCGCGCCTCTGCCGCCCTCGCGCTTCCCTCCTCCGCCTGCCGCGCTTCTGCGCTCCGTTTCATCGGCTGCAGATGTGGCGCGCAGCCGTCTCCCAAAAGTCATGAACTGTGTCGTCTGCGCGGCTTAACAGCCAACATCTGCTGCAGCCGCCTGATGGAGACGGCATGGAAGCAATTTGGGGAGCGCGCCGCGGCGCTTTCCCTCCGTCTCCGCGCCGGCCCCTACAGACAATTACTCGAGATTAATTGCGCCGGGATAGTAAACTGCAAAAGCTGGGTTTGAATCCGATTCTCCTTTTTATTATTATTATTATTATTATTTTGAAAGTGGTAGTTAAAACTGTTTGACATGGGAATGCTTTTTACTGTTGATCATTTCTGGTTCTGAAAAGTTTGTTACAATGGGTGAAAACAACAACCAAAAAAAGCCATAAAAAGCTGGGGCTGTAATATGCTTAAAGGCTCAAAAAGTACCAATAGTGTTGGTTTAACCAAAGAAAACGTTCCTGGAGGTATTGTAAATTTTATGTGCCAGATGAAAAGCATTAAGTGTGTTGTTTTTCACGAAGCAAAAACATTCTGATTTTAACCATTTTGTAAATTATATTAATGCTGTAATCCTGCTTAAAAAGCGTTGGGCCTATTCCACATGCGCTTACCCTCGTGAGTGGGTCCCGCTAGGCCGTCCTGGGGCCTCTGCGCGGGCACCGCCTCGCGCCCTCCCCGGGCCATGGACTCAACTGCTCTGGGTGCAGAAGTCTGGCTTTTGGGGCATAGCACCCTATCTTTTTTTTAGGTTGCATGTGAGCATTTAAAATGCCGTAAAGAATAAAATCGAGGGGAAAACTAAGCTGATTTAGAATGTAGCAGAGAGCTGAGATCTTTCACTATTTTTATCTTTATTTTGCTAATTATTTGTCATGGAGATATGAGTTGATTCCTTGAGATTTAAGCCTCTTAGGAGTAATTTTTTTGGCTAATAGTCATTTTCCTCCGCTTAATGTTCACTGGCTACAGTATTTCAGCGGCGTTCACTGGTGGCATGGGTCGCACAGATTAGGTATGTCATGGGCTACTCTCATTTCGAGCGTTGAGGCTTTGTTCTCCGGCACCAGATGGAACTCTGCAGATTGCTATTTATCTTTTAGATGCTGCACTGTAACCGGATCTTCAATACATCTTTAGACATCTATCCAGAATTTACGGTGTGGAAATAAACCCAAGGTTCACAATATGGACCAGCAAGGGGGAAAAAGTGATTAGAAAAAAAATAAAGGACCTATAAGCACTTTAGGGATTGCACGAAAGGTTTGTAACTTATTGGCGATTCTGTCATTCACATCACTTGGGCTGTGTTGGTAATTTGTCCAGCAATTGTCCTTTTTGATGGAAAATTACTTAGCAATTGTTGAAGAGCCTGTAGCAAATCCTTATACCGTAAAGGTAAATCAAGCTAGGCATTGGTTTATATGTGATTTTTCAGTTCCTTATATTAGTGTGAGAACTATAGCTTACCCTGCTGAAAACTTAATTAGGCAAACAGAATGGTATGTTAGCAGACACTTATAAACCCAGTGCGCTCAGGACTAGATTCAAATAAGTTAATAAGAGTTATATTAGGTGTTTCTAATGGTACTTTTTTTTTTTTTTTTAATAAATGTTGTCTTTGGTAATAACATCCTTAAGTCACCCTTTTTGGGTAATAGCTTTATTGGAAGGCTTGACTGTGTCTGTTTAGTTGCAAAGGATCCCTTCTACTTTGCAGTATGTTAATGCAAGTTTCTTCATAGCCTTTAATATTTGGATGGCTGATGTAAAGTCCCTATAGGAGAAAACTGGAATGAAAGAAAGAAACAATCTGTTATGAAATACACTGAGAAAAGCTAGCAGACACTAACAGCACAAATCTTCAGAATTAGAGTGGGTGTAGGGGTGCATGCATGTTTATATGTAATGCATTTAAAATGCCAATAGCTTATGCCTTTTGAAGGTTCCAAATCATAGCTGTCATATTAGCTATACAATTTCCAAAAATAATGTTGAGGAACAGACTGATACTGATTGTTCAAAAAAAAGCATCGTTATTCTTTGATACTTTTTGGGCTTCTTGCTTCCCCACTCAAAGCAGGTGTTTCCAGGTAGTGTGCCTCAAAAATTGTTTGCTTAAAGGATTTTGATTCCAAATTGAAGCCATTTTCCTAATTTTTTTCCTCCTAGAAGAAAGGATAACGAGGGGAAGGGCCTTCTTATTTTCTGTACTATTCATTTCAGCAAATGGGGTTTTAGACAAAGCTCATTAATGTAAAGCCTGCAAATGTAAAGTGGAAGTCAGAAGTTTGGGACTTGGTTATTCCGTAACTAATGTTGTACAACTTCCCTCATGTCTGTGTGCTCCTATCTATGAAGTGGAAATAGGGAAAAGTTACATTGTTAACAGGCTGCTGGAAGATTTAAATAATGCTTGTGAAGTGCTTTGAGGTCACCTAATACAAGGCATATTGGTAATAAAAAGAGCCGATATTTTTTGTAGATCCATATCTCTTTTTTTAACCATTCTCAGCCTGAAGCTGTGGGCTCCGTTGCTGGGGCAGTGGAGGGGGGGGCTGTGTTGTTCCCGAACTGTTTTGTACTGTTGTAGCTGAATGTGCCTCTCTGTGCCAGCAAGCGCAATTGTCACTGGGGGCAGACTTGAAAACATTTCTTGAAAATTGGTAAACCAGCGTTTGTTTGTTGTGATACTGCTACAGATCATGTCATGTGTGATTGTTAAAACTTATTTTAGGCTCGTGTCTGTGGGTGGTGGGCCAGGACAAGTGCATCTCTGTTGGATATGGCAACCTTCATTTGGCAAAGAGAGCAGAGTCTGATTATACGATAAGGCTAGAAAATAAATAGTACCTTAGTATCCCAAAACAGAGGAGAGTGCATACAAGTGCTGTTGGTCTTTCATCATTTTGCACCCTACCCCGAAACAACAGAAACCTTCAGTGCGAAGAAGTGCTGAGAACAGAGCTTAAAAGGTCCTTTCCTAAGCAGAGATGAGTAGGGGATTCCCTGCGAGAAGATCAGATAAGATAGTAAACGGAGGATTCGGGCAGAAAAGTGGTTTGGAATTGCAAATCAGTGGTTTGCCCATAAGTGGTTTGGGTTGGCTGCGGTGTTTTCTGATCATATATTTTTCAAAGATCTCTAGTAATTTTTCACCCTTGTCTTTAAGCTCTCACGGAAGGGTCCTGATTTTCAAAGGCAGGCAATGATTGTTTGACGCTCCAGAGCTCCGGTAGCTGCGCGGGCTGATGCGAAATTGCCGTTCTCTCTTGAGGACCCTGATCTATGTCTCTGATAGAGCTCTTTGCTTTCAAAACGCTTTAATGCAATTTGTCACTTTCTTGAACATTGTAGGAGGTTGAATAAATACTCTCTCTACATGCATATGCGTCTATGTGTATACATATATCTATATTGATCTCTCTCTCTCTCTCTCTCCATATATATGCATGTGTGTGTGAATCAATGAAGCTTGGACACACTGCATGTTCAGCAACTTGCCAAAAGCAACAGGAGGAATTGGTGTCAGAGTGGGCCTTAAATTTTGTCGGTCGCTGGCTTGCGATGCCACAGCTGTGCAGGACCCTGCCAAGCAAACTGCGATGTAGTGACTGCTCTGGCTTTCCCCATACAATATGCTGCTATTGTAAAATGTGTATTAAACTATTCAAGAGCTGGACATATTTTGTGTAATGACTGGAGTACAGTAGGCTTCTAATGCATCGCTTGGTTCAAGCCCTCTAAACCTTGGGCAGTTTTTTCCTGATATGAAATGTATAGCCTTCATCTAAGGGGGAAAAAAAAATTGCAGTTTAACGAATTATTGATACCTGGTTGCAAAGAGAGGTAAGTGTTTTTCTTTGTTTTTTGTTTTTTTTTAATGTTTTTATCTATTTCTTTAGCTTTGGAAAAGCTCAAGTGGAGTAGCTGGGTGGCACAGGAGACTTGTGGCTCCGCCACTGATGTCTTGCGTGACCATGGGCAGATCATGTAACCTTGTGGGCCTGGGTCCTCCCTTTGGGGTTTCTCCGCCTTGTTTGACGTTGCAGGCTGCTTGGGGGGCTGCAGGCACAACTGGGTGTCGCGCTGAATCTGGAGGATGGCCAGGGCGGTGAGTGCCTGACTGCTTTGCTGAGGAGACCAGTGCTTGCAGCCTTCACAGCGCAGGTGGCTAAAGCTGTAGAAAATACACTGTTAATGCTCACGGCAGAGCCCAGGTCTCTGGCTGCCCCTTTGCAAGCAGCGACCCCGCTGCTTGGGAGCCCAAATGGATCAATTGGTCACGTTGCAATCTCCCACTTGCCTCTGAGTTGTGGTCCAAAGCCCAGTCCTTCGTGTTCTTGCGTCTTGACCGCTCTGTTTTCACAGGAGAAATCATCTGAGCAGAGTTCGGGTTATGCTTTCTGCCCTGGCAGCTGATCTGCCTGGTTTAGAAATAGAAGGATTTTTTAAATAGGATATGTATCCAGCTTGTGTGCTTGTCCTGCACCCCCAAATCACCTTCAGTGCCTGCTGACCTCTTTCCGGTGGCCTGAAACCTCCAGCTTCGTTGCATCAGCCTCCACGAGGCAGACGCGCTATCTCAGAGCACTGGCAGTCTCGAGGCTGAAGATATTGTTGGCATAACACGAGTATAATTACTGTCAGTATAATCAACAAGGATTACTGGATTGATTTCTCTTGTGTTTGCCTTCAGATGTTTAAGAAACCCCAAACTTGCATAAGAGTAAATAACTTGGTAGATTTCCTTGTTGCTGGAGGCAGGTTTCCGAGCTGGAGCGCAGCTTCCCCTGCAAGGCGTGGGATCTTGCATGCACTCAATCTAGACTGTGAGCACAGCGTTGCCAAACCATAGGTGTAACAGCGAGCCGAGGATGCTGTTGATCAGACTGTCTTGTCCAGCAAGGTGCTTTTTTTTTTTTTGCAATTGGTTGCAGCGTGGTGGCTGGGCAGCCTGCTGCCACCCATTGCCTGGGCCAGGAGAAGTGTCCGCCGCGGGGAGGATGCTCTGCAACAGAGCGACCTGGAGCCTGGAGATGATGCTCCTGAGTCCTCCCTCAGTGCTAACTTCACTGCTTTTAACAGCTGAAGAGGGTTCAATCTCCTTAGTGATTTGGGTAAAGGTGAAAACAGCTTTAATTTTTTTTGGCTAGAGTCTAAAATGAATGTGCACCCTTCTTAAAGCACCTGGCAAAGAAACATATTTCTTACAGGTGTAGCTGGTTTCGGTTTTTGCCCTGTGCTCTCTTGCAAATGTGCATCTCTCTCTCTCTTTCTTTTTCTCTTCTTTTCCTTTTTTTTTTCCTTCCCCTTTTACCTATATATACACTTCCTTTGGAAGCTCTCTATTCCATCCAGGCACCTGCATTTCAAGTCTCTATCATGCAGATACATTTTTTTTTTTTCCTCTTTAGACATGTGCCATGCTGACAGGCCTGAGGCTAGAACATGCTTTTTATCTGTGAAGGCTTTCTCTTGCACTTTCACTTAGAGTAGGTGATGCTTTAAGGCAAAGCCTCGGAGGCCGTGCTGTGTTGTTCAGAGCCAAGACCCAGCCTCCTGCTCGGTGTTGAAAGTCAGGCTGTTCCAGACTTGCGACTTGGATTCAGGAGTGTACTGAAAGGTTTGCATGTCTGAATCAAAGGAAGTGAGATGTAGATTCAGGAGAGGTTGAAGTGACCTTTGAGCTTAATTTCTGCATCTACTTTAATTTTTCAAAATACTCAATAACTCGAGAGAGAGTGAATTTTGGGAGCTGTGTCCACATAGTCTGCATGATCTGACTCTTTCATGCTGGGCCAATATTTGAGCTGTGGACCTGAATGTTAGCAGTCTGAAAATCACAGGAGTCCAGATGAGGAGAGGAATCTAAAAATCAGAGGGTGTGCATGCACCGAGATTGCATGAAAACTTACTTTCTGGAAATGTAACTTCTTTTTTGAGTCCCTATGGCATAGATGCTGTGCTGTACTGTCTTCTGGACTGTCCCAAGAGCATATTCACTGACTCCCACTGCCTTCTGCATTAGCTTTGGCTTATTTGCTCCAAGATTTTCTCTAAAGCATTACATAAACAACTATCGTGTAAATACAGGCATTTGTAATGGTGCTTTTAAATTAAAAAGACTCTTGGATTCATGCAAGCAGGCACATGCATGCACAAAATAACTTCTGGCTTCCCCTTAACACTTTTTAGAATAATTTAAAGGAAGAAAAGATTTGCAAACAGTTGTAAAAGAGCCATAAAAAACTGTCAAATACCAGACCTTCAGCTAATTGTAAACTGTTTTGCTCTTGGAAGTCATACAACATTGATCTCATAGCTGCTTCGTTAAGAAGGTGCTCCTGTACAGCGCAGGAGCTGCTTGCTCAGGTAGCCATGAGCAAAAGTAGCGAGAGGCGTTGGGCTTCTGCTATGAAAGCCCAGCAGAAACCAGAATGGCTCTGGGCAATTTGACTGTTCTGTACCAAAAAGGAAGGTGAGCGTCGCAGGGAGCTGATTAGAAGCTGCACAGCCAAAAACTTGGTTTCTCTCCTCCCGACTGCTTCACCCTTGGAAAGGCACGCTGCTGTCTCCACCCTTTGTGCCGGGGTCTCGGGCACAGCAGAGGTAGGGGTGTTTCGAGAGTATCCGTTGGCACAGGAGGACATGGACAGTAAGTGGAGTATTTTTGTAGGCCTGCTCTTAGGCTTTATATCGTTATGGACTATGTTCTAATCTTTATATTAAAAAAAAAAAAAATTTCTCCAGCCCTTTCTTCAGTTTTCATAAAGAAACACGTGAAAAATCCTTTCTGGACAGAGAATTGGCTGACATCCCAGGCTGGCTGGTTAGTTACAGCTTTTTTTTTTTTTTTGCTGGTGTACCAAGGAAGACAGGCACTCATGGGGTGGCTTTTTCTGGTTGGGATTAAAAAAAAGTCAATAGTCCGTTAGACTAGATCAGTGGAAAAAAAGTTTTCCCTAAGCTCAGCTCTACTTCTGCAGTAGTGCTGTGTTCTGCTGAAAGAACTCGCCTAGCTCTTTCCATTGTGCAACTTCACTATTTCTTTAGAATCCTGCAAATTGGGGTGCCTGCTTCCGGAAAATATTAATAGCAGCTACTTGGGCTCATCTCTAGTGTGTTCACTGTCACAGTCTGTCTCCTTTAACTAGTTTCTAAAGCTCTATCATTAAATCTCTTTAAGAAGGGAAATTCTTGCCTTTGTGTATTGGTGGAGCCGATGAATGGTAGCCTGTTATCTGCTCGGTCCATGGCTGAATCGGGCTGTCAGAGAAACAGAGCTGGCGTCAAAGGAACTTTATTTGAAGCATCGCCACCTCCTCTGGGTTAGCCGTGGAGAGGCTTCTCCTCCCATCTGTTCCTGAACCAGGGCTGTCCTGCTTAGCAAGAATCAGAGTGGGGATTTTATCTGGTCAGGGCATTTCCTTTTTAACTTCCCAATTTCCTTTCCCCTGCAGCAATCCCATACTGCTTCCTTGTCACTAGCCATGGCTATGAGGCAGTGGCTCCTCTTGGAAATGATCCCACCGGCCGCTAAACAAGGTGAGGAAAGCTGGAGCGTCATTGCTCGCCCCGGAGGGTTTGAGCTTCACCCATACAGGGCCCTTCTGCTAGAAGTCCAAGTTGGTGCTGGAAGTTGAACATCTTAGTTTGCAAGGATCGATGTGCTACTTGGGAACCCTGGGCGAGGTTAAAATTTTGTTTATACTGGTAATAAGGGAAACTTTTTTTTGGTTTATTTTCATTCTTTTCTCCCAGGAAAAACTGATGAGCAGTCTACCTGACAGCAGGTCTCTTGTTTATAAAACCTGACCTGTGTGTTCATTAATACAGGGTGCATGTGTATGACTATTTAGTCCAGTTTCAATAAATAGTGTGTTTTGGATAATGCAGCTTAAATAAGATTTTTTTTTCTTCTTCTTCTTCTTTCCCTCTCCACTCACCCCACAAGTAACTACAAGTTGGGAGTGAGTTGCCAAACCTTAATCAGGGTTATTTTAGTGATTATTTAATATCTACAATGTGCCAAGTTCCTGGCTGAGAGACATTATAGGGTGGCAGAGTCTTTGAGTGTGGACTTATATGGCCAGAACTGGATGTCAGGACTGCTTTTGGGAAGACTAGTTCACCTAGATATTGTTTCTGAGGGGAAGGGAGCTTAGGTGAAGCCGAGCCATAGGCTTCTGGATTTTGGAGAGCTCTGGCCCTGGAGGCTGGTTCAGCTGGGAACGATGAGCACCGAGAGCATAACCTGGGTCCAAGAGGAAGGTTGCCCTTGGCCTTACCCTTAGCAGTGCACAGCACATGGTCAGGGATTAAGTTAGCAGTTAATAATTCAAGAAGAAAACACGTGTGAATAATTTCAGCCTGAAGTTTGGTAATAAAAAGTTATCTGGTTCAGGATTCTTGCATGTTGGACGAACAAAAGGGACAACACCAAATAAAAAAGCCAGCCCTGAGGATGATCTGCATGTCCAGATTTGCACATCTTACATGTGACGCCCATGTGACGATTTGGTTGTCTGATGACTCTTGTTAGCTGAGGTGTGACTTATTTTTCTGATCTGATTCACCTTCCTAATCAGAAGCGAGTCCAAGAGACATTGAACCAGCTGGTAGATTTTGGCCTGATTTGACTGTGATACCTCTGACTTTATACTTTTAAAATCATTTAAGTATGCCATATGTAAATACAAGGAAGGAAATGTGGAACTGAACAGTGTAGGTCTGGAGACCATTTGCTTGCCTGTCCCTGCACAGTGTCTCACAGTCTTGCCCCTCCCTGACTCAGCTGTTGCTAAAAATGAGTTTTCTTGCATCTCCCTGCCTCGTTTCTGGGCCGTTTACTTGCAGTGCCTTCCCCATCTGCAAGGACCACTCTGAGTGTTGCTGCTAAGCATTGCTCTGACTTGTGGCCGCTGTCACATCCCATCATGGCTTGTCTCTGTGAAGCAGAAGAAAAAGTTTATCCCTGCTTCCTCAGTTTTACCCCATTTTAACCACCTTCCCGTACTCCAAAGTCATCCATACCTCTTCTGCTGCATCAGTGCAGCTAGCTTCAATTGCCCCTATCTCCCAGCAGCACTGTACTGCTTGTTTCCCAGTTATACCTGAGAGGGCAGTGAGGGGGACGAGGGGAGGGGGACGACTGTCCCCTTGTCCTCCGCTGCATCTCGGCGGTGATGCTCACGGGCAGCCGGCACCGCAGGGCGGGTGGGCAGGTTGCGATTGCGGCTCGGCACCTGGTAAGAATTGCACGCTCTTGTTCTGCTCCCCGCGGTGGGAGAGGCATCTTGTTTTTATGCTGCGAGCTGCCTGGCGTGGGCTTGTGTTTGCTGCGTGCTTTTACTGCAGGAGAAGACCGATACTCTCGGTCTGGGCCCGGGGAGACAGAGGTACGGGCAGTTATGCAACTTGGCAGAAAGACCCTGTAAGAGTGGAAAATTGAGTGTGGACCTCTTGATGAAATCTCCAGCTGGTGTCTGAACTCCGGGGCTGTTTTTTCCCCCACAGCGGCAGCCTTAGTCGCTTGGTCTCCAGATGCTGCCACCGTATGAATATTCAGAAGCAATCAGCTGTGTGCAATACTGTAAACCCGCCAGGGTGAGGATCTGGAGGGCTCCATGAACTTTGCAACAGCGTTACTCCGATGTAGGGGCATGACTGATGCAGGAATTGATTTCTGAGTTGAGATTTCACCTTCTTTTGAGCGGAGTTCACCCCTGTTTGCTTTCATAATAGCATTATTATACCTTGCTGGTGGCAGGACAAGGGGGGAAGCTGCCACGCAGCTTTTCCTCCTTCATGTTCTCCTGTTCAGTAATCCAAGGTGGTGAGCAGCACTCTGCCAGATTTGAGTTTCACATCTACGATGATGTTATCAGCTGGCTATCGTGCTGTAAACGCTAATGCAGAAGACTCCTGTTTTAACTCAGAATTTTCCAACGGTTACAGACTGAGGGCCCGAAGAGTTTCAATATTAAAGAAAAAAAAACAAAGGAAAAAAGCAGAGCTCTTCTGCCATACTAAGAATATCAAAAATGCATCTTTAAACTTTTTCTTCTCCTGATCTACTTTCTGTATGACTCACGAGGCAGACTCTAAAATGGCCTCCCAACATGCATGCATAATTTTGCACATCCAAGTGCCTGCATACGCAGTTCTCCGAAATATCTCGGCGGTGTGGGCTTCACCGCTGGGGCGGCGCGGGGAGGGGGGCGAAGGAGTTAATTCCCAGAAGGGCCCTTGCTTCTGTTGGCGCCGCTTCCCTACCATGTTTACCCGAGCTTTGGGCGCGCGCGGCTCAGCCGCTGCCGTCCGTGGGAGCCTTCTCCTCGCTACTGGTTTGCACTGGGCCAGTTAGCTTGAAGAACATGGCCTTTTCTTGTTCCTCTCCTCCTGTGAGAAGCACAGCCTGTTAAAGAAGACATATGTTTTCTGAATACAGGCTATTTTCCAGTAACTAACTGGACGGGGGAGGGTTCGAGAGAGCCAGACTTTGGAAAAAGTTACGCGCGAAACTATAGAAATGAGGTCGAGACCACCTTTCGAGCCGATGGCGCTGATACTTAGTCATAGGGCAGTGGGGCTCGCGGCGCCTTCTCCCGGCGTTAGCAAAGGAACGTGCTGAGGATTAAATCTGCCCACCTGGTTTTCTCTTTGCGTGATTCCTGACAGAACGAGCCGCTTTGCAAGCGGGCGTCTTGTCTGCGCTTTTCAAAGCTTTTGTGCAATAATTAAGAGCTCTTAAATTAAAAGACAGCACGTATGTGCACTCACAGGTGTCAGAGCGGGGTTTTTTCACCCCTTCAGGAGATGATGTACTTAAGTGCACGTCCTTATTTGAGAAACTGTTTTCAGCTGAAGCAACGGATGCAAGTTAAAACCCAGAGTTATGGGTGGCTTTTTTAACGGCTTACGATTCACCCCTGCAATTGGGGTTTATTAATGTGCATGCCGACATAACCTTTTCTGAGCGCGTCCTATGCCTGCGCTGGTACTCAGCATGTGTTTGGGCGCTTACTGTTTGTCAGGTTAGGGTAAATGTACCTGACATAACCAAAAGATGTTGATTTGATAAAAATGTGTCTCTATTGTCTGGTAGAAGCCCCGAATCCCCTTTTTTTTACCCTTTCTGCAGGCAGAAAGAAGTGCAATTTTCATTCAGTGTAGATGTTTCCCTTTCATCCCTGAAGCTAATTTTTTTTTTTCCTGCAGCAGTTTTGGTGAAATTATGTATCGCTTGTGATAATTCATTTTAAAAATTCCTGAGCTGTGTGGCGTACTTTCATGAAAATTCATTTAGATAAAATTAGATATTATTGTTTAATGAGGTGGCATTTCAATTTAGACCTTGCATCATGCATATACCCAGAGTTTTTTATGGAATAGTTAGGTTCATTTGAGTAATAAAGGCTGAATCATGGGGGCTTTAATTCTTAATCGCTGTGAGGATTGTTATCTGTGGGATGTGAGCTGTCTTAGTGGTATTCAATCAAGTGTCCACTTAGCCGTGACCAGAAGTAATTGCTCCCAAGTGGGTTGCACAATGACCTGTTAATACTCGCTGTGACCCTGCGACCTTGTCTGCCCCATTGTTTAGGATTTTATAGCGAGCGAGTCTGCATTTCGGTGGGGTCAAGTAGATATCTGAGGTCAAACATTTTCTGATTACTACACAGCGTACACTGTATGCCTACCGGAGTCGTTGCATGGCCGTCGTCACCGCTTTCGAGGAGGACGCGAAGAGTTTGAAAATTGTCTTCCTGGCTGCATGTAAACAGTTTAATATTTTACTGAAAGAAGTTCATCTTGTAAATTAGGTATGAATAATACATTTGTAATTACTACTCGTGTCTTTAAACACTTGTGTCTTAATTGGCTTGGGTATTTTTTTAATGTATTTGCATTTTGTCAGGGAAGTTAATTTTAACTCGCGCAGAGAGCAGTCAAGTTGCCTAGACGGGGAGATGTCTTTGTCCCGGTTCCCTTTAGCGTTTGAACTTCCCTCAGTGTTTCTAGGTGAGTTTGGTCGGGTAGCGCTTCACGGTTGCCTGTGATGCTCGTTGTCAGCTACACAGCTCTCCAGAATTCGTTTGACCTACTTGTTGATGATTTTGTGACCTGCGGATAGTTGTGATGTCCTGCGTTAATTTATTAACCGCGTTTAAATGCTGGTGGAATCGTGGTCGTGTTGTGTAATAATTTGCAGGGCGGGGGGTTGCCGCCTTGTGTGGCAGAAACCCAGTATTTTCTTAGCAGCGTGTCTGGCAAAATAGCCCAGTTGTACAAACAAAGCCTTGATATTGTTTGTAGCACTACTCCCTCTTTTCATGTTGTGTTTACCGAGTCCACTAGCCAAAACACTTTTGCGCACTCTTCAGCCTTGTAGGTCATCTTTGTTCTAAAAAAACGCATGTGCCCGTCTCTCCGCATCACATCCGAGGGAAAATATTTTGATCTTCGTTCTTTGAGCAGGGCTGGTGGTATGACACAAAGCAGTTGGATTATGATACAGTTTGGGGACAAACAAAGCTAGCGCTCATGCGAGAGAAGCAGACTATAGTCAACTGAGTAAGCAAGAGATGAGTGCTAGAGGAAAAACTATATAGCATATGTGGGGGAAAAAAAAAACAAAACAGCGACTCTCTTTCCATTGCCAGGATGTTTAAAAACAAACAAACAAAAAAGCATAGCAAAGCAAAACGCGACTCTTAATGAAGTGAACCTTTGTGCTTTTTGTTTTGTTTTGTGCTGTGCACCATCACCTTGGTCACGCAGGGTCAGCACGTCCTTGAGGAGGTTTCTGTGTGACTGTCCCAGCGCAGTCGCCCCTGGGGGGTGTCCGACACCGAGGAAAAAGATACCCGTGGTGTTGTAACCCCCTGGGTGTTGGAGAGGGTGTCGGGTCTCTGTTCGCTGGTTCCTACCCGACTGTGTCGCTGGTTCGAGCAGGACCTCAATAAGGCCGCGTGTGGGTAGGCCGCGGAGAAAATGGAGAGCTCCTTGTTGATTTGCATCTTAGCCTTTTAAAACCACACGAAAACTGTAGCCTTTTGTGCCGAACTGCCTCTCAGATCCTCTCTGTTTTAAGAATTCTGGCATCGCTAGATTTACGGAGAAGCCTCTCTCCGCAGATGTTGGTATGCAATCATCAAGACAATTCCGTTGTTCCCTATGGGTTGCTGACATGTTTCGTTGTAGGCCCCAGTGCAGAGTAGCATTCTTATTCCCCCTCTGAGAAGCTGTGGTCTGGAGGCACTCTGACCTCAGACAGCCTCAGACTGTCTTTTTCTTGGTCATTCTGCCTCTACCTGCCCGTCACAGCTTTGCTCAGGAGGGAATGTGTCCTTGGATCACCTCTTCCTCTCTGCAAAATGTAAACTTGTACGACTGTGTGAGAGATTAAGGGATTTTCATCTTGCATAGCGGAAGATCTCATTGATCTGGTTGCTTCATCGGATTGAGAAATCCACTCTGCAGAGGACCTAAAGAGATCCCATGTAGAATGGGACTGAAATCGGGAGCATTACCCTCCTCATGCTGAAGAGCAAGAAGTGTTGTGAAATTGGGAGGCAGTGCACCAGAAATGCAGGAGTTCTTAACACATGTATGTTTTAGGGTTAATGGTAACGAAACAAGTGTCTCATCATTCTCTCTTGCCAATTAGTCAGGATTGGGGCATTTCTCGTAAAGACCCCATGACTAAGATGGGAAATCCAGAGGACTTCATGAACTTAATTTGGGGGTTTTCACTGCCTTTGCTGTGATAGATGAAGTCCTCAGCAGAGCGTGGTGTTCTCTTTGCTCTCGGCCTCTCCCCATCTCTACTAAGTGAAAAAAAATGTAGCTTGAAAAACAGAGTATGCAGACCCTCTAAAGTGATAGGCATTGCTTCTTACCGAGCACGGGTGCTCTGGTCCTTTGTCTGCTGAGGATGTCTGTACTAGGAAGAACATGCTTTTCTGTGGAAAGTTCTTGTTGCTAGTCCAGAATAAACAGAAGGTTTCTAAACTTTTGTGAGGAATGTGACTGGATGCCACAGAAATGAAAGATCATGTTTAGCACAGATATTGCAACCTTGATTTATTTTTTTTTAATTGAAATGTGGGGAAAACATTAAGATTTTACAGAGAATTTTTGGAAAGTCTGGGTTTCCCACACATTTGGGTCTGTATAATGCCTTTGTAGGTGGTGTGTGGTTTGTGTCAATCATCAGTCAGGTGCTAATGCTAATAAAGCCATGTTCAGCCCTACTCGCTGAACCTGACACCTAATGTATTGATCTTTGCAAACACGTTTATACAAGTTGGGGGAACTGTGGGCTTGTATCCACAATTTTCAGCCACCTATGGAGTTTCCTTTTGTACCTCGAGAGAAGGCAGAATAACACAGTTTTTCTTCAGAATTCTGCAGCAACTTCAGGCTTTGCTGAGAAGAGACTTTGCTCAGCTTTGATATCAATTTAGCCATTTCATCTTTTCCCCAGCAAAATAAAGAGCAGCACAGATTGGCTGTTTTAATTAATTTTGTGCAGGAAGCAAAGAGCTTAACGTTTCAAAATCTGTTTTTCGCTGTAGTTAGAGGGCTCAACATACCTGCTAGTCTTGCAGTAAATCTCCTTCCAAGGAGAGTATGGCACTTTTCATGGGGTTTTCATGGGTTAGGGTCTGGTGATGAAATTTTAAGAGATCGATGTACCGTCTTCAACTGATGAAGATTTTGGCACAGAATCCTTTAGGCAGCTATTGTTCCAAGCTAGCAGGAGGATGACATGAAAAAAGTCTGTAGTTGGGGCGCTTGGTGCCCATGGCCTTTTGAGCTCTTCCTGTTATGACTGGTTACAGCTTGCTACTTTTCTGAATCCACAACTATGAGTAAATCATAAGAAAGTGAAACTCCCATGTCAGCCCAGTGATGTCAGTGTGTGCTTATGGTACTGTGCATTCTCGGGGTTGTGTCCCTTCTGTAATTAGTTTGTTTTCTGAAAAGAGTTTTTTAAATATTATGCACATATTACTGTGGTCCTAGAATGCCTTGCAGAGCTGTTCCTGCAAAGCAGCGAGTGGTCCTGAGAGTTGTTAAAACTTTAAATGAGAACGAGGGGTGCCCAGCGATTCTCAGAAGTACTCGGCACCTTCCTGGATAGAGCAATTTAAAAAAGAAAACACACACAACAAAAAACATGAGATGTAGTTATGCAAATTATGACCTTTAAATGCATTTTATATTTGGATTGAAGTTGCTAACGCATTCTTTCCAAGCTATGTTTTCCAGTGTGATTCTGTTTCGGGTGCCTTTGTATCGGTGAAGCAGTGTAGTGCCTTTCCAGCAAAGGGAAAGCAGGACACGATGGTTCGGAAAAGCAGCCAGCGCACTCTGAGATGGGCAGCATATCGCTTAGTGAGGAGTCTGAATAGGTGGATTTTAATTTCTCTGGAGGGTCTGGCCATGTTAACTAGATGGCAGATTCCTCATTAACTAGATGGATTGAAATTTGTGTCATGGCTGATGCCTATCCTCACTAATACTTTTAACAGCTCATTCTACTAGAGCTTTTGGACTTGTCTTGGGTGGAGGAGAGGAATTGGCTTCTGCAGAGGATATTTGCAGAAAGTCACATTTCCACCATATGTTAGAAGGAGTCTCTTTGGATGCAGGTTTTGGATGGAGTCCTCTGTGTTGCTGTAATCTGGTTTGTCCTTTTTCTACCACTAGTTCTGAATCATACCAACTACTTGGACTCTTCTGCGTGTTTCCTGAAGGACAGTGGGAAGATTTCTGCTGGCTCAGCTGCTTTTCGCCTATTATTCCATCTCAGTGAAGAAGTAAGATCTGGGGAACCAAAGGAGAAATTTTGTGCGTCTTGGGAGTGAAAAGGGCTGCAAAAAAATCTGAAAATTCTGCCTGATTTTCAAAAAGAAGGAAGGTACCATAAACCTCAATCAATCTGGATTTAGATCTGACTAGTGACAAATCATTATGTAGGAAGGGAAATATCCCTTTAATTTTTAATAGCTTTGCAGTGAAGTTTTATTAGGCAATAATCTGGTTCCTGAGTGGATGAAAGATCAGGGTGAGGGCCAAGCAGTTTTTTCCCCTGCAGTGCTGTTGGGAAAGGGAGAAGAGGGGTCATGGTGAGATTATTGCCTTATAAAGCTCAAAGCCAGCACCCTTCCTTGTGCCACAAGTATAAAAAATACTTCCAAATGGATATTTACAACATAAATATGTTCAGGACGTGGGCAGCGAGAGAAGTGTGGGAATAGCAGTGAAGGTGCATGGGAGTAGGGATGCGAAGGGGGTGGTGTGAAGAGAGCCAGGAGAGTGTGATGCACATTTTACAGATAACTTCTCGTCGTGTACCTACTTCCAGAGTCTGGGTGCGGACTTTGCTTCTCTTTCCAATGTATCCTTGAGTTTTATATTTAGTGCAAAGAGGTTCTCTTATCCATCTCTGAGAACGTCACCCATTCGCTATTTCCAGAATGGTTTATTGTCGGGGAACAACAGCTGATAATAAGATGGGATTAGTCAAGTAGATTCATTTGTAGTTTGTTTGGTGGTGGTGGCGGGTTTGATGTTTTTTTAGAGTATTTTTCAGACATTCAATGCAACAGACATTTCATTGGCAGTTAAGAAAGTAGTATAGGACACTCCTCGATAATAGAATCCTTATGCCAGTCCAGTTGCTAAATCCATGAGTCCCTCAGGCTGTAGTAGACAACTACATTTTGCATCGATGCTCGTTTTGCTGTTGTCTCAGATGACTAGACAGCATTTCTTTTGATTTTAAGGTGTTGTGTTATTGCAATATCTGGGATGCTGTGTGTCCCTATGAAATTACTATTTGCAGATGTATGGATGAAAAAATCTTACTTGCTTTGTATTTTAAGCAGCTGTGAGCATCAATGACTTGGGGGAAGCTAGCGGTGTGGAGCACCTTTGGCAGCAGGTCATTTTGGCTTACACTGAATACCAGAAATGAGCCTTTTTTTTTCTTTTTTTTTTAAACATCTGCTTGCCTGATTGTTTTCTGTGTGTTTTTTTCTTTCCTGTGGCTGTTTTAATTTGTAGTGAATGTGTAGTTAATGTAAGTAAGATGTTAGCTTCTGTCTAGCTTTTCAGCAAGCATTCCAGTAATTACTGGAGTACCTTTGAATGCTACAGCTGCTATTTCTAAGTTAAGGAATCACATTTTCCAAGCATTTATAACTGAATTCACATGGGTAAAACTTGGCATTCAGATTGCCGGCCCACATATTTTATTTTGCCTTGATCCTTTATGTTAGCATATCAGCTTTGTGTTTGATTAAAATGATAAAAACGGCTGCTCACTGTTTTGGGTGAGTGTTGTTTTGTAAAATTGTTTTAATTTCAAAAGTAATTGGTTTGGGCCTTGAAAGTGTTTGTTTGTGGTTACCGCTATGGGCTGGTGCGATTTTTTGGGTTTTTTTTTTCCCCTCTTCCTCTGTCCTGCTTTACCCCTTATTGCTGTGAAGAGATCTCTATTTTATTATGTTAATATTACTTGTTGCTACCTCTCTGAGGAGCTGCTTCTCAGAATGTGGTTTGATCCTCTCCCTGCTGATGGCAGGAAATCCCCTTCGTGCCAAGTGATGCTGGCTAAAGCCAGACGTCTTCCCCCGCCCTCGGTAATATTAAGTTGGGTTTTGCAAATGCTCCTGGAGAGTAATGCACCCAGTTCCTGCTGATCTTTAGAAAAGAAAAGAAAAATCCTAATCCCAACTTTTCCTTGTCTTTTCCTTGCAAGGGGATGTCCCAGTGCTGTCCCCCCATCTCCGGGGCTCTCGGCAGCATTAAGGGACGGTCTCTCCCTCTCCCTCCCTCCTTTTTCTCTTTTCAAGCTGTGTAGTCTGGTCCAGAGGAAATGTGATTTTTGCTTTGCCCTACCTAGAGAGGTATTTGTTACGTTCAGAACTGTTGCATGACACGCACAAGCTGAAAAGTAACGAGCGGAAAGAGAGATTGGAAATTTGACCTCTGAATATACTTAGTAAATGATGATGATGATAATTACAGAGCTTTTCTTCTGAGGAAATAAGGTGCACTGTGTGGTTTGTTTCTGTGGACAGAGATACCAAACATAGGGCAGAGGAGATGAGCAATAAAAACTGAATTGATCATCTAGTAGAGCTGAATACTTAAGTAAATTATATTATTTAGTAACAAGAATTTTGTGGAAAAAGCCTCCCAAAAAAATCTGAGAATACCACCATTCTTAATTAACTACCAGTGTTAATTTATGTCATTATTACTGACAAAAGTTTTACTTGCATTTTAATATTTAAACTGCTTAACTGTTCTTTATGGTAAATGTCCCTTTAACAGGACAGGTAAAATGGTATTGCACACATAATTATACTCTAACTACATATATATTCAGGAGGAGAAACATAGCCAAACTTGGAAGATAGATGCTGGGTTTTGTCTCGTACTCGGGTTTTTATTTGCATGTTACACGTAGGAAGCTGGTATTTCCAGGCTCTGAAGCGCGGTAACAAGGCTCGACACTTAATGCACTTTGCAAGGCGCTTGCAGGTGAGCCGTCTGGACAGGAGCGTGTGTTTTGGCGTGCTGGCTCCTTCTCAGTGTTTTGAGAATCGCTTCAACTTAAGGAATCCGTAACTCTGGAATTCAGTAAATTTGCAGAACTTTGTGCATCTGCCGCTGCGTCGGCGAGCCCGCTCCCTCCTCCCGTCTGCCTTGCTCACCTGGGCTTGCGCCGTGCAGGCCAAGCCGCTTGTGTGTGTGTGTGTGTGTGGGGGGGGGGGGCAAATAAAAATAAATAAATATATAAATATATATATTTTTTTGATTAACGACACAACTTGTAGACTTGTAATCAGGAGCGTCTTATCAGCAGCTTTTCAAAACTTGACGTTGTGCGTGGAATGTGCCAGTGGCGGAAACTTAGCACTCAGTAAATGCTGTTGCAGTCGAATTCCACACACATGAATTATGACAAGCGAGGCTGACTGTTCTGTGGTTTGTTGTGTCTGGTTTGGTTCCTACTTTTAAAGTTGCAGTTGCATTTGGTCATTTGAAGCTTATTTTCATAGTCTGGCCAAACCAGCAGGATCCCCGTGCACTGCAGGGGAACATAAAACATCAGCCTTTAAGCTGAAGTGCTCAATAGATAAGAATTTTAAGACTCTTGCATCATGCACCATGTCTTATGGGCTTATTTAGTATACTCCATTTGATTTAATTTAGATATTGAATAAGGAGAAACACTTTAATAGCCAGAAAAAGTGCTGTATGTTGTATCGCCCCTTCTTTCCCCATTTCCTTAAAGGCAAGATGGCTGGAAGGCCTGACTAAGCTCTGTATTACATTTATTTAATTGTAGGAAGTGACAGGGTGTTTTCAAACTGCTTAAAAACGATGTTATGCTTTGTCCGTACTGTTAGCGTTTCGAAAAGCAAACAAAAATTCGTTGGGCTTTTGTTTTATTTCTGTTTTTCCATGACTAAACATAAAGAATAACTTTTCAACCTTTGCAAATACTAGCAAATCTACAGAATTAGTAGAGTATTCAGTAGGATTGCTTGCGGAGAGCGGGTAAGCAATCTGGCTTTGCCAGTGGTGCCCCCCTACCCCTTATTTTCCCCACTGTATTGCAAATAAAAACTATAACTAAGTTGCTACAACTGTTAGCTTGCATGCTGATAGGCATTTATCTTGTTAAAAAGCTTGGTTTACTGCTTGTTTGCATTGGCAGGGTGGAAAATCGCTGGGGAGAAGGAGGTGCTGTTTGGATGGCTTTCCTAGGAGATAAGGAAAGCCGTGGGGATGCGGCTCGCTGGCGCTTTGCGCGGGACAGCGCGCCGCCGGCGAGGTGAGCTTTCGGTGGCTGCGGCGCTGTCACCCGTCCTGATGCGACGGTGACAAAGTGGCTGCGCTCTGCGCGCGGTGTCGATGAAAAGGATAAGCAATAGAAAGCCTGCCACAAAAGATTTTACTGTAAGGGTGAATAGGGAGCTGACGGGATAAGTGAAATATTTCTCGGTCGTAAAGGCAGCATGTTTGTAAGTTTTGAAGTGTCACCCTGATTGCTTGCAAAGATTCCTTGGCTGTTGCAATTCATTTTTGTGGTGCTGAGCAGCTTTGCGCACCTTTTGCTCAGCGCCGCCCAAGCAGCGCTGCAAAAAGTGCATTTGAGCTATAATAAATTTGCATGCCTAGATAACCTTTCGTTTGAGAATATTAATTATTACGTGAGTTCTGCACCACCCTGGGTTAATTTTAACTGTTAGGCATTCTCTCTCCCCCAGTGAGAGCAAAGCAGATCTTCAGAATGGGTGAAAATCATCCCAGAAGTATGCTTAAAAAAGAAAAAAGCAAAGCTGGCCTCCCAAAAGCTGTGGTAGAACCCAGTATTAGCAAATGCTTCAGTTTGACTGAAAGCCATATGGCGATGTGGGGAATATTATCTATCCATTGCTCCAGAAGTCGGTCTCTGAATCAGCCTATTGACTTCAGCAGCACTTAATCATGTGTTTTACTTCTTCTTTGAAAAGGGTTGCATTCCTGAATCATGTCCTCTGATTTTAACCACTAGCCAGCACTTTGTTTCTTGGTAACAGACAAGTCCAATCGTATTTATGTGACTAACTTTGCAAGTTTAGACTGCACAACTGGTGAAGTACGCTAATGAGTATTCTTTCTGCCATCGAAATCCAAACATTTGCCGCTGTCCTTGAATTTTAGTCTGAAACTGAGTGTCTTTGTGTGATGCAGCTGGTGGGACATTGCAGGACACCGTGTGGCTTGGTGTGTTCATCTGTAGGGCGTCGTGGGTGCCTCCTGCTACGTGTGGTGTAAATACCCACACGTGAAGGCAGCGATCTTGAAATGCTGTGCTGGATTCTGCTTTCAGAAACCCTGAGCGTCGGTGGTGATCGAATCCGTATATTAAAAGAAGAGTCAGTTGTGCGTGTCCAAATTTGGATTGTATCTGGAGATGGTGAGGTACCTCCCAGATGCTCACGCTCGGTTCTGCTGTGTCAGGGATGGCTTTGACTCACTGTTTGATTTGGGCTATTCCGTCACGCAGCTGGCTGAAAAGTAAAAGGAAGGGGGGGGGGGGGGAAGAAAGGCAAGATTTGCAGCTTGTGTAAACTTGCAATTAATCTGTGACTGTCGGGGATTTTAGTATCTGCCGCTCGGTGATCTGAATGGAGGTTGGGCAGCGTTGGCCGTGTCTGAGCACGTGAGCTTTGGGGAGGAAACGGAGAAGATGGGGAGGAGATCTGGCTGGATGCGTGTGCAGCACAGCTGTCGCTGGGCTGAGGAGCACCGGCATTGCCGCCTGGGGAGACGCGAAGGAAGACGGCGGCGTTTCGTAGCCGCTCTGCGATATCCCGGCGTGTCGCTTGGATCAGGCTGGCCTGAGGTTGGGTTCCCCGTGCAAGCCACGGGCAGGAACACGGTCCTTGATCTAAGGGTTCAAGCTAAGATTCCCAGAGGCACTTAAACATCGTAAACTTAGACATCAAAATTCCCAGTGATTTCAGTAGGAGCGATTGGTCAAAGTGTGCTTTCAGAGTCTGGGCCCTGCCGTCCAAATGTCACTGCAGACAACGAGTTGGCACTACGTTTTTACTTTTTCCTCGCCCAGTATAAAGCAGAACATAACCCTTGTCAAGAGTTCGTACGAATTGGCATTTTCCCCCCCTTTCTTACGTTTTTTTTTTTTTTTGCAGCAGTCAGTATCAAAGTGGGCATGGTTGGGTACTCGTTTTCTCAGTGCCCGAGGCACTGTTTGTCTCATGCCACTGCCACTATTTTGGGATGAGCTGACTTGTGTCCATTACATCCACAAATCTCCCCCTGCTTTTTTTTCCCCCTTGAGACATAAAATTTACTAACCTTGAATGGCAATTACTACTTAAGTGCACGATAAAATGAAGGAGGACTACTAAGCCACTAGATAGCTGCGTAGCACGCAGTGGGCAGACACCCTGCCCCAGGGTTATCCCGTACCTAGGGGTGGCGGGTGCCAGTGGTGGGTTACGGAGAGGTGGGCGTACTGCCTCCGGAGCCGTCCGGGTTGGCACCTCCTACCCCTGCTGCCTGGCTTTCCGAAACGGAGAGGACGTGATTTTGGTTTTGGTTTGGTTTTGTGTTTTTTTGTGTTCTTTTTTTTTTTTTTTTTCTGCCAGGAGAAAGAGGCTGTTCGCAGGAATTTTTGTTGAAGTTTGTCCCATGTTAAAAAGAAAACTCTGGGCAGCTCTGGTGCTGCTACCTGATTTGGCACGCAGAGGGGGAAAAAGTACCATTCCACCCTGTTCCTGGGGAGAGGGTGCATATGCTTCGCTTTAACGCGTCAGCATCGTTATATTTCAGTAGAATTTTTGGTCTCACCTTTCTGTGTTTATACAGCTAAAGCACTTTTTGCTTCCCAACTTTAAACATCTGGAATTCGGTTTCAGTTATTTAAAAAAAAAAAAAAAAATCAAATCAGAAATCTGCATGAAACATCAATATCTTCACATTTGCCCACGACTTTTGGCTTTAATTTTCTACCCAATATAAATGCTAGAAGTTCTAAGCTGTTGCACATTCAGTAGTTGCTGTTTTCTGCTTCATCTTAGGGTCTTGAGCAGTTTTTTGATTATTTTTCCTGTTAGGCACTTTTCTAATTGGGGATAATACCAAAATGATTAATCAAATTAAGCATGAGAGCAAAGTGGCTGTGTATAGCTGCTGCCTTAGCACAGCTAGCCTGTCTTGCTCTAGCTGAAGTTGCTTAATGGGCCTCTTAGGCTTTTTTTTTTCTTTTTTTTCTTTTTTTTTTAATAAGGTACTGTGTAGATCCCATTGACTTCAATTGTTGATTGGGATGCCTGACAGCCGGGAAATTAAGCCCCTTCTTTGTGACTGAGTTGAAGGCCAGATTTTCAAGGATTTTCAAATGCTTAGCACCCATAATTGGTGTTAGATCTTTTTTTTGGAAAAAGTTCAATTCTCATTTGGACATCAAAATAAGGGTGAGAGATTATGATACTTGTAGCGACTGGTGTTACTGGGATATGATTAAGTTTTTTAAAAGAAGCTGGCACCTAATGCGATAGTTATTTTAGTGTCAAAATAAGAGCTTTGGTCTTCTGAATTTCTGCTTTGTTTGCAGATGCTGAACATTTCTGCAAATTCTGATCTTGGAACAGAAACTTTCCTCTCTTGCTTCTGCCTCATTTTTATGTATTTTTTGTAGTGTTTGGGAAGGGGGAGGGGGAAAAGAAGTTGAGTAAATTAGACAATTGCTGGAAAAAAGGGGGACATGCAAAATCAAGTGTTCTACTTGCGTAATCTGTTTAACACAAGATAGCCACACAGCCTGCTGGGACGCGGGAATAAAAGGAACATCTGTGCAGGCCACATGGCGGCTTTTGAGGAGCCCCCCGTCCCCGGGAACTGTGTCCTATTTGCAAAGAAACGCTCGAACCACGAGCAACGGCTGAGGTAGATCCCGGTTGAACCCCCCCCACGTAAGCTGCCTTTTTAAAGGTGCTTTGGGCATGTGTTTCTACTGGCAATTTATTTAAAAAAAATTATTTATTTATTTATTTATTTATTTATTGTGAAGACATATGTCTGCGATGAAGGATTTTAGGAAATCGCTGAGCATCTCAAGCTGCAATCAAATACAGGTGTTGCAGGTAGAAATAAGGATGAGGGGAGTAGTTCCTTTGGGGATCTTTGTTGTTGTTGTGTTGTTTTTTCCCTCAAACATACACAGAGTGGTAACCTGTGTCTGGCAAATGAGCTGCTGAGAAATGAGGGCTTTTTAGGCCAATCTTTCTCTTTTTATTTTGCTGCCGGTGATGGTGTTTGGTAAACAGCTCGATCGCTAGGCACTGGCTCTGGGGAGCCTGCAGCTGCTCCATGCCCGTCCCCCCGGACACCTGCAGAAATTGGGCATTGCTGAAGGGGGAAGATAAACAAGAAAGCCGTGGGTTTTGTTTCCACTTGCAACCTGTTAGAATGCACTACTTTTTGTACAAACAGATCTAGTTTGGGGCTTTGCCTTCTCTAGGCAGCCTGTATTGTTTTTAACAGATTCATGTATCGACAACTGGGTAGTCTATATGAAGAAGGCACATATTTTTTAATATGCAAATAGGAAAGGATGGTGGTTTCATCTTTGTTTCAGTGTACCCAGGGTGGCAATAATGCTTTTTAAATCCCTGTGAAAACAGATTGTATATGGCAAAATTAATGTCTCAACTCTCCCAGTATTTTCACTAAAATATTTGAATTTTTTGCATTTATTATGCTGCCTGTTTAAAATAGCGAAAGGTATCAGTCATGCGTTCAAAGCTTAATTGCTGGAGCACAGATTTAGTCTAATTTAAAACAGTCACTTAAAAACAGTTTTGTGTATATGTATACATGGGCACAACTTTTCATACAGTTTGTCTGTTTTGGAGCGGTCTTTTAGGCACCGATGTGCAAGTTCAATCTGTTTTCTGTTGTTCAATGTGACTTCAAGAAGTTATTGGTTAAAGTAGTATGTTGTAGTTTCATTGCAGTTAATAAACATCTTAATGTGAAAGTTGATTAAAGTTCTACCCTTGCTCAGATTTTGAAATTTGCCATGTCAAGTATAGTCCCAAGGTGCATCTGTCTACGTGTATGTATATGTATACATATGTTGGTTAATGCTATTTTAACGACAATCTGGCCAGCAAAAAAATGACAGCCTGCCCACCAGCAGGAAAACAGCAGTAGTCTGCTGGTCTTCATCCCGGTCCCATGGGGTGGGTCGGGCTTACCTCACACTGGTGAGATGGAGTCCATAGTGGTCCACCAGATTGCTTGGGCTGCGTGCCTCTGCCTTTGAGATGCAAACAGTGAAACAGTAAAACTTGTCTTTCAAATCTGTTCAGTGTTGAGATGATTAATTTTTGTTGGAGGCAGATTAATAGGTTTCCTATTCTGATTAATACAGTGATAATAAAAACTTTGTGATTGCTGGAATTAATGAAGCCCAGATTCGTGTTTCAAGGTTTGATTGACTGTACTTCAGCTGTACTAGAGCTACTGCCTCTCAACACCTCTTATTTAGCCTTCAGGGAATCTACCTGGGAGCAGAGCAGGAAGAAAACTGCACTGGAGATTGCAGCAAAGACTATGGGGGAAGAGGTTTTAGTTAAAGAGTGGTAAGAGTTTGGCTCATGTTGTAGCTTTATTAGTTTTTCGTTCTTTAACCCGGCGGGCTATTTTTATGAAACTTGTAGGAGAGGAGTGTCCAACTCAAATGTGTGGGTGCATCATTAAAAGCTTCAATTTGTCAATGCCAGATCGAACTTGAGCATGTGGGTAGATCATTAAAGGCTTCAGTTTATCAGAACCAATTTATTAGCTGTTCCTCTCCCTCCTCCACCCTTCCCCTCAGCCACATGCTTCGTTTCTCCAGGCTCTCCAGCCTTCAGCTGCCTCTCGTATCCCTTGGCCACCCAGCGAGCTGTGGTCCTCCCCGGGGACTGTCTTGGGCTGGTGTGTGCCATTGGACCCGGCCAACTGGCCTTTGGTTGCAGCTGAACAAACTGCTTTGGAGGCCTCAATTGGTGGAAGCCCTGTTGGACTTTATGGTGTAGGAATTGCTGTCTTTGGGGGCTCTGTCCTCCCATTAATCCCAGTGGATCCAAAAGACACAGGTGGGGTTGAGCAGAGGTGCAGGCACAGACCACACATAGTGAGCACCTCAGCCTTGTTCCCTTGGGAAACCTGGCTAAAGAAGTATTTTGTGGAGCATTTTGGGAAGGCCAGTTTTTGATAGCATTTGAAAAATCATTTCTCCAGGTGTGCCCTCTAACTTGGGGCCAGGTTGGGATGTGACGTCAGTGACTCCCGACACTGGGTTTTGTGCATTGTGTGGACACTGTCCCAGGTTTCAGATCTGCTTGTTGGCCCAAAGATGCCAAGACGGCCCATATTGCTGAAGAGGGATATGGAGTAGAGGAATGATCTGGAGGAGAAGACAGTGCTTCGGTGAGCTGTAACCCTCATCTGCTACAGGCTGAATATGTTATTTAGGCAAGTCATTTTGCCTCAAAAGCCTTGAGTAAGAGCACAAGATCTTTTGAGCAGGCCTTATCCTAAATGAGCCCCATTTCCTCATCTTCTGAGAAAGAAGTCATGTTTAGCATAAATGGTGTTTAAAAACCCTCTGGATCTGTTTTTATTGTGTAGCAGTCTCATAATAGGGTAGCATAATCCCTATATTTAGGTTTGGTAACACTTGTGATCTTCCTTGAGCCATTGTATTGCATTTAGCAAAGAATGGGAGAAGGTCCTGAGGACAGAGAAGTACCTCTTTCCTTTTTTTTCCTTATGAAATTTCATGCAGTTGTTGAGACAAACTTCCAGATGTTCCTCAGGGAGGCTGCAGTGGTCTGCCAAAATAGTTAACTCCACCAGCATTTGAAGGTCAAGTTTTTGCCACTGCCCAAGCACAGGTGGATGCTTGGAGGCTGGGGGCAGGCACCAGGCTGCGACAGTGTGGAGGGAGAGACCTGGGGAATGAGGAGGATGGACACATCCCACACGATTGTTGCCTTTATTGTGTTTTTCTACCCCGGTCCCTCAGGACACTTCCATCTGGTGGAAAGTTTTGTTTTCTCCTCTCGAGATCATTGCTCCCGGTTCTTTGTTGTGTAGCAGCCCAGAACCCAGAGGCTCTCTTGGGCATTGGTGCATCCATTCAGCCTGTGAGTGTCCTTCTCCAATTCAGGAAGGCATTGAAGCTGCTGTTTAAGTCCCATGGGAGTTAGTGAGTGCAAGTTGTATACCGCGGCTCCAGGAACATCTCTGCTCGTATTTAGGAATATGAATATTTACCCAGTATGGATACTTCGTCAGTGAAGAAAATACACATCTCTCTTAAAATACCCTTATTAGTAAAATGGGTGTTTAATTTGTACAGCAAACAGCATCCTCTGAGCTGAGTTTAAACTCGATCTGTATTACTAATACCTGGGGAAAAAACCCTACCAGTTAGTATTTCTTAACTGATGTTTGCAAATTTTGCCTTTTCACCCTAAACATCAAATAGTTCTTATGTATTTTCCTTATCTCAGAGGAGAGATTATTGCTATCAAGACAGTCTACATTTTGTTAAGGTTTTATCAAGATAAAATGAGTGAAGAGAGTAAATATTTCAGAAATTCAAATATCTTGTTGTATTTTCATAATGCAAAGTAGGTTAAAGTGTCTGAATTTTCTGAAATAATGCAATGTTTTCTAGTAGAATATGGATTTTCATGTTGACGCGTTTTGGTATTTAGAACAAAAATAAACTTACCTATGGGAAGAGCAAATTGCAAATTTGATATAACAGCACCTTTAAAAATCTTTCTTTATGTTGTAATTTTCAGTTTTATTTAAAGCAAAATAAAATCTTCTGTATGATAATGTTTGATATGTAGCAATATTCTTATAAAGCTCCCCACACCTCATTTATAACTACCTTTTATTTTCAAAGCAAAATGGTAGGCTTTGATATGATTCCAACTAAGTGAAATTTTTTAAACATGTTTTTGTCTTTCAGTCTCCTGAGAACGTTTTTTCTGAGCGATTCCAGCTTCCAGACACATTTGCCATGATAAGGGTTTCGATCCTTTCCCGTGCTTGCTCTGAGCCATGAGTGGATATGTGTGATGCCTGCAAGTAAAACTGGTGAGTTGTCAAATCCAAGTTTGTAGTAACTCTCACTCTCTCTTTTTTTGAAATCTCTCTTTCCCTCACCCCCTTTTTCCCCTCTTTAATCAGGTGTGTTTTTTCTGACTTATTTTTTTGTACATGCTTAAAAGCAAGTCACCATTATTCTTCACCAAAAAAATGACCTCCATTGTTACCAGATGTCAACAATATCAAATATATCAATATAGGAAAAAAACCCACTCCCTTCCTTTTCTTCTTCTCCCGGCCCCCTCAAATCTTGGATGAAAACGGGAGCGATGAGGTTTTTGGTGGTGAAACTGGAGCTCAGTGATGCAGGCAATGCTCCCACCCAGAGCTGAAGCCTTGCACGCAGGCAGGGTCTGATCATGCTTATGTGGGCAATTTGTGTAACGATTAAACATGAGTATGAAGGGGCCTCTTCTCCACCATTGCCAACAAATAACGAGCTCCGCCGTTTGCTGCGCCGTGATAAAATGGTGTCACCGGTACACAGGAGGGCTGTCCCTTCGCGTCCTCATGCCTGTTCAACGTGGTCGCGCTGGGAAGGCTGGTGTTGTTGGAGGAACAATGGGAGAAACCCTTCCGTATCTGTGTTTTTTGTTTGGTTGTTTTCTTTACAGGAAAATTAGAAGATTTGTGTCAGAAGTCTTTAGAAACTAGGAAATATGGGTAACTAAATTGCATGGGAAATGGGAGAACAAATTATTTTTTAAAAATAAATTCAGGTTTCTGTTACATATTTAATATTCCTCTGTGTATTAGAAAGTGCATTTAAATTCAAAGATTATAAAAACAGAGAAATTCACACATCAGTGAATTGTGATTTTTTTTTTTAAGTTTCCTTTTTTTCCCCCTTTTTTTCCAGAGGTAGCATAATTACCATGTCATTTAGCAAAGATTATAATAGCTGTTCAATTTTTACCGACTGGTGTAGTAAACAGTTGAATAAACCCATATGGCAGCTCAAAGTGTGCATGCAAGAGAGAGATCCTTACCATTTCCTTCGTGTCTGAATTACCAACCTTGCTTGTATGACTGAGATCCCCAAACAGGGAGCAATTCCAGACTCCTCCAGCGATGCAAACATTTCTCATGACTCTATAGCATATGAATCAATTGACTTTAATCATGGTGGTCAGGTAATTAATTCCTTCTTTTTTCCCCATGATGTAAGCATAGAAAACATAGGGTTATGTGCAAGACCCATGCCTCTATTAAAGCAATCTGTGCATTTACTTACTACCTCTTTAATAACTGTAGATAATGTCTGGTGTCCGAATCTTACTGTTGAAGTGTCTGCTGAAGATCTAGTCCTCACTGAGCGTGACATAGGCTAAGTGCAACAACCTGGTACTCTGAGAACCCATCGGCACTGCCCATAGTGGGGCTTTGTGCCTGGTCTTGGTGGCAGCACGTGGAAGACCTGGCGTGTTTTGAGGCCACCTTTTGATGTAACAGGTTGAGTTATGAAGGTATGGGAGATGTGGCTGACTGACATCCCGTGTAAAGACAAACAGGTCCAACAGTCTGCCCTCTGGATGGCTTCAGTATTGGAAAAGTAAAACAACGAAAAGAAGGATTGTTAACTCCCTCCAGATGCCGGCTTGAACAGAGGAAAAGATTCATGTTGTTCCTCATAAAGCTCACTTATTTCTAGTAATCTTAAAATTTTCATGTCACGTAATAGCTTTAAAATATCTTCTGAATACATTAGACTCTCTAGGTGCTTAAAAAAATTTGCAAAATAATAATATGAAATGGACAAGCACAGAGCTATCTAGCTGGAAAGGAGCAGTTGGCCAAAACTGGTGCTTACAGTCATCTTAACCCTGGTGTATTATCAGCCCTCCGCCAGAATTTATCAAAAGATGGTAAGTTGCCTGGTGATGTACTGACTGCAGAGGGGCCGTGTTGAGCTAATTCAGTTTTTGTTCTCCTTTTCCTTGAGAGTTCAGCTTAAAGGAGTGATCCTTTCTCCAGCTGCCATAAGAGCCACTTCTCAATCTTCTCTCTCGTTCCCCACTTGAGTGTCCGTGATGATGTCAGGAATTCATTCGCAGCTGTACGGGTTTGAGAAGTTTCCAGCTTACTGAGCAACCAAATGTGGTTTCTGCTGATTGTGTTGACTGAATAAGTAGGGCCTTTAGAAGAGGCGAGAGTTTTATTTAAAGCAGAGCATCTAGTTGTATACCGTTTTATGGCTGACAAAGGTCATCTAGGGTAAGCAGCCAGAACAGTGAATTGCCTCATTGCAACAACCAAGAAAATGAGAAAGAAAGATACGGTAAAAGGTTTTAACAGATTGCTCATTGTTACAAATTTTTAAAGTCGAGGAGTCGGTGCTGTGTACATTTTTAAATTGGAGATAACCATGCTTGTACAATAAATTGCGTTAAAGAACAGAACAAATCAAAATAATGGTGTGGCACGAGAAATCTGGCCTTGCGGTGAGTTCCCAGCGCGTTGCCCTGCCAGTGCAGTTCAGCACGGTGTGCGCCAAGCTAACGTACGGGCTGGAAACCTGCTGTTTTTCTATGTAGCTGCTGTGTGTTCGTACAGCGCTGGAAGCGTTTCCACCAGGTTTTTCACTTCCCTTTTGTGGGATGCGAGTCAGAAATTTGGGAGCACAACCCGTTGTCCTGCAGCAGACTTGCATCGCAGGTGGGATCGCGGCAGCCTGCCAATAGCACTGTGGTCCTCGGAGCATCTCCCTTGCTCCTGTCAAACGTCAGTGACTTGGTTTTTCATAAACTTTTCTGCCCGTGGAACTTTCTACGTGGTCGGGGGGAGGAGAGAAGAAGTAATTTTAACAATTTAATATACTACATAATATGTTTTATAAGCTGGTGTGAATGCTCCTAAGTATTTTGGTCTTTTTTCATAACACAATGAACCTAATATTGGTAAAAATACAGATCTTAGCTGCCACCATAAAGAGAGGCTAGATTTAATAAACAGTTATGAATGTTGGCAGCTGCCTATCAGATTGTATAACATCGGCTAGAGCACATGAAGACAGTGTCAACTTGCATTTTATCTCAGAAGTATTTTCAAAGCGTTTATTTTGCTTTCTCTTGAGTCCTTAACCTAATTCAAGTTATATAATTGGCTGAATATTTTTCCACACAGCTAATTGGCTGGTCGCCAGCGTGGAAACCATTGTCTGACTTGATGATGATCAGAAATTAACATGACATTTGCGTGGTGGTAATGGAATACATTAGTAATGCAATTCATGAGTGTAAGAAAGAGCCCATCATCTCCCACCTAGGAGCAGCAGGAGGGGCCGGGAGGATGATGAAATGCTCCCAGCAGGCACCTCACAGCAGTGGCTGGCCAATCTCGATGTCAAATTTGGTTTTAAATTCTTCAGACAAAGCTGTAATGCTTACCAATTAATTACTGCAAATGTCAATTAAAAATCTACCAAATAATACCGTAAGATTAAATTTCAATTAAAAAAATTACATTTAACAAGGAAGATACAACATTATTTTAATGAATTCTGCTGAAGGTGACAGTTTATCTAGATATATTTATACCGTGTAGGTGGATCTAAATTCATTCGATAATGTTAACCATGTTACTCCATATACATATTAGTTTTGAAAATTATTTCCACTTTGGCTATGTCCTGGAGGAGACGGAGCATCAAGGGGCAATTCTCATTGTCAGTAGAAAGGGGAATTTCATGCCTTTTAAGTATAAAAATCTTTCCACACCTAAGATGAAGGCTTTATTATAGACTTTTATACTGGCTGAATTAGTGGTATTTTTCATTGCTTGATATTTATGAAACTGTGTATGGAATTGTTGTTATGGTAGTAGAATTAGCCCTAACTTTGCTATGAATATAACAATTTACTTGGGACATTTTTTCAAGTAATGTGTTTCATCATACAAAAAATTTCAATTATTCATATAAATCACTTAACAGGAAAAAATTTTCTTGTGTGATGGTGGTGACCTGTAAGTACTGAACAAAACTTTTATCTGCAAGTCTCTACCCTGTCTTGGTAGAATTATTAAGCACTTGTTAAATCCAGTCATCCATACAACGGATGTTTAAAGATACGTTTTGAGCTAGGAGTGGCACAGCTAAAATGTCAAGTAATGCGATGAAGTTTGGAGTTGGTGTGGATCTCACATGGATGTACAACAAACTCATATAAAGCAATGGTGCTTCAGACCCAGAGTGTCGATGCAACGCTGATTTTTGTAGCTGAGGTTTTGTGTTATGGGTAACTATGTTTTTACTGAACAGGCCAGTTCTTATCCTTTTGGAGGATGCTGCTGGAGATAGAAAGGCAAGTGCTCCGGGAACTCAGGCTGGTGGATAGGGAAGAGCTGACACGCGTGGGGCAGATGGTCGGCACCAGCAGGCAGGCAGTGCTGCTCTACGCAAGGGTCTCCTCATAGTATTAAAGCTCTTGGGAGCCAAGGGCTCTAAATAGATTCTAAAGAACTACTTTCCCAGCTTCATCTAATTTATTTCCATGAGCTTTTATTATGTTTTCACACCATCATGTCTAAAATAGGTAAGAAAGAAGACATAACTGAGGAAACAGATTTTTTGTGTCAAAGCAGCACCCAGAAAACTTGCTCTCAGGGAAGCAGGAGGCTACTTTTCTTTGGCATTGTTGTGTCTGGAGCCATGAATTTCGGCAGGTTTTAACTTCAAATTAAAAAACACACCCAGAAAAGCCAAACAACTACTCGCTGCAGGTTAAAGTTTAGCGGGCAGGCGGTGCTGGCACCTTGGGCGCTGTTTGGGCTTTGCCAGTTGGTGGCTGAATGCACCTAACATGGTCTCGAGTCTCACTGCTGCTGTTCAGATACTTTTGGGCATTGGTAACAGCCTTAGAGGATCATTCCTGCTGCGTGCTATTATCTGATAAAGCTATAACCAGCAGGAGAGGGGAGACAGCATTTTTCCGTAGGGGGCCGCAGGAAATGGAAACTGGGGAAGTGTCGAGTAGTTGAAACATTTTCTTGCCGCCTTCCCAGACACTAAGGTGGCAGAGAGACAGGCAGAGCAAGGCAGACTCGCTTCTTCAACAGCAGCCAGAAAGCTTTAAATAAGGAGGCAGGGAGGAGAGAGAGAGCGAGAGCGCTCGTCGTCTTTCCACCAGCAGATAATGGAGCAAGAAGGTCTTGGGTTTCAGGCACCTACTGGTGAGGCAATTAGCTGGAGCTGCTGCTCTTAAGCATCCATCTTTCCAGGGGCTTTCACCTCTATGCAGGGGTGGTCATTTGTTAATTTGAGCCCTGGGGATGAAGCTCTTGGTCCAGTTGTGAGTACTGCAGGAACTGGAGCACTTTCCGTATTGCTGGAGCTGCTGAATCGAGGTATGCTGCATGGAGCTTGTGCCCGTACTGAACACTCACGGCAATGTCCAGTCTCCTAATCAATTCCCAGAGGTGGAGATTTCTGTCTTCCAAAGAGGAATGCTTTTCTCTTTCTATGAGAGCTGGCCAAACATCTTCAAGACAGATTATCTTTGACTTTGAAGGAAGTATTTCCAATCTCTTGTGTTTTTGTTTTTTTTTTTTTTGTTCTCTATTGGAGAAATCAAAGTTTAGAGGCCTCCAAGAGCCATAGTAATACCTTTTGGGCAGTGGAGAGATGAATTGCTATTTTCAGACCTACAAATTCAGAAGGCTTTCTTAGTGTAAAGTTATGTCAGCTATATTATATTGAAGGAAGACTGAGCTGACGGGGAAGGTATTTTAACAGGCTGCCCTCTTATTGTCAGTTTATTCCAAGTTTTCACCCAATGATTTACATCCCCTCTGAAGTAAAAATACCCAGGTTGCAGTAGTGTGTATACCTTTGCTTTTGTTGTTGTGGGGCAATCTGAGGAGATTTAAAAACCGTTCTCACTCTGACATTTGCATGAGCCGCTAGGTCTGGTTAGAGGAGACAGAAGCTGTGCAAGGTGAAAAGGCAACATGGTTTTTATTAACTCTTAGTCATGCCATGGTTTATAATATTTAGACAAAAGCAAACATCTCCAGGGAGGGCTTATGAAACGAGAAACTAGAGAAAGCGCTCAGAGCTGATTGCAGATCCCATCCTCTTAAGGAAGTCGTAGGAGACCGAGATGCCGACCACGGGGAGCGTGGACAGGACTGCGAGCGCCCATGCTTAGCAAGATGTCCCCAGGAGTTCCTTCCGCAGGAGGATGCGGACATAGGGCACTCGTGTAGGACAAATGCATTATCTTGTTGTCCTGATAATGCTCCTTGGGGAAATAGCTGGAGATACTTCTTTGTCTTCATTAGTACTCCTTTCCAGCAGAGCCTTAAGAAGTCATTCTCCCTTTCAAAATATACAAGGAAACTGAATACGGAGCTGTTTGTCATGAAAATCCTATGTATATACAGGGGCTGTAAAACCCCAGATGCTGAGCATACTGGGAGGCTGCTCTGTCATCGGCCAGTTGAAGGGAGAGCTGGATGTAAAACCCGGTGGTACCTCCCTTTTGGCAGGGGCTTGGTGGTTGTGTCTTCAAGCAACTTTAAGAGTCCACCAAGCCCAACCTTTATGGCTTTTGCTCTCACAAGCCGGGTAATAGGTAAATCTGAGCAAGGATATATGTATGAAAGGGAAGACCTTTGCTCTAGGAAAGTACCCATCATTGCTTCTAACAGGATTGTAGCGTGTGAAGCGTTTTGGGTCCTTTTGTTGCGAACGAGGTGCCATGGGACCGGGTCTGCTCCTGAAGCCTCACAGGCTTTCAATGTCCCATTGACTGCGGGGCAGCGGCATGTGACCTTTTCAGTGTGAGAGACAGCGTTTGGGGGTTCGTGCTTGTTTGCAGTGAAGCTGTGCTGGAACCCATAAAGTGGCTGCCACCACTGCTTTGAGAAAAAGTGACTGCAAATGAAAAAGAGGGAGAGAAATTTATGAATTAAAAAAACAGAACCAAGCCTGTTATTTTACTCTTTAAAAAAAAAAAAGGAAAAAAAAGCACACTTTCCAGTCTGTTTCTACCTGGAATTAATCTTTGGGTACTAATATGCTGCTTTCATATTCGTTTAAAATATTTGTTGACAATTTTAGGATCAGATCCTGAGGACTTTGCTCCACGTGTTTCAGCAAGGCAAAACTTTCAGCAGGGACTTTCCTGAAATAAGTGAAGACTAATGCTACCCAATTTATTTTTTATTTTTTATTATTTTTTATTATTATTATTATTATTATTATTTTGGAATAGAATAAAATGATGCCCTGCTGAATGGTTAAGCCGCCGCAGGCAATGTGGTTGGTGACCGCTGATTCACTGGAAACAGCCCTCCGCGGTGTCTCGCCTGAGGTGTCTTCAGTCGTCGCACCCACACGGCGCGGTGTGTCTTCCTCCTTAATCGCCCACTTTGCCAAGACTTCCACAAATACTCGGGCACTCCTCAGTGAGCTAAAGACGGTGTCATTTTTAGAGATTTGGCCTGAACCTGGAATTTCTGTGTTTTTGTGGGTTTAAGTCAAACCTTAACATTACTTCAGTGTAATGTTTTTGTGGTTAAATGTTCTTAGAGTTTTTTACAGTGTTTCTTTTAAATTCTGTCACTGAAGTGTACGAGAGTTGACAAGTGTAAATATGTAGTTAGACAATTTCAAAAGTGTATTATTTACTGATCGACCATAATGGCTCCTTTGGAGCCATTATACTCAATCATATCATGTCATTCTGTGGCACTTATTATGGTGGTAATATGGATATGCATATTATTTTTTTTAAGCAACAGAAGCATTATTGTGCATGCTTAAAAGCTGTTTTTTAATTGTCAATAATGCTATGAATGTTTTTAATATCAAGATTTTAACCATCTATGGCCAACAGCCTAGAAATCTTGGTAAGAAAAACCTGTGTTTATAGGAAAATGAAAAAAGCCATGTCTGGTATTTACAGCAACGTGACTGCCTGTCTCCTTAATATGACTCTTTTTTTGCCTTTATTAGATCCAAGGGAAACCTAGAACCCTAACCTGAGAGCTTGGCAGGTAAAAGCTTTCCATTTTATCTCTGCAGTTTTCATCTGCTCCTGTAAGCTCTTTCCCTGACTTCCTAATTGTGTTTGTGGCATTAGCAAATGGCTGGTCTGAAAATACTGTGCAGTGTAAGTCATGTTAATTCACTGGAGGTTTTTTAAGGTGTCACAGAGGATGTCTTTTTGTAGAGCTGGAGTAGAGAAAGAGGGAGAGAAAGCAGAGTGAGAACATCAACCATATAAAATGAAATTAAAAAAAAAAAAGGCAGAGAGCTTGGAGTGCTAAGTATGCTTCAGTCTTTTGGTAGAGCTGGTTTCAGCAGAGAAAGAGATAAGACGTAGTTAGCAGGGACTTGCTAGCTAAAATGTCTATGAAGCTTTCAGTGCAGGAGGAGGTATGAGTTGTAATGATGAGAGGTGAGGAGCTAAGGTGTGATTCTGTGGCATGGGTACAGCAGATCAATTGTGGAGCGATAATTGGGGAGAGGAGGAGGAATCAGAAGTGTTGCTTAATTTAGCAGAGAGGGTGTGACTGGCTGCTGGCTGTTGCTACTCAGAGGTAGGTAAAGAATAAAGGAATCTGCGTTTGGTGAAGCTCTCGCCACCGAGGATGCAACCAAGGTGAAATCCAAATTGCGGTTATAGCAGAGAGATGCGGAAGAGAAAAAAACCATTGGCAAAGAGCACCCTACCATTCAGTAGGGCCATGGTAGACTTACAGCAGCTTCAGGGCTGAGCCGGGGTCCTACTCCTCCGTGGTGGACAACAGTGAGAGACGTTCTCACTGGAAGTGGAGTTTGTGCAGGAGAAAGCAAAAAGGTCATTGCTACTTGTGTTTTTATTTCAGCTGCAGAGTGTTAAAGCAGGTGACTCTGCTTTGCCTCTTCTGCTCAGACTTCAGGACAAGTTCTGTTTTGTTCCTCTGTTATCAGCCAGAGGAGTTATTTACACTGGTCTGAATTAATTTGGGTTAATTATTGAATTGCTGTTTTTTTTCCCCCTTATTCTGAGGAATCTTCCCTCAAAAATGCACTTTAAGTATGGGAAAATAAACCATGAGATGCTAGAATGAGACAATTTTGAATAGCTCAGGAGTGGAAGGACATGTATTTTTGCAGATCTTGAGCTGATAACAGATTTCCTTGCAAGTTTTTAAATCAGTAGAAGTATCAGGGATTTTTAGCCAGTTCTGCATTAATTCTAACTTGTCTCTCTTTCTGAAATTGTATTAAAACCGTTAGTCCTCAGCATAAAAGTAAGTAAATAACATCTTACTGTTTCTTTCCTTGACCTAGATAAACAACTTCATATTCAGGCTCAGGATTGGATCTTAGATTTGTGGAAAGACTAGGGAAAGTTAAGCTTAATTTCTTAATTTCTTTGGAGATTGCTTCCTATTTAGGAAAGTTGCTCGTTGAAGTCTCATCGGCTCAAACATGAAATATCTGGGGTACTTCTATTGGGATCATTTGTTTAGTATTCCTGATAAATGGTAAAATTGCTCATTTGTATAAGAGGATGGAATTTATTAAGCTGCAGTGCATTTGTACACACACACGCACTAACACACAACACTTGTTGATGATTCAGAGAAGGAGTAGAGTAATTCAGTTCTTGGACTGCCTCACGTGTGATTGGCTTCCTTTCTGGGGGACTTATTTTAGGGAAAAATCAATGTCAACTGAAAAACATTCCATTCTGAAAAGACAAAAATTCCCCTACTTGTGAAAATGTGTCTTGGCAGCTGATTTAACTTATGATACAAGATTTAACACTTTTCACTAAACATGAATATTTACCATGGCAACAGCTACGTTACATGCCACATGTTGGAGACTTGCACATTGTTGCAGAAACTTGTAACTAGTCTCATTTTGATAACTCCTTGTTTCCATTGGCAGGATGGATCTACTTCTGCAGCTATTTCATGCGTAGACCTCCCATCAGTATCGGTGGGAGTTCTGCCTGCCAGGCAGCTGCAATATTGGATTGTGTGGCTCCAGAAATTCATAGCTAATTGCTCTGCTGAGCTTTCTGTCTGAAGAGCTTTCTGAAAGTCTCATTTTTTTCTTTCAGCATCTTTTTTGGTAGCTGGCATCAGGTGGGCTAGTCCTTCTTCACGTGAGCTGCTGCGCTCGAGCTCGTGGGAGCTCTTTGGGCCTCTCCGGTCGCTCGCTGTGCAGATGGTGCCCTGTCCTGAGAAGATCCCTTCCGGTCACCCCCCCAGCAAAGAGACATATCAAACTGATTTTGTTCTCGCAGAGTAATAGGTCTGTGGTTTCCTCGGGCCCGTCTGCCCTTTGCCATGCCCCCATGCTACCTTCCCAACTCCTTGTCACCTTTCATTTGTGGTGTAGTCGTTTTTCAGGCGACGCTAATTGCGTTGTGCTCATCGGGGACTTAATAAAGGCGTGACGACTAGGACAGTGCCCTGAGAGATGAAGTCCCCCCGCTGCCAAGCGCCGGGTTTCATGCGCTGGAGGAAGTGGGCTCGGGCCGTACCTGCGCACCTGGGCCGTGCGATGGCTCTTCTGGGGAGCTGAAACGTGGTGGCCTTGAGCTTCTGGGAGGCCCCAAATCAGCAAGAGCAAAGTAAAAGATGCTTTCAAACAATTCATGCTGAAATTAAGCATTTTTTCCCAAGACAGGAGTAGTTAAGAATTTGATAAAACACTAAAACCTAGCCGCAGAGAACTAGGTGTGAAATAAGAAAAGGCTTATAACTTCATTAGGCAATCACAGTCATCTACAGGTACTTTAAATAGGAAGGGTTTTATTTTAATTATTTTTACAGGGTAGGAGGAATATAAATTCTCTTGCTTTAGGACAGAGCTAGCAAAGGGTTAGGCAGCAATCCCTTTTCTCCAGAGAGAAAAATTGTCTGTTAAGTGCTTTTTTTCTACTTTTCTCTGAAAACTGGCCTGGGCCATTGCCATAAGGAAAGGATGTTGGCCTAGATGGGGTCTGACCTTCCCTCTTCTGGGTGCTGATGAGAGCTCTGCCCTTTTTCTTCCATTTTGAATACTCGAATAGAATTAAAATGAAAACAGCTATTAAAAGCAGGAGTTGAACACGCAACCAGGAGCTTAACCTGTGTCAGGTATCGAGCCCCCTGGGATCTTGGTAATAATCCCTGCCCGTTGGAAGCAGTCCCGGCGCGGGGTGGTGCCGTGGTGGGAGCCCTTGCATGCGGCGGCTTTCTGGGGCAATACACACGTGGCTGCAGAACTTAAAAAAATTTGCTTCTCTTTTTAGCACAGTGTCTTTTAAAGGTGTTATATTTGTTTCCATTTTGTGTTAAATTAAAATTAAATGGTTCAACTGTGTAGATTTAATCCTGTACGAATATATTTAATTTTGAATCCTTTTAGCCTATGTATATGTGACTAAGATAAAAGCAAGAGTAGGGGGCTCTGCGTTTTGTTTTACTTGAATCAAATAGCCTATTGGGGTTTCAATTATAAGTGAATGTTACACTTGTTTGTTACGAAGGTGACTACAGTGTCAAGGTTATGTGGATGTTGTAGTATTATAAATGCAAAGATAATGTAGAAAAGAAAAATAGTTGTGTTGGCTAAAATCATCCTATTCCTGTAGCATAAAGTTGCACACTGTCCTACATTTCAAATCTCGTTCTATTAAATTACCTGTTTAATAATTTGAATCCAGTGTTATTTTTATATTATATTGCAAATGTGTGACTGTGAGGTTATTTTTAAGATATATTTATTAAGGGAATGAATACAATAAGACAAGTCATTGCAGCCCACATACAGTTCCTTGACTTCTCATTTTATGATGTTTCAATTGCATATGATTACTGAATATAAGTTTTAACTTTTATGGGGGTTCATTAGAGATGCAGCTGTGTAGAGAGAAATTCAATAGAAATTTGATATATTTTTTTTAAGCTCTAGAAGTGTAGTGAGATGGAGCAACTTGATGGAACATAATTCCAGGCTTCCTTGTCTGAGCTCGGACACACAGTTCTTGAGTTTTCAAGGGCTTAGCTGTACTGGAATGGAAATTTGCCTATCGCTAATGATGAGGAGAGGCATGTCACTAGCGAGAGGCCTGTGTGCTTGGTGTGAGGGAAACTGGAGCATCTCAAGTCAAGGGCATTTGCCTCTTTTCTCAGTAGGACACGGAGAAGAGGTGGTATCCTCAGTTGGGGCAAAGGACTAGGATGAAATGCTTTTTGCTCCTCTGCAAGTCAGAGTTCTGGTGGAGAAATAAGGTTTCAGTGAATCTGCAGCATTCTCTTCTAATAGGGAATCTAAGGAAAATGAACTCCCTAAAAGAACAGTGCTAAAACCGATCTTAGTGAGCAAGCACTGAGAAAACAATTTTGGGGGCACATTTAAAGGAATAGATGTGATAAATGAATAAATCTACCCTGCAGTTAAAATAAATGCTGTGATGCTTTGTGTGAATACTAAACAGGAGCACAGCACATCAAGTATGGTTTAGTTGCATTATTTATTAGGATAATGTGTTTGTTTTTAATGTATTAAATTGTAAACATCTGTAACTGAATGATCATGCCTCTTAGGAGGAGGAACCCTCATATTCAACGCCAATTGTGACATTAGCTGCTCATGTAAAGCCTGTTCCACCTTACAGACTATTTATTTCCAAATACCAACTTCTCATAAGGTTGCAAACCAAGATCCAGAGTAAAGACATGCTTCTCAGGGCAGAGGAAGGGGAAAGCACTTTTCTCCTCAAATTTTAAAGGCTGATTCCCAGTCTTTGATGTGCTAGTGCATACTCTGCAGCCCTTACTGCTATTCCCACCTGGCTCCGAGCCTTTCCCCGCTTCGTTCTTGAAACTATAGTGCAGATAGGAGGGTTGCTTGAGTGTGCTGCATCCGGGGTAGGCATCTCGGTTCCACCTCTGTGGATGGAGGCTTTCCAATAGCTAGGAACATGCAATAGGTGGGATGTGGATATCATGGTAACAGCATGTTTTTCTCTTTGTTTTCCTTATTTGTGGGGAGGGGGAAGATCTAAAGGTCTCTCCTGGGGTGTGATCTGGCCGGGATCCTCAGCCCAGAGCCTGGCACCAAGGTGACAGTGTGGTCCCTTGGTGGCTGCTGTCACCTCCATGCGGACTTTGGGCGAGTGACTTTTGGTGGTGACTTATTTGGTTAGTAACAAGCCTTGTGGGATGGAAGAGCTGGATTTGCCGTGCCTCAGGGAGGGAACTGCCAGTTTATCAGGCGCTTTGTACCCTTCTTGCGGGGAGGAGAGGAGGGATGGGCGGTGGCACTGCAGTCGAATGAAGCTAGAGTGAATTGCTTTCCCTCTGCGGGAATACAGTGGCCTGCCCTTATCGTATCACCCCAGAGAAATGGTTTTCCTCGGCTGTGCCGCCTCCCACAACAAGAGAAAACAGACCAAAAGCAATGAAGCACACAATTACATAATGAAAAACAATAAAATGCGTCTTCTAATATGTACTACTAGTGACTTTATAATAAAAACTAAATGTAATTACATTTTCAGGTATTCTGCTGTGTGATAAACTCCAGGAAGAAGTGAAGAAAAACTTAGAAAGAAAAGACTTTTTGTTTAATATAAAGCCCAGACTTTGAAATGACACATAGCAGGGAATAAATGTCCATCATCTATCAAATGAGGTTTGAATGGTTTAGGTCACACTAGACAAACACTTCTCACCCTAAAACCTTCTTTTCATCTTCATTCATCAACAACACCTTAAGCTCATGCCCGTCTTTTCTTTCCAGTCTCTCTCAAAAATAATAATCTCCTTGATGCCTACAAATCACTTCTGGCTGGCATTCGTTAGGCGAGTTATGAGCTATGGCTTCTGCTGCTCTGATAAGCTGTGCACTTCGTGGCTTTCTCATCCTCCATCCCCGGAGGAGCGGTGTCGGGTTGGAAAGGTTTGGGCTGCAGAAGTGGTTGTGTCGGCAAGATGAGCACCGGGGCGAGAGGGAGGTAAGATGAGAATTGAGGCAGATGTGCCTGCGAGCGAAGGGGATGCGAATATGGGTTGTGTGAGTTTGAAGGGAGAAAAGATCTGAAGTTTGCAAAGAAGCTGAGGAAAGAATAAGCATTGCTGAAATGGGTGTTGTAGAAATGGGAGGCGATTAGCAGAAAGAAGTGAGGGAGGTAAGGATTGACTTTCAGAAGATACAACTAGTGTAGCAATCAAGACTCATGTGGTGCAGATGCGTTTCTTGATCGGTCGTACGCAGTTTGTCTAGCCGTAGAAGCTCTGGTTTTGCACGGTGGTCTGGGCTCCCTGGGACTGCGGAGCTGCACGAGGGCTGCAGCCCCAGCTCAGTCGGCGAGCCAGGACTGGGTACAGCATCTGGAGCATGTTAATGTATACGTAAATCCGAGCTGTCAGATTTGCAGCTTTAAAACAAAAAGGTAAATGTCCATGGCCAGGCTTGATAGCAGGTTTGTTCTCTTCTGCAGATGCCCCATGGGTATTGCTCCTCAACATGGGAAGGGCTGCCCTGGTGGGTGCTCAGTCCTGTCTTTCATTTGTTTTCTCAGTCTGCAGATGAAGCTACACCACTATGTCTTGTAGTATCTTCCTAGTTACTTCTGTCAGGTCCTTCACTTCCCTTCGAGCAATCCATTCAATCCCCCTTTCCTGTTAGGAAGCTACTTCTCTAATCCTTGTCCCATAACTCTTAATTTTTATTTATATCCTTTTCTAATTTATGATACTCCTCTTGGATTAACTCTCCTAAGATATGGTTTTTCCCTTGCATTGCTTGTTTGTTGCTTTCTTGTTGGTTCTTTTTTTCTTTTAAAGATACTTTTCTGGCTACAACCCCAGCTGCCTGAAAGTGGTTAGTTCAGCAGTGCAGTCCCCTGGTTTTGAAAGGCCACAGACTGTTTTACCTCATTTTCTGCCTCCCTCCTCCTTGTTCTGTAGTTCTAGGAAATAAGGCGACAGACATGGCTTCTTCACGACCACCAATTAATGTTGATCTGTGTGACCCAAAATTACGAGTTAATTAAAATTACGAGTTTGCAGTGGTGTAGGCTCACCGTAGCTTGCTCCCCAACTGGGGGAATTCCCAACTGAGCAAGTAGGTACGGGCAAACCTAATTAACTGATGAAGGAGGATTCACCCATTTGTATGAACTGGTCACACATCATGGAGTATCATGAGGTAAGCCAATTTCCTACCCCAATACTTTCCTCTTTTCCACTTCTTTCCTTCACAGTTTAAAAGCCATAAATCACTTATCTGAAATGTATTTAAAAAGAGGAATATTTTCCTATGCATTCCTATTTAATGCTTTGTAGCAAGTACAGTTAGGATCACTCATGTGCTAAAGCAAGAAAAATATTCTCCTTTGATACTGTATCTTCATTTTAGGCAGTTTCTATTTTACTCAGTTCTTAAATGATAATTCTAAGTTCTTAGATGCTGCTTATTCTGCCACAAAAGGAAAATGCAAAACAGGATATTTTAATATTATTAATAATGAATGTTTACATAATTAGTTGAATTACTTTGTTCAGCTTGACATTTTGTCATTGTGGACCTGTCTTCCTCTCTTTTTTAAAGCGTGTTAGCAGTGATGGGAACTGCAGGGGTGGTGTTGAGAGCCTGTTCTTGTAGAGCATCTCCCAGTAAGGACGAGGAGTCCTCCCCATCCATTCCTCGCAGTCTCTGAGAGCTTCTTCTGCCTTTCTCAGGCTTGCCCATATGTGTCCTTACCCAGTATGCTTAGGAACATTTATTTGAACCTCATTAAAATACATGACTTCAAGAAATTTTATCTCTGGTAGACTCTAAAAAATATATTTTGCCTGTAAAATGAAGAACTTGCCTTTAAATGTGTCCCTTAAGGTTTGTATGAGATCAGGTCATTCACCAGTTGGGAAATTCTTCTTAACTGTGTCATAAGGGCGAGTTATTCTTCCAAGCTGTAATTGCTGTTGTGTGACATATTTAGTGTATAGGCTTGGGGTATACATAGCTAGGAAAAACGTTGTTCTACAAAGATGTTTTTGGCCAAAAAAGAAGGTGAGGAGGTTCTTGTGATATTGGAAAAAGCAGAGAGGGTTTTGTTGTTGTTTAAAAGAAAAAAAAAATAGGATAATTGTGCTAAACAGCAGGGTGCTGCTGAGTGACGGAGCAGCTGAAGGAATGGCTCATTTTCCTGTTATGTCACTGCTTTGGCTTTCTCATTCTTGTTCCTCTGTTTCTTCAGAAAGGCCCTGCAGCCTGCAGATAACAGAAATTAAATTAGTATTGATATAACATTAGACACTCCTATTAATATTGACAGTCTGTCAATACTGTTGTGCTACTTTTGTAATACGGGATGTTAACGGATAATACTTTAAATAAAAACACACTAATCTAATAATCACCGAACATGTAGCAGGGGTCTCAACTCTGCACACTCCTCCTCCTCCTCCGAGCTCCCCTCATCCTCTTATTTCGGTTGCGATTGCCAGCCTGCCTGCTGCTCCCCGTGCGCCAGATGCCCTTGCCTGCTGCGTCCCTGCTCCAGGCTCGCTCCCTTCGGTGCGTGGCAGAGGATTGCGTCTTGCAGCCTGCTGCCCTTCGCCATTCCCACCTCCTGCGTGACGATCTCCCTCCCATGAGCATCGGCGGAGGCAGTAATAAATACGAGTGCAATCAGTGTTCTCCAAATCAGAGAGTGCAAGGTTTCCTCTCCCCCTTTTTTCCCTCTTAGCTTCAATTCCCTCAGTTGCCGCAATGGCAATCTCCACCGTGGCGGTGCTGGTGGTGTGGGCAGATGCTCTGCCAGCAGGGTCGGTGCGCAAATGGTGGGATTTTACTGCTGGGGTTTTGACTGGGTGATGTTGCCCTCTTGTTGCCTAAGTGCATCCATGCACCATTGATGGAGTCCTAATAAATGCCACTTGTCCTCTCCTCAGCAGGCTTTTAATTCAAAGGTGCTGCTTTGGGAAGGTGGGTGATGAACAAAGTGTATCCATGAGGAGCAGATAATGGTCAGGGTCATGGAGGAGCATGGGCAGGAGAATCAGTGTCCATGGACAGCGCCACGGGCTGGGTACGCGAGTGCTGTGCTTGCGGAGGCTGTGCCGGTTTCCTGAGGGGAAAGAGGAAAAATGTCTTAAAAATAGTGGTTTGGGAAGGTGGGTGCAGGAAGCACTTGGAGTTGTAAAAGCAAGCAAGCAAACACAGAATCCCTAACTGACCATGTTCTTTGAACATGCATAAGAGTATATGGGATCGAAGTTGTGTCCTTAATCTGTAGCGCTTGTTTTGTTACTTAGCGCATGTTAGCAGCTCTGCGTTTCATATGAGTTTTTTATTTTTTTAAGTCTATTGTGAAAATCGCCGTGTTCATCAGAGCTAAAGTTATTTGTTAAATGGTGTAAAGAATGTGCATTAAACAATAATGATTACTTTAGTAAACACAGATGTTTTTGTATTATGCAGTGGGTTTTCTGCGTGAATTTGTACATGTCTGTGAAGCAGAATTTGCCATCCACCTTGAGAAATGGGAAACACAATACATGTTAATTGCTTCTCTCCTGGCCCCCCGCTCCACCTGCTGTGCTGCTGCAATCTGTTGATGTAGTGCTGCAATCTGCAGCGCGCGCGCGGACGGACCCGGCAGCGGAGCAGGTTTGCGCTTGCAGATGTGTGCCCCTTGTATGAGGGAGCAGGCAACAGTTTTAACTTCTGCCTCCTTGTTTTCTAACTGTGAGGGTATTTTTAAAAGGGGGAGGGAAAAACCTTTATCTTGCTGAAAAGCATCTAGTGATGATCAGTTATTCACCGCATTATTAATGCTTATTTGGACGTTGCTTGGACTGCTGGATTAAACAGCTTCCCCGTTATGTATTGAATGAAATGAAATACATGTCACAACAGCAATGCTGTGATGATGACAACCGTCCTTGGCTGTGCATCTCATTAGAAAGGTATACATTTTTCTTTGTTGTGCATCTGTGAATGACAGAAGTTGACAAACATCTTTTAAGAACTTGCTGTTTGGAGAAAGTTTCATTTGTGGCACAGAAACCACGAAGAAACTGCAGAATATTGCTATGAAGGTAAATAACTATTTCTGTACACATGAGATTTATAAATCAGCCTCCTCTGCTGTAGCTTTTATTTTTTACTTTATTATTGCATATACGTTGAAGGAGATTCCCATCTGGATCACTTATTCTTATAAAGAAATCCCAGAGGGTTCAAAGTTCAGTTTGTACTGAAACTTGCACTTAAAACAGGATTAAAATCCTTGTATTTCACAGTTTTAAAGACTGAATTGATTCTCCAATGTACCACACTAACTCCCAGAGGACGGCTGAATTTTTCCATAATGTTGTTTTTTGGGACAAAGAGTTATTAACTTTGACAGAGGAAAGCTACTCAGGAGGAAGTGTACCAGATAGGGGCTCAGGTTGCTGTCAGCTGAACAATGATTTTTGTACTTCAAAACGCCCATTTTGAAGGTGCACGATATGTTTGCGTAATTCATGCCCATCAGACTGCATTTCTGCAGGCTGCTGCTGTTGGCCCGGTTTAGTGTTTGCCTAACTTCAGAAGAGGAGCACTCTCTCCGCTTGCCGCAGCCGTATGGCTGTGCTTAGGTATCTTGGCTAGACCGTTTGCAGGTGACTTACGGGGCAACAAAAAGCTCAGGATTTTCTGGAGAATTTTCCAAAGCTAAGGATGTTCGCCATTCTGGCTCTGATGGCTTTTCATAGTGAATCAGAGAAGAGCGCGTTGCGTATTCAGTGGCATGTGCGTGACTGCTGATTTCGTAGGTGTTGTACGGATGCCAAGTAAGCGCGGTCTTGACCCACAGAAACTTGAGAACACGATTGAGAAACCCATAAGAAGAGGCAAGCATGGGCTTGCAGCAGGGAGGAGAGGAAGGAGGTGGTAAGTCCCCTTTTCCCACCTTCCCGGCTCCTCCGGCGCTCGCTGTGGCACAGCTGGTCCAGCCCAGCTCTGCATCTGCGCCCGGGCGCCCTTCAGCATCCTGAAACCGAGAGCAAAATCTCTGCAGAAAATCATCATTTGGGGAAAAGCGGATACTAAAGGAGTTCTCAACTTACGCTCACCCCTGTGTCTGAAATTGTTTTTACTTTTGCTACAAGTAACACCTAAGATTGGCACTTAACCTCGCAGGCACTGTTAAATCTGTATTTTTGATTGCGGCAGCTGGGGTGGAGTTTCCTTTGGGAATTGAAGGAGTAGGAAGTGTTGTTTGTAGCTTTTTGTTGGTTTTTTTGCTGACTGGTGCTAATGTGTAGGTGGGGATGTGCTGCTGTTTTTGTAATACTTTTATTGTTTATGGAATTGTTAGTTAATTGATGGTAACAATGCCTGGAGCCTGGGAGAGGTATTCTTTTATGTTTGCTCAAAGCAGAACAAGTAAATAATTTTGTAACTTTAAAAGAGATTCCAGATTATTCTCCATAGTTTATTTACCTTGCAGCTCTGGTAGCCCTTGCATCCAGTAATTTCATACCTTATTATCAAGTTTCCCCAAATTTATTTATTTCTAACAAAACAACAGATGAGGAAAAACTGTTTTCAAAATTCAGAAAAATGCAACTGTAGAACCCCCCCCACCCCCAAATTGGCCTGGGAGCTCAAAACAGGTGTTACACCTGAACTTGCTTCCAGCTAATTCTTATTAAAGAAGTGAGGTCTCAAGTTGATAGTGTTCTTTTTTCAATTGCAAAAACTTCAGTGCAAAATCTGAAAACCAGTAGGGTATCTGATGGATGAAAATGCGTCTTTGAACTCCTATTAATTGCTTCACGGTTTACTCGGAATAAAACCTACTTGGTAACTTTGTCTTCCACATTTATCCAATGAAATAAAATTCAAACCAGCCCACGAGCTAGAGAATGTTTTTTATTTATATGTGGTGTAGTTCCATCTGGTCCACGTTAAGGACCCCAAAAATATATATGATTAGCTTTATAGTTCACTGCTAAAGGTAGCAAAGCTGACTTTTAACATTTTTCAAATTTGCAGCTAGCATCTCAAAACATTTGCTGGCATTTCCTGACTGTGATTACCAAGCAAAGATTTTCTTGGTTGTCTCCTCACTTTTTAAACTATGTTGCACAGTTTTCCTGCTTAAAATAACACCGAATCCTCTGCTGTTCCCTTTATAACTGTTGGGCAAAGCATCTGTTGAGACTGGCCGGTCTCGGACCCCCAAGGCCCGTGTTAGGGAACTTCAGATAACACACGGCATTAAAGTAGTAACGTTTATGGCTGTCACCAGCACTGAACTTGTGCTCAGTAAAATGGAATACCACGCGTTAGAGATAATAGCGGAGGTGAGCGATGTTACTTTACAACAGTTAAGGAGAAGGTTTAAAGTACTGGACAGAAATCAGCTCAGAAATGCCCCCTGCGTGCCCGGAGGGGGTGGACGACGCAGCTCAATGAACTCATCCAGTTCAGGTTTCAGCCGTTGACAAAGTCCTGTATTTCTAGTGAATGGACGATTGAGACCTCAGAGGGAAGAAAAAAGCCTTTTACTACTAGCTTTAGGCCAGAGCGTCTCCTTTTTCAGCTCTTTTTCAACGAGTGAACGTTAGCACCTGGAGTTGTTCCGCACCAGAAGACACCCCAGCGGTTTGGCGACGGTCTGAGGCAGCCCCAGCACCCTCGCAGCCCCCCAGAAAGGTCCGGAGCCCCCGTCCGGTGCAACGTGAAGGGTTTTGCTGCCCGTATTTACTCTCGTATCATACTTTCCGTTCGGAACATAAAGCTCAAATGGGGAACAGCTGCCGGCTTGGCTGCCAGCTTGTCCCGCATGGCACCATGACGCAAGGCTTTGTGTATATACGTTTATGAAATACAATTTTAATAACACTTCTAGCAGTTGCAAGTTTTTCTTACGGTGTTCGGTTCTCCTTTGCCTGCTCTTGCGCCAAATCCACGTTGCTGGCTGACACTAAAATCCTGGAAAAATGCCATGTTTTCTTCTACACAGGCGCGTGTTATTATCTTAATATTGTACCTCTTTGCTCTACCTTAATACCGTTGATGGTTTCGATGCAAAACGTAAGCCCAAGGTGTGGACTCCGCTCTCCATCCCCTCGCATCGCTAGAGAACGCCCCCACAAACGCCTGGCTTGTGCAACAGCCTGCAAGGGTGTTTTCCATGTGCAGTTTTCCCTGTGCCTAGTAGTTATTCAGGGAATTTTCTTCAAAGTGCAGTATTTAGACCTTAAGAAGGCTGCCTCTTAACCTCAAGTATGTCCAGAAGTGTGTAGCAAGAAGTGCCAGGGATTTTCAGGAGTTGAACTGAAGGTGTTGTTTGAAGTTAACCATATTTTATTTTCTCAAACCCTTTCTTGGGACTTAATTTATATAGCGCTGTGATGGGCATGTATAAACATCGCGATCAGGTTACAGTACGAGTGAAATAGGTAGACTCATTTTCTTTTTCTTTTTTCACAATAAAAATCGAAGAAATTCAGTCGCTTACCTTATAAAATGCACATTTCTGTTACGGATTAGCCGTATTTTAGAGAGGCTGTTACTTATACAGTAGTACATTAGCAAAGTGTCCTCTGATTTTTATGTAGCGAGTGTTTACGTGCAGGTCCGGAGAGGCCTGACCCTTCCCCCTGCCACCGTCCCGCTGTTAAGGTGGAGTATTTGGGTCAAAAAAGCCGTTAGCAGGAGGCCGTGCCGGTTGCGCGCTAGGGGCAGGCGCCCGTCGCCTCGCGGAGGGTCGGGAGCTCGGGAGCCCCAAACGTGCCGGAATCGTAGCGCGGGTTTTCCCGCGCCGCAGCCTCGCGGCGGTGGGTGAACCGAAAGCACGCGGCGTAGCGAGGCTTTATAACTCTTTGGCACCGTTTCATTAGGATTTCCGCGTGTCGAGCGGCACGAAGCGCGCACCGGCCGCGAAGCAAAGCCGCGCCGGCGTCCGTCGGGGCGATGCTGCCGCCCCGGCGAAGGCGGGCTGCCCAGCCCTGCCGGCGAAGCCGAGCGGGAGCTTTCTGCGCTGCTTAAAATGATAATTTCGGATAAAAGGCTGTGTAATAACCTGAGAAACGCGCGAGGAGATCTTGCGTTAATACTGTATAAACCTTCTTTAACTTCAGGAAGCTTAAAATCAAATTTGGCAGAGCTTACGAGGGCAGCGAACGTGCAACCACTCGACTCCGGGAGCCGCCGGAATAGCCTGACAAACTTGCAGCTTTTTCTGCCTTCCGTAATATTCCCCGATATTAAATATGTCTGCTCAGGTAGCTAGAGTATGTTTACTTAAATAGACGTGAAATAAGGGGGCCTGTTACTCTGCTATGTTAATGGACCATTAGTACATGAGTATTTTGATTCTTTTAGAACACTGAGTTCTTGAAAGTATCTGCTTCCTTGTGAATACGTGCAAAAATATGTAATATGAGTTTACCTGTTTTTTTAGATATTTCAGTCTCATGCTCTTTGCAAAGATTTTTTTTTTTCTATCTCTTTGGGAAAAATGAATGAGAGTACCACTGAGAAATTTATGTTCCCCTCTCCAGTTTGTTAAAAAAGAGGTAGTAAGGTAGGTCAGTTGTGGAGCTGGAAGGATCCTCTGACTCATCCTCTGTTTAAAGAAATTCAGATGTATCGTGACCTCAAGAAAGCGAATTTTTAGAGCAGTTGAAGTTAGAAATCTGGGATAAATTCGGATATTTGAAAGTCATGGTAACAACCATTTGTAAGAGTGTATCATGTTCTATAGTAAGATTGCATAAGGGCACAGAATGAAGCATCTGATTTTTCTTTTTTTTTTTCCCCCTTCCCTTTTGGCATTCTGTTTGTGACAATTACATGACTCTCTATTAACTGTGTGTGGAAGAAAGCAGTGTTATGAAATGAGGAGAGATTTCCTTCATCTGTTACTCTGTAGGTAATTTTTGTGCTTTTTCCAGTATTTAAGTACCTCTTAACTGCTTGCTGTCCATCTGTATACCATTCATAGTACTGTAAACTAGTATATGTAGCATGACCTTGTAACTTGCTTTGTTTGTGCATCTGCCAGTACAATATGTTGTCTTTCCTTAAAATGCAAATATGCTACATGCAGTACAGAGCTCCTTAGTCAATAAATAAATTGAGGTAAAAAACTGTACCTAATACCCATTTAATTTAAATTCATTTTATAAACATAAAGACGCCTTTTAAGAGAAGCTTTAATTCAGACTAGCACCTTGATTTGTGGTTGCCATGGAGAATCAAATCTGTCATTTGACAAGAAAAGTCACCCATTTATGACAGCACTTTATCTTGTCTCTCCAGGGGAAGAAAATGTCAAAAGTGAGAGCAGAAAAAAATAAAGCCTTGAAACACCAGAATTTCTTGATTTCATTTTTATTATTCAGCTATCATATCCTTTCTGATAATAGCAAGTTGGTGAAAATAAATAATGTTCCTACAGTAAAATCAAATATTTCCTATTGGAATGGACAGGGCTCTTTGTGATTGTCAGTGCTGTGAAGTCTGGCAAGAAATAGTGTTATTAGATAAACCCACAGTGCCCAAATCCCATTTTCTTTTCATTACAGTGTCAAAATAATTATACCTGTGTAATTTGGGTAAGAAATTGTAGAATAAGTAAAATGGTCCATTGGAAGAGATTGCTTTAAGCTTGTGTTCATTATAGGGTGGGGTTTTTACATGCTGAAGAAAAAAAAAAAGATAAAAATTATTTATAATTTCATTTCTATAAAAATGTCTGGTTACTCTTTCATATTCTTTGCAACAAAGCGAGGTGCCAAGTGCTGTATTCTGTTGGGTTTTTACATGTATGCATCTTTGACAAAATAAAGCTAAAAGGGGCAGGAGTTTTAACACTTTTTGCGTCTCAGGTGAAAATCTCTGAAGAGTTTCAAAGACATTAAAAGAAATTGATTATTACCTGACAATTTTTTAAAATGGTTTTTATTTTGTGGGATAAGAAATGGCAAGAATTCAATGTTTTCAGGAATACAATTAGCTATCACAAGTGTTTACGCTTGTACATTTAATCCATGCAGACACTAAGTTGCCCCCAGGGGAGAAACACTTACTGTAACGTTGCATGACTTTTTACATAAATCTAAAAGTGCTGTTTAAATAATGAGACTAAAGTAATCCATTCTGTGCCTCTTTCTTGAGACAGCTCTTTTGCCTTTTACAGTGTTATATGGTTTGATGTGGTTCAGGAGTAATCTTGTATCAATGAGATAGCATTATAATAGAAAGTCCTTTAGTGGTTTAGTGTAAATATTGGGCTGGTAGGGGAGCTGCTTGCTGGAACAGTTGTGCCTGGAAGAGATTACAGAAATGGAGAGAAAGGAAAGGGTCGCAGACTCTCTTTCTTGAAATTGGCTCGCAGTGCTGGATCCATAGCCAAAGCTAGTTGGGATCTGCTGTGAAAAAGCAGGCAGCACAATAGTTCCCTATTCCTGCTTTCATACATTATCTGAAGCCAAATTCTGCTCTTAAATACTTATGTGTAACTCTAATTGACTTCACAAGGCAGCTACCATGCCTGTCCAGTGGCAGATTGTGCAAGTGAGTGATACGATGTATCCTGCGGTTCCTTAAAAATATATGTTATTGCAAATGTCACCTTATTGGCGAAATAGTTGTAGGTTTTCTTTCTTTTTTTCTTTTTTTTTTTTTTAACACATATTAACATCATGTCTTAGAAAGTGTGTTATCGTGGGCTACCAGAATGTGATAACTTAGTTTTTTGTGAGACCATCTGGAATAAAAGAGGGTGAATTAAAGATGCTCTCTGGGGTTATGGAATCTTAAAGATATTAAAGGGTTTGATTTCCATAATGTCTGCCTCTCCTTTTGCCCAACTGTTGATATAATCTGCTTTAAAATCGATTTGCTGTCATCGTGTAATCAAAGCCTTAATTGCATCATCATTGACTTGAGGATTTTTTGCTGACAAATTTGCGTGGCCAATGGTGAAAATGTTGTCAAAAGGAAGCAACTGTTTAAAAATTTCACTGGATGTGCTGTCTTGCATATGGCAAAAATTTTCACAAGTACTTAAGTAATCCGGGACTCCCTGAATTTCCGTGGGAGGTTTGAAAATGTTTTCCTGTGTTTACAACCTTGAGGCCCGATACCACAAACCTTAACTTGTTCAAGTAGGAAATATTCAAAGGAGCAATAAAAGATTGTTATTTAGCATGGCCTCGTCGAAAATATCTTTTAAAGTATGTAGTCCGCTTGGGATTGCAACTCTCTGTAAGGTGTTCTGAAAAAAGGGGTGGAAAAGCTGCTCGCTGCTGCAGGATGGCTCCGGAGTGTGCCGGATTCACCTCCGATAAGCTCTGTCCAAAGCAAGACCCCATAGAGTTCAAATATTTTTATAAATGTAGAATTCTTTAGTAACTTGTCTATCTAGTTTCTGACGGATGCCGTCTGAAATGGCTGATATCCTGTCCTGAAAATCACAGATGGAAACTTCGTCTCAGCACCGCGCTACGGCAGTACCGAAATGAAAGTAACAGAGTCGCATTCACATTGCAGAAATAGTTCGCTGCAGTTTCCTGTTGAAGCTACCAGATTTGCTGGTGCGGCTCGCTGCCCCCGGTTCGAGGGCAGTGCTGCGGCTCTGCCCCTCGGCGCGCTGCGAGCACGTAGGGAACGCTCTGCCGTTACCCGGAGATGCTCTCCGCTACTGTAAGTACCAGTACAGCAATAACTGAAGCGGCAACCACTGTTTGATGCTGTTTCAACAAAGGTTAACTCCTTCCTCTTGGCTTTTTCAGTTCTTTTTAGTCATAGCAACTGCAGTGCAAGCTTTTTTTTTTTTTTTTTTCAACTGGTTTTTGCTGATTTATTTAAATCGCATTTTTGTTTTAATAACCTGTTTCTAGAAATGTGCTTGAATCTTAAAAGTCTGTTATATAAAACAGCACCACTCGCATGTTTCCCACGTTTCTGTACGAGTCAAAGTAAACACATAGTTTGGGAAAGAGAGATGTGTACTTTGTAAAAGAGAGTATATACTGAGTGCTGATCAGACTGTGTATTAACTGTAAAAGCCTTTTATGGGAGTCTTTGAAAGAGAAGAAAGCGCAAATTATTGGGGAGGGTGGAGAATGGTGCGGATCAGGGTAAAAACGCGATGCTTTGCGGTTTCTGTGTATTACTGCAGTCCCTTCCCCAGAATGATAAATACTATTTAGACGTTTAGCAAAAAATGAGATATGCCACTTCTTTTGAATAACACCTGTGACTTTTTCTAAAATTTAAAACGGGCCGGGAATTAAGCTGGTGGGAGATACATGTATGTTCTTGGAGCACCTCGAGCCACATTCCTGCACGGCTGAGTTAAACCCAAGAATTTAGCAGGCACGTTGCTGGGCTAATAGCTGCTCCCACTCCCAGGCGGCGGAAGGATTCCTGTTAACTGACTGCCGTCGCAGCAGAGTCGGGTTGAGAGAGTAAATATGTGGGTTTGCAGCGTTTGGTTAAGCCTTCCCAGAGCACGCGTGGATCTCGCCAAGTCTGCTGGAGGACCTGAATAAAAACAAATGAGCACGCAATGGGCAGTAATGACAGCAGAACTTCGGAGTATAGAGAATCCTTCTTTTCATTTTGTTGTATGTATGTGTATATACGTGTGTGTATGTGTGTATATGTATGTATAGCACATATGTATGTGTAGGGCTGCCACGCTGCGGACCTCAGTGGCACTGTGCATGAGCTGCCACAGTTTGAAAGAGGAAAGTCTTGCTGGAAGGCAGATTTCTGGCAGACGTCACAAGCATTTTTGCAGCGCTGCCGCTGGTTAGCCACCTTAGCAGCGGTGGTGGCAGCACGTACCCCAAGGAGGAGAGGTCGCTCCTTCTTTTTCACCGAGCTGCCGGTTGCTTCGTCATTCAAGTCGGTCAAGTATTCAGGGTGCTTTGAGGGCACTTGAATGCTGCTAGTGGTCCACAGGTGACCGTGTGGGAACCTCAGATTTATGGTTGTTTGGGTGCGTTTCTTCTCGGAAGTTGGAATTGCTGCCAGATACGGTAAGCCTCCACCCTGCTCTGTCATCGGCAGCCACCGAGGCAGCCCAACCAAGTGTTGCAGCTACCACTTACGCTGTCTGGTGGAGATGTGTCTTGTGGATCTTTTGTTGACTGAAGTTGGGGGTCATATTGCTTCCTTACCATAGGCTCTCTGGCTATGGCTGCTTCTTGTTTTTTTTATTTATTTTTTATTTATTAAAGATAGAGTAAGAAATTCTCAAGAAATAACATATACTAAAAGCAGGTGTATGTAAAAAGAACCTTCAAGGTGGTATAGTCTGGTGCTTGAGATTTGGGAAAGAGCAGCATTAAGGTGGCATAGGCCACCTTAATCTCGCCTGCCAGATATATATACATTGTGAAACTCTCTTGACATGAGCATGTTGTCTTGTTTTTTTTCCAAGGAGCCTTGTTTGGGCTTGGGCATGCCATTCAAACCAAAGTGCTCACAGCTTGCCACGTGTTGGGTTGTTCCTCATTTCTGCATGCCCAGTATGAGACACCTGGGGCCAATTTTGCGGAAGTGATATGGGGTTCGCAACCGCAGCTGAAGCCAGTTGGGGCTGTCCTCATAGCACATTGGGTACGAGGAGCCATAAAGACAGTGAGTCATGGTGGTCTCAGATGGGTGGTTCAAGTTATTGGGCAACTCCAAGCAGTGGCTATCAATAGCCTCCATTTCTCCTTGTCTCAGTTTCCACCAGTAAAATGGTTGTGATGGCAGCAAACTTCTCTGTAAGCTGAGGTGAAGAGAACTTCATATTGCAATGAGGGAACCAGAGAAATGGCCAAGAGGAGCTTGGTGATTTTGTATTCAGCTCAGGATTTGGATAGTATGCACGAAATAAGTAGTGCAAATGACCGGCAATATGAATTTTATGAGAGTAAAAACAAATCTGTAATAACTACACATGGGATGGGAGTCCTGTGGAAAAAAAGCGATTGCATAATTGAAGACTTGATCGTAGTAAACATACCAAAGGGTGCAAATGAAGATTGCATGGGCAAGCTAACTGTTGGTGTTGCCAACTTTGCTGCCTAGATTTTGCAACCTTAACATTATTTTGATATAGCTTTAGCTGTAATTCTGTAAAGGATGTACTGCAATATGTTAACATGCTGTGCCATCCTACAGTTAGGGCTTGTAATAAGTCTTTTTTTTTTTCCCTCTTTGTATTGTCTTTGTCAAAAAATAGCTACTTTTGAGCATTGAAATAAGTGTTCATATTACTTCATTTTTTGTTTGATTCTGGGTCATGTATGCCCTGTCTTATTACAAGGCCTCTAGGCTGTTCTTCTGTTCCCGTTGGACCTGGGAGAAGCAAACAGGTATCGTCCATGCACATTGTAGAGATGGCTGTTCGGGGGCAAGGTACATGGTAGTGATGGCGAGAAGGGCTGGAGGCAGAAGAGAGCGTACAAGAAGTGTCATAACAACTTAGGTCAGACTTTTGCAGCTAAAATACAAATATTTGCAATATTTGCTGCTGGTGGTGGTGGGGTAGATACCAGAATCAGATATTTTTGCCTAGATGTTATAAATCCTCTTGGGTCTGCTTTTTGAGAGGGAGCCTTGTGAAGCTTGATCAATTCATAGTCTAAGAGAAGCAGCAATTTTCATGTTATGTGAAAAGTTTCTGGTGACAGGGATTTTTTTTCACTAACTGGAAAAGATGTTATGCATGAAAAAGGTTGTGTTGCTTTGTTTTGTTTGTTTGTTTTTGTCCTTTTCCTCATAGATGGGCATACCCATACTGGCCTCATCCAAACTGAAATGTAGATAGGGAGAAGCATAGAATTTCTCTCTCCATTTTAAATGTCCAAATATAGTGGTTCAAGTGGGCTCACAGACTAAAATTGATGATATTAGCAGCTTGTCTGCATGGCTTTCAGTGTGAAAGATCCACCCTCGATCTGGAGCCTGGTGTTCTTATTGCTGGTGTTTTCATCAGCTCTCTGCATATCTTGGGACAGCTCATTTAAACTCTCTCTACCTAAATTTCACTATGTATAAAATTAGATAACCTTTACTGACTTTACAGGTTTTGCAGGTGATTTGTGTACGTATTCAGGTGTTCCTGGGAACACCAGCACGTGCCTTATTCCCTCCTTTCCCTTCTATTTTGGATGTGAGCCATTGCTGAGGACTGGGCAATACTGATCTTACTGTTTTTAATTAATCGATTAACAGACCTGATTGAACAAATAGGAGTCACTGCTGCAAACTCCCGGGAACACGAGACGGTGCTCTGCTGAAGGCTGTGTGCCGTTTCGAAGGGGTTCGGTGGGATGTTTGCTTCTATAAAAGCTCCCTCACCTCCCGGGATTGGGCAGCGTTTCCCAAAGTCAAGAGCTGTTATTTCCCTCCGCTGTGGGAAATATCTGCTCTCGACACCGCGAGCTCTTTCCGGGCTGCCTACGCTTCTGCTCTCTCCGCGCAGGCTAGTCGCAGCATATGTGCCTCAAGGCCAGCACTGAATTTCTTACGCTCCTCTCCATGTGAGGTGGAATTTAATTATCTCGGATAAGGTCCTCCAGAGCAGCCCTTTAAGAGTCCTATATAAAGATGTTGGTCTTAAGTAATTCAATATTTCAACTGCTCTGCGCTGGATTGATTGATTGATTAATGGAGGACTTCATTTAATTAATCTAGGGCTTCACTAAGTCACATGTGTTACAGTAAATACTGTGATGGTGGCGATAAAGGGGGCGGTTGGGAGCGGCGACTCCTCCACTTGCTCCGCTCTTGCCGTCGGCTCTGCGGCAGAGCCGCTGGTGCAAAGTCATCATGAATGACTAGGTTCGCCTTGGTAAGCCGGGGCTCGTACTAGATGAATCTCTTTGGTTTTCTATCTATAGCCTGCTAAATATATTTCGGATTGCAGGCAGACGTGATACTTTGTCACTTCCTACATGTGTGCATGTGGAGTGAGACTTTTTTCCCCCTAGCCCCAGCATGTACCCAAGCGATTTGCCTCAGATTTTGGATTCTATCATGTTGACATGTCATTCCATATTGACAGATACAATATCTTCTGTTCCTATGCGGAGTCCTGCCTTCGGCTGTCTGGGTACGTTTAGTTTGTTCTTCAGTGGCGAAATTTGCTATTTGGGGAGCCCGGAGAGCGCCGCGTGCCGGAGGCCCTGGGACAAGCTCTGTGTGGCACACGCCAGTGCACGTGGGTGCTGTCGTGGGTCCGGGCCTGGGCACGTGCCCGGGTGCCCCGCGCAGGGGACGGGTTGGGGAGCTGGGGGTGTGCACGCAGTGCAGTGCAGCATGCTGCTTTTTGTTCGGTAAGCAAATGCTGGCTATGGGGAAAGCCTTGCAAACTGGCTGTGAGAAGCTGCTATCACAAAATGTCCAGAAAATGGAGGTTCCAGCCCAAAGCCTGGTGTCTTGGCTGTGAAGGAGCTATGGTTGGAGCTATGAAGTCTTGTCTGCAGGTTGCTATAAATGTCATTCCTCCTCCCCTCTCCCTTCTTCCCCCCACCCCAACCAAAACCCTCAGTTCCCTGCAAGTCCCCTGTGCTGGTCCGGACAGATTAACGGGATGTTGTGCTCTCCTCCAAGATTTTTAGTGTCAGTGGTAGTGGCCAAGCTGCTGCTCCTTCTCTGCAGGAAGCTTCTTTCAGCACTTGTGTTTGTTGGTAATTTCACGTCCATATTCACCTCTGCAAGATGTTTGGAGAAAGGGTCAAGAAGAGACAGTAGTTGCAGGGCGCTGAGGAAGGACTCCCGGAGGGATCTTTGTGCTGTTACCCTCGTTCTCCTCTCGTGGAGAAGTGTTATTCTTGTATAGAGTTTCTCGAACGGATCTGCACTGGAAGGGGGCAATTAAAAATCCCGACACCCGAAACTTTTGTACAAACATTCCCAAATCTGTCATTGTACCAGCAGAACATAAATAAGGAGGCAGAAACGAGGCACGACGCCAGGGGTGATTTGCCCTCATAAATTCTTGATGGAGGCAGGAATTCAAAGTTGCACCTCTTGCATCTCATTCCAGCGCATTACCTGTGAGGGCTGTCTATAAACCTCCTCTATATATTACTCTAACGTCAGGGTAACGACAGTCAGCAAATCTAGGGATCAGTCACCTTTATCTGATTTCCAGACTTCTGTCTCCCATCTTCGTAATAGAGAGAGGTAAATGCACTCGTGCACGTACGAAATGCCCCGGCAATAATCACGCGCTCCTCTTGCACGAGGGGTTTTAGACGTGCCAATGGCTAGGTAGACAAGTGGCCAGGTTCGCTTCTGCAAAAGCGGTGCACATGCAGTTGCACAGCCGCTGAATGTGCTTTTCCTCCTTTTCTTTTCTTTTCTTTTCTTTTCTTTTCTTTTCTTTTCTTTTCTTTTCTTTTCTTTTCTTTTCTTTTCTTTTTTTGAAAGAGGAATGAAGACTTGCCTCGTGGACAAGCAGTTTTGCGATGCTGTAATAGGTCGGCGGTTTGTTGTGTGGTTAACTTGGTTCTCAGACCCGTGTGCTGAAAGGTAATGGGGTTCATCGCGAAGAGAGCTTTTTCTCGGCAGGATGTCTAACTGCGCGGTGCCTCTGTTTTCTCACTTGCTGGTGTTACAGAATTTAGTCACGGCAGAATATTTGATGAATAGCCTTTGATAAGAGGGTTTTTTTCTTTTGATTTTGGTCATTTGTTGTAATACTGTGAAATGCTGATGGAAAGCTGAGTGAAAACGATCTCTAAACACTAAGGCAGGGGCTGGTGCGTTAACCTGTGGGAGCCTCGCGTCTCGCGCGTCGCCGGCCGAACTTCGGGAGCGGCGTTGGCGCCGTCGCTGGGGCGCGGGAGCGAGTTGGCCGTCACGGCGTTCGGCGGCCTGCCTTTGCTGGACCGCTGTCCCGGGGGTCGCGGCTGGCGCTCCTGGGCTGGCACGTTTTCGCGTGGGAGGGAGCTGCCGGCGCTGTCGCTGCGGCCAGCCCCGGTGCGTGTCGGACGGAAATCCCGCTCCGTTCTGGTGCTATCTATCTCTTCCTGCAACCGCACCGTGCGGGAGCTATCGCTAGCGGGAGTTTCTAAGCTTTTGGATGTCGCGTTGCTGCATTGCTCCCCTGGTTAAATTGTATTTAATTAGCTTTGTGTTTCGTCCTTTTGTTTCAGCGAAAAGCTTAGGGGGGGAGGCCGCAAAGATTAAAAACTGCCTAAATGAAGCACTGTCGATTTAAAACACGTATAAAAACTCTGCAAGATGCCTTTTATTCTCCGGCCCCTTTATGTCCCCTCCCAAGCTTTCCGAGAACGAGCGGCGCGTGTTGAGTTTCATCCCCGCTTTTCGGCGCGGGAGCCGCGTGCTCGGCGCCGGGCGCGTTGGCGTTGGCGTTCGCGAGGGCTGTCGCGGTCCCGCTCGCGCCGGCCTCCTGGCTGGAGCGGGCGGGATGCTCTCCCGTAGGACGGCGCGTTCGCAGGCTCTCCTGCCAGACCAGTAAGTGAATGATTTCAAGCCTGGTGGGCAAGACTTGTGTCCATGCGTAACACAGACAGACCACAGTCGTCGGCAGCTGCATGTAATTTTGAACTCCACTCATTGAACTGTAATAAAACAATATAAGCACTGCTTGGGGGAAAGATTGGATGCAGTTATCCTTACACAAGGCTCGGGCATATGAAAGCAGTGCTGGCTGACAAGAGGATTTTGAGATTTGATTTTGATTGAATTGCAGAATTGAACAGGCCAGGAATGTCAGTGGAAGGCTAAATGCCTGTAGTGCCGTAAAGTTTTATTCATGTGAGGCTTTCCAATATAAAGTAGATGGATTATTGGAAAAGGTGTCAGGGGACGTGAAATAGAAGTGCCCAAAATGTAAAATGGGGGTATAAGGATGAAATTACTTCTTGCTTAGTACACAATTAGCGCACAAAAATGTTTTGGTTAGTTGTTTGTTTCTTGTTCAACGTTTTTAAATTCATTTCACAATATGAAATACAGTTTTCAGTTCAGATCAGTCTATGGCAGGAATTCATATTGCTTTTAGAACAGGTTAAAAATTTGAATACTGTCTTTTCTTAATTTTTAATTAAAATTTAAGAACAGAAGGGTCTCCTAAAAAAAGAAAAAAGAAAAAAAAAAAGTCCACAGGATATGAACACTCAGCAGACACTGAAAACTATTATGCTCAAAAACAAGAGCGGGATGTGTATTCACATACCACAACACACTGACTTATTTCATAGCTCAGTAATGCATACGTAATTAGAGTCAAATTTGCATAGGACAGCTGATATCCAAATTTGTATGGCATTAGAGGCAGCTTCGCTCATTTGCAGTGAACTCCGAGCAGTAAATAAAGTTGCATAGAAGAATGTATGTGCGTTAGCAGAAGTGTGGTGCATTTTGTGTCCTAATTCTTTATCCATTTACAGAGGTCTGTCTCAGTTAACATTTTCCCTAAACATACTCTAAATTATATATATTATGACTGCAGGAAAATAATCAGAGCTTTTTTACATCCATTTGTTTAGAATTATAAAATAAACAGTAAAACAGCCTTGTTATAATAAGCTTTTTTTTTTTTTTCCTGTTTTAAGTTGCATTTTTTGGAAAAAGGGCTTGTTCTGTTAATCTTACTTTAACCAAGAACATGAATACCTTTCTATATGTATATTTTATAGGGAGGTATTGTGTGGGGTGTACAAGAAAGTCAAATTTGGATCTCAAATCAGCATAAAATACAAGCTTATGAAATTGTATTTAAAAGTGTACAGAACAGCATATATGAATATCCTCTAACTAATTACCTGAATTGTGTTATTCTTCCATTTCAGTCCCTCCTGATAGAGCTTGCATTAGTATGTTTAGATAATATTTATATGTAATTGCCTTTTTTTTTTTTTAATTCAAAGGAACCACCCAAAAGGTATTATTCACTGTGAAGACTTTTATTGTTTTTGAAGTGTTCTGTAGAAAGTCTGGCTTTGTAAATTCATAAAGACGGACATACCACATCCAGTGCTGCTGGTAACTCTGTAGGGATTTGTTAAACTTTTATTTACCGCATGTTCTATGAATCATTCCTTCATGATTATTTTGGGTAATTTTGTTATTATTTAGATTTCCTGGAAGTGAACGCGTTTGACTGTTTGACTAATTAAATAGCAGTTTATTTATGATGGGTTTCTTTGAAGGAAAAGGATAGAAAGATCACCCCCCCCACAAAAAAAAAACACCAAAAAACCCCCCAAAAGAAGCAAGCAGGCTCTGTAGCCCTGCACGATGCGTGGCAGAGATGCTGCGGTCAGCAGAGCGACTTCTTCTCTTCCTCTGCCCCCTCCTTTCTCCCCCTCTAGCTTCCTTTTCGCGGGGGTTCCCGGCGGAGGACGCGCGAGCCGGGGAGGGCAGCGGGGCCCCCGCGGCCGCTGGCACCGCCGTGTCGCCTGTGCCAGGGCGCGGGAACCGCCGCCGCGTCGAGCGTCTGCCTCAGCGCGGGAAGAGTCGTGCAAATAGTTGCCGGTGCCGGAGTCCCAGCCCGGCCGTTGCTGCGCTTTTCCCCCCACCTCTGTCTGCTGGGCGACGTGTAGCTAATTCCGCAGCTTCCCAGCGGCCGGCAAAACCCTCGGCACAAGGCGACTCGCGTCGCTGGCGGGATGAGCAGGGGAGGCTGGCTCTGAGCAAACGGTGTGTCATTTCTGTAGAAGGAAGGATGAGTCACGTGGCACTGTGAGTTCGGATTTTTATTTGTGGGCTTTTTCTTTTTCAATTTTTTTTTTCATTATTTTTTTAATTTTAACTGAATGGCAACTTCTGCAGTGGCAAACGCAGGCTGTGCTGGCTGGCTAATTCCCTTAGGATGAGGTTGCCATGGCTCATCCTGTTTGGTTCAGCAAATCCAAAATATTGGCAGGCTCCTCTGACAGCAGATAACCAAGAACCTTTGAACCCAAGATACTAAAATAGTTACATTTTGGGGGGATTTTTTTTCAAGGTATCTTACCATTTCCAGTAGTTAAGAAAGAGGCGGGGGGGGGGGTTCTTTTCTGTTTTTTTTTCTTCCCTCATTTTATTGACTGTGCTAATTATCTCCTGTATGGTGTTTAAGCAATAGTAGGATATGCAGACCTACAATTTAAATAAGGGGGGGATAAAAGGATGATTTTAGACAGTTTAAAAATCTTACTTCTATTTAAATTCTGGAGTTTTTCCTGTAAAAAAATCTCTTCAAAATACAATTTAAAAATGATAATGATGAAACCTGCATGTGATGTATTATATTTTTAAAAACTAAATAAAATAATCAATATATTTTTCTATTGACATTTTAAAGAAAATCAGCCTGTAGACCTAACTGAAGTTAATTTGTTCAGCATTTGGCACGAGAGTATGTTAAAATTCATAAACTTTAGCTACTAGGAAACTCTTCTGCAGATGAAGAGTTTGTTTTGTTTTTTTTTTCAGGTGGGATGGGGACAAACAGTTGATTTAAGTAATTCTTTTTCTGATTCATTCAAAACTGAGAAACCAGTATAGAGCTGAAAAGATAGGAAACTTTTTTTCCTTTTCCCCTTTATGATAAAATAAAGGTGTGAGACGATGAGATCTAGTGGTTCTAAGATCCTGATATATTCGGTTTCCTTATAACAGGTTATGTTCAGTAAATGTTTTACATGCATAAATGCATACTTATTACATATCCAGCATATTTAAGTAACTTTCATTTAATGAATGAAAATGTTTTTTTCATTTTGATGCAGTTCCAGTTTTCAACCAAGCAGAGATTGATACACATAACAAAATTAACAGCTAATAAAAATATCCATCATTTTCTAACATAGTCAAAACACAAAACTCAAGAACAGAAATAAATGTGTGAAATACAACCTTCTCTTGTTCAGCAGAAAGATCATATTTTATTAAGTTGCTAACCAATTAGAATCAATCTTCCTTTAAGAAAATAAATATAAAAGTACAAATATAAAACAAGATTAAAATCAATGATTTAAACCATGTTTCCTGCTTTCTGATATAAACCATGATTAAAATCGGTGATTCAAATCGCTTTGATTTAAATCAAGCTCATGCTCGGGGTGGATTAGCTTGTGGTCGCAAACGTCATCCCTTCAAAGATAGAGGCGGCAGTCCAAAGTGCTTTCTCAGTCGCTTGGCCTGGTCTATGTAAATGAGATCTATGCTAAATTAAATGGGCAGGATTTCTGATACCGCCTTCTCATATTTCTCAGTTCATGTCGGAGAGGATCCTCCGGAGCTGGAGGGTTTGGGGCAGGAAAGGCGGTGTTGAGCCCCCTCTGCTTGAGCTAATGGGCTTTCCTGACGCGGCCGGTGGGACCGCTGCCGTTACCCCCTTGCCAGCGTCCTTTGCTCCTCCATTCCCACTTGTTCCAGGCTTTCCCGAGCAGCTCCACTCCCTGTCTATCCCACAAGCCTATTTCAGGACTGTCTTGGCACAAGCAGCAATTTGCACTTGCTCCGAGAAAGTGCTTTTGGCAAACCAGGTAAAAAAAAAGAGCCAGTATTACGGCTCCTGTTGTCCATTCCCATCTTGGATGCTCCTATTCCCTGCTGCATGGATAAGCAGGAACACAGCTGCGTCCCTTGCAGTGACCCCACTTTCTCAGAGGGGAGCCAGAGCTGCGCTCGTGGTCGGACAGAGGCGAAGCCTTGACCGTCCAACGAGAGTTTCTTGCTACTTCTTCCCGTTTCCCTTCTGGGCATCCTGCGGGAGAGGCAGGAAAAGTGAGCTTGGCTACAGGAAACCCTACAGGAGAGCAAAATAGCGGTTTTGCACTGTCCGACCAGAGCTGGTGTGGTGTCCGCCTGCCCCCGGCACAGGGTTGTGGTCAGGATCGATAGAGCCCTGGTAGGTGGCCGGCGGAGAGGAGCTCAACTCACAACAGCATAGATCATGTCTTCCCGTGACAGGGGCTGAATGTTAAAGAAACCCAACATAAACCTCGATATGCTTTGGGTCAGCGATGTCAAGTAGAGCAGATTGCATTCAAGTTGGACATAAATTATTTAAAATGCCCATAAAGATGGGTCAGCGGTCCTTGCATCAGTACAAGTCAGCTTAAGATTGTGTGCTGTAATTGTTTCCGTATGGTGGCCTTTTTGAACACGCCGAGTGGAAATCCTTCGCAATGTGCAGAAGTTAAGAGAAACACGTGGAATTTATTGTAATAATGTTTTTTGTTGGAAGTTCTCAAAATAATTAGCTTGATTTAGCTCTCTCATTTCTGCATGTATTCCAGACTATGTCCAGACCTTTTATGAAGCATAAATAGTTCCTTCATGGACTGTTGGCAGCCAAATACTCATGCTGTAGGAATGAGGCAGGCAAAGACCTTCCACCAGCGCTGGATAAAGTCTGTTCTCTCCAGAAGGAGGCAGATGTTTCTGGGGAAGAATGTTTCATGTGTTTCTAGAGTCAACCACCGTAAATTTGCAAGCAAATGGTTCGTAAAACAGGTTATTTTTTCTTACATCTGGGGACAACTAGTGCTGGACTGATCTTAGTTAAGAGCATTTAGACAGCATGACTTACGAAGCTGCACAATTATGAGTGAATGATGTTAATGTCAATATGTATGTTTTAACACAGTCAAGTTTCCGAAGCAGGTTTTCTAAGGCTTAATCCATGCTAATTTATTCTTCTTGCATTCTGAGTGTAGTGACTATCTTGAGACAAATCAGATGAACGGGGTCAAATTTTTAGCTAGTATAAACTGACACAATTCCTTAATTCTGCTGCACTCAGTGGAGCTCTGCTGATTTACACCAGTTGGGAGTCTAGGCATCGGGGTCTGCCTAGATGTCTGCCACTGCGCTTAACCTCTTACTAGCTTTTAACTAAGTTTGAAAGAGCTGAATACGTTCGTATTGATAATATCTTGCAACAGGGAAGCATCCAGCGAAATACTCAAAAACACAGTAAGGAGAGGCCCAGGCCTATGAACGACAGAAGTCTCGTGGACTGTCGGATACAGCGACGGAAGACTGAGTCCCGGGGAAACTTAATTTATAGAGCTGCAGTTTATGAGTGGATGAATTTGAGTTATGAATCCTGGAATGCTGAAAATATGAGGGAATCCATTAAGGTATTGACACCTGATACTTCAGATTTGCTCTGAGAAGTTTCATGTTTTTCTTCATTAAGAATGAATGCCGTTTGAGGGGGCGGGGGTTTCATGTGTGAATTGGGTGTGTTAAACAAATACATAACACCCAAAAAATAGACATACGGAACAGGTTGTAAGAACACATGAAAGATCGGTGTTGCATCATCAGGGTGTGAACCATGTGATCTGTATTTTAGGATGTGTCCCCTCAATGAAAAAGATACCCGGGTGAGTTGCAATGTGCTCTAGGGTTCCCGTTGCTGAAGCAGGTATTGGTGAGTGCTTGGCATCTGGTTGGGTTCTTAAGGACTGTAGGCGCTTCTGACTTTCTAGCCTTGGCTGATGTCTATTGATTTGTTCTTGGTCCTCAAGACTATTTTTATTCTTTCCTTGCAAGTTGCTTTGGTCTGTTTGGTCTTAGCAAGGAGCTATCTGCTAACTGTTGGGATGTTTTCATTGTTATCTCTTTGCTTTCCCCTCCCCCCCCCCTTTTTTTTTTGTTTTAATGTTTGAAAAGAAACTGGGCAGTGTTGTGGAGACAGTTCTGTGTTTTCTGCTCCTGTGAGATATGAAGTATGCGTGCCTCATCAAAGCGATAACTTTATTGTGGCTGCTTTGGGAGGCAGGCCACTAGCTAATTCATGTGTATTGGGTGAAGGATGGGGTGGCTACACGTGGGTAGTAAGTGATTTTGGCATTCGGTCTTTGCTTTTGAAGTGCCGGGAGCCCACTTCAGCTCCAGGTTCAGAAATAATACACCTAAGAATAAATAACCACACTAGAAACAGAGATCATTTGAAGAAAGCTAAGAAAGCAAACCGCACCAGGTAAACTTCGCAAAAGCCAATGCAGAAGTTTTAGTGCTGCTCTTTAATATTCAAGATTTTATCTCAAAGAATTATCTTTAGAAAAATAAACGTTCTCTTGGAGTTAGCGCTACAAACCCTGCTGCCCGGGCTGTAGTACGCTTGCTTCTCCAGAAAGGCTGTAGAGAAGAGGGTGATGGTCCTCTGCGCCCAGTTGGAGACCCCCCGCAGCATATGTCTGTAGGTCCTGTGCCGCGATTCATTTGCTGAAACAAACAGCAAACCCTCTGCTGCTGAGGAAAGCCCTGTCTGGAATAAGATTTCTTTTAAATTAAAAAAAAAAAAAAAAAAAAAAGGGCGAACTTCCCCTTTGTGATTTATGGTGCCTCTAACAATGCCACTTTCTCAAAGCCATGCATCATACCCAAACAATGGGCCGCATAGAAAAGGGCTCTCCCCCGAGTATTGCCAAGCGCCTAATTTTGTCTTTAAATTCTTACGAGTGAATTGTAAGAACATGACTTCATAGGAACCTTTGAGACATTACGGCTTTCAATAATACTTTGCTGCTACATGTAATGCTTCATTTTTGCTTTTATTAGTTAAATTGCTCCTTGTGTGCATGCACGGGGCTGTGGGGAGGAGATCCCGTGCGTCGCCCGACCCGGGCGTGCTGCGTGCCTGCCAAGGTCTTTTCTCGCCTCCTGAAGGCACTCTCTCCGCTCGTGTCTTGTCAGATGGAGGTTTATGAGTTTTTTCCCCCCGTTTTTGGCTCGCAGACAAGCGCTGCCCTGCAGACTACTCTTTCCCTCCTTCCTAAGTGCCGGCCGTCCATGGCTGTGCTCTGCCTCCCGACGCCGGCCGTGTGCCCACGAGGGGGTGCGCACGAGAGGCAGCTCCTCCTCCTCCTCCTCTTCTTCTTCTTTTCTTTCTCCCCCATCAGCCGCTCGGACTGAAAACGCGGGGTGTGCAGCATTCCCACCGCGGCAGGGCTGACGTGCACGTGCAGCGTTCGCCTGTGCTCCCCTGCCCAGCATTACTGTCCCCTCGCATCTTTGATCTTTCCAAATTTATATATATTTTTTCGTAAGTTCTCAGGAAAATTGAGGTCAAACTTATTTCATCCTGTAATCCCTTCACCTCCCCTCATGTACACTTTTTTTTTTTTTTTTTTTTAAAGAGCCACATCTTGCGTTATGTAAAACATAGGTGAAGAAACATCTTTAGTAAATCTCAGTTGGCTCAGTTGCTGTCTGCAGCAGCAGGCTTTGAATCTGGCTGCTTATCGAATAAAGGGTAGAAGCTGCACTTTTTACAGCTTTTTGTAGCACAGTTTGTGGGCTTGCCCATAATAATACAATTATGAAGGTTAACAGGAAAAAACTGGGTCCAGGAGTGATTCCAGGCAGCTGGCAATGCCGACGAATTGGAAGCGCACCACCAATGAAAACTGCAGGGAAAAGCAAATTAAACCTCATATCTGCCATCTCACTCGCTTTTCTCTGCTTTCCTGTTTGGACTTGAAAGGTGATTGGAGCCAAGGCAGTGACAGTTGACGGAAGTGCTGCAAGGAGAGAGTATTTATTTACAGTGAATCGTGGTGATGCTTGTTCAGGATGCGGTTTCACGCAGGATGTTCTGTCCCCACCCCCGGTTTGATCATTTCTCCAAAAAAAAAAAAAAAAAAAAAAGAAATGAGAGAGGAAAAAAAAATAAAAAGCTCCTTGATTGTTTGAGGCCACAGCTAACGCTTGGAGAAACGCGGTGCAGCATGCCTGTACTTGGAGCGCGCTGTTAATGTGCCATCATAGGAAGTTCCTGTATTGGGCACAGAGGCAGCTCGCAGGACTAGCTCATATCCAGATGTGTTCAAACACAACTATAATCGTTATGCATTTAAAATAGGGAAGTAGGCTGGGTACATATGCTGCAAGCTATGGTTAATGTGGGCCGCTGAATTCATTGCCAGAAGTACTGCCAGTTGATGTTGTTGTAATTTTTTGGAGGGGGAGGAAGGGGAGATGAGACAGAAATTCCCCCCCACCCCCCAATAAGTTTTACTATGAAATATACTGTGATCTAGAATTGCATTTGCAGAAAGGTCCTGGGCCTTGAGGTCTGCTCTGCATCTGGCTGCAGAGCTTCCCCCTGCCCTTTCTGCCTGAAACAAGACTTTTCATTTCACCCGCTACGGACTTTGGAGGATCCCTGTCTTGGGGGAGCTCATTCGTCGCCAGTAAATAACGGGGGCTGTAAGCGCTGTGCGGAGTTCAGGGCTAGGATTTCGGGTCGCGGCCGTCCGGGGCGGTGCGAGCGCGGCGGTGCCTGCTGCCTCCGCTCGTCCTTTGGCCGGACTCTGGGTTTTGCCTGCGCGACGCCTGTCTCCGGCCGTGCAGAACCGGCTACCGCCGCGGCCCCGCTCGGGTGGTGATAGCAGCTGCTGTTGCTGCCGGGCTGGGCCGGCGGTTCGATAGGCAGCGGTTCTCTATCTCCCTTTTTTCTAGATAGAGAAAATATATACGGCTTAGAGACGTGCTGCAGTCTGTACGTTTTCCTTCATGGGAAGCGATTTGAAACTTGAGGGATGGGGGGAGGAGTGAATATAGGGTTTTTTTATTTATTTACTTTGACATTTTCTCTTGAACTATTTTTAAGAAGTACATCTTTGCCCGTTTTTCTGTCTGGAAGAAGGAATCTAATGTATTTTTTTTTTTCCCCCGCTCACAGCTTTTAATTACATCATTGCTATCATCGGGCCTTTTCTACAACTCCCACATTGTTCAGTAGACACGGCGCAGTGTTTTTAGGAACCTATAAAAGCCAGTAATTTGCATCCAGAGGCCATGGTCGTAGGCAGCATCCAGGCAAGCGAAACAACTGCCTCGAGAACTTTATGGCCGGTACATGCGCTGCATCGGGTAGCGCGCTGTGCTGCTGCAGACGGGGAGGAGCGCGAGCGCGGCCGCTGCGCTCGTCAGCCTCCCTCGCCGATTGCACTGCGTGTGCCGCTTAGCGAAGTAAAGGGCAGGGGACGTCGTTAGGGCCAGAAACCTGGAGTCAAGCGTCCGCATTGCCTCTTCTGCCAGCGAGTTTGGACTCGAGCACCTGCCACGTGCCGCAGACCCCTTCCTTCCTCCCGAGCCTGCGCTTGGCTTTTCTCAGCCTTACCCCAGCTTTTTGCACCCTGCTGGCAAGACTTCTGAGGTCCTTTCCTTTTTGGCCTTAAGAACTGCCTTAAGTAGCTTTGAAAATCCCACTGTGGATGAGCCTCCTCATGGCAAGTCTAGCTGGAAAAAACAAAAAAACAAAAAACCCAACCCCCTGAGATGCTCCAAAAGGGATAAAACATTCTCTCTCTTTAAAGGTGAAATTAATAGCCTTAGTTTGGTATTTGTTATGTCAAAATTATAAGTAGCTTCTCAGTAAGCAAAAAAAAAAAAAATAAAAAAAAAGACCTGTCTGATGTCGGCAGTCTGTGAAGCTAAGAAATGAAGGACCTCAAAATATTCAGGACCTAGTGGATAATTCTTTAAAATATAGTTAAAGAAAACAGAATTAAGTGCCTCAGAAAAAAAAAAAAAGCCTATACAAAAAGACAAGCATCAAAAAATCAAATAGGGTCTAATTTCTTTTTTCCTACTTGTCCTCATTAGGCTGCATTAAATTCTGGACTTTCCATGTGTATGCAATTTGCATGCGTTTTTATTTTAATTTTATGGATGGGTATCTTTCAGAGTGACAGTCTCTAGTCAGGACCACAACATTATTGTTTTCTCCTGTTACTGCTTTGTACGCTTGTGCTTCCATGCCTCCATATATTCTAGCATTTGGAAATATAAAGCGTCGCTCCATTCCTTGAGTGAGAAGTGCCATTAAGGATGCTGCAGGGTGTGTAGGATGTGCGCGTCTGCCGTGTGGGTCTTCTATTCCCAAGATTTCCTGGATTCATCTATTTCTGCTCCTTAAGTTATATCAACATCAACAAGGAAATAAAGCCAGGTCCTTACTTTTAGTAGCAGGTACCTAGGAGCAGCCTATTCCGTGTCTGTGTGGCTCCCAGCAGGCACATTTCCCGCAGACAGAGGTCTTTTTGATTCCCTGTTTTTTGCTTCCATGTGAAGAGGCTTCTGGCTGGAAGCGAAATGTCTGTTGTCGAACGGTAGGGCTTGAACACCCGGTAGGGTCTGGCTTTTTACAGCTCGTTGATGCTTAACGTGAGCCGGGGAATGGGAGCTGCTTTGTTAATGCCCTGGTACAGGGAGGATTTTCAGCATCTGGAGGACTTCGGTGGGGCCACCTGCGCCGGGAACAGAGCTTTAGGGTGGAGGGCTGGGAAATATTATTCCTGCTGGCCTAAAAGAGTTGTCTGGAAGTCGGAGATGTGCCGTACTTGCAGGTAGCCGGGCTTGGTCATGCCGCAGCACGCCGGGTGAGCCGGCCTGGGCGCAGGGGGCTGATTGACGGTGCCTTCGCCTGCCTCCGAGCCCGGATCAAGCTGCTTTTCGTGGCCTCCAGTGTTTGCCTAAGCGATTCCCGGCCAAGACAGGAAACGATTTGACTCGCGGTGTTAGAGAGCTCCTCTCGTGGTATTTGCAGATAAAAGGGGAGGAGCTGAAAATCTTAGTCCGTAGTCAACCCAATCTGATAACCTCCAGGGATTTTAGTAGTTCAAAGACATTTTGGATCGCAAGCGTGTGTGCTTAACTGGAGCTGAAGCCCTAACCCTCGCAGGCATCCCATCCTTAGTAAAACCTTAAAATAACAAATGCTGCTTGCAACTCTCATTTTTTTTTCTCTTAACATTTTAAAACCACTAGGCCATGCCAAGGTTTTATGCTTAGGTAAGACCATGACCCTGACCTTTAAAACTAAGTCTCTCTTCTGTGTATCCATGGCCCAGAAACAGGTTTTGTTCAGCGCACTTCAGCCTATGAAATGGGAATTGTGGAGGGCTAGAAAGGAAAAGGGAGAATTGTCCTTGATGTATAGATGAGCAGAATGTGTCTCGTAGGAATAGTTTGCCAAAGCAATACTAAAATGACTCTTTTCTGAGAATGGTTTACCAGGTTACCAAATAGCTTTCTGCTGCGTCCTCCGGTCGGTGAGGGATAACCGGGCACTCCCTTGGAAGCAGTTGTAGAGAAAAACACGAAACAGCCTCTTGCTTTAGCGTTTAGACCAATTTCTGCAGGGAGCTACTTTTTTAATATCCTTAAGGGGTAAAAGAAGACTTTTCCCCCCATTTTTTTTGTCACAGTGGACAGCAGCGACAGAGAGCCCGGCATTGGCCGGGGGGCAAAGCCATTCTCGAGCAGCGCGTGGGCTCTGTCGGAGGTGTGGTAGAGAGGGTCTGGTGGGACCACCAGCTCACTGCCAGGTTTTCAGCTCTTTTCTGGAGAATATGACTTCTTTCTTTGCAAGCCTAGAGCTACCTTCCGCTTGCAGCAGGCAGATGCGCTTGCTGATTAAAAGGCATTGTTAATTTAGAAGGAAGGCCACATTCCTTCTCAACACCATCATTAATTAAAGGCTAGGAAATTGCCAATTCACCCAACATTCACATCCTTACCAGCCTATGCTCACATAATTTATTGCCCAAGTATCTTAATGCCCAAATACGTGCCTAGGCCCGTATGCAAAACCTTAACTCCCATCTCATGTATTTTTCCTATACATAATTAAGATGATTGCCTTCTAAAACCTTGAATTTTTTTGGTAAAACACCTTTGTTTTGCAGAGGTTAGATTTAAAATTGTGAGGAACCGAAAATGGGCGCTGGACTGTGGACGCAATTTTATGAACCCATGTATGATCCTATGTGCACGGTGTGAGTATACCGTAGCCCACAAATGAAAATGACTTCTTCAGAGCACTGTCTCTGCGAGAAGAAAACAAAATGCCCAGCAGTCCTTTAAATCTTACGATTATAAACTGGTGCAGGTTGAATACAATGAGACGAGAAAGCAGTTTTCTGTCGGTAGGGGTAATGCAACTGTGCCGCATGCACTTACAGTTCAGACACATCATTCATGAGTTACACCATGGCTCCTTGCTCATGGCAACACGGAGTGTCTGGCAATCCCCACCATCTGGTGAACTCTGATGTGTATTTGAACAGCACACTGTGTTAGTGTGCCTATATACAAGACATATTCACACACAACATATAGTGGCAGGGGAAAGAGAGAGAAATTATGTTTCAGCTGTGAATGACTTATATTTACTCAAGCAGCGAAGAAATAGCTGATAGCTCACGAGTGATCAAAGCCCCTGGTGAGTTATAGAGGTCTTTCCTCACCAGTGAGGAAGATAAAGCACATTTCAACCTGCTGTATATCCTTCTAGTCCAACACACATTTTAATCCGTATTTTTATTTTGGTTTAGAGGCCTTTCTCCTTTTCCCAGCTAGTGATTTGGGTTTTGTTCTTTTTTGAGTTTTGTTTTTTTTTTTTTTTTGCGGTCTCTTCTGCTGCCTCTTCTCTGTCTGATGCTGATGCCAGAGACGGAGCAGATTGGGAAGCCTTTGAACACATTACTGGTTGAACTCAAACGAGATTTTTTGTATTGCTTGGTTGCAAGCTACTGTGATGAGAGCATAAGGAATTTACTTTTGATTGACATGATATACTCTAAAGCAAAAGTGATCTATCAGCAGGCAGGCACCCACAACTAGTTTTTCTTTTATGACAGAGAATAGTCATGTTGCAGTTATGCGACAGCAATGAAGGTAGAATTGCAGTTTCCCTTTGAATCCTCTGATGGAGGAGATAGAGGAGAAAGAGTCAAAACTAGGCCGTTTTAGGTCACTCCAACTGAGTGAGCCTGTTATTTCCTAACAAGCTAGAGTTGAGGATCCTCTCGGTTTCTGTTGCGTTGACTGCTTTGTGTTCAGCCAAAGCCTCCTTTGGTACACCAGCAGTCTCATTCCAGTACAGAATATCAGTACAGATGACACAACCTCATTATCTTCCACTTCAGACGCTTTAAAACGAATTTTTGTAGTTAGCACACCCGTGATCTTACACCGCAAAGAGAACTGGTTTGGGGAAAAGATATGATATATCCTGAGCCTCAGTCTGAGCATGAGACACCCTCCCTCCTCCTTGTTGTGCATAACTAAATGTGCAACCTCTTCAAAATAAGTTGTTCTCCAAATGAATTGTCATTTGGCATATGATCAGAATAGAAGACAGGTGAGCATCCTCTGGAAGGAAGTGTAATTTTTAAAGTAACATCTGAACTTGGGAGAGTTGGATTATGTTTTTCGTTTAGCCACCTTGTGTGGTAATGGGCACGTTGCTTGGACTTCCTTGTCCATGTCTGCGAAATAGGTGCGATGTTCCTTACCTCCCTCACTACGCTGTTGCAAGCATATTTCCTTCTGTTCTCTAAGTTTCTTGCGACATTTGAATGTTAAGATCTGTCAGAACAAAAATATTGACTCTTAGTCATTTTATTACTATTTGAAAACATCTGAATCGGTGTGCAACCTTTGAGGACCAGTGGAGAGGCTCGAACAATTATGAAAGCAGTTTGAAGAAACTTTATAAAACAGAAAAGCTATTTAAGAGTCATACATTGCTGAGATATGGTGGTGAGCACCCTTATAACTCCTCTGCATCATCTTTTTCTAGCTAGCAAAGGTTTCTGAATGAGTTATTAATGGATAAATGTAGTAGTAGTTTCCCCCATGAAATCACCGTGTGAAGTTTGTACCCTTTGTATGTCTGTCTAAGGGAGATTCAGGAATTAGCTGGTAAGAAGTCTGAATTGCTCCTTATTCCCAGGGTGGTCCTTCCCGATCTGGCATGTGGTCACTGCGGCAGGTCAGTTTGGGAAAGCTTGCAGCGTCGCTTCCTGCACTGGACCTGGCTTGCAGAATAAACAAGGCTTTTCAAGTACAGAAGAAGTAGTTTGGAAGAATTTTAGATGTTTTTTCTGGAAATGTAGGTATGCAGGATACCGACAGTACATGCCAGATTTTAGAGTTCAACATGAATGATTAAATAATTTGTAATTAATACAGCGAGTGGGAAAATAAACATCTGAAGAAGATTATTTAATGAGGTTTTCAGGAAGTGTTTTTAAGACCTCCAGTTTTAAAACATCTGTTTATTTGAGCAGATTCGGCTAATTGTTTTAGGAAAAAAAGTTAGCGTTTCGCTGGCAGAGAAGCTCTCTCTGCTGGGCATGTCCTCAGTTTTATAAGCCTCCTTTGAATCACTGGCTTGAGGAGGACTAGCTCTGAACATGTTAATTCAATATCCCCCTCTTTGTAGTCCTGCTCCGGCATTTTTCTTTTCAAAATAGCGTTCAGCGAGGTTCCACTCTTTGCATTCTTCAGCTTCCCGTTTCTATTTCAGTGTTTTAGGCAACACGCTCAGAAACAGATGGATGGCGAGATTTCAACCCCACCTCCCAACTTACACACGTAGTCCACATCTCACGCCGCATTCGTGAGCGCATACAAGCACCAGGGAGTTTGGTGGCTGCTTTTCAGCAGGTCCTTTCCTCCCCGAATCAGGGCTTTGCCATTAAGATCAAGTGCGGTGCTAAAAGCAGTTCCCCCTTTTAGAGAAAAGAAGAGAAAAGGGGAAATTGGTGCGTTTGAAGCGAAGGAGGGTGGGGCACACGTGCTGTTCAGAAAGACGCTGTGTTTTCCAATGCCTATTTTGACAATTTTGAGCAGATTTTGTTTGCAGGTATGCCTGGTGCTGTGCGACTGCACAGAGAGTGAGGTGATATTATGAACAAAACCTCAGTTTTACATTTTCCCCCCCCTTCTTTGCTTTGCAGCGACTGGGTTTTGATGTCTTGCTTCTCAGAAGGCTTGACGGTAGTAATAACGGAAACAGCAAAAAATGTCAGCTTGACTACTGTCTGCGTGTCGGCACTAGTCCAGGGAGTTTCAAAGGGATGTTTTATTGATTCTGTAATTGCACAGTAGAATGGACAAACTGAACTGTACCTCGGGGCAAGGAAAGCCCCTGTCTAAACGGCATCTGCTGGATGTATGCACTGCTGTAATTTGGGCAGGGAGTGCTCTCCCTGCAGTTTAAACCAGGGGACTGAAATCCTGACTTAACCCTTTACATAGAGGTTATTAAAACGCCTGGTTTTCGGGGGCTGTAATCGGGAGTCGGCGGCTCAGCTTGGGGGGTCATTTTCAGCGGTGAAGCAGCTCTTCAGGGCTGCACTGGGATTTACACCAGCGTCGCTTTTAAAGTGAAATTTGGCCCATGAGCTTTTCTCTCACGTTGTCTTTCCAAGTATTCTCATACTTTTGAGAGCTCGAGCCCTAAATATTATAACAGGCAGCATTGCCTCACTTGCAATAGCCACTTCTCCGTAACGGAAAAACTGGTCCGCGTCTCTTATGAAATAGGACTATATTATAATGCTCCTGCCTAGGATCTGGTAACTTCCTCTAACACAAGCTGATTACTTTCCAAAACTGAAGGAGTGGACTGAGCTGTTTTGCTACAACAATTGCAAATTAAATTTGTAAACTTTTGCTGTTGCCATATTTTCTCACTGGCACGCTGTCTGCGCTGTGTGTCTTTAATTTGGTGGGAACACAAATCAATTAGGCTAACCTACGGCAATCCAGAAACGCGCTGCCGTTGGGAGAGCGCGCCGCCTTCCCCCAGCCGCGCGGGGATTCTGGACGCCCAGCCTTGGCTTCCGAAGGCGGCTCGTCGTCACCCCTGTGCGCGCTTTCGGCTTCGTACGTGGGTGCCCAGGGTTTCAGTCCCAATTAATGTCTCTCGCTCCTGCGGGCGGCGGGAGCTGGGAAAGCGGCCGGGGTGGCGCGTCGTGCCCGGCTTGGAGGGGCCGCGGTGCCGACGAGCGCTGGAGGAAGCTCTCCGTGATTAGGTCAGCGCCTTCCCCGAGCTGAACGGGCAGATGGGTCTGAGTTTAGAGGATGGTGTGCTGTTTATTTTTGGAAATGGTGCAAACTTTTAATATAGCATTTTTGAATTCTGGTGTTAAATGTAAAGGGCTTTCAGAGCACTCGCTAGAAAAAACTGCACTGCAACTCTGTCCTGTACTGGTTTTTAGTAGATTTTGCAGTGTATTTTATTGCATTAAATGAAAGGAGATGTGCAGTTAACTTCATAATTTCTTTTTCTTTTGTTGAAGCTGCTGAACTGCTTTAGCTGGAGCCTTGCATATTATAAGAAAACTGAAAAATAGGCATTTAATTAATATAAAGGATGTAGAGCGCTGCGCCAGTTCTGTGTAATGAAAAGTTAAGACCACCTTCAGTAAGGTGTATTGCAGAAATAAACTGGGGAAAATAGCGTGTGGTGGTCAGTTCCCTTTGGACGGTGCGGAGGAGCGTGTGCTGGAGTACAGCTGTACACTGGGGCTTTTGCCAGAGGAGGAACAGCTTTATTCCGCGCTGGGAAGGGAATGCCAGAGATGTGTTGACGAGGAGAGGAAGGGAGCACTACCCAATCTGATACAGTGACAGCTTTGTTCTCAATACGTAATTAATCAAAATACCGTTTGACCACAGTAGTTGTCGTCCTGTGAAAAGAGCAGTAAAGATCCCCAGTTGTCATAGCTGATGGTATGAATTTTAATCGGTAGGTGAAAGATAGCATATCTTTATCTAATTTTATATTAAATTCACAGCCAAGGTACGGAAAGCCTCTAAGATTAGTAGCGCCGAGATGAGCCTGTTGGGTAAGATGAGGGGCCTGTGAGTGCTGGCTCTGCCCGGAGCCACCAGCGTCTCTGCAAGACCTTTTCTGAAGCAAACTCTTAATTTGGAGGTAGGTCTTATTAAGAGTGGAATGGAAATTAAAATATCAGACTATGAACTAATAGTTTAACATTTGGCTGAGTCTTTATCACCTTCCTCCCCCAACTCTGACTTTTGTCAGATTGCTCATAATTTCAGTCTCGATGATCTGCCTCTTTCTGTTGTCTCTTTGTAAGAATGGCGAGGTGAGGGGGACTGAAAACACAGAATGTGCACTAATATTTCCTGTGCCACATCAGATCACCAAAATGACTAAAGAACATCCTGAACGCTGAAATTCTCAGCACATATTTTCTGTCAACAGTAACGCTGAAGTGGGATTGCCCCAGCCAACCAGACACGGGACAAACACAGACTTACTGACCCAGAAAGACCTGCGTTTCCCACTTTTCTGCGGCGTTTGTGCTCCGCTTGGTGTGAACCTGGTGAGGAAAGGTGGTCGGATCCAGGATCCGCTTATAAATCCCAGAGATGCTGCAGGCGCGTTGAGGGGCGCGTTACAGGGACCTGTACACGGCCCTGGGACCAGTAGCCATGGGGAGCAGGCGTTTTGCCAAGGCTCTGCTGAACATCTCCCTGCCTTGCTGATGGAAATCACTCACGCTTTTTGGCAATGACTGTTGGAATAGTATCTGTATTTGGTTTTGTGATGCCCTGAGTCTGCCGATGACTGCCTGCAAAAAAAAAAAAAAAAAGAAAAAAGAAAAAAGAAAGGCTGGTGCAGTTCGCCAAGTAATTGCTTGCTGGGGTACTTAGGTGCTCTGCAAACTTCCAGCAGTGCCATCTTCCAGAACATCTTAGTCCCGTTTTCGGAAAGATCTTTGATAGCGACATAGTCCTGCTGGGTTGTTTTCATTAGCTGTGGGCTCCCGAAAGGCTAGGACACTTCTGGAGGTTGTCCCTGGGTGCCCGCGAGGGTTGTGTCCTGGCACGTGTCTGAGCGTCCGCGGTAGCACCAGGGAGAGCCGTCTCACCACGTTGGGCAAAAGTGCACAAAATCTCCAGCCAGAAGGAGGTGTTGCGCAGGTCCCCGGTTCCCAAATCTCCCGTTTTTCCTTCTCTACTCAGCTCTTTCGTGATCAGGGCTGTCAGATAGCCGACCGCGTGCGGCGGAGGGGATTGGGAGCTCCGGGCCGTCTTCGCTCACCTCGGAAACCAGGGGTGACCTTGCAGTGAATTTCAGTGCGTTTACCTTAAATCCTTGTCACAGGGCCTCACGATCGCCCTTGTTTTACTGGGAGCAGCGATAAAAGTGCAGCTTCCCGAGAAGCTGGAGATGTGCCAGCTGGTTTTGTGGGCAGCGTAACCAGAAGCAGAATGAAGTGATCGGTCCTCAGCAAAAGGCTCCCGTCAGAGCTCAGGCCGGACCCTGCCGCGGGGACATCCACGGGGTCAGCGTCTCGTGATGGGCAGACGTCAGGTAGCTGCTCGGTATCGCCACTGTATTTTTTTTTTTCTTTTTAATCAGCCTTAATTATTTCATTTACTGGAAATTTCTGTCTATGATTTGCTTGTAAGAGGTGGGTGTCTGAAAGATTAATTTGCCCTTTTGGGGTATAGATAGGCTGCTACTATTTTATAATCATCGACGGTGGTTGTAAGGATCAAGGGAGGATGCAGTAAAATACAGCGATGCTGCCAGTGTGGGAGCACTGCATCTTCTTGCTCTTTGATATTTTGATAGAAACCTTTTATCACTTTAAAAACTGGCTGTGTATCAATATGATATGTTAAAAACAGAAGTAGGAAACTGCAGGCTTTTAATTTGTGCCATTTGAACCCTCTTACCTTGGATGAACGCAGCGTGTAAATTATAGTTCCCATGAGGTAAAAATCAGTCAAATGCTACTTAACCTTTACTCTGCCATGTTTCGTGTTACGTTTGTGCTTAAGAGAATATGTGCAGGCGCTTTCGGCTTGCTACCACGTGAAATCATCCTTAAGGTTCCAGTAATGACACGCAGTTTCTTTACATTTGGATTCAAGGTGAGCAAAAATGCGACGTTCTTAGAGATCTTATAGCTGCAGCGCTTTCGGCGTTTTGTTTACCCTTCGCAGGTGAGGACCGTAAAGAGGTTATTTTTCATTTAGCACCGCAGCAGCGGTTGCTGCTGTTGACAGCATACCTGTCGTATTCAGTGAATGCCCCAGATAAGTTTGCAACACGGTTTCCATTAAAAATGTTTTGTTTGCGGCATTGTGTTTGTGCCGAGTATTCGTATCTTGGGCTGCTATCTCCCACTAAAGGTGTTGGTGTTTTTTTGGGGGTTGTTTCGGGAGAAATTATTCAGCTATTTGAGTTGTTTAAAACAGAAAGTGACTTTTCTCCCTGTTAATTTCCTAGTAAAAGAATCAGAAAATTTTGAACTTTGACACTTGACATGAAAAATACCTGACCCAGAACCCACTGAATTTCGTAGAAGAAGTTTTCTTTTCATTTGTGTATTTGGATCAGGTTTATGGTTCTCAGTGAAGCTGCTGCCCAAGACTACACTTATATAACTTACTAAATAGTATTAAAGAGAATCTAAAAGATGTTCCTCAGCACTGTTTAGATATGCTTAACATTATTTTTGCAAAACGTGCTCTCTCGTTCTGCTTCTACTCTCAGAAGGGCAAATTTTTCATAATGAAAAGCAGAAAAGAAATTTAACATGTTTTCCCAGTGAACATTTTCCTGAAGAAAAAGTCTTTCAGCAAAAGAAGAAAACTGGGGAAATGAAAAATAATATTCTCCAAGTAGCAGGCTTCAGAGCCGGTACGATGTTTGCACTCTGTTAATTCAAGGGTTCCTGCAGAATGAAAAGGAACAAGTATCTCCCCTCATCGGTGAGCTGTCCTGATTGCAGTGGAAACAGATGTGCTGCGGCTCTCTGAACCCGGCCTCGCAGAAACTGCCTCCAGCCAAACAGTAGCTGCAGCAAGAGCCGCGCGTTCGCCGCTCGCCCCGCGACACCCCGCGTTCTGCTCACCTACCCACCACTGAGACTTCAAAGTCTAATTGAAGTATTTAAAAGTCAGATTTTTAACACATGCATTTTCTTAAAGAAAAAAGATGGAAAAAGGAAATTAAATTCTCTCTGAGATTACATGGTTGGAACAAGAGCAGTAAAGGAAAACGCACAAGTTGGAGTGGTTTCTAATGCTAAGCTGGCTACATTGGATATCTTATATATTTAATTATATACATTTGATACCATGCAGAAATATTATTAAATTTCACACTTAAACAGGGACAAACAAATCTAAAAAATTTATTACATATGTTCAGTGTGGCTGAATGAACATTCCTGGAGGAAGTTTTTGCTTTAAACAAGCTTGGTTTTAATCATAATGATTCATGTACACACAATGAAAGCCTCTGTGTTTATTTTAATTCCCTTTTTGCTCATTCCTAAGGCAAAATTCCTGCTGATGTCAGTGACTGGAAATCTGTAGGTGTTCACCTGAGTAGAAAATGAGTAAAAATGGACGAAAGACCATGAGAATTTTATTCTTTTTTGTGTAAGTGTGTTTTGAATAAATAAAATTATTTTAAACTGACTATTTAGAAATAGGGAGTGAGAAGAGTGTGCTGGATTGCATTTCTCATCCCCAGTCTTTGTATGTTTTGGACAGTTTCTGCAAACAGTCCGGCTGGTGTACTTTATCCCTAATATGGAGTGAGAGGGTTGATCAAACCACATGCTCATTCAGTCCAGAAACTTTCTGTTGTGGCCCAAAAAAAAAGAAAAAAGAAAAAGAAAAAAGAAAAAAGATGTAGGGGAGGGGAAAAAAGAAAGACGAGGAAGAAAGGAGGGGGCACAGAAAGCCTGGAGTATGCTCGTATAACCCTCAGGGAACAGAGCTAAGATTAGTATTCTTATTTGTAGAGCTGAGAAGAAAAGTTAAAATTAAATGTAAACAGTTCAGAACCACTTTGATTTAAAGAGGTTTAACTAAATGTGAACTCCAGTTAAAAAACAAAATAAAAAATGCCCGTAAAGTTTGCATTTTCAGGGTTTGTGTTAGAAGCAAAAGCCTAGCAGACTCCATGCGGTCTTCAGATGTGTAAATAACGAAACTACAAAGCATTACTTTCACTTGTGGACAGTCCCTAATTTTCCCCCAACCTCTCCAAAAAGCCTAAACAAGAACAGAAAGAAGTTTCAAGTGTGAAAAAATGAAACTTGGTATTTAGTGATGCTTCGAACGCGAAAGCAGAGAGCGCTCTGGGGCACGGGGCGGGATGGGGAGGCTCTCGTGCCTGGGCCGGCGGTTCGCACTGCCCCTCTTCAGCGGCGCTGAGGCCGCGTTGCCCTCTTGGTTGGGCTGAGCACCGATACAGCTCAGTGCACGTCCTGGTCCGTGTCACCGGCCGAGAAGGTGCCGCCTGGGCACCTCGAGGTTCGGTCCCTCCTGGCCATCAGCTGGCTGTCTCGATTGCCAAGAGCGTTTGCAAATGAAAAAATCCCTCGCCTGCACCGTACACTGAGGCACTTAGCAGCAGTGGGGAGAGCAGGAGCTACCGGGCTTGTGTGCGAGCTGTGGTGGCTCTGCGAGGAAGAGGGGGAGATGCTCTACTGAGAGAAGGTGTTCCTAAAATGTTCCTAAAATCAAGTGCTCCGGCTTCCTGGCAAAACTGAGTTGATAAGTTTACCGGATGTTTTTAAGAACCTCGTATTGGGGATAATATTAGAGTATAAAGCATTTCTGGGTGATGACCCGTCAGTGTATTTTTTTGTAAGAAGCTATACAAGGAAAAAATATTTCTTGATTTTTGCTGGTAAAATGTCTGAAAATATTCCTGGAGTGGAAGACTCCATTAAGCACAGGGCAGTGACGAAGTGAACCGGTTTACTCATTTTTCCCTTGTAAACATTTTGCTCCGTCTCGTTTGCTGGGGCACCGTTTCAGCCGCGTTCGTGCGCGGTTGGCCGTACCCACGCCAGCCGACACAGAGTGGGCAGCAGAGAAGTCAGGAAATCGTCTGACCTTCTGGTCCGCGTGATCCCCAGCAGGGACCTGCTGCAGTATCGGTGTGATATGGCTTTAGGTGGCTTAGTGAGGTCAATGAGACTGGTAACGTGAGCTCCCCCTATTTTTCAAAAATGTTGTTTTTCTCTAGAAGTTTCCTACACCTTACGCAGAAGCCAGGCTGGAAATGGATTCTGGAGGTTTGCAGCTGACTGAGGATTTTGCATGTTAGACAGCTGAGAAACAGTCTGGCTTTCTCTGTATTACGAGTAGTGCACCCCCCCTCCCCCAAAGGAATAAGCAAATTCTGACATTTTAGGAGCCTTTTGGTAGCTTGAGCAGAAAGGTTGTGATGACAAAATTCCAAGTGGTGTGCGAAGGGCAGTGCTCCTCAGTAGATGTGCGTAGCCACGACTGTACAGTAAATGCAACAAGCTTTGAACATCTCAGTTATTTTGGGAAAACGTTCAGACAATACATCAGTTTAGTTTTGAAACAGCTTCAAACATTTTACCACTGAAACCTCTAAAGCAAATGTTACAGAACATACAGCTTGTCTGTTTATCTTCTCGAAGACTATGTGAAGTCATATGTGAAAAGTGATAAGAATCACAGTATCTCCTTTGGTTGCTCAACATGAGAAGCTGATGAAGAGACAGTCATCTATAAGACGTTCTCAAGAATAGCTGCATAACAGATATATTTGCTAGTCTGTCTCTGTGGAGAAATGCAGGTGTACTTGTAACCCAGGTAGGTAGACGTGTTTCTTTTAAATCTGGCTAGCCCGCCGGGCGATAGTGAGGGCTTTGGTCCGGTCCAGCCATCTAACCCGGTGTTCCAGTATCCCTATATTTGCATTACTACCCTGTGCTGACATTCATGCTGCTGTTCCTTTTTTCCAGTTGCCGTCTAAACACCAACTTACGTTAGAACTGCCCAAGCCTGCCCGTGCCTCCGTTGCATCCTCATTTTGCTCTACAGGCAAACTGCGATGCATTAAAGCCTTCCTCCTCCTGTCCCGTTCCCACCTGGAGGTTATAGCGATGCCAGGTTGGTGTTTATGGTTATAAGCTGTTGTGCACAGATGTGTATAGCTTTGGGATCAGACGGTTTTTGATCCTCGTTTGTCCAGCAGTGATGATTAGAAGGCCTTACTGGTCCTGAAAGCATTCCAGGTCGTGCTCTTCTGCCCAGGCAGGTCACCAGTCATGTGAAATCAAATGTGTAGGTGTCAATTTGCTTCGCACTTTTATCTTCTTTGAAAAGATTTTGAATGTTAAATAAGGAGGTTTAACAAAAGGTAAAGTTAGTATCTCTTCCTTGCTTGGTTTCCAAGGCAGACCAAAGCCATTGTATTTGTAAGCTGTTTTTACGGATGAAGCAGGTTCTACACAAATCCCGTTAAATAACCTGGCAATAAGAGACCAGTTAATTACTCTGTTCCACCGGAGAGGAGATCACATCCTTGTTTTCCAAGGGACTAGAAGGGCCCAGTGAATTTGAGTGGAAACAGGTTCCTCCGTCTCTTGTTTTTCCTGCCCCTCACAGAGTCATAAAGCTTCTCTTGTATTTGAGCTCACATCACTCCTCCTGTAAAGGTACCAGCGCTGCACATGTGGATAAAACCAAAGTGGTGAAGAAAACTATGCAAGTCATTCTTCTTAACAGAAATACGGGGAAAAAAATGTTTTTTGTGTTCTTGAGTGTGAACTAAATTAAGGGATGGAATTGAAGCATAAAGCTCTGATATTCTTCCTGAGCCAGAGAGAGACTCAGAAAACTGTTTTTTTCATCCCTGAAGCACCCTGAAAAGCTCAGTGGTCCCTTGAACTTCACAGACTATCAGGTGTGTGTGAAACAAAGGGCATTTCATCATGCCGGGCTCCCAAGATTAGGCCCAGACCTTTAAACGCTGTCAGAAGCCTGATATTCAAATTCCCTTTACCTGACATAATGAGAAGCAGCTTATTCCCAAACTGAAGGCTTTATTTTGCTTGTGTTTTAAATAATAATTTGAAATAGTTCATCTATGTTACGGATTGGTTACCTGGCATATTTTGCTTCTTGAAATTTTTAGATAAGTGGCACAGAAAATAATCTAATACTGACAACAGTGCTGCTTTTTATTGTTGAATTTTTTTTTTTTTTAGTACTAAAATAAAACAGTCGAAGCAGTTTCAAATTTACTTTTGCACTACACGATACGTATTCATTCTTTTGGCCGAGCTGAAAACCCACCTCATTCTCGTACGTATTAGTACAAGCAATTTGCAGGCGGTTGTGCAGAATAGCTTTATAAAGAGGGCACCGTCGGACCGGCACCGTATACGGTGCGCTGCTGGGAGCCGTTATAATTGCGTGTAACGTAGTGGTGGGGAAGAGAGTCAGTGGCAGACTGTCAGATCCCTGCTTGACTGCTCCCTTTCCTGACGGGAAGAAAAGGACAGGGATCAAGCTGAGGTTCTCAAAGGAGACCCTTAAATCGCGGGGTAACGTGAAGAATGGGATGTACACGGGCAGCTGCGGAAAGCACATAACGAAGCAGTTGTAGTGAGGCGGAGAATTCTTGTAGGAGCATCCAGATGACTCTGATCCTTTTCCTGTAGTGCACTAGAGCCAATGGGAAGTGTTCACGTGTAGATTTTTTTTTTCTTTTTTGGGACTATTTCGCTGGTGTTTATGATCTGGCAGCAGTAATGAGTCACGGTATCAAAGTCATGGCCAGGAGAGAATAAAATTGTGTATACCGAGTGCTGAATGTCACAGACTGATGCTACATATGGGAACGCAAATAAAAGTGCTGTATGTTTAGTGGTGTGAAATTTAGCTCTGTACCTGGAGTCTCAGAACATGCATGCTTTTTAAAATCTTAATGAATGCGAACATCTATTATTATTGTTATTAACTTGATTTCATTTTCAGGAGTGAAGCGAAAAAAAAAAGGTTATCTGAAAAGGTTATCTTGGTCTTCTCCGCATGTTTTTTTTTACTATAACGCCCGAAATGATGGGTTGGGGAAAGATGAATGTTTTTCAGTTTCTTAACTGTTACATTAGACCTTTGATTTCATGGGGGTAATAGCAAACAGTGGCTTGGTGAACATATCTGCTGCAAAGAGCGACCAAATTAAAAATTAGTAATTTTTAGCCCTCAGAAATCAGGAGTAACTTCTCTTATCCAGCAAGAAGAGTGGAGGTGAAATACCAAAAAAAAAAACACCAAACCCACCTTTTTTCCCTTCTGGAAATGTTTATTTACTAAAGGAGAAACTTCAGAGATCAGCATTCAGATTTCCTATTGCTGTTCAGCACTTGTGGCTCCGTTTTCCTTTGGGGAGGGAGGTCAGGCACGTCCAACGTTACAGCTGGGAGACCAGGCATCCCTGGGAGATGACTTCGGTTTTTGGTGGCATGGCTGCAAGTTGGGTCACTGGTTTTATGGCTTATGTGGCACCTTTTATTTTGTGGGTGCATTTGTATGTCTCAAAAGAAGCGTTGGCTGGGGCTTGGGGGGTAGGCTGCTCTGTAATGCATGCTTATTTAAGGTGCCGTGTTGACAACCAGCTGGCAAAAATGGATTTGAAGACTCCAAGTGTTACAAGCTTTTTTTGATCCCTTTGTCCGTGTTTAATCTAATCTTGAATTCAATTGATACTATTGATTAGATTCCTTTCAAATATGTATGGGTTACTCAACATGTGGTAAAATGTTATTCTTCTCCTAGGTGAGTGAAACATAAAAGGTGAAAGTATACAATTAATTTGCCTGCAATTTCTTGAAAATTGTATGCTGGATTTCTGTGAATGCACTGTATGGAATAATATTTCAAGCAAATTATTGTTATTTACTGTGGATTTTACTTGAATATTTAAGGTCAACAATTATGCTTCCTTTTGGTACTTAAAGGCTTTTTATTTTTAGAAACCTGGCCAATTCTTTCGCTAAGTTGGTGCCCCTAATACTGATCTTCAGAAAGCATTAAACAGTGCACAGAGTGTAACTTTATAGATCTCTGATTCTGCTGCACTGATGTCTATAAACATTAAGTCCAAAATGTTGACAAATTTGATGGGGACATTAGTAACAAGTTGCAGGGTCTGTCGCCTCCACAGCGTTGGTAAGAGTCCGTTCCCGGGTAGTTACTGAAGTCGGACTGGTTGTGCCTGTGAGATACGTGGGTGGCGTCAGCTTCCTTCTTTGTGGCTGGAGGTCATATAATAGGTACCGTTGTTAGAGGAGAGCAAGGTTTCCTGCTGAGACACAGCGAACACTGCAAACAGTCTGTTATAAATCCAAATAAAGGTAGGGATGCCCCCTGCAAACGCACAGAAAGGAAATCCTGAGCTCCTTGCAGGCACAGGGCTTTCTTGGGGCCTCTTTTCCTGCACGTTTTAATTGAATAAAACCCACCAGTGCAGATGGTCCTTGGGTGACTGAGTTATACATATAGCTCCGGGGAAAGAGGAAGGCCAGTGTAGATGAGGTTCTTGTGTTTTCATCTGTTCTGCTGCTACTGTAGGATTTTCAAACCTGAAGATGCCCAGTCGTCTCTGGATGTGTATGGCACGTGCCCGAGCTACGCCTGAGCCACACGGGTGATAGTCTGTGGTTAAACATCAGCAGAGCCTCGTGGTGGCCACCGTTAGCCTCTGCCCGGTACTGCCCCATGGGGCTCCTTGGCAAGGCCCTCTGGGAGGCTGTATTTCAGTACTGCTTTCAGGGTGATTCTTATCCGTTTTCAAGACAAAAGATGTGAGATAGAGGGTGTATACGTTATAATGGATGCTTAATAAAGAACATCCCCCTGGCTGCTTAACTGCTGGTTCATTTAGGTTTTTGTTAAAACCTGAACTGATTGCACTGGATTAGACAGACAAACCTTGAGGTAGTCTTGTCTTTATTTCTTGATTGCAGTTTTATAATTAAAATCAGCTTCCTTCCTGCAAAGTGTTCCTTTTAACAGAAGTTCTCTGAATGCCCTCTCTTCTCCTGACGTATAGAGAACTACATTTATGCTGACCCACAAAACAGGATTTGGTAAGTGAAGTCTTTTCTACCTGAAGATGTGATCCACATGTCAGAAACTAGTTTTCAAGGCCATGAGTGGAACATCTGATGATCCAGGGGTCTTGAAAAAGCTCAGAGAGTGTTGCAAGCAACAAGTAAGAAATAAGTCCTGTCTTGAAAGATCTTGGGTTTCGGTTCCCTTTTGAAGGGTAAAACAGTACATGCAAGGTTGAAAAATGTCAGAACAGTCACCTATATCAACAAGTAAATTGGAAACCGGCAGTGATTAGATATTCAAAGGAGCATCAAAGGTGCTGTCCTGGGCATAATGTAATATATCCGATCTGTCAGTCAGGTTCACCGGGCAGTCTCAGTTGCAAGGTGGGACTAGCTAAATGGAGAATAGATTTTCTGTGTGAACGAGACCTTCATCTGAATTCTTTAGCTAAACCTGGGAAGTGTTAAGAGGGTCGATGCTTTTCCTGGTAACTTCTGCAGAAAAGAGGCAGGTCCTGGGTGTTGGAGTTGGGGATGAGATAGAGCTTCCCCTTGGACGGGGCCTGCTGGAGTTTGCTTCTCCAGAGCTTTTTCTTGCAAGAGGTTGAACACTCCTGTAAAGCCATGAAGACCTTCACTTCATACTACTTTTTCTAGCTGTATTTAAGAAAGCTCCAGCACCTTGGAGGAGCAAGCAGTGTCAATATATTTATTCTTTCTTCCCTTCAAGAGAGTGCAAAATATAAAATATTTGAAGGTTGGGTTGGGGGGGGGTCAATCCAGGAGAACACTGTGGAGCTGGCTGTGCTCCTCACCCTATTCATATTTAGATTCCTAAGGCAAAGGGAAAAATGCAGCTCTTCTGAAGGGTAATGTTAAATTTTTCTTACTGAGCAATTTATGACCAACTCTTTTTTTTCTGAGGGAGGGGGGAATTTTAACCAGGCTTTCCTTATTTGCACGTGTATGCTTTTAATCGGTGTTTGTGACATTTTTGGAAAGCATCTATAGTGTTTGACTATCGGTCAGCTACTCTGTTGTGCTAGATCAAATGAAAGTCAGTGTTGTCACTTTGTGCATGTACATAAATGTAAACAGAAGGTCACCATATCAGTTTTTACGGATAAGAATGCAGCCTAGGCTTTCCTGTGAGTGCGCATTTGTAACCACCGTATTGGTCTTGAAATCTTCTTGTTTTCCAGTGGTGACTGTTTGCTCACTTTCTATTTTTCCAGGCAAGATGTTTGTAGGTGGTTCAGAACAGAACGGGCAGTTTGATCGGTTCCCTCCTGCTTCCATGCACTGTAAGTTTTATTTAAGTTTGCAAGAAAGGAAAAGATTTAAGGTCAAAAAAAGAGGACGAAGCATTCCCCCCCCTTTTTTTTGCCCCTTCTGGTTTAGGTCAAAGGCTTCCGGAGATTAATTCCTATGTTCGAGGTGGTCAGTGCCTTTCTTCCATCCTTGCCCATAGATCTGTGGGAGAGATGTCCCACCTACGTGTTGTATCCAACAGTTGCGCGTGGTGCATAAAGCTTCCTCCCCTTCAGCCAAATTCTGCTCCCAGGTAGACAGCAGCAAGCTCTACTGGTGTCAGACTACTGACCTGCTCTGTTTGCCTGCTCTCTTCTCCTGCCTCTCCGCAGCCCTTTTATCGCAGACTAGCTATTGCTTATTGTCAAGCCTTGGGACAAAGAGATCCCTAAGAGGGAAGGGTTAATGTTGTTTGTTTGTAGAAAAGGGTGGGGAGTGCTGCAGCGAGGCTGAGATAAAAGGTACCACCGGGAAGTGGTTTTCTTGGCTGGGGAAGGTAGAAGTGCTTTTAGCCTTGTGACCCAGCTGACTAGCTCCAAGCTCCACGCTGTTGCGACGTAGCAGGCCCAAGGGCAAGGGCTTATTCTGTGGTTTTAGTGTGGAAGAGCTTTCCAGGGGCTAGCACATAATTTTCGCTTAAAGGCCTGTCGTCTTTGTTCACACAAAGTCCTTTTGTTGTGGCCTCTCTCCTGAACGACCCTCATCCCAAGTTTCCCCCGTGTGCCCGGCCAGAACTGTTCATTGCTGTGGGCCCCTATCCCATGGCCTGCAGTGTGTAACCTGCATGATTTGAAGTGTCTCTCTGAACGCGAGTAATTATTTTCGTCTCGGGAAGTACCACATAATGTCAGATACTCCACTTCCTTTGGACAGAGGCGTAGTTTTTTCTCTTGACTCTGAAAAACTGCAATACTAAATATATTTTCACTGTAGAGTGCTTGGCATGTGAACGCAAAATGGGCGAGATAACCACCTGAAGTACTGTTTCAGGGTCTTTTGGAAGTATGGGCAGCTACCCTTCTTTTGATCTGTCTGAAAGCTGCCAGGGCCAATTATGAAAGAGCTGTAGCTCTTGCATCCAGACCGTATCGTTGTATTCATTTGATGCAGAATGCATCTGCAGTCATTCATAGCCGCTCTGCGGTTTAATATATGAGGGATGGATTTTGATTCCTCCAGGTTATTCTACAAATAAGCTACTCCCGGTCTCTCTGGTGTGAATTCTGAGTGCTGCAGGTACCTCAGCCAGGTGAGGAAAGGAGTGGGACTCACCAGGAAGCCAGCTAGAAGTAGGTGAAGTTTTGTAGTCATGGTTAACAGGAAATGGTGGAGACTGTAGCGAACCAAGAACGAAAGCAGGAGTGGGTGTCTGGATATCTTGAGAGATGGTTTTCCTTTGGCGGGATGAGGGGGTGGGGAATACACCAGGCAGCAGAAGATTAAGAGATTGAGAGAAGCTTTCCAGAATGGCAACTGCAAGAATTTGGGGCACTAGCTCTTGCAGAGGCACTAATGTGATAGTACTGTGTGTTAATTAAATAAAATTATTTGGCTTCCTTCATGCAATTAATTTTCACAAACACAGAAGAGGAATTGGGCCTCTCTTCTGGTTAATACGGAAAAACATGGTTTCAGAAGGCATTATTGTGTTATGGGTGCTTGTGGATGAATGTGTTTGTTTAACAGCAGAGGGATTTGGAGAGCTGGTTGCCAAAATACAACAACCTGCTGGAATTCTGGTCTTTCTGAAAAATGGCAAAACTTGTGCTAACTTCTAACTAGTGGGGCACAACCTCAGTTTTTACTGGAGGAGAAAAAATAAGCTAATAGTAAATGTCTGTGTGTTTCTTTGGGAAGCATACATTGCAAAGTGAGGAACGATTGGTTTGAAACCTAAATAAATCTCATCATTGGATTGGTTACACAAATGTAAAGAGGCAAAAACGATAATCTTTTCTGGTGGGCTGCTGCTTTCTTGCGCTATGTCTACATTACTCAGCAACACAGGGCAAAAAGAGTGGATCCATGGAGTGAAGCAATTGGTGCCATAGACCTGACCCCACCGTGTCTGCGTTTCAGGGGGTTCACACGGGACCAGGCTTAATCCAGCCCTGCTGACTGAAAGTCCATTAGCAGCCGGGGCCCGTAAGTGCACTTGCAGAGCCAGTTTGGTGTCATCTGAAAGGAGTCTAGTTAAGGTTTTCTGAGACTGCTCCATGATGTGAATCGAAGTGTGCTAAGTGAAGACTATAGGGAGATTTGCTCCAAAAACGCCCTCCAGATTTGAGCCCAAATGACAAAGTCACTGGTGGAGCCCATCAGTGTGGCCTGCTTTGGGTTGCTCCTCATGTTCTAGCAACTGAGCTTGTTTAAAATGACACCTTTGTTCTGAGTGAACTCTTAAACTTCCCATGTTTATACTTTAATTGCTTTTAGAAAATTCCTTAATGATAAAACAGCTATTTCTATTTGTGGCGTACTGCTTTCCAAGCCATAAAGGGTACAGACATGAGTTTCCTAAATTCTTTCCAATACCAAAGTTTCTTCCTTGCTTTTTCTTCGCTAGTGTAATTGTTCTTTAGTGAGATCTTTGATAACATAGTATGTGCTCACATGTCAGAAAGAATCACTTTCATGAAATTAAAAAAAAATAAATATTATAATCAGTGAAGCATCATAAATAACTTTTATGTCTAAATCAAGCTATTAAAAGCTTTTTTATTTTTAAGTAGATAGGGGAATAAAATAGCTGCATAGTTCATAAAGTGGTATACTATTACTGCCTGCTGTGCCCGTGAATTATGCCCGCTTTTTACACTTGTGAAGTAAAAAGCGGATTAGAACTGTGATCAATGTATTATCCTATATTTCTTATTGTGCATTATATTTCCTTTTTGAGAACCTTTGTAGACTAAATGGCTACTAATGACATAATTACAATTGTTTGTCACCACCATAATGTGTGATTTCCTATCTCATCATGAAGATGTAAGTTAGATAAAGGAGGAGTTTTGGCAGGAAGACAAAGTGCAGTGATTTATTAAAGACCAGATGTGGTTGTTAAAAGCTTTTCTGCAGAAGGCTCAATTGAGTGATGTGAAATAGGAACGAAAGCGCCGAACACCACAGTCAGTGGTTCTTGGTGTGAGTGACACAGTTGCTCATAGGAGCATGACAAATTAGCTGCCTGTTATATTGTTGTGTACAAATTCATGTTTGAATTTAAACAGCATCAAAAGTTCAAAATTGCTTATGCCATTAGAATGGATGTTTAAAGGAAACAATTATGCCGAAACGTAATGGATGACTTCAAAACCTTGAGTTCCATGAAAACAGCTCAAGATCGTATTAAGTGTAAAAAGCTCAGGTTTGTGAAAGGAGTTACTGAGGCGACTGATGATAACAAAAGTGTGGTGGAAGATCAGTAAGCCTGGCTGTGGTGCTGGCAAGATATCAGTGTAAATCAGTGTAATTCCATCAAAGTCCAGCTGAGGACCGGGCTGTGTATATTTGCCTGCAGAAGCTGGTGATACACATCTCCTCCCAGAACGGGTGGATGCTCCTAAGGAAGGAGGAGTGCACGGAAAGCCGTTGCTGAGAACGCGTGTTAGTACTGAGTGCTGGCTGCGGGGAAGTGAGGGGCAAAGCCTAAGAAAGGGCAGTAACGGAGGAAATAATTTGTTCTCTAGCTCTGAACTTTTGCACCGAGCAGCTCGGATGTGTTTTCAGAGGAGCTGTAGCCAACCCCTGTCCCACGGGAACGCTGTCACAATGCTTTTCCCGGTCCGTGCGCAGCGCCGTCTCTTTGCTTTTTTCGTTTCTGTGTTTGTTGTACAGTCATCTGCAGCTATGGCTGCTTTCCACCGCCTCTTCGGCAGCGCGGCGGACTTTCTGGTGGCGCGTGGTCCTCCCCGTGGCTTGGTACGTGTACGACGGACCGTTTGCTGCTGTCGTTTCAGACTTGTGGCCAGCTGTAATTGTCTGTGCTAGATTATTGTGTGTTTTGAGGCATGACCTGTTTGCAATTGAAAGTGCGGTACACACTTGCTTTTACCTCACATAGAATACTGTTAATAGTGAAGAGATTAATAGTTAATAATTAATAGCGATATGGCGCTTCTGAAGGCAGGTGAGGAAGAACACCTTTCCCTGTCTCTCATTGCTTTCTCAGACACAAACTCACAGAAGTAAAGATATTCGGGCTGGGAGGTGGAATAATAGTTCCAATATCTCTTTTGCACTTATTTATTTTAGGAGTCTTTACACTTACTTTGACTGTTTTATGTCTTGCTTGAAATATTTAGACCTGACAGGTGGTTGATGGGGAGCTGAGAGGAAAGAAATGGAATGTTCAGAGAATAGCTTCTAATAAGCATTTAAAATATGTATGTACAGTTTTTGTGGTCTGAGAATTAAGTTAAAATTTCATGAAATTGGTTTTATTTGAAGAGTCCAGGTTCTTCATGGTTAGGGCACTTTCCTGGTTTTGCAGCTTACTGTGATGCTGGTTTCAACTAAAGTCAGTACTGCACGAGAAGTTTGAAAAGAAGATTAAAATAGAATAAAATATAACCCAGCCTTTTTGCAAATCTCCCATAAGATTTTGGCATAAGCTTTTTGGTTTGTTTTATTTTTTAATTATTACCTTACTTTATCTGGACTGGTAAGCCCATCCTCTTTTATGAATAGAGTTTAAGCTAACTTTGAATTTCCTGTCTTCCTGTTTAATCCAGACCTTTATCATTGCTAACAGGCTAGGAAAAATACTATTGTCCAAAAGTCTGGGATAACCAAAAGTCCGGTTTGGACACATTCAATTTAATGACTTTAAAGCGGCATTTCACAAACTAATTTGTGGTTTTCCTTATGCTTTGTTTTTTGTTCCTGCTCCCAACACAATCAGAATGTTCATATTTTCTAAATGAAATGCCGCTTTCTCACTCCTCTTTTGAGTCCCTTTTGCTTTCCTCTCTCCCAGAAGCTGGTCACCTTACCACATTAGTACATTGATTCAGTGTCAAAACTCCATGTTTGCCATTTTAGTGATAGAAAGAGAGCTGAAATATCAGTTCCGAATTGCCTTACGGTGTTGACCAATGGTGGGCAAACCGATTTGTCTGTAGAAGCCAACACTAAGAGTGGGCAACTAATATTTCTTTATTACATATGAGACTTGTGCCTCCTTGACTTTGGTTATCCTCGGTGAATGGACAATCAGAACAAGGTATTTAAAGACATGGAGGCCAAGACAGCATTGGGTAAGATCTCTGGTGGCTTCCTGTATTCCTGTGGGTGTCTTGGGTATTACGTTATCTTCTAGCACAGTCAGCTGGAGATTTCGTGGTCTGTGAATTCAAAAGGGAAGGGGCCAGACAAACCTTCCTCTTAGTCAGGTTTACCAGAAAGTATCTTTTAGATGGGATGGAGATCTTGGCAGGAGAGAAGTTCCTTTTCTTTGGGAAGGAGTTTCTCAACAAGCAAAAGGAACAAGGCAGCTGTTCTGTAGTCAGTAAGGCATAAGGTGGAGAGAGTCTACACAAGGAGATGTAGCTGGAAGCGTCCCACCTCGCTGAGCTGCAGAACGAGAATGCTGCTACACCACGTTGCATTTGTGGAAAATCCCAAGAGGCCATGATGCTCCTCTGAGCAGCAGAGAGACCATTGATGGGTACCATCGGAAGGGCTACGGGCCTCTGTTTGGACAGAACAAAGGGAATCGGTCATTCTGGTAGCTCCAGTAGGAATTTTCTAATGGAACAGAAGCGCTCAATTGTGCAGCGATGTGTGTTAACTCCAGGGCGGGTGAATGGATTCAGGCAGAATTCTCTGGTCCCCTGGACAGCCCCCACATCTCAAAAAGTTCAGTAGTCTTGAAGCAAAGATGAGGTTTATGACTGCTAATATTCTTTTTGGTGTTACAGAATTTTTACCTTTCTTTCTTCATCTGAATGAGAAGAGAATGTAAGAAAATACTGAAAGTGAGAGGAGTGGGGCCGTCACGGCTAGAAATAGAGCATCGCAGATGCCATCTGAAATTTTTAACCCCAAATAATAGCTGCATAGAATTAATGAGGTTAAGTGAAAGTTACTTTTTGGAGCAAAATTTCCCTTAGAAAGGTCATCCGTATTATCCTCACTACTTGTTTTTGCTTGTTTTGGTGCCCAATTCTGTGAATTTGGTAACATGCTTTGTATGTAGAGCTTCTCAGCAGCACTGAAGTGATTCTGTGTAATTTGTATTCATTGTTAATTTTAGTAACTGCGCTGAGATTTGAATTACGCTAATCAACTTTTCTTGTAATTTGTATAATTTACATACTGTACACACACTGCAAATGCAGGACTCTGATGCAAAACAAAGTTTAATTAGTGTAACAGGGCTAGATCAGCTTTCCAAGTGATTGATTTCTGCGCGTGGCAGAGATCTGTGTCAACAGATCAGAGAACTAAAATGTCCAGTGTTAGCACAGACTCTTGTTGGACTTGAGGTGGATATGACCAGGCCAATTTTTTGTAGCCAACACCATTAACTCATCAGCTGGACCGTCAGCTTGACTTGTGCATAAGGAGGCACTGAGAAGTTTCAGGACATCTTGGTTGCTTATGTAGCTTCCTTTGCATAGAAGAAGGGTTTGAAGGGTGGACGTGGAGCCCAGCATTCATGCGCTGCTCCTACCCTCCTGCCACTCAGCCCTGAGGGTCTGGACCTACCGGCGTATCCCATCCTGCAGACACGGATCTCCTTGCTCAGTGGAACAGGGTTGCCCTCCCGAAGGAGTCGTGTGGCCATCGACGCTCGAGCTCTAGTTGTGAATGATGTACTGATTTGAAGACCAAGTTTGAAATTTGGTAATTTTTAAAATAATGAGTTATTTGTGGTTCCCACCTTTTAATCTAAAATCACTCACTCAGTACTTGCGATTCTACTTTCTTAGTTTTAAAAGTGCATTTCTTTCTCTGGTTGTCTTATGAAAAGACCTCCGTAGTGAAATGAAGAGGAGACTGACTGGTTATATAAAGAGAAAGCGGTGAAACTGCTTATATCACAAAATTCTGACAGATGTAGAAAGCAAACAACTTGGGGCAAGAGAAAAATAATTTTGCCTTTGTTTGTTGAATGTGCTTCAGTTACTGTGATCTTGGACGGCATCTGTAACAAATGAGAATCTATCAAGGTTTAGATTGAGTTCTGAAACACTTAAAAAAAAACAGTATCGATCTTTTAGAGCAAATATTTTTTAAAAAAAAGAGTGCTCAGCTGAATTGACAGATACAAAAATGGTGACAAAATAATATATCTGAGAAGATGCTCAAGTTGGGGTGAGAATGGTTATCAGCTGGAAAAACATACCTGGCTGTTAGCAGCAAACTAACTGTAGGAAAGCGAGTCTAAATACAGTCTTGTCTATGTGATTTCTTTAACTTTGTGCGATAGTTGAACTCCAGGAGATTACTCCCAGGTGTGAAGTTCAGCCTGTTTTAAATCTCTGCAGACCCAGGGCTTTGTTTTGTATCTGCTTAGACACCGTTGTTCTCTTCTCCCTGCAAATGCTCTAATTGGGTTAGTTATGACTTTCAAACTCTACTCTGTCATCCGTGCAGGACCTTTAATAGCAGAGATAGGTTTTAATGTCGATTTTTGTAGACATTATGTTAATACCATTGTTATCTGATTAGCATCCATTGTACATTTGGGTATGACATTGGATGGGCAAGTGTAAATGAAATGGTCTCTGAACGTTTTATGGGGTGTTGCTGCGAAACTACTCTGCTCATCATTACTTAAAAGCTTGAGATGTGGCCTTAGGTATTACGTCATGTGAAAACCAGCAGACAAAAATGGTGATCAGTTTTTTATTATAATAAAGTTTTAATATGAGGCATTTTTAGATATGTGTCATGAATATATGAGTCATGTATTTCACACCAAACCAAACCTATTATGATTATATTTCTACTTCAAGGGGTTTTCAGTATTTAAATACTAAATTTAATTCTATGGCTAAAAATGATTCATATTCAAATCTATTTTTATGCTTTATAATTAAATAAGAAAATATTGCTTGTACCTACACTTTTACTATTCTTGGCCGTGTTATAATTATTTCTTTAATTTGACCCATAAAAACAGTCCATTTCTTCATTAGTAAATTACAAGGATATCGCAACAGAAAAATGAGTTTTGAAGGTGTCTTACCATATCTAATGGGAATTTCAGTTTGGGATTTTCTCATTTCTTTCATTTGTTCCTTTTGTAAAACATGAAGATACTTTCTAGGTAAGTTAATCCCTTCAAAGGAGCAAAATAACTTCCTTTTTGGAAAGGGTTATTAGAGACTTATTCTTTATAATCTTAAATACCACTTGTGTTAGGCTGAACAATGCATGAAAAAATTGCACTAGTTTAAAAAAAAAAAAAAAAAAAGAATGATTACCAACCAAAGGCAAGTATATTACAATTATGTGATCATGGAAAAGTGAGCTTTCTACTGGGAAAAACGTGATCTAGATTCCCATGAAATTTCTAAGTTTAAGTATTTTTGTAAATTAGGTTGTTCCTAGTTAAACAGGTGGCTTTAAAGGCTGGTTTCACTGTTGTTTTAATCATAGTTTAGTTACCATGGAGAAATATGCAAGTTAGCATTTATACACAGAAGTGAAATTTATGCTGCATAGATAATAGCCTAAATTTAGCATGACTTAAGTTTACCACTTCCTTAAGAAAAAGATATACATGTTTTATTATTATACTATCACACTATCAAGAAGTTAATTTCTTTAAAATATTTTAAAATTTAAAAGTCTAATTTTTTTGTGCTGAAATGAGCACTGGTGCTGTTCTCCCATTTTTGAGTTCTAGCTCGATTTTTCTTTTTTAGCTTGGTTTCTCAGTTCTCTAGTTTTAGATTAACTCTGTGTTTTAATTGTGTAACCGGCGTGCGGAAGTTTAATGCGGGACTTTGCCGGATTGTAATCTCCGTTTTAAGCTGTATTAAGGCACTTGGGCTGTTTGACCCAGAGTTTATTGGAATGGAGATTTCTGTTGCACTGAGTCCATGCTGGGAGAGGGAATAAAGTGGTGCGAAATCGTAACGTAGTGTCTCGGAGTCTAGAAACTGCCGAGTTTAACCGAACCGCTGGAGCAAGGGGTAGTATCTGGTGTGCTGGGCTGACCTAGAGAGCGTTTTCCTCTCCCCCCCCGCCCGTCCTAATTCAGCATTTATTTTTTCGCCCCGAGTCCGTAAGCGACGGCAGAGCGCGGCTCCCGTCGCCGTGTTTCTGCCGTTCCTCGGAAGCGGAGCTAAGTTTTCAAGGACAAACGCAGTAGAAGTAGCGTGATCCAACAGGAGGTCCCCCAGCACACCGAGTGCAGCAGATCCCTTTCAACACCAGCTGTTCTCACAGATAGCGACTGCTGCAGTGAAATTTTCTTAATATAATTCAGGAAGCTCTAGAGAATTCTCCAAAACAACTGTGCCAACAAGGAAAATGTTGAATTTTTCATCAGCTGCCCAGCGCGGAGAGTTCGTGGGCAATCCGTTCATTCATGACCAGATGTTCAGGGTAGTAGCGCTCTGCGGTTAACGTGAACCTTGTGGCCCGCTTGCCGCGGCGGCAAGGACATTGGCAGCCGCCCGGCGCCGCGGCCTGCGAGCGCCCGGGCTCCCGTGCCGGCCGGGGCCAGCGCCGCCGGAGCAGGTAGGGAGTGAGGACACCGGGGCACGGCGAAAGGCCTCGGGCTTTTATGGCCGCGTTATCGGAGAATAGCTGACAAATTTTTGTGCTTCCTTATTTGGAAAGGAAGATTATCCTGTGTGTGTGTGTGTGTGTGTGTGAGTAATGCTCAATGTTGTGTTGCAACTTTTTCCTCCTTTTACTTCAAAATGATAGGAAGCCGGTTGAGCGCTAACTTTGCACGGTGTGTATGCATTAAAGTGGACATTAGAGGTCACGTTACTGTTAACTCCCTAGAGCCCTGTTTGGGGCTGAACTTCACCGCCGGCGCTGACTGCTGTTCCCAATCCTTCGCTGGCCCGAGCTCCTGGTTTCTTTCATAAAGATACATTTATGCCTTATGCCATTTCAGTGTGTTGTGTTAGGCACTAGTACACAGAAAAAAATAGTATTGAGTAGGAGTTCTGGAATAAACAGTGTGATTTTCTACTTTGAAAAGGATTCTTCCTTTAAATGATTAACTGTGTTTGATTCTGGGTATGCCAGCTGGCTAGAAGAGGGAAGGCAGGATTTGATAATGTTTAGTTTTTCTTAGATGTTACAAGAATCTTAATTCCTTCCTACATTGTATTGCAAAATGATATAGCTATTGATTTCAAAGCGGAATTGTCGGTGAAACTGCCATTATCTTAGGCTGTCATAGTAGCCTGGCTTTCTCGGTACGCTTTCATGAGCAGGGGGAGCAATCCCTTTCTGCGGATGCAATAGTTCAGGCTTTTTAACTCTCAGGCATGCTCCTTCTACAGGGAAAAAACCCTCTCCGATGTGTATTTCTGAAAACGATAGCGTTTCTGGTAGCGGGTGCAGCTCCCTCCGGCAGCCGGGCTGGACCGCTGCCTGCACCTTCTCCGAAGGAGCGTGGTCGGGAGGCCCGGGGAGCTCCCGGCGCGAGCAGAGGCACCAGCGTTGCATAACGCCTGCCGTAGCAGCGCGACAGGCGCTGGCAGCGCCGGGACACCGAGCTAACTGCGATCTTCGTTAGCGCGGAGCCCTCCCAGTAATTATGTTTGCTTTGGCACGGCTTCCTGGCTCTAATTTGTAAAGTTGCAGTGAAACCCTCCCTTTGCATTTCCTGCTCGGGGAGAGCAACCTCGCTGCATATTGTGTTCAGCCATGGAAATTCATCATTATTATTCTTGTGAAGTTGAGCTTGACCTGTCCTCTTAAAGGACAGGGGAAAGTTGTGCAAACAAGCCCTCGTGCTTGTCCACTTAAGGACAGCAACAGCAACAAAATGCCCTAAATGATGAACTAGAGGATTAAAATTAGGGTAAATAAAAGTTCATTTCTCTCTCTTGCGCTCTCTCGCTCTCTTTTTTTTTTTTTTTTTTTTTAAGGAAGGATGACAGAATAATAGTCTTGTTTCCATTGATGATAACTTGCTGATAGAAAAATGAGAACAAGTTTACAGTAGCTTTGACATTAGTTACCTTTATTCAGCATGCTCCAGCTGCAGAGAGCCCTCAGGAAGCCTTCACCATGCACACAGTTTGTTCTTGGGTGTGAAAGCAAACAGTATTTGAGTTGGCAGTAACTTCCCTTTTAGAGAAGTTTGCTGCCTCGGCAAGAAACCGCAGCGTGAGCTTTCTGCTGTTGAATGTTTCCACTGGCAGGATGGCCTTTTTCCACATTTCCTTGGTTTAAGGAAACAGATTTTGAACTTTTTTTTTTTTTTTAAGACAAAATGCCAACATTTAACAGCTGGAGTTAGCATATAATTTATGGTTTTCACTTTATGCTCTTTCGGATGTATAAAAATTAAAAATCTGCAATTATTGTGAAGCTATGCGAGTTATTGCAAAAGAGTCATTAAAAAGTAGAACCTCTGTTGCAAAGATTTCGGGAAAGTCATTGTTATCTAAACAGTTACTCTTAATTACTCTTTCTTTAATGACTTTTAATTGTTATAATTTACTTAGGTTATTAGAGCTACCATATAGATGATGTTTAAGGAAGTCCTTTGTTTCCCCCTCTTTGATTAACAAGGCGGAGCTTGTGCCGTTGAAGCACATCTTTTTTTTAAAAAAATTACTCTTTCATGTAAGCTTGTTAATCCTCTCTTTTCTGCGTGCATCTTCCCACTGCAGCAGTTGCTTTTTTGAATATCTAAGCAGGTAGAGCAGAAAGTGGTTTCACGACTGCACGTTGCCAAGTTGATACTCGCTAGCAATAAGGACTCTTAAATCTGCCGATAAAGGCGTCCAGATGCCGCGAGGACCCGCGTTCACCTCCGGCGGCTCCCTTTTGGGAGGGCCCGTTCGCTTCCTCGCTGAAGCTCTGCGTGCACGGCTCCAGCTCTGAAATGCATCTTTTTGGCTACAACCTTCAGCTCCCAACCTCGGCAGCTAGAATTAGAAACAGATCAGATGCAGGAAATTAATGCAGTCAGCCAATAAATTATGGAGCAACAGTCGCCATAAGTGCTGTGGTATTTTTGTTCTGTCAATTCAGGGATACTAGTTTTGTTTTGCTAAACATCCCTCAGCTAACATCTGTATAAACACTGAGAATACATCACAGATCTTTAAAAAGAAAATCATCACAAAAGAGGCTTCGCTGAAGTAGTTTCCCTAGTTTCACAAGCTAGAAATGAGGGGCGGGGGGAAGGAGAAGGGAAACGAGAAAGTAAATATATTACGTGCAATGCTGTTCATATTAAAATCACTTAATTTGTATTTTAGATTTAGAGGCAAAAATATGTTGTGATGATGAACAGCAGTGTTTGAGAAATGTATATTTTTTATTTTCGGAGACAGTAGCCATTTGTCATTTTTATCTGTGTGACTTGTAGACTTGATTGGATTTATTATGTATGCTGCATGTTTATGGCGTTTTTATTGTATGCTGTTAATTTGTTGTAACTGCTGCCACTTTCTTGCCAAGGACCCCTTGAAAGCAAGTATGTGTCAACAGTTACCTTCCACTTTAATAAACTTAATGCTACTTCTCTTAAGTTTGGTAGAGGCCGTAGCTGTGCAGGGTTCATTGCGAGCTTTTTAACTCTGTTGTATCTTCAGAAAGTTCGTGCAACTCAGGCACAGTTTTGCAGCGTGTGTGCTTAAAGTTATAGCATTATCTGTTATTATCTTCATGCTTTAAATTAACAAAGCAGTAGTAACCTGGAGTTATGGTCACTGTAGTTTATGGCAAAGAAAGAAATAGGAAGAAAAGTTTTCTCATGCTTGTTTTAACTCAGCAGGTAAATCAGCTTTTGAAATCAAATATAAAGTGACTTTTAAATATGATGCTAATGGTGCAAAATTAGATTATATCTTTTTTTATTTTTGAAACCCTGAAATATCAATGAATTATCCAAACAGAATTAGAGTGCAGTATTGGTAATAAAGCTGAGCATATTTATATGATGAGGATTAAGCAAGATGAGACTTCATTTTCCAGAAAAGATGCAAGGACAAAAGTAATCCTGAGGAACATAATGTGCTGTAGATATATATTTAAGGCACAACTGGAGGTAGAATTAAAACAGTGGATTAAAGGTACATTGTGCTAAAATAGTGGGTGAAGTTGATACGTTTTATTTTCATCCTGTTTAATTTATTTGACTTCATTATTGCCTGCCGACGAATCGAAGCGATGATTCCTATTGCATGAGGCTAGCTACGTTATTAAGTTTCTCAATAACGAGGCGGACGCGTTCTCTGGAGAATGAGCAGCGGTTCTTCAGATGAGTGGAGACGAGTCTATGCAGCTTTTTTGTTGCGATCGCGGCAGTGTGGTTCTCGAGCTGATGGCAGAGCGTGATGGGTGATGCGTAGCTTTGCGGAGTCGGTGCTCGCCGGGGAACGTGGGGGGCGTCCTCGCCGTGAGTGTCCCGTGCGTTGGGTGTAGTAATTTGGTGGAACCAGTTTTGTAGGATGGCTGAATTTTAACATTCATAAAAGACAATACACGGTCTTAATGCACACCGGCACAAGGCCTCTTTTGACTTACAGATCGTATCTTGTCCTGCAAGAGCCCTGGATTGAAATCCTTCTCTCCTGGGAAAATAATGCACGCTTTCCTATTGGCACTGATGAAACCTTCATATTCTTAGTCTTTCTGTTTCTTGCCTAAAGCCCAGTTTGCTCAACGGTGCCATACAAGCCTGACTGAGATTTTGTTCAACTCATTGCGTCTGTGGTATGAACTGGGTTTCATTAGCTCTCCACGTGTTTCATCCCAGCATCCCTGTATTCACCTACTGTTCCGCCTTGCACATCACTGTGTGCGTATTTCGTATCGTAACGGTTGCCCATATGTGTACTTAGAAATTGCACCTGCTTTTTTCAGCGTCGCGGCACCACCGAGGGACATGCATCATTTGTAATCCTGTTTATACTAAAGGCTGATGTAATACCGATGGGCCATATAGTGGAGATCCAGAAAGAGGAAAAACCCATCACTGAGTGATTTGATATACATTAAAAAACTTTTATTTCCAATTTCCATATTTGCGCTAACATGCACATGTATGTGCACACATGCCCTCTGCCTACTTTCACTGAGTTTTCTACACGCGTATCTGAAGGGCAGGATTTTATCTGTGACTGTGGAAAGCACTAACTGGAGGTTGTTGGTGTTTTTTTTTTAATTTGAATAAAGGATTCCCCTTGCTTGCTTTTTTGTCTGTTCGTCTAGCAGGAGTTGTAGTTTTGATAATTTTAGGCACTCTTCTTGGGTGCTGTTTAATAAAAGATGCATTCTGTGTTTGTAGTATGGCAGAGATACTTGGGTGTGCTTGGTGAATCAGCACGCAGGCAGAAACACAGCTCACCGACTAAACACATTGCAAGAAACAGTTTGTATAAAGGTGGGATGTTCACAGTGGGAGGAGAGCGCCCAAATCCGTGCTGAGCTTTAAAACGGGGGCCCAAAACGTCTCTCCGCCCTGGTAGGCACCAGAGAAGCGCCTGACCCTGCTCTCTGCCGGGAGGTATTGCAGGAGAAGAGAATACTTGTACGGTTCTGTGATTGCTTCCCCAATTAAGTTGTATTTCATGTGCAAGTGACTTGTGACGTAGCTGGCTTCTTCCACATTTAATTCCGTGATTCGTGTTGGCAGGAACGTAACCGTTGAGCCTTTAGAAACGCCACGTTACGTAGGGCTCGATCCAGGACCCGTCGAGTGAGGGGGATGCAAGCTTCACGTTGAATTCGGTGCGCTCGTGATCGGGCCGGGGCGGGTTCGGATGGCTGAAATCTGGCTCTTGCGTTCACCCCGCGAGCCCGCAGCTGGGCGACGTGCTGCGGCCCCCCGTGCCGGCAGCGCCGAGGCATCGCCGCGCGGCTGGCCGCCGGCTGCCTCCCCCCGAAGCCGGCGGGAGCCGCGTCGGTGCTCAGCAGCCTGGGGACCCGCGTCGCTGCTCCAGAGCCCGCCGACTGGCTTGGGTTGTATTCCTTTGCCTTAGGGTCGATTCTCGCTCCTGGAGAAGTTGATGGCAAGCTGCTCTCGAGGTGCACGGCGCGAGGCCGTGTCGAGGGCCGTTGCCCTGCTTTGTAAAGTCTGTTGGCCTGACGCACCGAAACAGGGACAGACAAACAGAGCAAATACTTCTTCTGTAAAACACGCAACTAACAAACATTGTTTTTGTGCTTCCCCACCCTCATGTCTAATTGTATAAATTAAATGTCGCGTCAGTCTGCCTGAGGTGTTGGCATCCTGTTCGTATTTCAATTACTACCATTAAATTATGTTTATGCAGTGCACAAATGTAGGGAGAATGTATTTATAGCAATCTTTTATTGCTAGTTACGTCCTGGAAAAATAACGTTGAAGTGCTGAATCGCTAAGTTGAAGCAAGTTTTAAGTTGAAGCAAAATTTCTTTTCTCAGGCAATACAAGCCATAGGTGGAGCAAAATAGCAATGAACTGTATCACCACTCAGCTAATGTCTATGTGACTGTACAGCCGTAATAATATATTGCTACTGGAACCACCTAAATATTTAATTGTACGAAAACAATATAGTTAAGGCTCAGAAGGGGAGCAAAGGGGAGAGGTGCAAGATTGAATTTTCTCAGTGCCTGAAAATACCATTTCCAATGATTTAGCAAAACTCTCTTTAGCTACTGTTAAGAAGAATATAATTGAGCTGAGGTTGAAATTATACTTCTGAAAGAATAAGCTTTTCTGTACATCAAACATTTAATACAGTAAAACAATGCTGTACCTGATGAATAATTAAAATATTGAAAAGAAAAACCATTTCTCAATGTATAACTTATTATATGTGTGAAGTGTTTTTACCTTTATGAAAAAAATCTGAGAAATGAGTTTTGTTTTCATCTCCATTTGTTGCAAGCGCAAGAGAGGTTGTTTTTGTAAAATACTAAGTGTTGTGGAGCACCGTGAACTTCTCAGTCACTTCTCAGGACTGTGCTACGTGACCTTTAAAGTGTTGGTGATGGATTCAAGGTTTTATTTATTTATTTATTTATTTATTTAAAGCAATTGTAAAAATACTTAATAAGGAGAGAGAGTACAAAAGGTGGTACAGCTTCCTTGTGTACTATGAGACAGAGAGAGTCTGAGAGATAGGAACAAGAAGACTTCAGTGTTTCATATGCTGAAAAAACAATGTTAATTTATAGTTTTGTGTAAGCGCAGAGGAATTTTTAGACAAAGCTGCAGCCACTCAAAGTATTCATTTCCTCCTTACTCTCAGACATGAACCTAGACTAATTAATTAGTTTTTTCAAAGTCTTGTGAAGATGGAAGCCCTTCCAAATTGCCTCTTGAAGTCACACTGGACCCATGATCCAACCAACTCATGGTGTTTCCAAGACACTTGCGATGGCAGTGGTGTTAATGGTTTGAACTGGAGTTATGTATTGATGTTATTTCAAATAACTTGGAGTCACAGTTGCTGCAAGGGAACAGTATGTTTGTATCGGGCAGTTTCGGGGCACTCAGGTTCACTGGTGGTGACACTTTATGGATGTCCTTCTCTCACCAGGAGGTTTCTCTTGCACGTGACAGGAGTGGGGGCATGGAAGGGTCTTTTGACTCATCTAACCCAGTCTCCCCCAGCACTTCTGTATCCAGCGTTTCCAAACCTGGATGACTTTCCCTGTCCAAGCGAGAGATTGGCAGCTGCTCTGCTCAACCAAGAGCCAAGACTTTTTAGCCTGTTGAATCGTTCAAATGTGAATGCCTCACAGAAAGCACTCTTTCCTTTTTTCTTTTTTCTTTCCAGTTCAGTCAAATGTCGGGTTTTGTTTCTCACCTCCATGTAATAAAAACAAAAGTATTAGTAATAGAAGAACCTGCAGAAAAGAGAGGTTTTTCTGCCGTCTGCCGCTCGGTGCTTGGGCGCGAAGTGAAGGGGGACCAGGTTTCTCCTGGCGGGCACCTCGCTCAAGTGCCGGGATGCACTGGCGAGGGGAGCGTTGGTGGGAGGAGAGGCGCCGGGATACGGCCCGGTTGCTCTGGGGAGACTCAGGGACTCGTGTGCCGGTCCAGCCGGCGGGGAAGTCGCTCGCTTTGTGAGCTGCCTAATGAGCCCCGGCGGCGCCCCGCTGCTGAGCCCGAGGGGGCCCCAAACAAGCGCTCCCCTGTGCAATGGCTACGGAGGCCGCCGGAAAAACATCCGTGCGGATTTTTTAGCCCATCCTCTCACGCGTGTGTCTGTGTCAGCGTGAGTCTTGGTGTTCGCCGAATCTGAGCTCTGAAGTGCGATGCATCTGGTTAAGAAGAAAAAGACCAGCATTTCCCTATGTGTTTTCCTCAGGGGACTTCTTCCTCTGAACATACTTTCCTAAATTTCTTTGCGTTAATAGATGGGAGAAGATGTGTTGAGTTTTGGTACTCATCGCAGGAGTTTTTCTGGTATAGGTGTTGGTTACTGCAATGGGAATAGCGCTAGTGCAGAGAGAGAGCTGCTAGAACGAGGCTCAGCCGGTGGCTTCCTCCCGCGTTCCCAAGGGCTCCTTAGGCGATAAAGAGCATGTCAGGATACCGGCTCGCTTTGCTTCTTACAGGAGTCACTGAGGATATGGTCCATAAGAATAAGGATAATAAATTCTTAAATACGGCATTACAGATTGAATAAGTTTGCCTGTAAATCTCCTGGGTTTTGTGTGTGTGTGCTTGTGGTGTTCTCTTATTCTTTGCTAGTCTTTTTGTGCAAACAGATTTACATTGTATTCGGGATTACTTCAAACCATAAACTGTTTAGGACATGTTAATGTGAAAACACCAGTGTCAGAAATCTGAGCTGGAGGTAGGTATTAACGCTGCTGCAGGAAACTCGAGGAAAATCTAAGTATATATCAGTGCAGAACCCGTAAAGGTTTCTGGGTTTGTTTTGGGTGCTTCAACCAAGAATGTGTCTTTATTTTCCATAGGCCCAACTGCACCACGGTCGGAAAGGATTCTGTAGGTTAGGAATACTTTACTATTTGACAATAGTAATATTTACAATATTTGCTTTGTTCCTGTTAGTTTGTATTTAGTTTTGCACACGAGTCTCTGACTTCTGTTTTACGTCATTGCATGCTTGGGTGGCTTCATCTAGAGACCAAGATCATCAAAGCATTTAATGTGGCTGAAAAATTTTGTGCACCTTTTCAGTGATGTTACTGGTTTTTGTTTTCCAAGAGCAGTGCAAAGCTTCATTCCAAGTTGATATACCTGAGATACTGGAGGGGAATTTCTGTAAGAAAATGGTTTTCAAGGATATTTTGAAGGCTAGCCTTTGAAAGAAAGGAGTGGAAGAAACAGGTTTTGTATTTATTGCAGAACTAAGAATAATACCATCTCTCGAAAATAACCTCCAATGTTACATTCTTGAGCTGTAAGCAAATGTTGACGTAGAAGTATTGGGTGTTTCAACCTGAGGTGTTAAAGATATCTACAAAGCTCTGTAGCTCTGTACTATTCCTGGAAGATGCTGCTAATTTTTCTGTGTTGTTTTGTTTTTTGTTTTTTTTTAAGAGTTCTCTGGTCCTGTTAGAGAATGTCTATTTGGGCAGGAACATATTTGAAGCTGAAGGTCAGTCCTTACATTTTCTAGATGAGAAAATATGCACACTTGGGAGTTTTCCATCCCTTTTTTATGAGCAGAGCAGTTTGCTAAGCAGACATGTGTTTTAATGATAGCAAACTAAGTTTACACATTGTACAGTGGTATTTTGCTGCATTAATTACCTTGTCAAATGTAATAGGTAATTACCACATCAAATCACCTTCATATGTTATATGGAGGCATAACTTGCTAAATTATTTTAGAAAACAAACAAACAAATCCCAGAAGCCCAAGGGCAACATCACCACAAATCTGTCTCTTTCTCTTCTGAAATAAAGCACTTTGGCTCATGAAGGTAGGAGCCTCGCTATGCACTGATCACTGGGTAGACCTTGGCTTCCCCTTGCAATGGAGAAGGTCGCCCTCCAGCTGTCCTTCTCCTGGACACACACACACACACACACACACACACACACTTTAGTCCTTTTTCTCCAAGGTATCTTGCATCTCTGTGGGATTTCACAGGACCAGTAATCACCAGTTCCCTTCTTCATAGCTTGTTTGTTGAGCCAGAGATTAAACCAAACCTTCATGGTGTTTCATCTAGTTGCCACCTTGCAGTTTTGTCTCCTTTACCAAACTGTGACCTGGGAATGAGTGTGTCCTCACGTATGGAAGAGTGCTATGTGTGGGTGCCGGTGGTTTGGATCAATGCAATGCAACCATTACTTTTTTTTATTTCATGTAGTCATTTATGCCTGGTCTTAAACTAGTCTTTTGAGTGAGTGATTTCACATATAGGTTTTTGCCTAGTCTAGGCCATATTGGAAGGAGCGCTTCTTCCGTGTTACCAATCGTAGTATACACAGGAAAAAAACCCACAAATTTTGGTTATTCTTTCTTATCCAATAATTAGCTAAATGACATTTGTGATAAAACTCTGCAATAAATTTGTGAAACCATTTCAGTGCTTTAAAGGGCATAGAGTGTGTGCTGTAGAGAAGTACCCCTAAGGACCCGCAGCAGAGTGATGCAGCCCTTGTCCTTTTTTGCAATAGTAGGAAGGGAGGTGGGGGAAAGACATCTTTCAAGTGCGGTCGTGAGTAAGTAGAGAGGCATGGAAGGACTGAAGCAATCTGGGAGCAAGAAGATCTTTTTTTCCAAAGCCTGTATCCACTTAGATCCTGATTAGTTATGGTCCTGACATTGCTTTAACCAACCCATACAGCTTTGCCAGTTTTATAGACCTCAGTAAGTGCTGGTCTGTTCTTACTGCGTGCAGTGGCTGTTCTTGGCCCTAGGGATGGGAGCAGATCAGCGTTGTGACTGCAGTCTGTCCGGAGAGTGGTTCCTCGTTCCAGCAGGGGATTATCTCCTCCGCGGGCACTTTCCGAGGGAGCAGCATCCTTCATGCCTCACCTACCTCTGAGTCATCTTCGGAGGCACAGAGGGGTGGCAGGGAGAGGAGGGGACTTGCTTGCTTGTGCTCCTGGCTGCCAAGGCTGGTGTCACTCCGTAACCACGTCCTCCCTTGGCCGCTTCCCTGCTCTCTGCAGCAGGAGCAGCGGTGCCAGGCTTGCTTTCCTCCAGCCGGCACTGGCATGGCTCTCGCCGGTGTGCCACCCGCAGGCTGCCCACCCCGGGGCAGGGAGCGGCACGGCTCTGGCCTTCATTGCTAAAACCAAGGATGAGAAATTGTTGGGGGGGTTTTGTTGTTTTTTGTTCGTTCTCCGGTGGTTGCTGCTTCCTCTTGCCCAAGAATTCTCTAGCCAGCGTTGAGGGAGAACGTGCCCTGGACGGGAAGTGTAACCGAATCCATTGCGAATTAACAGTTAAACTGACATAAGGGGGTTGGAGATTTTAGTTGTTGCCTTTTAAAGTTGGCCAAGTCACGCCGGGTATAAAAGGATCGTTCTTCACGCTCCGGCACGCTTGGGGAGGAGGCCAGAGCAGTGCATCCACACGGCGTGATCAGACGTGGCATTACCTGGTTTGAAATAAGCTTGATGACGCCCTTCTCCTCCTCTGTCTAAATTAATATTCTCAGTTTGTGAGAACAGAGTGCAAAATGCATCATGTCTTCATTTTTTTCAACAGCTGGCACGTATAGATGATGTTGTTTAGGAGAAGGCCACTTACCAACCCATCCCCAGCCATGTGGAAAATGTTAGCGGTGTCGTATCTTGGATACAGTACCTCTGTTTTCCAAAGAGATGAATGCTGTTAAGTGCATCTTGCTGTGGGAGCTGAGTCGCGGTTTGTGATTCTGGGATCCCTTTTTGATCTTTTCCTTCCCGCACGGTGCTGACTGAGGTATTTCTGGGGTAGGTGCCAGAGCTGTTCCCTTGCTAGCGATTCACGTGCCCTTCACATGTTGCCCTGCAAAATGACATGTAGCCGCGTGTACCAAGTATTAATGTTATATCAGTTTGGCTCTCAAAACATGTACTTTCACTTTCATCTCGGAAGTCGTGCCACTCTGTAGTAGATTGGTGGTGCTGCAGTTAGTAGAAGTTGTTTGCAGATTGAGTTCTGGAATAATTTGGGGCGCAAGCAAAGTGATCCGCTGCTGTGTCATGGTTTCAAAAAGTAGCATGTGCTGCCGTGCAGTCTGGCAGCTCCTTTATGGACTGATCCCGCTGCTGCACGGATGAGACTCTTTCAGGTGTTTAATCCTTAGCCTTAGCTGATCACAATCTGTGTCTTCCTGGCACTGCACAAGAGCCTGTTTACTATTCCCACTTGTAAAAAAAAAGAAAAAAAAGAAAAAAAAAAAAGAAAAAGGGGGGGGGTGGTGAGCCATAACAACATCAGAATCATAAGCATCAGGCTCCATGTAAATGAAACCGCTCTGAAATACAGATACGTATCAATGCAAGTCAGCAATAAGCACGCTGATTAACAGCGAGGAAACCAAAGATGCACAGAGCAGGTAGAGCCCTGGTACCGCTGGGGAGGCGTCTCGAGGATTTTTCCCCCGTTCACCTGTAAGATGTTGTGGGATCACCCACACGCTGGATTGGCAGTGTGTTCCTGACATAGTCCTGGCTTTTGCAGTACAGATACGGTGTCTGAGGGAAGACCACCGATTGAATCCCTGCTGACCGCAGGAGAGCGATTAGCAAGTAATGGCTTGCGAGCTGTCCTGGGGTGGGACTGGAGTATACGTCTCCCTCACCTTCGTGTGTGACACTTTCGAGTTTATTACGTTTTTCTAAATGACTCAGTAGCGCGTGCTAGGCTTTGGGTGGCCCACTTGAAACGCTCTCAGAAGGGCTTGCTTTTCAGAAAGAGCTAAGTGATATCTTTAGAAATCCAGGCTCCTTTGCAAGGTAGTATTTTATCTTCAACCTGTGTATTTAACATAATGACATATTCTTTGAGGTACATTGACTTCTTAGTGGATTGCAATTCCGTATTGCTGCAAAAGGCTTGTGGAAATTGCAGAATTTTAAATATAGTATCGATAAAAAGCTAAAGTGTGCTCCATAGTCAGTGCTGAATCAGGACCTAAAGTGAGGAATAAGTGTAGATTCTGGAAAAGGCCGCTCATCTTTCTAGTATTCTTTTGTCTGTTTCTACATCCAAATTATTCTGTGATACGGAACGTCCTTATGAGCTTTCAAAGTTCAGGTTGAGGCATCAGTTCTCGTAACAATATAATTTAGAAAGAACAATGGACTCTTTTTTCCAACCTGTAATTTGTCTGATATAAATTTCTGTTCTAGAAAATGTCATTTCTCCTACGAGAAAGAAAATAAAATACCTTCTGAACCACCGTTTGTCCACAGAATTTATGTCCTGACTGATCCAGACAGTAAAACTCTCTGAAGATGTATATGTTGTTTAAGAAGTACTATTAAAAATTAATCCGATTTTCTATTCTTCTGATGTAAATAGATGACAATAAACCAGCTTGAAACCAAAATGGCCACTTTCTGACTTTTATGCAGAATAAAAGGCTGTTTATCCTTTCTGCTTTATTTTAAGCTGTGACTTTACTATTCAAGAAACAAATTTTAATCAGCCACCGTATCAGACAAATGGGGGCTTTAGTGAGTGGTTAGTATGTTGGGAGTAAGCACTAAGATTCTCATTATAGTGCATGTCTGAATAATTAGTAGAACCACTCTGCACTTTTTTGGCAATAAGAAGAAACTTGCTTCTCCCTGAAACGACAGGATGACAGGAGCATCTAGCGGCTCGGTCATTAGTGTGTGCCTGCCATCAATGTCACGTTACGGTGTCAAATTAGTTAGTGCCCCCTCAGGAGCCGAGCTGGACCTGCAAATTATCCTCCTATGTCCCAGGAAACCGTGTTTGCTAAACCTCAGATCAAATGTGAACAAATGATTAACATGGCTCATAAATTAACTAGTTTACAGGCTTATAACTTTTTACAAGTAGATTAATAAAGACAAAAGTTTTAGGACTGCGTTGTGCTGAGTTCAAAGCAATGTTTTCTTTTTGTTTTTCTCTATTTGTAGGTAGGTTTGCATTTCTCTTGCAGAGAAAAAACTGCATGCAGCCAAGGAAAAAAATGTTGAGAAAATCTAGTGTCCTAAAGGAAGCAAATGTAAATCCACTGAAAACAATATAATTAAGTTTGTTATCTCATTGCCCGATAAGTCGCTGACAATAGTCTTTCTTCTTGTAGTGGCAGTTGTTTGTTAATGAGTTCACCAATTAAGTTTGAAAGATTACAGCCTTTGCCAAGAGGATTTATCTGTTAAAAGCATTACATATTTTGTGATACGCTCTTACCATATTGTAAGCCTCTTTGTTGCAGAGGTAGAAGACTACCTCTTAAACACATTAAATCCTATTACAGGGCCCAAAATAATTTTACAATCTGTTTACACATTTGCATCTACAAAACTGTAACAAATCTGTCCAGAGATGTCTGTTTTGAGACCGGGATGCTAACAGATAGTGCACTCTCTTGAAGCTGGATTGCCCTTGTGAAATGAATGCTTTCTTTGCTAAAGAATAATTAATTTATAATGATTTATGACTATGCAAATCATAAATTCTTTTTAGGCCTCCTGTTTAAGTCTCCCCTCAGCTGAGTTTTTCAACTAATGCAAAAATAATGCATATTTTTTAGTGCTCTTTTACTGCTTTTAAATTTAAAGAGAGCAAGTCTCATGGATACATTGAAGTCTCATTCACCCACAAGCAAGCTACTGCTATCTTTCTTTTGTACCTTTAAGGGGGTGAGTAAGCCTTGATATCAGAGATCAAATCAGCATTTTGGAAAGGGCCTAGCACGCAAAAACATGCAAAATACATGTATTCATAAGAAAACTCCTGAAAATGCCAGAGGTTATGCTCAGTTTATCTGTCAGCAAATTTAACTTAAAGTAGGTGGTAGTCAATTTAGTAAATACTTTACTAATATTGTAACTATAAAGAATCATGAATGCAACCTCAGCATCCTGACCCATGCATGTTTTAATGACTTCGCTAGGGAAACGTACACTGTATTGCAGATTAGCAATAACATTTAAAATGCAAGCAGTTTCTGCGAGAAGGCTGGCTTGTACAAACTCATATTGGAAAAAAACAGAAAGGAAAATTGCACTCTTTAGTTAATCCTTGGAAAGAAAACTTTTTGTTGATTCTGTATCTAGTGCATTTGCCCAAATCCTGTTCTCAGTGAAACTCCTGTAAATCTTTTAACTTTATCAGGGCTAATGTTGGTCACCCTTTGTCCTGAGTTTGTTTTCCTCGAGTTTCGGTGCCCCTTTGCTGTGCATCCTCCCCTTTACCATCCAGTGTGCAAATTACAGTCTTCTAAATGTGACTGAAGAAAGGGGCAAGAGTGATTTCATATATCAGAGTTGCCTTAAAGTTCATTAATTTGACTTCTGGGTTGCCACACGCTTCCAGAGCCCGTCCTAGCATAAAGTTTGCTTTTTTGCTGCAGCACGCAGCAAAGAACCGAGTACCGCCGATTCCCGGGCAGACGCCTCTGCCTCTGCCTCCGTGCGCGGAGGGGTGCAGCAGAGCCCGAAGCAGGGCAGCGGCGGGGAGGCAGCGCCTTCCTGGTGCCCCACGTCTCCCCGCCGTTTTGCCTTTCTCCGTGAAGCAGAGCGCCTAGGCGATGCGTTCCCCCCGCAAGGTTTCCCAACCCCTCTTGGGAAACGGCAAGGCCAGGGCACAAGGATTTGCTAATGCCATCAACCAAACACGTTCCCCGCGCCCCAGCCCTGTTCAGTCGCACCTCGATGGTTCTCATCACTTTCTTAAATATAAAGTGCCAGCCGTGGGTTGGTAGCTCATAGCTGAGCAGTTAGTAAATGTGATATATCCCCCAAACATTGGACCAGATGCTCAGCACTGCTAAATCGGTAGTGTTTTGCCAGTTTTGGTAGTTAGGGCTCTGGTCCGCATCACCTTGCAAACCTTAAACACTCAAGGTTGAAGGAGCAGAGTTAAATTTGTGTTTAACCAACCACCTTGTTGTGGTTTAGAGATTGTAACGCTGGAAATAAGACCACCCACTACGTAGCACACGCGGCTGCCCTGCACGTGGCAGTCGGAGAAATAATGAACTTGCACCAGTGGGCTGGCGCTTCTCGGCGCCTCTTTAACAGGACAGAATTGCACACCCAGTGGTGAAAAAAGCGTGAATTGAATATACGATGAATTGCTTAATTGTTCAGAGAAATGTGTAAGGTTTTGTGGCTGTTTTGGCTGTTACCAGAATCAAACTTTCGATTCTTTGTAAAAAGTGTTGTGCTCTGTTTTCCTACTCGTGGTGCGCTTGGTGCCCTGGAAGGGAACTTGCTGTACGCTTCGGGGGCTCTTTCCTGCAGCCTGACCTAGGTCCATCGCATCAGTGGGTGCTGAACCCAGCCCCAAGCAGCCTCTTTCCTTGCCGTTTCGGAGGATGCTGCTCTATTCCCAAATCAGACTTTCCCTCCAGTTCCAGAAAACCTTAACTCCTTCTGTCTTTGTTCTGTTCCTTACCTTCATCCAACCACATAATTGCTTTGTATTACTTTAACACACCAATCTGCGAAACTGCTCCATTTTCTTGGTTATTGGGCTATTTTCCTTGTTCTTTTGCAATAGAAATTCTTAGAGATTGTGTCTTTTGCACAATAGCAGATTTATGTTTAAGGAGACTGGCAGTCCTTGGAGAATGGGAAGCCTCATGGCTTTCTCCTCAAATGACGATACTGAGGAGAGGATTTCTAGTACCAGTAGGCTTGGATGTAGGCACCTAAAAACGATGCCAAAAGCCTATTTGATCTAAATATATGTATTCACAAGTGGAAAAAAAAATTGCTGATACCGATATTGAGCATTGCAGCCTGCTTTGTGTTCTAACCTAAGTGCAGCAAGCTGCCTTAAATCATTAAATATTTTTGAACTCTGCATGGAGGCGGATGTTGCCTTACAAAGTGAAGGCAAGGCTGACATGTACTGGCACGTTCAGAACAAACTTTATGGCAGTGAGTAAGGATCACTTCGTGTTTAAATCACAACAGGACAAACCACCCAACCTTGCCTACCCTTGGGAGCGGGAAACACCCCTGGCACTTCCTTTTGGGGTGGGAAAGCTCCCTTCCAGATATGTCCCAGGTACTGATAAGGAACTTGGAAGCTTTAGTTAAACTGCCTTAATCAGGTTTGTTTTCATTTTTATGGCTTGTGTTGTTGTGTTTGCAGTGACACCATCTCCTATTTTTTCTTTCTGTACTGTTTTAAAAAAATAAACTCAAACCAAAAAAAAACCAATGTCCTGTTTGCAGTGGGCAGTTTTAGCATACAGCATGGAAAATGAATTAGAATTTCTGCCTTGAGAAAAGTATACAGCACAAATTTTGTGCTGTGATTCTTGATACTGAATGATCAGGTTCTGTTTTTATTAAGCAAAATACATATATTGTACAAGGGTAAGTGTTGTATTTATAAACATTTCCCTAGCTCTATGAGCTCTTGTTCACCTTACAAAAAACCTGTTCATGCTGCAATAAAAATACCTATGTTTAATTCTTAAGCAGTGAATTTGTGCATTTTGCTCTTAATTCACAAAGAAAACTTGGCTTAACAGAAACCTGCGGTTCCTTTCAAGGCAGCTGCATGATTTTACATAGAAATAGAAACTGGCATGAGGAATAAACTTCTTAAGCCAGGAAAGGACTCTGTGAGTGCTCCCAATGTGGAATGTGCAAAGAGCCTTATTCCCAGGCATTCCAGCATATGCACTGTGCATTTTCCTATCCTCGCCTTTTGGTTTTCTTGGACCAGTTTTAACTCTGTTTTGAGGAAATTAAAGATACAGTGAATGTGTCGGGGATCTCTTTTAGGGGAATGACGCTCTATTAAGATTTGATACTGCAAGCATGCCTGCTAGTTATGTAGTGAATAATTAATCCATTTTTTTGAAAACAGGATTTCTGCTGAAGGATCTGTGCATTAACTCATGTTCACTGCATTGTATCGAAAAAGTATGCCAGCATAAAAAAAAAAAAAGCACTGCTTTGTTAGTAAAAAGCTGCAAATACCATTTAGCATCACCTGTATAAATTGAAGTTTCTATATCATTAATCTGGAATGGTGTAATTTCATATGGCAGGAAGACTTTTCTTTGGCTTTATACAAAATATGCCTATTTCAGATTGGTGTTAGTTGACAGGCAAGTCAAAATGTAAACATCTACAGGAAGGGTTTAAGGCAAAATCATTTATCTCTGAGGTTTGATTAGTTCCAGGCCATCACTGGTGTGGGCTCGGAAGCCTTATGAAGAAGCTTGGCTGTCTGGAGAAGGTTCTCCTGGTGTTCACCCCAGTGGCGTGGGTCTGGTTCAGGAGTGACCGTGACCAGCAGCTATCTCAAGAGCAGAGTGAAGGACGGGCACGTTGTGGGCTGCCTGCTCCTCGCCCTGCGCTCTCCGGCTGCGTTGGGACCAGAGAGCCAGCAGGGCTGCTGATGGGCAGGAGAAGCTGCTGGCTTCTCAGAACGGTGGGTGGGATCCAAGGTGGCCGAGCGAGCCCTGCACGCGCTGCTGCGTGCTGACGGTTGTGCATTTGCGGCAAATTCCAGCGAGCTGGTGGCAAACCTTCAGCTGCTGGCAAGCCCCTGCGCTGCCTCTGCAGCAGGCTTCGGTCTGACCACAGGCATGAAAAAAATGGAGGTCAGGGATGAGCCAGCTCCAGGAGAAACCTTGGGTAATCCTTCTGTAACCATAGGCAGAAGTGTGCCGTCCATGATTGGTGAATTCATCCGCTTTGAAAACATCCTGCGCATGACTGTGCCTATATTAATGAAGGGATGCGCTTTCCAAGCCAAAGAGTTAGCGTGACCTTTGGTGGGTTCAACTGAACAAGTATAGAACTTATAAGGAAGCCAACCCTTTGCTAGATTGAATGTCTCCACTGAATAATCCTTCAGTATGGATGCAAGAATTGGACAGCCAGCAGCCAGGGAGCCCGTACCAAAAATTTCAGGATAACTTACTTCTTGGTTAACTGGTATGACAAAATGATGAATGGTGAGGTTTTGCGCTGCAGCAGTTGCGCGGATGTTGAAATGTTAATTGTGCAGGCTCAGCTGCCTTGGGTTGGGCACGCAGTCGATGATATACGAATACCCGGCAGCTGCCGGCCAGAGAAGCAGAGCTTGGCAGGAGCAGCGCGGCTGCCGTATGGGACAGTCTGGAGTATGCTCTTAAGCCTCTGTGCGGCAAAGCAGTCTTGGAGCTTTTTTGACGAGTACGAGTCAAAGGGAGATTCATTTTGCTGAGTGCCATCAGGGAAGAAAAGTGTGTGAGGCAAAAGGAATAGCAGCAGCAGGGGTTGAATTGCAGGGTTCGTGCAATAGGGAAATTTGTGGAAGATGTCACCTGTCACATACTGACTGTGTTAGTTACTCCTATATCCGACATAGGAGCAGATTTACCGAAGGAACTAAAGAGACTCCCCTATGGGCACTGCCTTCTGTGCTGTTTGCGGGGGAGGAAGAGGAGGATCAGCTCCCCCAGCCGCACGAGGGCTGTGACCAGCCCTGAGCTGTGCTGTGCTGGTGACTTTACAGCCCGTCTTTTGGAAGTGCAAGGCACAAAAGGAGCAAAAATAAGATCCCCTGATAAAAATGTTGTTAGCCCCTTTTTTCACATGTTACCTTGCTAACTTTCCCCAAGGACATCCACAGTTGTTCTAGTACTTGTTTGTGGGTACAAAGCTCCATCGTTGGACATGCAAAATGTGAATCTACAGAAGCAGGATTAAATAGTGCATTTTGGTAGTTGCGTTAGTTGCAATAGCGCAGTTGCATCTTGCCCTAAATGTCTTGACTTTACAAATTAATACACTGGGCAGTACAGTCCTGCTGGGAGTGAAAACTTCGCTTCCCCATCTCTGAAGTGTGATTAGTATTTTGAACAGAGTTAAGGGCCAACTGTGCAAGAAGCATGTGCAGTTTAGTGTGTCAGCTCCATGGGATAGTGTTACATGCACTTTCCTACAGGCAATGAACTGTTCCTCATTTTGAAAATTATGTCATGACTAATTTGCCCAAAGAGATGCAGAGATGGAAACAAACTTCAGGCCTCCTGATTTCTGTGCATATACTTTAACCACAAGATCGTGTTTCCTACCAATTTCGCACATACGAATGTGTAGATCTGAACGCACAAAATTGAAGGCACAAATTCAGATGCTGTCTCGAGGCACCTTTGGTCGTTTGTTCTGTTGTTTCCCACATTTGGGGCCTTAGGGGAGGTATGATGAGATCTGATTAGCACTAAGTCTGTTAATTGTAACTTCTAAATTAGAGCATCAGTGCGGAAGCATCACTTTCTGATTTGGATTAAAAAGCCCTTCATCTCAACAAAGCACAGTCAGTGCAGAAGATAGCAGAGTGCATGGAAATACATTAGATCAAAGTGATGCTTTGCCTAAGTGTGATGCCAGAATGGCTAATGAATTACTTTAGCCTAAGATTTATTACTCACAACTTATTTATGCTATTTATTGCAGCATACTACCCAGAGCTGTGAATTTATGTATAAACTCACCTACTATTTTATCTTGCTGTTCCGCATGCATGTACGCATGTACCAACTTTAAATTTAGGATAACGTGGTGTGATCCTTTTTGTGGCTCTTAGCTTGTGGATTGGTTGTACCCAGTGCTGCAAGTCCCTGCACATACTTGAAGAGGAGGGTAAAGACAGTGTCTCACTGTCTACTTTCATCTCCCCTTTCTCCTCCACTCCTTCCTCCTTCCACCACTCTCCCCCTCAGCTCCCTTGTGAAATTTCTCTAAAATAGGGCAAGAAAAAGTACCTGTCTACTAGGGTGGGAGTCTGATGCAAGTAGGTGAAATGACCTGGCTGTATGCAAACATGCAGGAACAACTATTTTGACTTCAGGACTGGTGGGGTAGAAAATAGCTCGATCCTACCAAAGCTAGGACATCTGGTGCATAAAAGTGTGCAGTTTTTTGTAATGAATTGGAAATGACACTACTGCAATGTATATAATAACATGGAAATAGTGCAGTATGGTGTGAGCAACTTGTGTAGAATATATAAAATGTCATGGTTTTCACATACATTGTGGAAAAGAGAAAATAACTTTGAGTGTAAAGGATATATGGAAATTCAGTGAATAAATAGTGCATTCAAGGATTTTTCATGCAACAAACTAGATTTATCTTTCACGGAAAAAAATCTATAAACATCAATGACTGTAGGTACATGAGGAAGTTTGGGTGTGCAACAAAGTCTACTTTTCAAAACCTCCCCAGTTCTTTAAGCAATTGAAAATTAGAACCTTTAAGACCTGATTCTTTTGTCATTTGAATCAGTTTCGTCTTGGATACCTGAGATTTGAAAAAAGCTGTGCTGTTTTACCTCTGAGTAATCGAAAATCAGATTCATTTTCCTGTTTGAGATGAACAACTTTTATACAGCTTGTCTAACAGGCAAAGTGAACTAAAAATATTGAAACACTGCGTTCATTTGGGGCAATAATTCACTAGGCCTTTGCAACTTATAAACACATGGACAGGCTACCCTACCCGATCTAACCAGGGAGTAGGTTAGAAGTATGAAGGAAATCCAACATTTCTTGAAAAGCTAGGGTTTCTTTTATTCTTTCTTTTCAAGGAGAAAGGTTGACATGAAAATGCAGGTGCAGCTCTAACTTCTATCTAGGCAATGCATGATTTGACAAAGAACGTTATCTCTTGGCTCAGAAGAGCATGTCATCACCTTGCCTATCGTGTTGCTCAGGAGAAGACATGGAAGCTTGGAAGTGCAAGACCACCTTCATGGCATATCACATATCCTAGTATTTCTGTTAGTGCATGCGTTCAGAAACTATGTCCACATAGTATAATACCCCAGAGACATATAGCATAACATGATGCAGTTTACTTCTAAGTCAGGCTTCTGTTGTATGGCCTAAAAGCTTTGTACGACTGTAGCAGCAATATCAAGAAAAAAACAATGTAAGGGGTCCATTAATGAATAGGTCCTTGAGTGTCGGGAAGCAGACGTTGTTGGAAACTTGGTAATGTTACTGTTGGGTTTTATTAATTAAATATAGCTATTAATATGACCTTGGATTTAAACACAATGACCTCTTTTGTGAGTATGATTAGCAGATGTTTACCATAATTCTTCACTCTGTGAAAAATGCTTGTTGCACCCAATAAAAACAACCATATTTACTTTGCTAAATCAAATATTTGGAACTTGGGTCTTACTTTATATATCATGGCTCCAGTGTCTTAGACTTTCCAAGTTTAAGGCTGAGAGCCCTTGGAGTAACGTATGTGGTAGATCTCTGAGCACAATGATCTATTGTATTAGTGAACACTTTTTTTTTTTTTTTTTTTTTGGCATTGTATCTTCTACAGTGAAACCAGTGTGCTGTACCAGCCTCTGGATTTTATTTTTACAGAAGTCTGGGGAGAACATTTTTGAATCCACAAGTTTTTCTATGTTTTGCCTGTTACTTATGGGTCAACTTCCTTTCCAGAAGAACTGCAGCAAGGGAAGCAGGAAACACAATTTCAGTTCTTAAAATAAAGCTGGAAGTTTGTCTCCTTTTCAATGCCATCTCATCTAATTTTAGACTTTAAAAAGTCTGATTCCCGATAATTTTCCTGTTCTTCCACCAAATTCAGAATTTGGAAACGATAAGCTGCTTTAGCAATCGAGATTGTCCCCCCTGCAAAAAGGCCACCTGCTGCCCAAAAACTGCAACAGGTATTTTCTGCATTAGCATTGTTTTCTAGCTGCCACGGTCAATTTTAGTAGCAGGTCTGCTGCCTGCTTGTCTGCAGTGCCGAAAGGAAATAGCAAGGGAACAAAACTTTGCTTTTCTTGGGAAACCACTCCCTTTGGAATGGAGAGATATGGCTTGCCATTTGATTTTGTTTCCCCCTCCAAAGTAAGCAACAACATTGCAAGGATCAGGGACAGCAAGAAAAGAATATTATTTAAAAGGCGTCATCTATCTAGCCAATGCGTTTCAGGAAAAGGAGTCTCCCGCTTCATGTTTTAAGGAGCGTAATAAAAATAGCGATCAGTTTAAGAAAGGGGCTGATGGACCAGAGAAAGTGGCAGCAGCAGCGCAGGGAAATGGTGCTCCATTTGTCTGAGCGTGCTAGCACGTTGCTAATGCTCCTCTCTGCAGGTAGGTGCCATCAAATCAGAGACAATTTGTGTCCGCTCTGCGGCAGGTTACTTGCGTGCTAAGTCTCCCGGACGTTGCTGCAGATCATCGTTGACTAGCTACTGCTGTTTGTTTGTCTTTACCTGCTGGACGTTGTTCACCAGTCAGGACGTATCGTTTATGTCTCAGCCAGGTCAGGGACCAACTGCTTCTAATGAGAAACTCAGTCTGGGATCTGCTCAGTTACTTCATTTTACTTAAAAAAAAAAAAAAAAAATTATGGCGTGAAGGTTCTCTCATGCTTTAACTTAAACTGAAGGAAGGTTGTGTAGTGTACCCTTAAAGAGCTGGGATGAGCAGCATCAGTGGATGTACAAGAATGAAAGGAGCAGAAACAGTCAGGAAGGAAGAGGGACCCTTCTAGATCCTCAGATCCCATGTTGGCCATGGTGTGGGTGTGTGAGGATCCCGATAAGCGTTAATGGCTCTGTGTGGGATATCCGACTTTCTCGAAAGGTCTATCAGCTGGACTTGCATCCTGAAAGCACATTTCATACTTGATTGTCTCTCTCAGTGTATTTTATTTCCCTGTTCCTTTGCTCAGTAATATCTGTAATTACTGTTTGTTAATTGAAATGTCAGGACCTCTTCAGCTCACAACCCGAAGGCTCTTTTTTATTTTCTCAAGGTTTTAAAGTTTTATTTGCTGGTTTATCTAGCCTGATTCGTTTTCCTTCAGTAGCAGATTTCAGCCCTATGCTGAAAGTGTTGGGTCAGATCATGACTTTACAAGTCTTTAAAAGCCAACTGCAAAATCTCCGCTGAAGCCAGTGCGCCAGTTGATTTGTGGTTGACAGTGTGCCCCGTTGTACATGTCCTAAATAGTTGCAGGTTAGGTCACTCAGGAGAGAAGGCTATAATTTTGTATGAAAGCACAGTCTGGGAAACTATGATATGAGCGCAACTATTATAAAACATGAAATGCTTTGTCTTTTCCCTTATAAAATGTGTAATTTCTACCCATTATCAATATTATTACAAGAGTCCTTGCAGTAAACTTGTCTTTTGATAGGCAGAAACTTGTCTTCGCTAGGAGCAAATACAGTAAAGTCTAACTTCTCTTTTAAAGGAGAATAAATAACAAGAATGAAGTTTACTAGAACACAATAAACCCGTTTCCAGGAAAGCTGCTGCAGAGGCATGTAGGATATGCTGAAGATTTATACTTAGGGTGAACATGTGCAAGTACCGTAATGATGTTGTAGGGAACATTGGAGTAAAATATTTGATCAACAGATATGTCTAAAGAAGATACATGGTTTGCTTTTTGTACTAGTTTTCAGATTACAGTAAGACAGTTAAATGAAGGTTCCTTGAAACCTATGTACTAATAAATCAGAGAGACCGGGAGCGGGTCAGATCTATCACAATTACATCCTTCCTAGACAGAGCAAATTCGACTGCCAACAAATTCGCTAAGTTGTTTGGTTTGCCCTGTGGATTCAGGGACGGGAACCAAGAGAAGAGAGAAGCTGAGAAATGAAAGGTCGGTCTCAACAATGTCATACAACTCCCCGTGCAGCTGCTACCCCTGCAAGGGTTTTAAAACGAAAGCATGGCTTATCCTGGGTAGGTGTGCAATTGTTTTGAACTAATTCAATCAAGATGCAGGAGATTATAGTGAAATAAAGGATAAAAAAGAAAAAGATCAACAAAAAGGGTGGAGTAGCCACTGTGATTAAGAAAAAAGATTACTGTTGATTTATTGATTCAGTCTTCAGCTTGCCATCTTAATCACTTTTTTTTTGGTTAATGTTATTAATATTTATACTTTAGCACTGTGTGGCAATTAGAGTAGGTTGTAATTAAGTCTCCAGGCCTGAAAACGTTAGTCTCCATGTAGGACAAAGCAGCTATGGCCTTCCCATGGCAGATTACTGGAAAGAGGTGCTTAAGTCGCAAAGTCTGGTGTGGAGCACAGAGCAGGATGGTTGCAGAAGCCAACTGCTAAGGCATAGGACTAGTTTTGAGGGCAGCGAACCCAGCACAAGTCCCTCTTTTTCTGAATCAAGTGAAAAACCTTGCTCAGGTTCATGCTGAGAGTCTCCTTTTACCTGCAAAGAACTCACTTTTGTGCCTCTCTGATCCTCCAGGCAGTGTTACTTGGTACTGGTGGCTGTTTGCTGTTTAAAAGTTACTGGGACACTGCAATGTTGGGTCTTGTCCTACAGCGAACGGCACGAGTTGGAGAAGCTCGCAGGCACCCCGAAGTCTTCCCCTCTGTGTGAGTTGGGAACGGGATAGCAGAAGTCTTATTTTTCAGCGTAGGGGGAATACATGAGAACTTCTTGTTGCAAACAGGTAGAACTGAGTCACCGAGGATTTAGTCAAAGAAGAAATGTGTATCATTGCTGTAAACCAGAATAAAAAAAGTTGTGCTTTCTTCATTACTCATTACACCACAGCGAGAATCAAAATCACTCAAAAATTATTTTAACAGCTATACATTGCTTCGCTAAAATAGTCTGGATAGGAGAGATTTTGTGGGAATCGCTTCTGATTTATGCAATACAATATAGCAAGCCAACTTGCTGTGATTTTTTCCAGTTATGTGCAATTATGTTAGAATTAATCAAAGAGCTTTGAATTACTTACATCATTCCGCAGCGCTTGCATGGTACTTCTGGGTGTCACTGAATGAATTGTGTCCATTTAAGTATACTGCTCTTGCAAACAATGCAGCGAGAAAATTAATTCCAAATTCCATGTATAGCTAGGTGCTTAATTTTTAGAGCCATTTTATATTCTGTGTTGTTTTGCTTTTTAAGCATAAATCCTATTGTTTAAGGCACACGGTAAATAACGCCATTTTGCTCTTGCAGCCTGAAAAGATTTACTGTATGGTTAACTGGGAGGGGATGGAGTTTAACCTATCACGTCAAACCCGATCCTTCGACTTCCTTTCCTGCTGCCATATGGGTAGCCATTGTGGTTGAGATTTGGTCTTGAAATCGGTGTGGTATAACACATCGCAGTATATATTACTCTGCTTCAAAAAGCATGCTGTGCTGCTGCATCTGATACCCCATGGGACCCGGCCACGTCACCCTGGTGGCGCGCATCATTCAGTGGTGAAGCCACCAGGCCTGGGATGCCGGTTTTGTGGGGACATGGAGACAACTCAATGCGTGCTTCGTTTGCCCGGTCTTGACGGCAGCTGAGGCTTTGAGGGCTGGCCGCGGGAGTGCAGGAATAGCGCGGTGTCCCCCGAGTATCAGCTCTCGTGTGAGAAGATGGGCAAATCCACGAAATTGCTGGTGGCCAGCAGGTTTGCTGCGCCACCTCCATCCCCGCAAGCCCACCAGCATCAGTCAAACCAAAAATACCTGCACATCTGTATTGCGGCAGGGATGAGGTGCAGTGTTTAAGGTTCTAAACTCTGGTGTTGCAGGCCTCTTGCAGACATGCAATAAAATTATAACCCATGCCCTAAAGAAGTTGATTAAATTCTGTTTTTTAGTAGCGTCTTTATTTGAGGGGCTTTTATTACTTGTAACCTCAAGTGCTCAAAAGCACTTGAGTAATTTACATCTACATTTGTTGAAATTTTTAATTTGACCTATTTTGGGTAAGATAATAGAAGAAGTTTGTTTTTTTTTTTTTTAGTAAGACCCAAACTTTGCGCACTATCAGTTCGATAAATTTGGACTTCACATTGAGTTAATCTTACAATGACTGTGAAAGAAACATGCTCTTTTCAGTAAACGGATGCCTTAGAAAAGACAATCATTGATAAGCTACCATAAAAAGTAAATAGATATCTAAAAATGAGTTTTTCCCTCCTCCTGGCCCCTCCCAGGAAAAGCAATAGCACCTACCCCGCAAAATGTTTGATTTTTACCTGTGCTACTGCAGCAGCTGGAAAAGCGGCTGTACATTCACAGAGCTCAGTGCACAAATAATGGCGTAAGTAAAAGGGTTTGCTGACGCGAGCTTCCGGAGGTACACGCAACACGTGAGCGGAAAAACGGTCAAATCGGCAAACAAAGAAACGTTCCTCCTTGAGTATCCCGGGCAGAGCTACGAAGAATGGAAAATAGTAATGATTTTTATTTTTTTTTTTAGCACAAATGTTTTTAAAACATTGCCGACTGTTAGTGTCAATAAAGAAGTACTGAGGAGGAAAAGCAGAAATGAATGCGTGACTGTGGAAAGATACATCAGAACACAGTAATTATATAAGCGTGATTTTTGTTGCTTTTGATGCCAGTGCGAGTATGTGAAGACTAATGCACTGTAGAGGACAGGTTTGTGGTTGAAATACACTTGATGGATTTTGACAAATTAAACAGTTGTAAAGATGTTTGGAAGTTATCCAGATCTTTACTGTTATTTATGTCACCGAACTAAAAAAAATCAGTGGTTAATTTGCAGTTCTTATAATTTTTATGATACTTATGTTGTTGTAAATTTAGCAGTGCGCGGCATCAACTCAGCGGGATACATTTTATGTTGTCAGCTACCTTTGACATCGTAATAGATTTCAGTTGCCAAAGCTTTCGCGCGCGGGAGAGAGAGAGAGAGAATGAAATGTAACAGGGAGCTGCAGGAGCGCTTGGATCAAATCCAAGCGCAGGTGAGCAAGGAGCGGGTTTAGGGCGAGCAGGGCTTTGCGACCCAAATCGTGCCGGGTCTTTGGGGGAGACCGGGGAGTCTCCGCGACCGTTCCCGAGCCCGTTGCGATAAAGGTGTTTGCGCCGTCGGGGTGGATAAGATACAGATTCGGTCGGGCTCCGTGATGCCCTTCGCGGCCCTTTGAAGTGCGGGCGGCTGATAACAGTGGTTGGGTCCAGCATCGCGTCCCTCTGCGCTGACTTTCTTCTCGGCGGTCCTCATCCTGCTGCGGTGTCTCGGTCCGTTTTTTTAAAAAAATGCATTTTGCTGAGGCTTGGCCTTCCAGCAGATGCCAAAGGGCTCGTGGCCCTCGCGGCGCGCGCCCTCTTTGGGGGGCTACCTGCCCCATGGATCGTTTCTGCCGGGCGGTTTTGCCCCGCGCGCGCTGGAGCGCGGTGGGTTCCACGCTGCCCTGGGCGCGAGGCGGGAGGTCCGGCTCGGCTCGGCGCGATGCGGCGTTTCAGGTCGTCTTTCCTGGATAAATACGAGCTGATAGAGGGTATCTGAAATGATAGAGGGTGGCCTGAGGAAAAGTTGTAAATGGAAGCAGCTTTTTTAACGGGCTCCGTTGCCAGTCAGGAGGAGAAGGAGCGTTCAGAGCGCCTTTGATACCTGAATTCATACAGCTTTCAAGCTTTTTCTTATCACCACCTATCGCAGAAGAGAGATGTATCTTGAGTTCAGCTGGCTCCAAGAGGAGACTTGGTTGTTGCTCTTTGGGATGCTTATTTTACTGGGGTAAAACCGGTCGTCTTGTTGAGAGGATGGAGGCCTACCTCAGGACCACGTGCCCCGTGAAATGCGCTTTTTATAAAGCATCCTCTTGCCCTTCCCGTCTTCTGCTTCTCTCGGCATTTGCCTCCCAAGTCTGAAAACTGAAGAATTTATTCGCGGTTGTTTCCTCACTGTTTGTGGCCTTAGCTGGGCTTCCCAAGGGTGTTTTGCATGCTCTTTCCGCTCTAATGGGATTGCCCATGGAGTTGAGCGCCCGCGCTGGGGGAATCCGTCCCGAAAGGTAGCCGATTAAGTCAGAACCTTCCTCATCCTTAGGTAATCCCCAAAATATGCAAATCGTCAGCGTGCAATTGGTTTTCCAATGTTTTGGGGTTTATAATTAAGCGCTTTGTCGCCGTCCTCCCCCTCTGCCTCCTCCTCCTTGGGGTCTTTATCCGTGGTGACCCCGGTGCTCCGCTTCCCTTTTCCTTTCCAGATCATCTTTCCATTTTTTGCTTCCCCCCGTAGGCTGCTGCCTCGAAGCTGCACGACTTCGGGGAGATTTGGGGCCCAAAGAAAATACTTCGGAAGAGTGTTGTGGTGGTGGCTGGGGTTTGCTGGGTTTCTCTTGCCCCGTGGGTGCCGGGTCTGGGCGCGCGGGGGTGTCGCTTTGGGGAAGAGTCATGCATTTACCTTGGCGTATTTTTACCAGCCCCATCTTTTGGCAAAGGAGAGAGAGGAGATGCGAGAACTGAGAGGGCTCCGTTTTCAAATTGACAGCAAATAAGATGATTAAAACTCTAAATTTTGGCACAGCCGTGTGGGAGAGCCAAGGATCTGAGCAGAAACATACTGTTCAGACAAGCAGCCACATCCCCTCGCGCGCTCGGGCGGGATGTTAATTCAGTGCTCTTTAGGTTGAAGAAACTGCTCTTGTATGTTGGAAGAACAAGCTCAAATTTCCATTTTGCGTAGAAGCAGCAGACTAGTATGTTAGTCTGTGTTCGCTGGCTAGACTTATCCTGGCTAATGTTTGCCAGATTCTTCTATTACATATTAAAATAAGATCTTATGAGTGGGTTTTATTTTTGTGCGCATTTCAGAAAACTAGGCCAGCCCTAACAAGCACATTTTCATGTTTTTGTTTTTGCATTTTGTCATTTTACATATTGAAAAATGGAATGGGGGAAAAAAAAAGCGCCTGCTAACATCAAAAAAATAAAGCTTTGCATTATTCTGCATAAGTGTTAAAATCTGCCTGATAGTTTGTGTATACAGACTTCGTTTTTTATGGTGTTTCCTTTCCCCACCCAAAGATCACAGATGTTGCGATAAAAATTAATGCCCTTATAGCGAATGCTTTTCTTCTGTGAACTTGGCCTAAAGAGGGTCACAAGTGCTTTTGTTACTAATAAATGTGGCAAGATTTAGGTACAAATAATAGGCAGACATTAATTTGTCAGGAGCAGGAACTTCTAAAAGAAAATGCAGAACATTTCTCCCTCCTTAAATCTAGATATTTCAATATCATAAAGTTTTTATTTTAACCATCAGGAGAGTAGCCCTGTTTGAAGAATTCAGCTTTAAAAAATGTCTTTGTAAATTGGGATTTTAGGACTACCTATTTGGAGGACGTTCTGTATGATAAATGACCCTTATAGGACAAAAAAAAAAAAGTAATTTTGCATGTCTGCTTCCTAGGATGTGTGATAATAATAAATGAACATTTTATATATCATTATATATATATCATGGCAGAACAAAAATCAGAAGATATATTATTCATTATTCCTGTTACTTTATATTTAAAAGGCAAAGATTTTTGCTTCTTTACCAAAACAACTGCTGCAGAATGTATTTGTAATATTCCCCACAAATACGAGCGGTGGAGAGATCTTCCAGGTCATTAGCACAGAAGAAAAGAGATGCCCTTAATTGTATTCATTTGAACATTAATACATTAATGCTGAGATTTAAGTACTGTTACTATTAAAAATTAAACTGGAGGAGCAGTGTGCAGATCATATGCTTTAGTGTAAGTCATCAGGTGCAGTGTTTGCATATTTAGCCTGCCATTTCAACACTAAAATGGATGTTTGAGGCTGGGTTTGGCTTTTTGAGGGACGCTTTTTTTTTTTCTTCTTCCTCCCCCCCAGCCCCGGTGTCATTTCTGGCAGGAGCGTTTCTTTTCATGGGTACATTTGCACCACCTGAGTAAAAGTTGCACTGATGAAAATCAGAGGAGGGTAAGGAGGAACTTGTTTGCTGTCCTGAAGTCCTCTTGTTCCGCTCGCCTTCCTCCCCCCGCCGCGTCTGCGGCTATTTTGCGCTGTGCAACCCCCTTCGAGCACCGCCTGCAGAGCTGGAGTAGCTCTGGCATGTAGATTTCCCAGTGGGAGAACTTGTGTGGATGGTAATTTTAATGAGACCTGATTTAAGCAGTAGAATAGATCCATAAAACTAATACAAGCAGACTTTCAAGAGCTCTACTATTTGTCAGGGCAGTGAATTTAGAGGTGCATCCATTGGCTTGGTAAAGAATATTATAATCTTGAAAACTTAACCTGCATTAATTCAAATTGTTTCTATGCAAAGTGCTGTGGAGAACTTCTTGAATCCAGGGCAGGCCAAATATAGACCTATTTATTTCTGAGGCTCAACTTTTGTGCAGAAAAGCATGCTAGAACCACAGGAACTTAAAGCTGGGTTCTATATGAATGAATGCAAAGTCTGTGCTGCTGCACACAGCTGTGTCTATAAGCTGCGGCAAGCTCTTAGCTTTGCTTTCTTTCCCATCATTTAAGGCCGCCACTCGGTCCACATATATTTCAAACTCTCCCGCATTGTCACACCTAGTTACATATGGCAGTAACATGGTTTTCTCCCATCCTGCAAATATCGGCGCTGTGCCCATACGAGGACCGGAGTCCTGCTTGGAGCAATGCACTTTGGCTCTGCTTTTTCGCCCTCGCGCTGGGACGTTTCCCTTGCTGCTGTTGGAAATTGTTTAGTTCTACTTGGCCTTATTCAACTGTTTTCCTTCCCTCGCTCTCCTCCCCAGCCCTTTCCCTCCATCCTGTTTTGTTTTTGCAAACAGCTTTTTTTCGCCGCAGCTCTCTGGCGCGGTGGGGAGGGACAGAGCAGGTGGGGGAGGCTCAGGGCTACAGGACGGAGCCCGGGAGGCAGACGAGGAGTGGGAATCGGCAGAGCCGGAGCACGTGGAGGGCGGTGGGGAGTCCGGGAAAAGAGGCGCAGTGGGGAGCCAGGAGGAAGGAGGGCAGAAGAGCATCGCAGCAGGAGCGAAAGGGGAAGAAGCGGGGAGGGCGGCATGGGGCACGAGCCCCAGGAGCTGGAGCTTGAGGACGCAGCGGACAGGCTGGATCGACGCGGGCTGCAGCCAGTTCCAGCGGTGGCAGCGACGTGCATTTAAACAGGGAAAAAGTTTATTTGCTTTTTCTCGCAGGATATGCTAAGTGATTTTGCAGTTTGAGTGGAGTGGCATTATTGCACTTAGCTCTGCATTTATTAAATAAATTTGTTCTCCAACTCGAGTGTTAAGTGTGTATTATGAAACCTCAGAGCCAATCTTAGTGGCTGCAGTGTGCAAATATTTTTAAAATTGTGTAATTAAACGGGGCTCGGGCTGCAATGTCCACTGAAGTGATTTATTAATTGAATGGTTTGATTAAATTTAATGTTATTTTAGTTTATACAGAAAGGGTTGGTATCTTTTGCACAGATAGGGACATCTTGTGGGGCTGTCAGTGGTGGTTCAGAGGTCCTTACGAGGAATCTTTAGCACCCAATTAAATATTAACCAAGAAGATGTGACTTGTTCTTTCTCTGTCCCTGAAACTGTGTTTTGACATCTAAGGCTGGCGATAAAAATTTGCTCTGCAGAATCACTTGCAATGCACTCTATTTATCACTAGATTATTTCTAAATTAATCACGCTTAAAAATCTTTCCTTTGTAATTGTGCTGGGGCTCAGTGCTGTATGATGTGTGTAAATAAAAAATGCCCTTTTAATTTCATGTTAACTATATCTAGCCGCTGTTGCAGCCAAATTGTATCTGTTTCTGTAGAATGTCATTTTAAAGGTATTGTGGTTACTGAGCGGCAGCTGTGATTGAAAAGTATGTAAACTAATCTTTAGTTGCTCATGTCATTTTTATATTCTTATGTCAGAACACAAGAAGGCTGCTTTAAATTTGTCTTTCGCTGTGTATTAATTTTCAAGTCTAATTTTTCTTGGGTTAACGCATATATTGCATTCTCTACTACACATTACCATTCATTGCCAAAGTAAATGGCTACTTGTGAAAAAGTACAAAATTAGTTCCTGCTTGATTACTGTAAAATACTTATTTATTTTCATAGGGAGGGTTTTTATTACCAGTGCATAAAGTACAATTATCCTGCATGGTATCGGTGACTTAGAAGAAGAAATAATCAAGCACCGTGTATTTATTACTGTGAAGAGCAATAAGTTGTAGAGCAGTGCATTGCTTTCCCAGAAACAAGAAGGAAGGTGCAAGACTTTTTGCGTTTGTTTTGGGGTGTTTTTTTTTTTTTCTTTTTGCTTCCAGGCTTGCCCTGTGTGTTGTTCCTGCTCTTTTAAATGCAGACCATTTAAAATTAAATCCTCGGTTAATATGTCTGCATAAGAACTTCTTTGTCTCTTGATGCCCAACCATTGAAAATTAAATGTGGTTGCGGATAAGTATTTATTCATACCATACCTCACACCTGATCTTGTGTCAGTATGACATCATCCTTGCCACAAAGATTTCTAGTGGTTTAAAAATGTTCCGTTGTGAAATAAGTGGGAGGGGTAGAAAAGGGACAAGGAAGGCAACAAAAATAAACTACTAGTGGGATTTGATGCTTTGCCAATTAAAAAAAATCATATTCTTAGGTCCACATACTGCCTTTGATCCGTGCACAGGACTTCCATTGGTGCCAGTGGCTGTTCAGTCTGTGGATGGAAGGCAGTATATGACTTAGTTTGTGTGTTGTGGGAAGTACATTTTCCTAGCATGTGGTCTAGCTTACTTGAAGAATCTGAAATGCGTTATAAATGTAAATGCTGTGTTTAAGTAAAACTTCATTATGTTTTGGTGGTTTCCAAAAATGCACAGGATTTGACCTTGAAGTGTTATTTCAAGGTGTTATGATGTATGAGCTAGACTTTGTAGTCTCCTAAATTAAAACTTTGAACGCGTTATTATTGTATTTTGGCATCGGCAAGATGTAGTTCTTGGTTATTTTCTGTCCCAGGCCTCGTTTTTTCTAACGAGCAAAGAGAGAGGGCCTAATTCTTCTGTACAATACACGTTCAGGATGGGGGTTACTGTCCGTTAACACCCGTGCGGCTGAAGATAGGCTTGTCCCGTGGATTTGAGCGCAGCTTTATGATTCCTCCTCGTTCCGGGCTCCCCGTCGGGATGGAGCCGACGCTTCTGCAGCGACGCGCGTGCAGCTATGCAGGACCACCTCTTTCCTTGACCGTTGCACAGGCCCACATAGGATGTGGTGAATGGTTTAGCGTTTGGATCCAAATCTGGTTCATATATAAAAGGGGTTGTGTTTCTGTTTGGAAAATATGAGCCCCTTTTACGTAGACCAGGTGTGGATTAGCTCTCTAAACCGTTCACCCGTTCCTGTGTTTGTGGGAGACTGTTTTCAGTTCTTACAAAGAAGCCGTACAAGTCAAGCCGTAGAAATAGCAAAAGCAATCCAAAAAGGGATTAGAAAAAAGTAATTAACAAAGTGTTTGTGATCTCAGGTTGGTGGCCTGAATGTAGGAACATACATAACCGCTCTGAGTATGCTTATTTCCAAAGAAAATAGTGGCGAAGCATTTCCACCTTTGCCGCCCTACCTATGCCATGAGCGTTCAGGGTTTGTATTTCTCCTTCCCGGCGTAGCGACCGTACGGACGTAGCAAAGCAGGGCAAGAAGCACAGCCACCAGCGTGCGGCGCGTGAAACCCGAATCCCAGCACTTTTCTCTCGGCCGTGGAAGAGCCCTGCCCTTCGCCGGTGAAGGAGCAGAGGAGCAGACTCGGCAGCCGCACAGCAGCCGGCCTGCTTGGAAGATGGCGTAAGAAAGCGAGCTTTAAAACACCCAGCTCAACTGCATGTGGAGCATGCCAGCGAGCCAGATGCTGCCACTGGAAGAATATCTTTAATAGCTTGTCATCTGGCTCCAGCTGTGCTAACCTACGCCTGGTGAGCAGCCATGTGTTTGCGCCTGCCAACTGGTGGCCAGACACTGCAGCAGACTTAAGCAATTAGTGCAGTCCCCCATCCGGTGGCTGGATTCGCTGTGTGTGTCCTGCAGATAACCGCAGTTGTTGCTAAAACCAGGGACTTTTTGTGGTCCGCTGGCACGGGCTCCGCTCGAGTAACCGAGAGGGAGCCTCCCTTGGCTGGGTCTGCGGGAGCCGTGCTCCGCTCGTCCCCGCGAGAGCTTTCCCTCTGCAAGCCGAAACCCCGGCTGCGGCCGAGGGTCCCACCTTGGCTTGGACGCGCGTGCTCCTGAGGACACGTTGCCTGAGGAGGTGGAAGCAGAGGAGCTGCTGAACCTCGCTTCGCTGTTTCCTTCGCAACGCGCGCCGCGTTGGGTTTGGGGCAGCGTTTTTAGCGTCGGGGTATGTTATTGCAGAGAGGTAGTCAATTAAGAATAAGAACTTTGAGTCAGCACCTCGGTGCTGCGGTGATTGGTCTCCGAAATACCTGCGAGAGACCGGCTTTGAAGTATTGTTTTTGGTACCATTTTTATGTCAGGCTGTTGCGGTATGAATCATTATGGTTAGGCTGGAGATTTTCCCTCAAGAACGCAACTAACCCCAAACAATAGCGGCGCGATCTTTCAGTTGAACGCGTAGGGCCCGGCCGCTGCCTCGGGGCGAGGGCGCCCGCAGCGCGCAGCCGAAACGTGCCGCGCGCGGGGAGGAGCTCCCCGTAAACGCCTGCGAGCCCCACTCATTAGCCTCTTTCAAAATCCTCCTCAAAACTCTCCTCGTAGACTGCTATGTCTACAAAAAAAAAAGAAAAAAAAAAAAAAAAAGGCAAGCCTGACAACAGTTAAACCACCGGGTTCCTGAGATCACTGCCTCTCGTGGTCACCTGGATCGCCCCGATGTCTCCTTTTACTCCCCCGGCTGTCTGTCTGTCTGTCTAGCCCCTCGGCGTCGGCTCGCTTAGGTTCGGGGTGCCAGCTCTTGGAGGCACGCGCCGGCTCTTTGCACAGCGCCGCGCCGTGCCGGGACCGAGCTTAAGAGGCGGCCTAGCCGCCGCGCCGCGGTCGCGCTGCTGAAGGGCGGTGTGCACCGAGCCGTCCTTCATCCACGCCGTCCGTCCTCCTCGCGGGCCCGAGGTCCCGGCCGTCCCCTGCCGCTGGCCGAAGGGCTGCTCCCCTCCAGCGGGAAGCGCGGCGGGAGCCCGCTTTTTAGATCCAATTGCGCCGATCTTTGCTGGGGCAGCGACGGCGGTGGACGGTTTGGGTGAGTAGGACGCGATGGCCCGTGCGATACGAGCAGAAGGCAACCCGAACGCAGTCCTCCTCTGGGGGTGGTGGTAGGGGGGCTTATACACGTTTTTTCCCCCTCTCCGGGCTGGGAAGAAGCATTGGCCCCGCGCTGCGTGCTGGGGTGAAACGTGTGCTCGTGTGCCCCCGGGAAGAGGAGATATTTGTACTTTGACATTCCAGTCCTAGCGTCTCGCACCTCTACGGGAACATATTGATTTCTGTGATGGCGAGCAGCAAGCTGGTTCCTTGATTGTGGGCACTTTAAAATAATTGGTGCAAATATTTGAAATCCTAGATGGAAAAAATGTGGAAAATAATCCCGTTTGCCTTGCGCCTGACTCCTTCCTGACATCCCAAATAGGGGCAACACTTAGAAACGCATCCAAAATCAAGTTCAAAATGGATTGCTTACCCATGTTTCTTGAACAGATAATTTTGCTGGCACATTATTATTCACCCTCCGCTATTTTCACACTGTGACACAAAACTAGAGAGAAGAAGAGATTGAAATTTTGACCGGTACGTTATCCTGATACCTGACACGCTGTGTCGATATGAGAGTGTCTTTACCGCAAGGACTTTCTTGGTGGTTTTACAGATCCCAGTGTGAATAAGTAGAAAAAGCAGAACTAATAACTCAAGCAGCAAAAATATTTTTTTCTTAAAGAAATTGATTAACATGCAAATATGTACTGTATGCATATTAAATATCATTTCAAAATGTGATGGGCAGGAAGCATAAGTGATGCCATTTGGTTTTGTGGCATCAGTGTGGGTTGATTAAGGGGGTGGGGATAAATTTTGGGGATTATTGATATAGCATGAGTAGAGCCAGATGGTTGTATTACACATCTTTTGTGTTCTTGTTTGCTTCTTAAAGCAGTTGCAGAATTTTGCCCTGGGCAAAATTTACTCTTTGCTCGTATGTTCCCCTGTGAATTTACTTTTGACAAAGTACTTCACAAAGAAGGGAAACACTGTGCTTTGCACCCGCAAACTCATCTCTTTCCTTTGCATTTGTGAAGTTAACAGCCCTGTACTTATAAAATATTTTGCAACTTGTGAAATAAATTAGCAGTAGGTGCAAGTTCAGTGTGTGTGTGTGCGTTGTGTATTGCTCCCCCTCTGTATGCGATATTGATTTACAGAGCGTGTCATTTTTTAAATTTTCCTTGCAGTGTTTTGGAGAAGAAACTGTGGAAATGGCAACCAGTCGTTTTAATGCACTGGTTATGTAGTATTCTTCCATTAAAGAAATGTTGTCTTAAAGATTAATGAGCTAATTTTTCCACTACTTTTTTTAAGTTTTGAGATTGTGGTGTACCTGATTCATGTTATCAAAAACACATACTTTGTGGTATTCAAGTTGAGTGGGAGAAGGTTGTGATAGGTAGGTGGTTCTTAACTGGGTGTTTATGACATTTGTTGGAACTGCTTATCACCGGAACCACCAAAATTTACATATATTTGTTATTTCCCTTTGAAAGCAAATTATACTTTATTTCCCATAAAAAAGATGAGTTGTCGTAAAGGCTTTGCAAGTAAGGTTTTAAATCTCACTTGTGCCTCGCGCCGGTGTAACTCCATTGACTCAGCTGAGTTTACTCCTCCTTTACATCACCGTAGGCCTCTGGATGACGAGGTCCCTCTGCATTTATATGCATTATTATAGTGGAAACAACCCGCGATTGCAAATATGTCGTGTCCGCCGTTTTCCCCGGGCTCCAAGCCGGAGCTTCGGTCCCGTTCTGGGGAACCTCGCTGTGAAAACGGGAAACAAGCCGTCCTAACCCAGCTGAAATCTCCCAACTAGTGTCGTCGCGAGCCTGAAGCTGAAGCGACTTAGTTGTAATAATGATGCCATTGTGCTCATCCTATCTGATCCGTTCTTGAAATGTTTTAGTAAGTCTATCTTACAACATTATAAGAAGATAATCAGCTGCCTTAGAAGGTCCCCATCTGGAGTATAGAGTTCTTTTACTGAAAGATGTTTTGCCTTTCCGAGATAGCTCTCGCATTTCATCATCTGTTGTGCAGAGATGAAGTGCATATGAAAAGTCAGTGACTCTGAATCCATCTGTTGTTATTATTTTCCACTGATAATTGGCTTGAACAATGAAATGTCTGTGTCTGTAGCCTTTGAAACTGTACACCCTGTTTATTTTCTGGAGGTCTCGCTCCCCTCTCACCCCCCTTCTCCCATTTTTTTGTTTTATTTTTTTTTTTGTTTCATTTTCTCTCAAGCCTATAACTAGTGGGGCTTGCATGAAGATGACATCTTTGACTCTGTGCATCAGTATGTGTCATTCAGCGTCTAAAGCTTGCCTGCCAATTTTTGTCAGGGTCCTGTGTCTGCTGTGTTTAAGTGTAGCATAGTCTTACAGCAGGAAGACCAGCAGGTCCAGAATTCATAGCTATCGTACCTGAAATGTAGTATTTATTTCACTTTCTCTTTTAAAATATTAATTTAGAGTCCAGTATCTAATACCTATGGAATTAGATACTACCTATAATTGTATAATATATTCAGTTGCATCCAGTTTAGGACGATGCAGGGTATTAATATTGGATTCCACTAACAGCAGTTCCATTAGCTTGCTCAACCAGTATGAGATATATATGAGCAGGGAGGCATAACTACCAGCCAGAACTGCCAAAACAGTCATTAGGGGCTCCATTGGGATGGACAAAGGCTTTTACACAGTGATATACTGATTAAATTTTGTTCTATGGTTTATTTGCATCAAGGTTAGATCACTATCATCTGTGTGAACCGTATTATCTGACACCTTATTTGGAAGGTCATTTCAGTGCAAAAATAGTGAATGATATAGGGGCTCTAAAATTTCTTGCAGGACTCTCTCATGGAGGATTTTTATCCGGTTAGGCTTGACTAGCTCGTGTTAGCAATTTTTATCGTGCTGTAACGCTGAGGGTTTATCCAAGGGAAAGTAAAAACTCCCTCCACTCTGCACGAGTGCGTAGCTGTGCTGAACGTGTTTGAATCTCATTAAAGCTGTTAGCTGTATCCAGCATCCTTTGACATAATCCGTGGCACATGCTGGCGAATCCAGTAAGCATGCGTTGCGTCTTGTAAAGCCCAAACCTTTCTGCGTCCGTCTGCGCGTGCTGGCGCATGGGTGTACGTGGTCCTCCTGCATGAGGTCTTGGTGCGGCACGCTCTCCTCCGGTCCACGTTACGCTGTGGTCTGCAGCACAAGGCAGAGGAGTATAATCTTATTTATGTTTCAATAGCAATCATTTAATACTGCCAGTTATTAAAAAATAATTAAATTACCAAAACCAACATGTAGCTAAGACTTACAATAAGAGGTCAATGTGATTTGACTCCTTAAGTTAGGCAGGGACACTAGTGAATGCCAATTGCTTTAAAATTTTGCTTCCCGGTTCCATTTCTGGGATGGAAGGGCAAACGAGACTGAAACATAATTTATTTCTCTAGAAGCAAGAATAAATCATGGTATATAATTATGTATATTTAATTATAATAATAAATGCTTAGAGGTGTATGGTGGTTATCACGGTCTCTAATTTAGCTGGTTTTGTAAGTAAATATAGTTTGGAGGGGACACTTTATGAGGGTAATATTTTGGAAATAACATTTTTCAGGGAAGCTTCAGAAATTTCTTCCTTCTCCCCAAATAAGCTAGTAAATAGGCTTGCATTAACCAGTGATTCATTAGAGCTAAAATAGGTTTGTATGCGGACTGTCTTTCATATAGTAAACAAAACATGGGGAGAGCACAGACAGATTCGGGCTTGGCATGTCAGCTCAACCCAAAGCCTCTGCGTTAATTTTGCGTCCTCGTTAAGAAAGGCTGGGCTGGGAGCGTAATGGATGTGCGCTGCTGCGACTAAGGGAAATGGATTTTACAGGTGGTGGTTGGCGTGTTTGCGCGGTGGCGAGCCGGGCGGCTGAGCCAACGCGGGCACGGCGCACGGCTGCGTTTTTTTTTGCCAGAGCGATGCCTCGATCAGAAACGCGCGCTTGGCACCGAGTCGTCGGGGCTGTTGTTATTTACCGCGAGGCGAGCGGCGCGTTTCGCTCGACGCTGGGATGCGATTTCTGTCGCTCCTATCCCCTTAAACAAGCCGTGCAGCTTGCCGGGGATCAGGACAGGTAGAAGGCGCAGCAGGCGTCTGATTTGAGCCAGTTACTCATTTGCTGAGTGTTTGTGTTTATGCAAAGGGGCCTCTTCCTGCATATTTAATCTAGAGTAAGGCAGTGGCTTTTGTTGTGTTTAGACCACATACCTTCAGTCCTTCCTTGCACTGCAGCCAGTGTCGAAGCACGGGCAGGCTGGATAGTCCAAAGTGCTCTAGTGTTTTCAAACTCTCAACTTTCTGCAGTTGGTTGGGAATTTCTGTGCAGCTTCTAAGCCTTTTGCTTCCTCCTTAATGGGTAAGTTTGTACGACGGTAGCGTGAGATACTTTTGTTTCTGTTCCATTTTAGAAATGCACAAAATGTTTTGTTTGCTTGCTTTAGTCCTCCAAACCTCCTGGTCCGTTTAGGGAGTTTGTTGCAGGGAATTAGATCAAGAATACAGGTGTTTCTGGAATATACTTCTGAATAAAGTACTAAATGCCGTATCGCAGTAGGCAGGTACTTGCGGGGGGGCGGCGGGGGGGGGAACGAGTTCGGTGTTATTATTCTTTGTACTAACAAATCCTGTTTTGTAACTATCCTGAAGATAATGCTTCCATTGTTAGCTAAAAGCTTTCCAACACAGTGCAACACAGGACTGCAAAAGCAGCGGCAAAAAAAAGAAAGGGAGAAAGAAAGAAAGAGAAAAAAAAAAAAAAACTCCGCTCTTTATTGTTTCCCTAGCAAGGGTCCTCACTCGAATGTCTGCGCCGTAATAGGAAGGTTTTTCTTATGTGGAAATTGAATCGTCTCTTCATTGATATTAATAGCACACTAGAGATGTTAGCCATGATGCAGAGCACCAGCACTGGAGAGTAGGAAACCTGATATTGCAGGGGGAAAAAATGACAGTCCTGCTGCTCCTCGGTGTGGGAGACGTCCCTCCGCCACGGCACCGTCTGCATAATGGCATCCGAGCTTAACTATTTACTATAGGTATTTTAATCTCCGGCTCTTTCTTTTAATATAGATGTAATTACTGGCGCTCGCTCTTGCACTTATTAACTGCGCAGCTCGGTTTCTGATTCAGTCTGAACAAATTAGTTTTAAAAATGACTTTCCAGAAAATCCACGCGGTGAGCCTGCACAATGTGTGCCGTCTGTGGCATGTGCGCTGCGCTGGGGGACGGTCGGAGTCCAAGGAGAGGACGCTGCCGTAAAAAATTAGGGAGACGGCAGCAAAGGGCACGTCTTCAAAGCGGGCTCTTGCAGCGCATACAGTATTTGGAGTAAATGTGGAAAATGTGCAGCGAGGTCAGAAGTAGTAGTTTGGGTTACCAATTAACTATTTCCTTCGTTTGAGTAACTCCTCTCAAACAGAAGAGTGTGCTGTTCCACCACATGTTGGAAAGTGTGAGAATCTGAATAAAATCTCATCAACCTTATTAAAATATGTGGGGACTTTGGTCTTCTTGGGTACAAATCAGCCTACAGACTCAGAGGCATTTATTAACAATAAGACTGCTGAGGGTTTTTAATAACAAAATTACAAATACCATATCTAATTGTAAGTGTATTACTTTTATGCTCCAGTTAAAAAAAAAAAAAAAACTTTTTATGAGGAAAAGTACCTCAGTCAAAGCACCTTGTGTGATTAGTGCTATTGTATTCTTAAATTTTGATTGATAGAGATAATAGTTTTCACTTAAAAATACAGACAGGTACTTTAACTTTCCATGACAATAGCTATTTGCATTTCTTTTATCTTTTTGTTTAACATTTGTGGGGGTTGGGACGGATTTGATTATTAACTCTTATTGCACACTGAGGTAAATGCTAAAACAAAGCTTTTGTTAAAGCTTCAAAGGTAAAACAGCAAATATTGTTTTTAGGCTTCAATATTTAAAGGCTGTTAAAGGATACCTCGAAAATATTTTCACATGACCATGACCAAGAGTAGCACTTTGCTGGAAGGTGAGGGAGGTTAGGGAGTCCGGGGAGGTGGGCAGCCCTCTCGGCCGCGGCGCCCGCCGGCTGGGGGCTTCCTCCGGCGGCGGCTTGCACCGGCGCGCGCCGTCCGTCCCTCGCGGCCGGGGCCTGCGAGACCTGGGCACCGACGGCTGGGAGGAGGAGCGGCCCCTTCCACGGCACCGGCCCGCGTGGGGGATACGGAAGTTTTTTGTTTTTTTTTTAAAAAAAAGAGAGAAAGAAAAGCTGCGGATTTGGTCTCGGGGCTGCACGCAGAGTAGGTGCAGCGAACCAGTTGCAGCAGCAGCTCGCAGCAGGGAAGGCGCGTTGGCAAAACGCAGGAGAATCGTCAGCGTCTCCTAAGGATGTAGCTTTGCAGAACAGACCTAAGTGAACACTGTACGAGCCTTGAAAAGTAACGGTTTGCCCTTTTTTTTTTTTTTTTGGGGGGGGGATTTTGGCTCTGCAGAGACGCCCGTTAGTAATGCTGCAAGCCCTGCACCTACGGCGGTTGCTCCACAGTGGTTAGGGAGGGAATATTTCCTCTTACCGCTTTAACTGCGTGAGCTCGAGCCTCAAGGTGGGAATTGCAACACCGGCATAGAATGGTTAAGGCTGGCATGAGGGCACCGAGGGTTATTTCGAGGGGCTGGGGAGGGGGGGCGAGGTGGCCTCTCCGCGCCCCGCTGGACGTGCGGCGGGCTGGAGCCGCCTTAGGCACTCGCGTCCGCTGGGCGCAGTACGGGGCCAGCTCCGCCGTGCCGTTCGCGCGAGGCCAGTAACCGACCCGTCGCGAAAAGACGCGAGGCTTAGAGCCGTCGTCCAAACCCTGCGCTGGAAGCGAGCCGTCCTTAACTTGTCTGTAACTCTGTCCGTATCTCCTGCGAGAGCTACTAAAACGGGGGGGGGGAGGGACAAGGGGCGGCTTGTGCCGCGTCCAGTGGCGTTGGCTAACGTCAAGCGATCCTCTCCCAAGGTTGCAGGGGACTTGAGAGGTGGTGGTGTTATTTCGAACAGGGAAAACGTGCTGTGCGTAGCTTTGTCCTCGTGCTATTATTTATCTTTATTTTATTTCCATTTGGAATAAATCAAAGGCACCAGCCGGAGATTCCGAGCAGCCTGCTAATGACGGAAAATGAAAATCCGGTCTGATCTGCTCCCTCCCTCCCTCCCTCCCTCCCTCCACCGAGCAGCAGCGAGGCAGCGAGCGTTCGTATCCCTGTATTTCGGCCTGTACCAAATCCGTTTCCCCCTCTCCAAAGCGGGGTGAATTAAGTGCACGGCGTCTCTCGCAGGTTCGCTGTTCACCTGCGTTTCGCTTTCTGAGGAGGTGATAACGGCTCCTGGCGTAGGGCAGCTCCTGCGCTGTTCCTCCTGTTATTTAGTGCGCGCTGCACAATAGCCGACAGACACCTTGATTACGGGCACAAAAATATTTCTCTCTCAGAGCATTAAAAAAATAAAAAGTTTAATGTATTTATTGGTTTGCTGGATGCCCCTTAAATAAAAGCACAGCAGAACTGAAGAGACCCCTTCAGTCCTCCCCGAAGCAGCTGCACAGGGGATTTACGGGCGTTGTAAATACAAGCAACCCAAACGGAGTCCACTCACGCGGGAGAAGTAACCTGCCTGCAGGACTGGGCCCCAAGCACGCCTGGTGCCAGGTGTTGCTCTGCACCATCACCGTACACCCTGTATTTTCAGGATTAGCAAAATACCAAAGAAAAGGGATTTTTTTTCCCCCTCCGACTAATTTGCAGCTGGCAGAATCATTGAATGCATCTATCCCCTTACATGCCAACAAAATGATAATAATGGCAACAGAAGGGCATAGTTCAGCCTGTGTGTAGTTGAATGTAACTTGGGAAGCTTTGAAGGGAAAGAAATAGCTGTATTCAATGGTTATGGTTCACTTTATCTGGAAAAAAATATTGCACGAGAGTGCTTATTTTGATTATCAAGTTCTGATATTTTAAAGCTTTCAGGAAACCTGGTAGTAAATATTTCAAACAGGCACATTAAATATATTTCAGCTGAGAAATTAGGTCTTATATGAAAAAAAATGAGTGGAAATCAAATTTCAGGAGCAATCTTTTGTTGCACTTTTTAAAAAATAAAAACTGTGCTTTCTAGGTAACGAAGGGGAGGTTTCCTCCCTAGTTTAGGTTTCCAATAATGATTTGTAAGCTTCTCAAGGCTGGGACACTGGCAAAAAATTATGTGAATATTTCTAAGCAAGGGAGCAGTTCAACTGATGTTCTACTTTCCTGTGTAAAATTACTCACAGCCAGTTTGTGTGGGATCAAGGACTTTGTTCATCTATTTTGGGCTGTACACAAGGCTATTCTTGCTGAGGTATTAGTAAAAATGTTACTCTTCTAAGTAAAACTTTCTTCTGCAATGCTGTCTATTTCTGTGTATTCTTTATGTTATTGGTTAAATTTAGCTTTGCAGTGATGGCTCAGAATTAGCTTTCCTGAAATTACCTCCCTCATACAAATAGCAGTACTGAAGGAGGAGGCTACTAAATCGAATATGGATTGTGGGATCAAAATGTTCAATGGTCCGACCCGAGAGCAGGGAAAACTGCAAAGCCTGGTACCCTGGTACCAAAGTGAATTGGTGGGACCTGATCCAAAGCAATAAGCGTGTTTTCTGGTAAAATTAACCCAAAAGATCATGGCCCTGGGTCAGGTCATGAACTTTTTTAGGGTTATTACCAGTTGTCATTTCAAAAAACCCTGGTGAAATCAGTGATAACAAAAGTATCTTTGCATCCAAGGCTTTCTAAATGCATTACAAAAAGAACTCGGGTTCCCATCTCATTGATGGGTAAACTGAGGCTCTTGATGAGTAAACCCAACGTTTTCAGGAATGTCTGGTAAAACCTGAACAGGGCAAAGTAGTTCTGCATGGCCTTTTCCCCGCGCGTAAATCCAGCTGAGCTGGTGGGACTGCGTCCCAGGCATTAGGTTTGGAGAGCTTCCCTTTGACTCCCGAGTCTGTATGGCCACCGCTGCTCGCAAAGTGGATTTTTGTATGTGGTTTGGTTTTCTTTTTTAATCATTTCCTTGAGGGAAAATATGAGTCTAGTGAAGTGTCTTGCTTTGGTAGGATGGGATTTTTTCTTTGTTTGCTCCACGCGCACACTTACAGTGTTGATGGTACTTTGTGTTTATCTTAAAGACAGCATGATGGAAGGAATGTGTGTTGCCTACATCAATTCACTCGCCCATATAAACATTTTCAGGGGGAAAGTCTGTATTTGTGTTTCTACATTTTGAGATACTCGACTTCTAGACTCTTAATGAGAAATTTTCACAGGTGTGAACAGCTGTCTCTGCTGCTCGTTTTAATCTTAAGGGTACATTACCCAAATTTTTGGAAGTCAGGTAGCATATATCTCAACTTAGATAACCAGGCATGAAAGCAGCCCAGACTTCAGTCTCACCAATTTGTGAGAAGTGCTGAAGTCCTCCCGAGCCCACGTCTTGTGCTGCGCTCGGTAGACCATGCTTGTCTCCCTCGAGTTAACGTCGGGCCAGCGTTACTGGGTTTACCTGTCATGTATTTATTTCGTATGTGACAGGCATGTTTAGAAAAATGTTACCTGTGTTTTAAGGCACTTCTGAAAGGTTTCTTTTATGCACATTTTATGCAAACGTGTCATTTTCAGCAGTTTCCTTAAGAAGTGCATTTTAAGATGGTTCACTAGCTATCATGAAGGCTCTGGGTAGAAGTGAAGTCTGCTTGCAAAATACTGCCAAAATAAAGATCTGCCTGCCAAATATACAGAAAATTTATAAAATAGATAAATATGAAAAGAGGTTTGAAGTGTCAAACCCAAGATAACCCCCGCAGCAAAGCAGGAGAAAAGCCTTTTATTGTTGCTAATCTAAGAGCACATCGTATGTCAGAGGTCATGCATTTTACATAAAAGATGTATTGTTTTACATACTCTCAGGAAGGTGAGACCTGACCTATGATGATGGAGTACTGCTATGTCCTTTCCAATGCAGAGCAGGAGTGTCTTACACATGAACCCCGGTGAAGCCGCTAGGGCTTCCTAGACAGCAAACACACACACGTTTTGGCCCCTGATCTTCCAGGACTTCGTTACAAGAATTGTGAAAAACTGCTCATTCAAAATATATATAAAGTAACAAGAAAAATAATAATAAAGATAATAATAATAATGCCAGTTAGCAGCAGATGAAAACAATATTAATTTCATCTCAAGATAACCTTTTTCCTGGCTAAAAATAGGCAGTTTTCAATGGTGAAGAGGTAATGCCTCATTCTCATTGTGAAAACCTTTTTCCTTCCAAAATAAATGGCAAATGTGTACATTTTCTTTTGAAAGAATTTAATGAAGATTCTGATTTTTCCCAGAGGTTGATATTTTACTACTTTGGTTAAAAAAAAAAAAAAGCTGCACCTATTTATGTAAATAGCATAACTTATCATTTGGCGAGTTTCACAAACACCCCCAAAACTTCACATCACTGTGTGAATTTTGTGAACTGGAGTTTCACGTAGCTCTTTCTTGCACATCGACACGTCGCTGAGTTTCCGTTTCGTATGATGTCATCTGTGTCAGCAAACTATTGCATGTTTCTTTCTGTCTTCCTTGCATACTGTTCTGCCCCCCTGTAGCAGAAGATCAACATTTCAGTGAAATTGTGTTATAATTTTACTCTATTAAGCTATTTGGTCAATTGATGTGGAATTAATTCCGAATGCTGTTAGTGGTTTGAGTTAGTAACTTGATCTAAATTAATAAACAAATGTTTTTCTTTTCTCTTGTACCATATGTTGATCCCAATTACATGAACAGAAAGTGGCAGATTGTCATGTTTCTTAGAAGATTACATACTCTTTTGCATAAGAGAGAGTACACAGGATGCAGTAATCTACAGGGTAAAAAAACCCACACGTGCTGTTTTCTCCCTCCTACTTTTTATAAAGATACACTTTAATTATTTTTCCCTGTAAGAGCCGCTGTTCTTGCCACCTTGGCAGACTTGGTGTGCTCTGGTTGTGCTTAACAAGAAGACACCCCAAGACAGTAAACAACTTTTTGAATTAGGCACGAAAGATGCAGCTAGTTGCAAAACCTCATCTAGGACTGTGTCTCTATGGAAAAGGATGAAAAAAGAAAAGATCCAGAAGCTAAAATAGCGGCGGTTACAAATGGTCTCAAAATGCCTTAAATAAGGAGAACCCATTCAGACAATAGTCAGATCTCTGAAACAAAGGGCTGAACTCATATATTATTCAAACCGAAAATAGATTGATAGACATCAAGATTAAGAAAGTTTATGCTAGAGAACAAAGATGTCTCATCTCCCTGTTTTTTTTTCTTTTTTCTTTTTTTTTCTCCCAAAGACCAAGTTGTTCTTGCTGAACTGATGAGCCTCACACAGGCTGGTACTGAAAGCAGCAGTCCTGTGACTTGATTGTTTTTATTAACTCTCTCAGAAAGTCATTCACCATTAAACGCGATTAGGTTCATTTGTTGTTTTATTTATGTTTGCACTCGCAAATGCGGTGCCAATGAAAACGCCTCGGACGTTGCTAACCCTGGCCCAGCAGTCACGTGTGTCGCCCTCTTTCTCTGCAGGGTAAGAAGAGTGACCTCTTCGGGTGGCTGTAACTGAAGATTGCTTCACGGGAGCAACTGAGGAAGGTAAATACCGGCGCAGTCTTGCACGCCTCCGGGATGGATCCGGTCCGGCAGGCATGGTCTAGATGCTGGGTTGCGTTATCGGTGGCAGGCCACATGGGCCAGTCACCGGCAGAGCGGCAGTGCCCGGGACTCGGATCCTCCTGGCTGTGGAGCAGCCCAATGGAGATCCCAATCTGGCCGTTTCCGTGATTGCTCGCTTATCGCTGCGGCCACTCCACCGCGTGCTTTTTGGTCTTTTTCTGAGGGTAGCAAAAAGGAAAAGAAGCAGCGCTCTGCAAAAATGATTTGTATTTAATGCAACGCGAAAGCCCCTTCCTTCCCAGTTAACTCCTTGCCTTTCCGCTGGCCCAAAGTTGCACGCAGGAAAGGGACATTAACATCACAAAAGTGGTGATTCATAAAATTAACTTGCAGAAGACAGGAGTAAGGCGGCTCGGTGTTTGGTGCTGAAGGGTGTCATCTGACTGAGGTTCATCTGGCTGCTTTATAATCACCTTCTTTCAGAAATTAATAGTCGGTTAAGCACCATAGCAACAAGCAACACTGATGTAACCGTTAAGCAGTGGCTGCCGTTCGCTGTGATGTCAGTGCTCGTTAGTACTGTTCTCTTGACCTTGTTTGAATATAAAATGGTGATTTCATTTTAAACTTAGAATTTTACAGAATGACTAAATGCATCTGAGTGAATGAGAGCTATTTTTGTTTTTAATTTTATTAAAATGTACTTCAAGGGGAAAAAAATGTCCATGTTCTCTTCTGCTTTAAATTAAAATAGATCTAAGGACAGTGTGTTTTTTCAGTTCTTTGTTGCCAAAAATATCTATTTAGGGAGCATGAAATTCATGAAGTTCAAGTGAATATTGCAGTCCTTGGCCATGCCCATGGTCTATGTCAGCAGGATGATGTATGCCTCTCTTCAAGATTTGAATATTACTGCTTTTTATGGTGGAGCCATGAGGTTTTAGATGCAGTTCAGATACTGAGGCAGGGGCAGGTCCTGCTCTGGAAGGCTTGCCTTTTGAGAAGATGGTGGTTCCTTGCTTTGGAGTGGTGTTTCTCCTTTTGCTTTTGTGGAATAAGGAAAAAATTTAAGTCCCAGGTGCATCAGACTACCTCAAAATTTATGGGATACTTGTGGAGCTATGGCTCAATGTGGGGACATAAAGCTTTGTGACACATGGAAACTAGGAGTCTTGTTTGTGATGAGTGCAAAACACTGCCTTTAAACTAGCTTCAAGTTTGTGACCGGTGCCTGCAAAAGCAGACGTATTTTGTATTACTGCGGTCAGGGCACAGTGGGTGCTGGGCAAACCCTCCGGTGTGCATCGTTCAACAGCAGCCAGGCTGGGCGATTCGCAGACTGCATCCCTGGAAAGGAACGTTAGATCATTCGGTCCGACTGTCATAGGTCATCAAGCCTCGTCCGGGCTCCCTAGACAGAGGTGGTAAATAGGGTTCAGGTAAACTCCATCTTCTGGAAAACGACCCGGTCTCAGTGGGAAGACACTGAGGAGCCGAGAAAACACCGCTGCCGTTTTTGAAATTTCCCATGGATCAGGTACTGTATAGGCATGCTGTACACAAGTTCGAGCATATGTTTCCAAACCGCACAACAAAATTCACAACTTAATGAAAAATAAAGTTGTTCCATGCGTGCTTTAATGTTAGGACTGTGAGAAAGTAGGGATCCCTCCTGCTTCCGTTGCAGAGAGGAGTGCTGTTCTCTTTGGAAAGCTATTTGCTCCAGGATCAGCCCCTAATCTTGCAAAATATTTGATAAAATAAAAACATAATGAATGATACGTGGTCTAAGAAACTGGATGTCAAATTTCGACTTGTCGAGAATTGAAACAGCCAAGATAATAAACCACAAGAATAGGAGATGATAATGGGAATAGCGATAGAGTCCTAATTAGAGCAGTGCCACCGAAACAGGGAAGGTTAAGGGCTTGGTTGATTGAGTTTGAGCTCAATTGCTTGATAGCTTAATTTCAGGTGAAATCCCATCTTCTGAGTTAGTGGGTAAGCCACTCGGCGCGGTTACAGAGCAGGTCTCCGTGCTCCTCGAGGGGCGGCCGCACGGCCCCCCGCATCCCCGGACAGCGTGGGAGCCTGGCCTCGGGCATGCAAAGCGGGATCACAGCACAGCGCTGTTAAAATGGGTTTTTATGCTTCATGTTTTGCTTGTTGCTTTTTTCCGTGAGCTCCAAAGAACTCTTTAACAGCGACACAGATAACTGAACAGATACAGCAAGGGGCTCTGATGGTTAAACCTTCAGAATTAAGCTGTTTACGTTCTCCTTTATTTAGCGCTGTTAGGCGTAATGCCTAATTATATGCCAGTTTTGCTCAAAGTAAGAATTTGAATTGAAATGTTTGATTTGGGGAGAAGGGAGGGGAAATGTATTTTTACAGAAATTATGGACAATAGTATTAGTTTTCCAGGAGCAGTCATTTGTTTAAGTGCATTTTCAATAATCAAACACATTCAGTGAGCACTGTAAATCAGGGATAGCTTGCATGCTGAAAATTTGAAAAGTACAAAACATGCTACTAAAGTTGTACATTATCGATAACAAAAGACACATGCAGACTTTTAAGACAGCAAAGATAGAATCCTTCAGAAAATCCTAACAGGGAAAAAAATCAGCACAAAAGAATTTAGCAAAGTTACACTTAGTTTAAAATTTCAAATTTTAAGGCTTGTCAGAATTAAATGCTGATTAAATATTGATAATAAACCAGTAGCTGCCTGCTGCAACTCAGAACCAAGTAAGATGGTCAACAGATGAATCTGTGGGTCTGAGCCTGGTCTGAGCTTTAACTTTTTTTATTCTATTTTCTCCTTCTCTTCTCCTTCTCTGAAAGTGAGGAGAAAGGTCAGAAGGATTTTTTTTCAAAGTGCAATATAAAAAATGTGTTTCACAATTTTTTTATGTAGAAAACAAAGTGGTTGTGGGACAAAAAAAATCATTTTTCTCCAACCGTCACAACACTTTGTTTTCTCAGGAAGAGTCATAGCTCTAAAACCATGTCAAATACGTCACTGTGCCGCTTCTTCGTTGGCCTCTGCACGCATCTCCTTCTCCTCATATCTCCGGGTTTCCCTACTCGTGAATCCAGAGGTTATTAGAGTGATTTTTTCCCAACTGATTTTGGCACCTTGACTTTTCTTGCTTTTGACCCACTGGTCTTAAAGCATATTACAGAGCAAAAATGGCCTGAAATCCCAGAAGATGCAGTATATGGATGTTTCTGTATATGACTCTGGTACAGCATGCTAGTAACATTTTGCATCAGTGCTTGCATCGCACTGAGCAGCAGATAGGGATTCAGGACACCTCCGTTGTGTTTTGATGTCCGCTGCTTACCTTGTGGTGTGGTGTTAGTCATGTGGCTCGAGTGACTGGAGTGTCTGTCAGTCCACGTCTAAAACTGCATTTATTTACTTTCTGATTGTTGGGGGAAGTTGTAATATCCTACTTGTTAAGACCTTTCAAACAGAAGGGTGATGTGAGGTGCAAAGTCTTTCTCTGATCTTTAATAATAGAAATTACAATATTACCTGTATGTTTTGGGGTAAACTGAAAAAAAGATAATTATGGTCCTTTGGCAACACAAATTGTTTATAAAGTTCATACCTGCTTTAATGGGGAGTTTTAATCTGGAGATGGGTGAAGCCGTGACTTTTCTGAAGCAATTGGGTCAAGAAGATTTGGAAAATAGATTAAGACATTTTGGAATAATTTAAAAAGTATTTGAGCGAATCTCATTAACATGGACCACTAGCATGCTGTATTGAAGACTTCAAAGATCTGTCAGAGGAGTTCTATCTGCGCTATTGTCTGCCAGCATTAGCAATCTCAAGAGAACATGTTTCTTTTGTTTGCTTTTGGCCCATTTAGCTTTTCTTCTTCTTCTTCTTAATGTTCCTTAATGTATTATAAATCTTCAAGTGGGTTGGTAGAAAAATATGTTTCTCAGCTGTAAGACAGTCAGTAGCGGGTTTTGATCCTCTTATCTGACGCTTGTGGACCAAATCCTTCTGGTCTTCATGAAGCTGCTAAAGTGAGTAAGATTTGGTCAGTATTTTGCATAATCCTGCTGTGTTTCTTCCATTTATCTTAGGTAGATGCTTGATAGGATCTTCAGTAAAACGCAAGTGCTGATTTGCATTGCTTCAGGCGTTCAAAGTACCATCATCCCATTTGAAAGGCAGCCTGAGCTGGCTGGGGAAGGGTGCCGTAGTGGCTGTGTTCGGGCAGTTGGAGCCTGTTCTGGTTCTGCCACCAGTGGTCCATGAGCGGCCTCTCCTCTCTCACCAACCGTTGATGTGCCATGGGCTGTGTTCAACGGGTACGTCGCCTGTGTTAATCTTTTCCTGTTTGTGAGCTATTCCGGGGTGGTAAACTGGCCTTCTCCGCCTGCGTGCTCCGTAACTGGAGGGTGATACGGAAAGTTTCTCGGTGGCATGCATATATTCCTCAAAGATAGGTACAGTGCATGGGCCTGCGTGGAGCTGCCAGAGGCAAACGGAAAACTGAGCAAAAAAGGCTTCTGTGGGGAAACGGAGTACAGATGCAGGGCACTGGTAGGACGGTCTCTCTTTCGCCTTCGTAGCGTGTCCCCCAAACTTTGCCATAATTTTCCCTGTCTCTTTGGCAAGACCAGGCTGAGGCAGGCCAGCCTGGGTGTGCAAGGTTGGGTCTCCCTTCCCTTAACTGCCCATTTTTGGAAAGCGCATAGCAACGTAACATCAACGCCTCTGTCAAAGGGGCTTAACATTGGCCCATTTGTTCAGAAAAATTACTTGGAACCAACAAACTGAAAACAGGCTAAAAATGGTTCTCCACCAGGTACAACGGAAGGGTATGACCGTGTTGGCTTGGTCCTGTCCAACTTGGCCTAGCCACAGGTGCCCCAAGGAGACAGGGTAGGAAGTGCTCGTGGCGCACTGTGCAGTGCCGGTTGTGCAATTCCAGCCTGCTTCTGCAAGGCCGTGGATAACTGTGTCAGGACATGCTGTGTTTTACCATGGCTCGGGTGGGGAAGGAATTGCAGACGGCATGGGTAGGAGTGGCATTGCTCCTCGTTAGTCCAGAACCCAGGCCTGCGTTACGGATACCCTGGGCTCAGACTCTGTCTCTAATACAAAAACAAACATGCTGGAAAGATCCAGTTGCAAGGTTTCCTTTTGAAGCAGGCAAACGATTTCACTGTGTTGAGAATTGTGCTAAAACTTGCCCTTGTGTCTGTCAAAAAGCACGATGCAATGGATGCAACTGTGACGGCCGTTTGCTCATGCAGTCGGCTAACGGGTGTTAATGCGCGGCACCGTTGTCTATTAATATCTCGTACCCCTGCCTGCTTCTCGTGGCAAGGACAAGAACCACTGGCAGATTTGCGGGCTTGGAACCTGCCTTTGGAAGATTCATACCGCAAAGATGGTGCTCATTTCTGCGTTTTACAATCTAGCAAAGTGAGAAAATGACACCAGAAATAGATTCTTATTGCATATTTCATATTTTATTCGATCATCTCTGAGGTCATTGCCTGTTGCCTTCTACCACACCAGAAGTATATCTTCCGGCATGCTTAAGTTATTGTCCTACAGCAGTAGCAACAATATTTTACAGTGGCAGTGTTACAAGACCAGTGATGTCAGTGGGCATTACAGGAGGCCACCCTTTCTCTTTGGTAGCTCGTACTAAAGCCAAGGCATTAAAAAAAAAAAGTTTTTGGCCCTGATTGCCTGCCCATATTTCTCATTGCAACATATGAAAGTGTTTTTCCCTTCTGCTAATGGCAGGAACTTCAGACGCCACCTCCAAGATGTTTAATTGCTAAGTGTTTCTCCCGGTGCAATCTGTGAATTTTAATTTGGGACTCTCCTACCTCTGCTGCCCATATACTTCCCAGTGTGTTTTGCGTAATAGTGCTTAATTGCAAAAGGGTCATTTCTGACTCTGAGCTCACTGTTTATTTTTTTAGTAGGGTAGCACAAACATTTGGACGTTTGTAACTACGACTCTGACGTCATTTCCACTGCAAACCATTAATATCAGTAGTTTATAACATGGCTTTTCGGAATACATTTTTGTTGAAATATGATGATCCCTTTTTATTTTGTTTTTAAAAAGTAAAATTATTTCCCCCCTATTTTTTTTTAAACAGAGATATATTAGCAGCCCATTGAGTAATATCTACTTTCTTCTGCTGTCATACCCTTTGCAGTATTTTTGATAGCAGAGTCCCTATGCTTATCCATATTATATTTGTAATACAAGTGTTTGATTTAATCCTCCGACACGTTAAGGGTTAGTGGATGCCAGTGATGGAAGGAAACGTCTGTGGAAGGGCACAGCATTTCCTGCCAACAGGGTACTTCCACCAATGCAATGCTGGTATAGGGAGAATGACATTAGTAATTGTTTGTGAAGATCTTAGAAATAGAAAGTGCTACTTTTAAAGCTAACAACGGCATAAATCAATAATATGGGCAATGAGACAATTTCCTTTTTTTGGGGGGAGGGGGATTTTTAACCCCCTTTTAACTTGTAAAGTTATTTCCAGCTGAAATGCCTTGCGGTTACTTTTACTCTTTGTGTTTGCTTTATGGCTGCCATTATTCTTCATTTAAATTTTATTCCAGTAATTGGACAAGATAATTTTCATTGGGAAAATTTTGTTTTAGAAACTTTACTGAACACAATTTGAACATTGCTAAAAAAGTTATTTGTGAGAAAACATCAGAAAAATGATTTTCTGAAGCATTGCAGATTCTTTTGCATTCTTTATTCCTCTTTGAGATCCAATGTCCAGCAAGAAATAGTTTGCTTTTTTGTTTGTTTTCTTTTGCTTTAAGGAGGGATAGATGATTGCTTTTGGTGCTACTTGCTAAGAACATTCAAAGCTTTCAGAGCTCCGTTTGGGAGAATGGTAAAATAAGCCTACAGGAGGTCTTGTAAAAGTTGTAAGAAATTGTAAGCATGTCTGCTGAGTCAATTATATGAGACAAATTTCCAGGGTAAGACTGCAAGGTTCCAAACTTGTTATTTGCTCCCCATTATCTTTAAAACAATTCTGATCTACCTTTGATTTCACAGCAGATAAATACGTGTTTTGGAGAAAAAAAAAATACTAATTAGGCAAAATATTTTTAGAAACTGGAAGAATTATCTGGATTTATATTCATGTAGTTAAAAGGAGAATCTGGCCTATCTTTCCTCTTTTGAAAGTTGGATAACTGAAAAAATATAGTTTAAAGCTGCTGAATTTGACTATTTAAAATTTATCTTTAATGACATTGAGTACATGAGGTGATATTTTTAAGATCATTTGAATTTTAATTTTTAAGGTATTCTGTAAAAAAAAACAAACGTGAATCTCTGAGAGCATTCACAATTTTTTGCAGAGTTTTTTAACCCTACCATGAGTTTCTGAGAATTGCTTAAAGGGTAGTGCAAATCCCACATGTGAATAGTGTAAATCCCACATGTGCTAGCTAATTCTCTAAAAGTTCTTGTAGTTAGTGTGTCATATGTTCATGATATGCAGGCCAGCTGGAGTATTACCGCTCCGTAAGGTGTCATGGTTAACTCAGCTTGAAGTACACTCAGAACAACCGTGTTTTTTTCTAGATACTTGATATGGTCACACAGTCCAGGAAAGTCCTTTTTCCCCTTTCTCCCAGCCCCTCCTTTCCCAGCACAGCTGCTGTGTTGGAAAGCTTGGAGAGGAGCTGTGATGCCTGTGCCCGCGCTTGTGTCCCAGTGCCGCTTACGCCGTGATGGACACGTGGTGTGCACTGACTGTGGTGTCCTGTGCACTGCGGTGTCACCAAATCTCTTACTGCTGCCCTATACACTTCGAGTTGTCTTTGGTTTAGGAGCAGGGGAAGTCCTACGGGTGCCATGGGATCACCTCTGTCACAGCCTATCTATCTATCTATCTATCTATCTATCTATCTACTATTTCTAGATCAAAGTGCTAGATGTATGTGCATAGGTCTGTCCACCCTGGACCTCTGATGGACTGCCACAGGGGAGCAAACTTTCTGGGAAGTATGTTGCTTGGGAATATGTTCAACTGTTATTCTTTTTTTTGTTTTGTTTTGTTGAGGCATTGACTTTTTGTAGAACATAAGGAAGAGTTGTTTATCCCATAAATTTACTCTACCCTTTCACAGTTCCTTTCTTTCATTTTCTGCTGTCTTTTTTCTCTGCTAGAGCTTGGAACAATGATATTCAGAAAGGTTGCGTTTGGGTTTTTTTCTCCTGATGCATTGCATTTGTAGGTTCTCCAGAAGCTGCCTTGCCCACAGGTTTGGACCAGTTTGATCTCAGGTTAGAGGCTGTACTGGGACAACCTGCAGCGATGGCAATGGCTGTGTGGGACTTGGGGACTGACACTGCACTTTTCACCTGAGCGAGGCACCCGGAGAGTGCCTGCTCCTGCGATACCTGCCCTGTAATTTCCGTCCTGGCTCCCAAGAGTGCTTTCTGCTGGCTTCTGGTCTCATCCCATGTGTTTTGGGACGTGCAGCCGTTCAGGCAACCTCCCTGAGCGACCATCTCCTGAGTCTCAGCGTCTCCATGGATTCTGCTATTTGCACTCTCTGCTCCTGTGGCCTGTATTTATCTACGAGCTTTCCTCTGCTTGAGGTTTTTCTGTGCATCTTTTCTGTCCTTGAAGGACCTTCCTGCAGATCCTTGCTGCTGTCTGGAAGAAGGGTTCAAACCCACCTCCTTCTTTTTTTCCTTGTCTGTGCCCCCTTTGCGTGACCCGGTGAGCACTGAGGCTCTAGACAGCTTCTCCTTCATAAGGTCACGCACCCCTGTTCCTCTCTACCCTCTCCTGGCGTCTCCTCTGCTGTCTCAGCCTTTCCTCTTGGTGTGAACACTGCTGTTACCCTCCGTATTGTGGGATACTGGCTAATCCACAAGGGGAAGATCCAGGAGTGCTTCCACCCTACGTAGTCAGAGCAGTCAACAGTCTATGGTGAGCCCACCATGTGCTCACCGGGGACCATCCCCAGGGCCAGCGTTTAGTTAGCCTAATGCAGAGTTAATAAATGGGCCAAGAAGTCCTTCCCCCCAGAGGAGGGGAAAAATGGTCCAAACAAACTTCGTAGATGTTTGAGCAGATTTTTATATATTATTATACTTGCAAATGAGTGGATAGAGACTTTCCTGGATTTTCTCCTTTGGCATTGACATCCGTCTGGTCACTGCCCGTGAAGAGCGATCTGTGGCATCATCTGGATAAGACCTTAGTGCATCTCTGGGGGGAGAACTAGAGTTTATCATAGTTTTATATTGGGTTTCCCTCAGCATGTAACTGGATGCATTAATAGTGACATGATCGCTGTGTGACCTGGACTTTAATGGGTTTGAACTTGGAACTGTTTAGACATTAAGAAAAAGCCCTCGCTCCCCGCGTGTATTCAGCAACTGAGTTTTTTATGTAGAAGCCCGAGCTGTAAAGGCTCAGTGGTGGTGTATTTTCACCTTTCAGATTAAAAGGACCAAATAACTGCCAAAAAACGGGCTATTTCTCTCCTGATGCAGATGTGTGACTGCCGGAACATGCATGCATCAAAAAGACACCGTGTCTAAGAGCAGTTTAAACCTACCGTTTGTTTTGTTTTGCTAGAGGCAAACAAAACATCAACTCCCCCGCGACTGGGGAGAGGGGTTTTGCTGTGGATGCGTGCGTCTCTCCTGAGCGTGAGCTGGGAATTGGGATTTGGGGTCCGTTTCCCACCTCTGCGGCTGAGTCACTTTGTGGCATGGGTACTGCTTGTTCTGGACAAAGCTTGCTTGTTTTTTCTTGACTTCAGTACGTTGCCAGCTGAGGATGATGTACCATCCAGAATATAGTCTCTCTCATACGTCAAACCTCAACTGTGGCAACAGCCCCATCATTTGGTATTCCTGTCCGCAGCGAGAGCCAGATTTGCCCCTCTCCTCCTTGGAGAGACATTGTGGGTTAACTTATTTGTCTGTTGTGTGTTTGAGCAGCTCAGAAAGGTGCAAATTTTTTATTTTTACTTTATTTTAAATCCTGCAAGGCCTATTTTCTCTACAGTTTTGGAAAGTATGTCCCATTCTTCTCCTGCTTGGCCATGTCCCTAGCAAGGCTTCTTTACCAAGTTTCCGCTTGAAAGGAATTCCATTTACAAAGTTATCAGCTGCCTAAAAACAGATGGGCATAAGGGAAGGACTAATACCAGTTTTGCTATAGTGTTATGTGCAGAGCTCTCCCGTAATGATATAGAAGTTAGTCACCTGCCATCGGAGTCATTTCCGTGGAATGATGATAGAGAGACCCGGAGTAAAAATGTCTCTGTGGAGGGCTATTGGCAGATTTACTGACCACCCGTTCAGACTAGATTGCCCTTTCTTTTTGGTCTGAAGAATTATTATGCACTGAGTTTGCTTATTAAATTGTTAGATTAGCACCGAGCAGGTTGTGATGTTGTAACATGTCCGTGTTATGTCAGGAAAGGAGTAACCCTGCCTTACCCCACTCTCTCCTTCCAAAATCCAGGGCAGACCTGTGCTTGGGGGTATCCAGCTCCTGCTCTTTCACACAGTAATAAAGGCATTATGTTTCATATATAATGCTTTTACTGGGGATGTAAATTGTTGGTCTACAGACCACTGCTTTGGTTCAGATTTTTCTTTAAAACATTAATGAGCATTTTAGTTTGGGGGGGAAAAAATTTACAAGTAATGATGACATTGTATAAAAATGTAATGGCTAATGCGTATGTTCTGTTGGTTTGCCTTGTCTTACAGGAACATCATTTTTGCACATCAGTATTAACAATGCAAACACCCTGAAATGCTAATAGCACTAGTAAGCTTTTAATTCCATGGAATTTATTGCTTGCTGTATTTCCATGAATTTATAACGCTTTGATTCTTAAGAGCCCCATTTAATCAGTTTTGCCTGGCACAGAACATAATAAACAACTTGCTGGTGCTAAAGTGCCACATGGGGGAGGCTGCTAACAAGAAAGTTAAATGCTTCTGCCACTAGCAGTTTCTTCGCTGTATTTTTCATGAGCTGTTACTACCAGTAATGTACTTTGCTAGCTTTAGAGCAGTGGTTAAACACAGTGACAAACCAAACAGCACTCCAGCGCTGTAAACACCCAAAGCAATACCGTTTCTGTTCAGAGCTACAGTTTAAGCCAGCTTTGAGGCTCAGTATCATTTTATAGTGATCAGTATATATAGATATTTTTTTCAAAAGGCCGTGTTTTTCTTGATATCTCAATATAGGACTTCCAGGAATAAGTGGTGAATGGTATTCACCAAGAAAAACAGGGTGTGGAGAGAGAGAGAAAAAAAAAAAGAGATTGAAACCTCTTAAAAAACAGTTCTTGTTTGTTTATGCTGCTTGACCATAAAAGTACAAAAGACCGTCTTAGTAGAAAAATACCAGATTATCAAGTGCTTTAAAGCAGAAAATGTCATTTGAATCTCAAAACTGCACCAACTTTATATAATCACCCTTTTAATTATCCCCAGTGGCCCATGAAATTTGTAAAATAGAGCATTGAGAGTTTGATTTACTTACATGTTGCACTTTAGTGTTATGCTCTTAATGAATATTGTTTAGTACTAATGTCAAGCGGAGATTTCTGAGTGTTGCAGGGAGGTGCAGGCTACAAAGCTGGGTATTTAGGTGGGACTTGCGGAAAGTCCGTCTTAAGTGAAGAGTGCGTAAAGCGATAGGCTGTAATTTTGGTTGCCTCAGTGGAAGCTATATTGATTTTCTCCTTTGCATGTAGAAGTAGTTTGCTCTGTTTTCTTTATTTAATCATGCCAGGGAAATGACCGTTTTGAGGGCATTTATTTGTTTCTGGAGAGCTGCCCCACGTGCCCCGTTTCTCTGTCAGCTTCTCCCTGGTTCTGGGGACGGTTGTGCGAGTCCTCCGGGGGACCGGAACATGGGAGCCAGCCCTCTAATTACGGCCCGCATGGTCTCCGGAGGGGGCTGCGTTAGCCCCCGGTGACGGCAGCAGGTGCGGGGCATCGGGACGGCTGCATGTCCGGAGGGGCCCCGTTTGCCCTGGGCCCCGCGGGGGACAGCGGAGGGGGAAAGGAGTTAAAAAAACACCGTTTGGAGCCCACGCAGCAGCTGGGGGGCCCGTTTTAAGTCCTGGACTTGGGCTTTAGGTGTTGACTTTGCCTAAGAAGAAGGCAAGAAGAGAGCAAAATCAGTCATAGAAAATCCAAATGAGCGTCACTTTTTGCATGGGTGGGCGCCCGTGAGCAGGCTGAACTGCTTGTCTTCTGGCTCCCGTGCCACGTTTTCCTCTCACCTTTTGAATTTAGCCAATGCCCTGTCAGGTAAGAACAACCTCCAAGGGCTGGTCTGGTGGGCTGGACCAGGAGGACGAGGGCCCTAGCATCTCTGGTAGGGGACGGGACCAGAGGCTCCAGGGAAAAGGGAAAAAGCTTGAGGTCTCATTTTTCTTCCAAAACTTTTCTGCAGGTTTTTCTGTATTCACTGCCATAACGTTTTAGCATTCCTCTTATCCAGGCATGTGTTGCTTTTGTTATCCTGCTGAACCCCCGGTACCTTAGTGTGGCTCCACGTTCCACAGGCAATTTGTGTAGTGTTGAGTTAAAATTTTTTAAATTGTTTTTTCCAGTTTGTGACTATTCCTATACATTTATATAAGCTGTATAGACATGCTGCGGTTGGGGGAGAGAAACAATAGAAAATCTGTCATTTCCCAACTTTCACATAATAAAGAGAAAATTTGGGTTCAAATCCTGGCTCAAATTCATGGCAAAATTCTATTAACTCCCAGAAGGCCAAGATTTTATAATACGATGCCTTTTAATCTTTTTTTAAAAAAAGAAATGTTTGGGGTACATCTGAAATTTAGAAAGGCAACGTTACTTCAGTTGTTTACGGAAACACGTTTCAGGAAACTGATTTCTGGAATTCTGAAATTTGAATTTATTTATATTTGAAAATATCTTGTTTAAAGAAAGCTCAAGGGAGCAACTCATGAAGAGGCTAATTAAGCATTTTTGTACCATGTCTAGCACAATGGGGCTCCTTTTTTGTTTGTCCCGAGGCCCTGCAATAATAAACAAAATTACTAGTAATAATTGGGAGGCTTGATTTAAGTTGCGCTGACTGCAGAGTGTAGGCAGTGTCAGCTTTCAGTAAGTGCATCAAGGCTGACCTTGAACTTGAGTCTGCTGATAAGGGCAGTGCAATAGCCGAGCCATATCTGAGAGTACGTTGTCGTGTGCAGCGCTGCCGATGGTCTTTGCCAGTTTTTTTCGCCCCGTTTCTCATGCTCTTTCTGCAGCCAGAGCCTGGACGAGCCAGTCCTGATGCACACGATAATTTCATTTAGCAGAACTGCTGCAGATAGTCCAGGTGCTCCTGCTTTGCAGAGCCAGGAGAGACGTGCCGAATTCGGTAGGGGAACATAAGAAGATAAATTTGTTGTAACAGAAGTGGTTATTTTGGCTCCGTTTTATTTTATGTGTTATGTTTTCTGTCTCCTCTACCACCATGCATGGGTGCGTCACTCCCTTCCGCTTATACAGCTTTTTACATGTGTGTGGTATCATATCACACTCTGGGCTTAATACACCAAGTGAAGGTAGAAGTCAATGAATTTGTCTGTTTTTTGCTATTGAAAGGGTTGGAAGTTTGCCCGAGCACCAAATTGCGTGGCATGAGATTACAAAACGTTTAGTTTCCAAATCTGATTTTTCCCTTGTGAATTTTTCTCGCTAGCTCAAAGACAAGATTCATCTTGAACAGCCCTTCCTGAGGTGGTGCTAATAACCACACTGGAAAATGTCCTGTGGCTTGGAATAACAGCTGCTTGGAAAGAGGACTCTTATTCCATAACAAGTGTCCTCCTGGGTGAAGTTTTTCAGGAGCAGTTAATGTGCTTTCAATGCTCGCCGTGTCTTACTTCATAGCAATGAAAACCTTTGGTAGCCGCGGGGACCGTGTGGTCACCGGCTGTGACACTGCTTCACCAGAACAAACCATTGCATGTTGCCATTACAAATCTGCTTGTCGGAGATCGTCTCCGTATGTCGTTCTGTGTCTAAACATCAACATTTGGGCAAGAGTTTGCGGTCCTTTTGGAGCCATCAAACTTGTGATGGTTCTAAAAAACAATCAAAGGAAAGTAGGGAGGCCTAACCCTAATATATTAACTCTATATTGTCCTTCTGCAGCAGTCTGACATCGTGGATGTGGACCTAAACATGACCTCTCACCTCAGAAGTCACTGAGAATAAGTGAAATTTCCAAAAAGATGGTTTTCCTCCTGTCTGGAGTTGGAAGCACGAAGTGTAAGGTTAATAAGGAGAGGACTCCATGGACCTAGTGGTTAGACTAACATGGAGCCACCCAGCTGAGGAGGGATGAGGGAGCCGAGCCAAAACCAATCAGATCAGTGTAGGCATTCTTGTTTTCAAAGTTGGTAGGAAATGGTTTTCTTAGAAAAATTGGAATTGATGTTCCTTTTTTACTGTAGGAGCCAGTTTTCTGATCTCCTGTAAAGATGATGAACTTGCACTGGCCTTGAATTTCTGGTCTCCATTTCACTATTTTGCATGAACTGTAGTGTTTTGCATTTGTTGGCAAATTATATACTTCTGCAGTACAGCACGCCATTTGCTTTTAAGAAAAGAAAGGAAGAAAGAAAGAAAGAAGCTGTGTTTCCTTTTAAAGCTCTTTGGATCCCTTTGCATATGCTTTTGCATATTCTTGGCCAACCTTGCTTTGTTTTATATGTTTGTGGCATTTCTCTTACACTTTGTGAAATCATTAGCATTAATGGGGATTTGCAAGTGTAACAAGAGGAGAATATACCCCAGAGTGTATTACTTAATTTCCCTTTTGAATTGGAACGAAGGTGTCCGGTTGGCCATATGCTGTGATTTGCCATCGTCACAAGTAGGTTTTGACTCCTTATAGAGTAGGTTAATCTCTCCTATTGAGCCCATGATTAATCACACTTGATTGTATATGGCATAGATAGATAGATACCACCTTTAAAAGTGCCAGTAAGTTTCTGAGACGTCTTTTCCAAGCCAGAAGCAATAGATGCACAATATAAATGCACAAGAACCGTTTGCCCCTGCAAAAATTGTGCGCTCACATGATTAGTGAGGCGTGGTATTAAATTATTCGAGCTCCGTGCATAAATATATACGGAGAGAAGCCCCGTAACTGGGGATTTTGAAAGCACTTTTCCTCTTCGTGGGCCAACTACTCTGATGCAGATGAGGCTAACGTTATTTCAGTGGAGCTCTGCCCAGTCGTGGCAGCTGAAGACCTCGTCCTGCCCGCGGTGCATGTCGCACGGTCCCACACCCAGAGAAATGCTCCTCATGTTTTATGGGTGGACTTTGCAGCTCGATTGGAAATAGGACCGCAGTAAACAGCAACTGTGTCTCAGAAATATCCCCAGCGCCACAAACCGTCACCGTTTCAGCTTCTTTCCAAGGCCCCTTCTTGGGGGCTGATACTGCAGCTATATTAAAAGCACTGTAATACAAGCTGTGGTGTTGACCCTGGGCAATACTGTGGTACAGCTAACAAATACTTGCAAAACCTTGGTTGTATGTATGCGTGCTTGTGTTTAAGATGCAAACATATATTTGAGTCTGCCTGGCTCCCTGCAGCGTAAAGCTGCGGAGATATTTCTAAGGTCTTGGAAGAGATGGTTTGTGGTCGGATATTTGTTTTTTACTGTGTTTTTCTCACTCTGGTGTTTATTAACATCTTCCCTGATGTCCGGTTACAAGGGATGGACACATAAAAGTTTACATGAAAACACATTTCTCTTTGAGTGTCCTGTCCCTGTGATTGCATTTGCGGCTTTTAAACTGAAACCAATTCCATCCTGTTCCGCCTTTTAGCGCTCAAACCTGGTAGGGAGAGAGGAGCGATATTTCGCTTGCATCTAAAATCCGCCTTGTCCTGTTCGTTTTTAACTTCTGTTGGCTCGCTGATCTGGAATCGCAGGTGTGCCTGGCGAGCAGAGCTCCGTTAGGAGCCCGCGGCAATGACGAGGACCTTGGCTGCCCCTCGGGGGAGCAACCACGCTTGGAGGAGACACAGCTCGGATCCGGCTTTTTATTCCTGCTTCTTCCCTCTGAACACACAGGCACAAAAGAAAGTTTCCCGGCTGGCCACTGGCAGCTTAAAACACTCAAACAGGAGTTTAGAGTCAGGGCCAATGATTTTCTTTTTTTTTCTTTTTTTTTCCCCCCTGCTTCGCTTTGACTTAGCCAAGACCTGTAACAAGGTGCTCGGGACACGGTTCGGTGCATTCGGGGACACGCTGGACACGAAGGGTTTGCCTCTTTGCTTAAACAGCTGCCAGCCCCGGAGGCAGCCAGCGCTGCTTTGGGCCGTTTCTCTGCCCCTCAGCGAGGCGCAGGAAGAGGGCAAATGGGAATACGGCAGGCGTCCGCCGAGCCTGGCTCAAGCACGCGGCGGCACTGCGCCCGCGTCCTGCTGTTTTTCCTCCGGGTCCGGTGAGCCTGGAGTCGTACCTGCGAGCCGGCGGCATGGCAAGGGCCTGAGGGCGGCCAGGAATTTGTTCACGTCCTTTAGCGTCCAACTTATTTTAAACGGAGCGCTAACGAGGTTAGTTTAATAATCATTTCGAAGCAGCTTTGAGAGAGAAGTTCTGTCTTAATGGCTTTACAGGTTTGCTCTATAGCCATCCATTGACTCCTCTAGTTCTTTTCACTTTAATCCTGTTCACTGCCACAGTCGGAGTACGTATAGCAGACCTTAATGTCCTTAACCTAGGCGTTTAAAACTGGTGAGCAGTTTCGGAGTGCCTAACTTACAGACGCTGCTAAGTGGCCTGGCTTGCAGAAGGCTCAGCCCCGAAAAATCAGGCCTTTTCCGCTCTGCAAATCAAAAGCTGAGATTCCAGGATCCGTAGTCAGACTTTGCCCTAGGTCCTTGTTCTTTGTAGCGGATTCTGCTGGCTGTTTTTGGTTTGGTTTGGTTTGGTTTTCCTTGGTTTGGTTTGCGAAGGTTTGGGAGGGAATTTCGCAGTCTGCCTTTCTAGGGGTTTTTGTCCTGCCTCTGTGAAGTGAAAGACCAATCTACCAAACATTGCAGTAAAAGCAGGACCTGCCCAGAGCCGTTGTCTGGTTTCTTTCACTGGTGGAGCTTTTCCTCCTGCAATACAAACAATATGTTTGCAACTTCGGATATCTTGGACTGAATACTGGATGTTTTCCAAATATGGTTTGATATCACGTCCACTGGTTAGTCAAAAAACATTAAAAACCAGATTGACTGTAACGATGTGTAAACTGAGCTAAAGGACTGTTTCTTGTCTCTTTTCCTAATGCGGCGCTGTAAGGCTCGCACGCCGCTGCGCTGGAGCTCCTGCAGGGCTTTGGGTAGTTTGGGAGGAAAACATGGAAGTTGCATGTCACCAAAGAGGAGACCACCTGAGAAAAAAATACTGCCAGTGCAGCCAACAGCCGGACTCAACCTTTGGTACATAGTTGTAACATGCAACATTTCAGGAACGTTTATAATTATTTCTGGTACCCTAAGCAGGGAGAGTGTACTGTTGCATTAACTGTTGTAAAAACAAATCAAAAGACAGACCTTTTCCCTTTCCCAGTTCAAAAGGAAATATGTTTTTCTGCTTAATTTCCACTTAAAATGATTTTAATAATCACAATTATTGTAGTTGGCCTTTTTCCTCCTTTCCTAGGATCTTCTAAGAGCATTAAAATAATTGTACCTGGGAAGGGAAGAGGCCAGGAATAGGTGAGAAGTGTCTATTTATAACTGCCCTCCTCCGAGCTTCCAGTTTGCTTCTGCTGTGAGCCTGCTTCCCATGAACAGGAGCTCCTGCAGGTGAAGGGACCTCTCAGAGATGTTCCAGGTTGGTGGGTGTTTGCCCATGTGTGAATATGGGTGCATGCTTCTGCACATTTCCATCAAAACCGTCACGTTGTCTTCTGTGATTATTTCATGCTACTTCTCTCCAGCAATTTCTTTCTGGAGAGCTGCTGTTGCAGACAGTTGATGTTTCTGAACAACAGCTCTTGGTGTGATTCATCGGGAGCTGCGGTGACGTGATGGGTTCTCAACATCCACTTGGGGCTGGGCTTGCTGCTCCTCTCCCACCCGTGGCTGTTCCTGTGTGCGTTGCGTGGTCAGGTCGCTGCAGAAAGCTTGTAGCACGCCGGACCAGGAGGTCTCGCAGCGTTAGTGTTTATGGACGTGGCAGGCCTTCTCTGCAGCCCCCTGAGGTGGGGAGTCTGATGGGCTCGGGAAGGGGCGAGCCGACAGCTGCCCCGTGGCGGAGAGGTGTGGGAAGAGGGTATGACTTTGCAGGAGCATAGGGCTACGTCCAGCTGCAAAAATGAGGCTATAAAAATGATTAATACATCTCTTCTGTCATCCATAGAGCTGACAGTCTTTTGTATAACTTATGAATTAAAGGTCTGGGAGGCATATATGTATTTTTTCCTTTAACAGTGAAACTGAGGCAGATAAGCCGTTGAATAATTTCTTCGGTCATCCAGTAACATTGGAGGAAGTGTTGGGTGTAGATCGCTGGAAATGTCTCTTTTAACAGAAATGGCAGAATTTGCTATTAGCATTAGTGAGATCAGGGTAGCACCCCATGCTATGCCTTAACTGTGAGACTTTAACCTCAAACTCCATACAAAACAAGACAGGGCCTTAACTTCAGAGGTCTCGTCGGAAAGATCCTGACAAAGTAAACAGCATGACACTTAATTTATCTACCCCAGAAACATGAAGGGCTCAGTCGACCTGATGGGATCTGTGGTTCCAGGGAGTCTAGGTATTTAAAACCTGATGCTCAGTCTGCTAAGCCGTCCCCTGCAGCTTTCCTTAGTGCATAAGATATGAAAAAAATCTCCTGTCCTGCAAAACAGATATTAAATTGGATACTCTTTCACCCTGCCATGATAAGAAATGCGGCAGAGAGATGCAGGAAAATGGAATGCTGCTTAGAAAGAAAATATATTTGAATCTAACATAAAAATTGGTGAGATAGGAGGATTTTCAGTGCTAGTAGCAATACCGTCCCCAATGAGTTACTGAAAATTCAACTCTCCCTGTAGTTTTTGCACTGGATTGTGAATAAAAATGGTTGTGATTGATGAAGCATTTGGTGTCTCACTGTAAGTTGGTCAAGAGGGACTTTTAAATCACCCAAATGAAATATTGCATTATCATGAACAGTAATATGTAACTGTTAAGTATGCCGTTGCTTATCATAAGCTCAAGCTCCTTCAGAGCTCTACCCAGTGAAAAATCTTTGCACATCCTAGAGGACAGCCTTGGTGACACTCGCAGGTCCTAATTGGGAACGCCGGCAGGGGTTGTGCCCCCGCTTCCCGGTGGGAACGTGTGGATTTTGGAAACCATGTTCTGTTGCACTCAAGGAGATCCCCGAATCCTTGCAGGGAGCGGGAAATTCAGCTGGGAGAGAGGGATTTTCTTTCTTTTGCCTTTTTTTTTTTTTTAAGAGGCTGGAAGGAGGAAAAGGCAATATGCCTTTGTTTCCTGAAGGGCATGGACCCATTAGTCAGATGTGGAAAGCCTTAGCTATAAATTACTCCCTCCTGTACAGGGGTTGTTACATAGTTTTATTGCATATTGGGTTTTTTTTTCTATAAAGCTTTTTACCAATGCCATGCATAAGATCGAATATGAGAAAACAGAGTTGATGTTTCATGGGAAACCAGCAACATAGCATTAAAAAATCTTAATTTCTAGATTCTTTACTGAAACCTAGAAAGAGGTTAGTGCTGTTTCTAGAAAAAAAAAAAGACTTCCAGAGTAAAGTGCTCAACATTTCCTGTTGAAAAAACCCTGCTGTACCCAAAATGACTAAATACCAACCCAACTGGGCTGAAGTTTTCTGCAGCCAGAACCGTCTGCGAAGACCTTGCAGCTGTTTCTCAGAACAGGGTTAGAGAAATGGATGCTGCCCTGGCTGGGCAAGATCGCATTTAAAACCCGTTGGCTAAGAAGCTTTGGGATGCTCCACGTTTTGGGGCTGAGATGTGGAAGCCGGTGGGGAGCTCCCCCTGAAGTAGGGATGTTGCTTTGGCCGTACCTGCACCGCTTTATCTCGGGTTGGCCAAGCTGCAGGTCTCCAAAAGCGCTCCTGCTGCCACGCTGGACTGGAGCCGCGCCGCTCCTCCGTGATGCACAAAATCTGCGATCCCCCACCCCGAAATAGGTGACCTGCTCAGGCAGTTGTGGTTCGTGTCTCTCCTGGTCCTAGTCTGCTCGTTTTCCTGCTCCCTGAACCGGCTTTTGTCTCCTCTCTATTCAAATCTGGTGGCTTTCTCTTCCTCTTCCACGCTGCCCGGGCACCGGCGCGGGTAGGTGGGGAACGGTGATACACCCGTCCCTCGCACAGACGTCTCTCGCCGGCGTGTTTTCAAGTCTGTGTGCCCAAAGCGTGGGAGCTCGGCGACCTCTCAAAGGAGCACTCATCAGGGTCGCTCACCGGGAGCAGGCCAGCGTCTTCCCGATCTCGGTTCGCAGGAGCAAAACAGGCAGTTCGGGCTTAGACTTTTTAACAAGAAGTTGGCCCGTGGCAAAACGCCCAGCAAGGAGAAGTTCAGTGCAAATGGTTAAAATCTGGCAATTTTACTAGCAGCTGAGAACAAGGTCGTCAAGACGGGAGGTGCAAGTCGACGGCATTACTGGTCACGCCGACAGGACGCTTGCGTACCCGCGCGCACGCGTGCAGGGAGGGGAGGCAGTGCTACCAGTAGGCACGTGCAATATTTAAAAAACCCTAATATTTTAAGCAGTGTAAACTTAGAGGAAAACCTGTACGTGTCGGAGGCCTGGACCCTGCTGGCGTTACCCGCTTGGAAGTGCCGGGGTCGCCTCCCCAGCCCGTGTGTTCCCGTGCGGCCCCGCTGCCGTCCCCGCGCGTCGGCAGGAATCCCGGCTCTTCCACCCAACCTGCACCGTTCATTAAACTTTCATCTGACTAGGAAAGCTGCGCGTTTTCTTGACAGAGCAGATTCTGTGGCTACTAATTTATTACTGCAATTTAAGAAACAGACGTCTGTCTGACATGTGCCATGCGGTTCAATAGGTCACCAGTGACATCATACTTAAAATCGTTATCTTTGCAAACTGTGCATTTTGGGTAAAAGCTTTTATTTATAGTCAGTCATTAAAATTGAGACCTGATATTTACTTTTCCTCTGATTAGGTTAAAGAGTGAATATGAACAAAAAGTACCCTTCGCTTGCCGCCAAGCAGTTTACAAACTGTGCTATTCACAGGCAACCTTTTTAAAGGTATTATGTTAAACCATTATGGGCTGCAATGGTGTGTTTTATTTAATGCATTTGTTTTTTCAGTGCCGAGGCTGGATTCAAAGCTGATCCGTGTCACGGGGGGTGCATTTTATTTCTTCGTGGTCGCTTGTAGGCTGTTGTCCTCCTGGCGGGCGAAGCGGAGCTTGTGGTGCGCGTTGGCCGTGCTGGGTTCGGGGAGAGCCGCGGGGTTTGCCCGCGGGAGCACCCGGCTGGTCCAGGCCCTCGGCCGCACGCGAGAACTTCACGGGGCCAAATTCTGCATCCTTCTCTTGCCCAGGCCCGTACGCGCGGCGTCTTTTAAGCCAAGTCAGCGGGATTACTGATGCAACGAGGAACGTGAGCTGCGGTAAACCACGTATGAGGGCCCCACGCAAACCCTTCAGAACTGAGCAGCTGTAGAATAACTGTAATGAAAACGAATTTTGACCAAAAATTATAAATTACAAGTTGGCTATACTGCACAGTATACTTTCTTAATATTAGATAGTTGTTTTTTTTTTTTTTGTCCAGATCCTACTGCTAAGATCACTGGCCCATTTCAATTTTTATTGAAACAAATAAACCCAATAAAAACACTTACGCTGAGAGCTGAAGCTCCACAATAAAAAAAATAGAAATTACTGAGTATTGAATTTATTGATTTATTTATTTACTCCAACTGGAAAATTGAGTATTGTGTTAATGTATTTTATAAGAATCACAGTGCTCGATGAAATGGCTAATTTATTTTAGCGTATACATAAATAGCTAGCAATTTTCAGTGAGACAGGCTAATGAAAATGATGCTATGAAGTTGTCTATACTATGAGGAGTGATGGAGTCAAGTTATTATTGGTTGAGTGCTAAGACGTAGTGAACTGGCCATCATGTCTTTGAACTTTTGAACTGCTACTTGGTTGTGTGATTTATTGATTTGGATATCAGTGTGTTAAGTTAACTTTTTATTTTTGTTGGGGGGGTTGTACATGCAGCACAGATAAGGAACATGCTGCACAATTTTATAGATGTTTAGGTTAGACGAGATGGTTGAAGAATTTAGTGTTTGAAGAGCCCGAGCTTAAGGTTTCATCTAGGAAGATGCAGAGACGCTGGTAGGTGCCATCGGATGTCAACGCTGATGTTCTGATTGCTCCCGATGAGCTGAGTACTAGCGGGTTTGGCAGCGCACGCGTGCATCCTATTTGTAGGAGAAACGTCGCCTTTGTTCTAAATTGAGCGTATGATCTCATACCACCTCTGTTTGCCTACCTACCTGAAAGCTCTCCTCGCGGCGGGTCTTATCACCCGGTGCCTGGTACCGGCAGAGCATCTCTTTTGTCACCCTGTCCCGGGGAGCGCTCCGTGCCACCGGCCGCGTGCCCTCCTGCACGAGGACGTGGAAACTCGGCTCGTGTCCTAGCTGTAACTCCCTCCCGCGCTGGCCGTCACTGCGGAGCCGTAACGCGCCGTGTTGGCCGCCGTTGTCTCGTCCCTTTGTGCTACACTTGTTGTTCCTGGTAATTTGTTTAGGGCTCGGAACAGAGGTATCAAACTAACGTGACTTCAGTTGAAGCGTTTTCCTGCTGCAGGACTTCCCTCTCGACTGCGCTCGCATGGGAACCTTTGCATGGCAACTGCTCTGAGCTCTGTTCCTGATTAAACACAATAACTTGACACCTGCATTTTACAATTTGCTTAAAGTGCTTTATCCTGTAAAACTAGCCATTTCAAAGCTTCAAAGCCAGCAAACTCACAGGGGTTTGCACGACTTAGCTCATCCCTCCAGTTAGCTACTCCGACTGTGTGAATCGCGACTGGACTTGCCTAATCTACTTGTTCCCTGCTTTAAAAATCGCAGTCTTAAAGCCTATTTTCCCCATCCCAGCACACTCCATAATTCTGCTGTAGCTCTCAGAAGTGCATGCAAGTATTTTATTTTTATTTCCTAATGATTAAACTGACATGTCTTTATTTGGATGTTAAAGGCGCTCCCCCTCCTTCTCCCCACTGTGCCCGAAAACCTTTTCGGCAGCCTCGCAGCGAGAAATTTGGAAGCTGCTAACACTTGCTTCCCCCCCCCCCCCCCCATCCCTCTGCTTTTTAAAGGAAAAAAAAAAAAAAGGGCCTGTTCAGCAAACAAAACTAGTGGGAAAGGCTAAAAACAGGACTGACACCAACACCATTAGCTTGAAAGAGGGGGAAAAAAAAATTTCCATTTCATCGCAACTATGTTATTGTTTACTTTGCCATGCACATCCTAATATGGTTACCTCCCCGGCACGGCGGCCGCGCCACGCCGCGCCGCGCCGCGCCAGCCGAGGGGCCCCCGCGGGGAGCCGCTCCCAGGCGCCGCGCGCACAATGAGCCGCGAGCGGCGCAACTCCGCCGAGGGCCGCCCGCGAAATGAGTGTCCGAGCCGGCCTGGCGCGCAGGTAGCCGCGCGCGGCCCTTCCCGCTGAGCTTTTTGGCCACGCGCGCGCGAGGCGCCGCGGGTTTTTTTTTTTCTTTTTTCTTTTTTTTTTTTTTTTTTAAAAAAAACCACAGCACCGCGCGGAGGTAAGAGCGGCGGGACGTCGCGGAGGGAGTGCGCCCCCGCGCAACGCAACGCAACGCAGCGCGGCGGCGGGACGGCTCCGCTCAGCGCCCCGCGCAGCGCCGCCCCGCGCTGCCGCCGCCGCCGCTGCCGCCGCCGCCGCTGCTGCCGCTGCTGCCGCTGCCGCTGCCCGGCGGCGGCTCCGCGCGGGCGGAGCGGCGCTGCGCTGCGCTGCGCGGCGGCGCCGCTCGCTCTCTGCAGCGCCAGAACAAAGGTAGGTTGTTCAACTCCGCGGCTCCGGGGGAGGGACAAGTTATTTTTGGAGGGCTGCTCTGCGCCGTGCGTGACTGGCTGACCTAAAAGGAGAGGAAAAAAAAAAAAAATTCCTCCGTGGAGTCGAGGAATGAGCGAGCGGGCCGGGAGCAGCCTCGGGGAGCGCAGCGGTGGTTTTATGCAACTTAAAGAAAGCCGGGTCCCCCCCCCTCCCTTCTCCCCCTCAGAAAACGCTCTGCTATTTCGAGAAAAATTCGCGTTGCTAAAATACTTTAATCCGTATGTTCTGTTTTATTCTTTTAAGCACTGATTTCTCTGCGTTTATGATTTTATGGGTGCGTATTCCTCTTAGCAGCGATGCATTTCTGTGAATTCTAAATAAGCTTTGCTAGGGAGGAAACGCGAGGGGTATTTCTGCACGAGGATTTCAACTTTTTGCTTGGCGTAGTCTGAAGGTACTCCAGCCTTTCTGGGGCTGTCCAAGTGCTTCCGTGCCCTGACAAGAGTTATGGTATTTCTTAAACCATCCGTTTGTCCTCTTTTTTTCTTTCTTTCTTTTTTTTTTAAGTCTGTATGTTATTCAGCCTCAGTGGATTTTTTTTTTCCTGCAAACTGAAATGCTCTTAGATTTTGCTGTGCTTCTAGGTTTGTGCTGAAAACTCAGAAAAATATGAATAAAAAGCACTAGAAGAGAAACACTGGTGCATCTCCCGTTCAGGGGAGCCTGAAAACCCGTCTGCTTTTCCGTCAGGAAGTACAGAGAGCAAATTCATAATTTAGTGCAAGAGCAAATGAATTCACGGTGATAGATACGATGAGTATTATGTAACTTAATAAGAAATACATTTTTGATCGTAAGGGCGGACACTGCCGTTGTAAGGCATAAGTATCCAATCTAGGTAAGTCTGTGGAAGAGCACTTTTCTTCCAGCCTGTAACACACGGTGTTGTCTTTAGTCCCTAATTCTTGCCGGATTTTAAAAGGGAAGCAGCTTCTTCCTAAATTGAGTGTGGTTCAAAAAATCTTTCAAATACCTGTTGTATACTCGGTTACTTAATTGGCTCTCACTCTCCCTAACTCTGTTGCCTGCCTTTCCCAATTTATTATGGGATCTCTAGATTTTTTTTTAAGGAAGTCTTAGTTCCCAAGCAAAGCAGGATAGCTAAGCTTTTCTTTCCTTCTTTTCTTTTTTTTTCCTTAAAATATTATTCCTTACCTATTCCTAGAGATTTCTTTCCTCTGCCTTTTTATTTATTTTTCTACTGAGGCATGCAGCTTAACCTGTGCTAATCTGAAGCTCTTTTTAAAACACAGGACCAAGTCACATAACATAAATAAACTTTTGTGCCCCCAAACTTTTATCTTATAAAGCTGGCAATGATTTGCTTTTAGATTAAATTAAAACTCAACAGTGATAAACAGAAATAAATGTGTTTTTTTTTTTTTTAATCAAAGGGTGTCTTTTTAAACACATTTCTAGTTTTTGCTTTTTGGGCCATGTAGGGGATGATAGGAGTTAGTAGCCTTTAATTAGACGTGGAGATATTCACATTTTACAGGGATTTATGTTAGAACATGGAATGGCGGGTGGCTTGTTTCCTCATTATGAATACTCCCTGCACATAATGAGGTTCATCATTAGTTGATGGAGTGAATTTGCCCTAGCTCTACCTTGAAAGGCACATAATTTACATACTACTTCAGAGCTTAGGCTTTAATGGATTCCTCGATGAATAAAATGAAAAGCTACTTTCTTTAAATTTTTGAACAGTGTTTTGATAATACGGATTTAATAAGACATTCAATTTCCTTGTTAAGTATATTTGAAAGTGCATTCCCAATTTTAGCAGCGAATATGCTTCCCCGTGTCGCTTTCTGCCGCGCAGGGTGATGCACGCTCGGAGATACCAGGGTAAACGTTCGGGGGGCCGTGGGGGGCTCGCGGGGTCCTGCGCGTGCAGGCACCTGGGGCCTCGCGCGGGCCGGGCCGCGGAGCGAGCGCGTTAGGGCTCAGCGCCGCCGCCGGGGCCGCGTGCGGCGCTTCCCGCCGCGCCGAGGCCCGGTTTGCACGAGGCGCGTTACCGCGTCCTCGGCTTCCCGGAGCGCCTCCGCTGCTGCCTGCCCTCTCCCCGGGCAGGGCAGGGGGACGCGGCGAAGCCGAAGGCGGCAGCGGTGGCGGTGGCGTGCGGGGCAGGCCGGGCATCGCCGCCCGCTGCAGGGGCGGTGCGGGTCTCGCCGCGACGCTCGCAGAGGCGGCCGGGAAGTCAGAGATGCAAGGGGGGGAAAAAAAAAAGAAAAGAAAAAAGGAAAAAAGCGGCGAAGGCTTGTTTTGATAGAACGCTTTATTACCTGAAAACGAGGAGCATATATTAACATTAATAGAATAGTCTGTGTCACTCTTTTTTTTAGGTAATTTACCTCAGCTGCAGACCTGTCGGCTTCAAAAATCTTTCTCTGTTCTAAAACATATATTTGTTTAGGGAGTTTTCATTGAAGTGTACATGACAATTACAGCTGTTCATTAACAAAATTGGGTATTTGTTTTAAACTTTAACCAATCACTTTGATATGCTAATTATGGTGTAATTTAATTTGAGCCCTGTAATGATGATGCTGTTATTATGGACATAAATGATGCAGTTAAGCTGAGAGTAATCTCATTTGCATACTGTACATGCCAGTAAATTAAGCCCTTTCTTCGACTGCTTCAGCTTTAATTTTCCACTTCTTTTCACACAGCGCCTTTTCAGCCAGTCTCTTATAAGCCCACTTTGTAATAGTGCTGATGACTGTTTGATGTGGAGAGTTGCTGCACCACAATAATGCAAGACACAAGATGTAACATTTAAAGGATTCATTATCTTACTGAGTGTTCCTTTAAGGCGCCGGGATTAACAAGGGGTGGAAGTGTCCTCTCTGCGGAGCAGCACAGGTCTTCGGATAAATAAATGCAGTCTGGTTTTCTCCCCCCTACCCCCCCCCCCCCGTTTTTTTTTTTTTTTTTTTTGGTATACCCTAATATTGAAAGTGTCTCAGTAAGGCCTTACAGCATTTTTCAGTAATAAGCCAAAGCACCATCATAACCTTTTTGTGCAACGTAGAGTGTTTGACCTTTACTGTAGGATGTTCGACGGTGGTCCACTGTTGCAGAAAAGTTATCGGATATAATTTACATTTTAGCGAGCACGTCAGATTATTACTCAGATTAGGCATCTGGGCTACAAAAGCTACCTATATGACCTACAGTAATGCAGAATTAAAATCTGCGCTGTTGGTTTATTTTGTTTGGTTTAATCACTGATTCTTCCTTTGGTGGCTCCTACGTGGCTTAAACTTAAGATGATATTAAGTGAATTTTGAATTTATTTTTTTAAAAGACATTCATATGTCCTTATGCCTCCCAATATTAATAAAAACCTGGGTTTCAACCCAGTAAAAGTCACCAAAACCAATCAGAAATGAACAGAATAAGTGCTTTACTTAAATGGTTAATCCTTTCCAATTTACCATGTTGTAATTGAACTAAAGTATTCTCATAACACTGTGGCATACAAAGAAATCATGTGAAATAAACAGGGTGCTTTTTATAGCTCCTTACTGTTATGGTTGGATATTTTCATAGTTTAATACCTCTGGAAGTAGAGCCTGTCTCAAGTTCTGAACAGCAGTTGGCCTCTCAGAGAGCCATTGTTGTGTGGGTAACCAAGCTAACTGAAGAGCGTTATTAAAACCTTGCAATCCTTTCCTTACACAGGGTCCCATGACCAAAAATAGTTTGTGCAGTTGCCCACAAACATGCAAGTTAATAACTTCCTGGGTGAAGAGTGTAAAAACTGTTGCTTTCCAAAGCACGCCCTTCACTCCTGCCTCCACCCCTTTATGGTGCACAGCAAACAAACGGGAGGGTTCTCTATTTACCCACTGTCCAGCATTTAATGAGACTTCGGTTTTTATGGTTCTCGCCTGCACTTTGTCTCAGTTCTGCATTTCTCGCATGCCATTTTGTTTTCAGCAGTTGTTCCCCGGTAGCCTGACCGTTCGCCTGCGCTGGCTGGGGCCGGGCAGCAGCAGGGCTCTGCCTGATGGCCATCTAACCGCCCCATTGAATTTGTTCCCCGATTTTGGCATCAGAAACATGATGATCGTTCCCAACAAGCCTACTTCCCTGGCCGTGCTGGAGCGTAGGGTTTCAATTCTCCCAATGCTCCTCTTCTGCGTGGGATGCATGCAGGGAAGGACATCCATGGAGACAAGTAGAGTTAAGATGGTAGCATCTGCCAGCTAGCTCTTCAGTGGACTATGCCTAGACTCTGCCTCCTGGGAGAGCTGATCTGAGGGAGAGCCCGATGTCAAATGTTTGTGTCCATATCTGAAACAAAAGGTGCACAGAGAAGAAGAGGCTTCCCTAGTTCCTGCTCTGTGGCTGTCCACCTAAAAGTAAGGTTCACACCTGAGCGTGTGTGAGAGATGCACCCCAGCAGCAGTTCCTGTGCCGTTGGTGCTCAGAGCCCATAGCTGTTCAGGTGGTCGATGAAACCAGGTACATGCTGGCTCCCCCCACACACAGGGAAAGGGATTTTCGCAAAGCAGAGCAATGCAGACCATGCTCTCTCTGGCCATGCCAGAAGATCAGAGACACTTTAGTAGTGTTGGAAATTTTCAGTCTCTAAGCCCATGAAGAAGAGTTCTTGACTTCATCTCTTTTAGCAATATTTCTGTGTTCAAGCCCTTCTCTTTCTTTTAAACAAAACGTATGTATTGCTTTAGGATGCTGTAGGCTACGCAGGAGGTGTTGTATCTTCAGTTTCTGTAGGCATGGCTCTACTAAGCACCTGTCTCTTGGGTCATGGAGAGATTTCTGGCCCAAGCAGGCAGATGAAAGTGCGATGGACTGAAAGGTGAGATAAGAGAATCTCTTCTGGTGCTTTTTAGTGTTTCTTGGATGTAATGATGACACAGTGTACAGTGCAAAAACTTCAGTGTTAATCTTCTTGGGAGATAAAAATATTTCTTCCAAAGTCATTTTAATACATTGCCCTTAAAGAAGCTATGTGTTGTAAGAGCTGTCTTCAAAGGAGGTTTCAGGCGCAGTTTTTTCCTACCCTCTTTGTCCTAATGAAACACATATCCTTCCTCCCCTCACAGGACCTTTTCAGTTCATTCTGGATAAAGAAACTCGTTTATGAAGAAGATTTTCCCTGTATCATCCTCCCTCTTTAATCTGGTCCTGGATTGCAATTATCAGTAAGTTTCTCCTTCCACACTTTCCAACCCACAAACCTTTTCAACCCAGTCAGGTGGGAAATTAAAAGGGATACCAGTTCAAACGAGGTACTGTGCAGTCCTGTTTGAGGGTTTCTGTGTAATTCAGGATTGCTGGTTTCAAAGGAAGTTTTCGCATGGGGTAATTTCTTCTGCAGAAAGTTACTTTGTGGAGGTTGGAGTTTCATGGGAGATGGACTTCTACAGCTCTGTTTACAAACAGCTTTGTTCTTACCCTTTCCCAGCCAAACGAGTGTGTCTTCACAGAAATACTTTTGGTTGAGAGTGAAGCCACTGAACTACTCTCCAGAATTATAACTACACCAGATTAAAGAGTAATCATATGCTAATATACTTACCCCTTTAAAGTCATGGATATCAAGACGTAGAAGCAAAAATAGACCTCTGATCTCTATCTCAGTAATGTTTTTTAGCATCAAGTCTCTTACTGGTATCCAGAGGAAAAGGTCTAGGAATTTGTGATCTGATTTACTAATAGCCAAGGAAAATAGCTTTCTATCAGTGTGAAATATCGAATTAGCCTTTGGCTTCTTTGGGCTTCTAAAGCCCTAAAGCCTTTGAGCTTCTAAAATCTGACTGAACCAAGTTGACTGCAAGTTTCCGAGTATGAAGAGTCCCCGTTTCCATTCTTGTTGATTTGTCCGTGTTTGTAGCTTCATCTTTTCACGGCTCTAGATGGTGGACAGATATCTGATGAGAAAACCCTAGAAAGTATCCACAGATGCTTTGCTTTTCCAGCATACGGAGACCCTGCTAGCAGTTCCCCGGTGCCAGACTGCTGGCTCGCCGCGAGAGCACCTTGGAAAGGGTGACGTTTTGGAAATCTGAGTGAATCTACCTGTTGCTACTGGTCCTGGTTGTACACAAAATAAAAATAGTACAAGTCAGGTAGCTGTTAGGGTTTTTTAATCTATGAACCTTCAGTTCTTTTGGCTGCACATACCCTCTTTGCAGCAGGAGTTTTTCCTGCGACTGGAGAATACGAATGTCTGTCTGAACTGGCAGAGCAGACAGAACAACGTGATGAAATCGCGTTGAACAAACCCGCTTCTAGCAGAAGAGTGAAGTGTATTGAGCAAAGCTGTTAGTAGAAGGACTTGGGATAAACCACACTGTCAGGCCCTTGCCTTGCTATCCACGTCCCACCTTGGGACTAAATTGAGCAGTGGTGAAAGAGACTATTGCTTTTGTTTCTCTCGCTTACCTACTGGTCCCTCAGCAGTTGTGAATGGGTGTAGGTCGCAGAGGCAGGCTGAAATCCCCAGCTCTCCTCTGTGAGGTGTGCATGCTTCAGGTGCGAGTCTTCAGCCCTGGTTGTGTTGAACTTGGCTTCATGTTGGCTTCTCCTCCAAATAAAACACTTAGCCTAAGGATGGCCTTTCAAAAGATCATGTTCTTTTTCCGAAGAACTGCAAATTCTTGAGCTGGGCTGCTTATGTAGTTTCCTGAGACCATCACTTTGAGGAAGTTGACTGAGAACAAATGCTGCTTTCAGGTGCGTGGCTTAAATCAAAAGCAGCTCTGTTTGAGTTCTCTGAAGTTCGTCAGGGTTTACACCATTATTAACAACCATGTGGACTCAGGCAACACTCTTATTTTGCACGTGGGATGGGTAGTGTCTGTTGGTCTCGTGCTCTTCTGCTGCAGGGATGCAGCATCCAGCGGGTGGCCCCAAGCAAGCAGGTTTTTTTTGGTGTGGCTCCTACAAGTGCGTTCTTGGTGGCCAAGGCCAGAGCAGTCAGAGGAGCTGCAGGAAGTCATGTCCCCCGAGCATAGGTGTCTGTGCGAGAGAGACGGGCACTGCAGAAAAGAGGCGCAGTCTGCCAGCTGGGGAGACTTGCCTGTTTCTTTGCAAACAGAATTTACCCTTGGACTTTGGGAGGAACAAGCCAGCTATGTATGAAAAATTTCCTAGGCTTTATGCTGAGTTAGGACTTTCCATGTATTCTCAGCAAAGCTTAGAGACCCATAGTTCAGCTGTTCCAGCTGCGGGATATTTCTTGTGATCACTGGTGTCTTCTTTGGGAAGACAGGATTGAATCTGCTTGGATGTGCTACAAGCTGGATGAAGGAAGCCAACATGAAGAAATGACTGGTCCTTCCCAGAGAATGGGAAGCTTTACATTGTTTTTAGAATGAAGCAAATATCAAAAGGAAGAATGAAATGATAACAAGCTAAATTGGTGCCAAATGTACTGAATTCCATGTGCATGCAGTAAAGGGAAACCCGGATCCTGTAGTTTTTCCTTGGAAAATGACTCTTCTGTCTTCAGAAGCCATGTGCAGGATGACCATATAAATGTGGTTAAACGGCATGGGATTCTGATCAAAGGGGCAATTAGGAGTAATAAAATAGGAAATACAATTATTGCTACCATTTCAGATCTTATAGCCAGGGAGAATCTTAGCAGCTAGATGGAGAAAAAAAACTTAGCATTAAGAGAAGAAAGGAAAAAAAAATCCCCAGATTTTAGCTTGTTCAGCTCTGTAGAAAAAGAGATTTGGAAAGTAAAAATATATTTCCTAAATTCACAAATAAATATTAGTTAAAGGGTTGACTGAATCACATCACAGCAGAAACTGAATTAAAAACTTCTGTACAGGAAAATTTACAGAAGTTAAAACAGTAGCTGGGTTATTTTCATAAAGTGTCCAGCACATATGCTGCACTTGCTTTTATTGTTCACCGTTATGGTGTCATGTCTGGCTAGATTTTGCTTTGCTACACACCTCCGCCCCCTAACAAACTGGCCCTATGTATGTATTTAGAGGGAATATAGGGAAATAAGCTGTGTGACAGTAAACTTCTGTTTTTTATATGCTTGGCAAATGTTTTTTAAGCATGGTATAAGTACGCGGTACAGTCGGATTTAAGTGTTTGAGGGGCGTGTTTTACTCCCCAAAGCAATGCATATGTTTTGGCTTCCTTTTCATTGCATTTTTTCCCTCCAAATAAATACTTAGTATTTTAGAGGCACCTATGTTTAGATAATGCAGGTTTGGACAGTATTCTCCTCCGTGTGCTGCGGAGATGCTGCCGACACGCCTGGACAAACCTCTGCGCCTGAACCCCTCGGGCCAGGTTCTGGCATTCGGTGTCCTCCGAGGGAGGGATTGCAGCAGTTAATCCTGTAATAGTCAGATTCTTCAAGGTAGCATCTTCTCTCCTCCCACGGGTTAGATTCTCAGTTTTACCTGACCGTGTAAAACTCTCCAGAGGCGACGCAAACCCAGCGACAGCCTCGGTTCCTCCTCGCTTCCTCGTCGGTGGTACCCTGCCCGGGCACTCCTGTTCTTCCTCAGCCTTTTCCCTGGAGTTTCTTGGAGAGTTTCTGGTTTCCTGGAGAAAACAGTGCATTTGTAAGGATCTGTCCCTCCTCAACCTCTGCTCCATCCCTATTAATCGTTTCCTACTACCCGCGTGCCTCGAATGCCTCTCAAGAGTCCGGCCAAGCCCTCAGCCCTGCGAGATCCCAGGGTCACGCGTTTGGTTCCCTTGCAGGATGCCAAAGCCTATTTAGAGTCAGACATGTAAATATCCAGCTCAGAAATAATAATAAAAAAACAACCTCGTGGCAGAGTTCTCCGAGGGAATGGGAACGTCCAGCTGGCATTGGCTCTCACCTGTTTTGATAAGGCATTGCGTTTGCAGCAGACATTTATAAGCTCCAGCAGCTTGGCCCAAAAATAGCCTTCCCGTCCTGCTTCCTTTCCTGAGGGTGGGAGAATGTCTTCGAGGCATGGCGAGGACGATGTGTGTTTTATTCCCGGCTCTGCCATTGCCTTTCCCTGTTCCCTTCGCTGGGGCGCTTGCGACCCAGTAAAAGGCTTCGGTACACGCGTGGCTTCCCTGGACCCATATAGGTGCTAAAACTCCCCGATGGACCCAGGCCTGCATCCGAGTAGCTGCAGCAGGACAAACGCTCAACTTTGCAGAGCGGTTGTAAGCCCTAATTAATTCGTGTTTGTAAGGCACTCGGAGTCCGTCCCATAAAACAAACCGCCCGGGCCCTACGTGTTGTTGCTGGCTTTTGTTTTTAACCTG